>NC_139020.1:196136271-196788929 GCF_964662115.1 Mustela nivalis
GGATGTCTTCATTGGAGAAATGTCTGCTCATGTCTTCTGCCCATTTCTTGATTGGATTATTTGTTCTTTGAGTGTTGAGTCCAATAAGTTCTTTATAGGTTTTGGATACTAGCCCTTCATCTGATATGTCACTTGCAAATGTCTTCTCCCATTCTGTCAGTTGGCTTTTGGTTTAGTTGACTGTTTCCTTTGCTGTGAAGAAGCTTTTCATCCTGATGAAGTCCCAATAGTTTACTTTTGCTTTTGTTTCCCCTGCCTCTGGAGACATGTCTAGCAAGAAATTGCTGAGGCTGAGGTCAAAGAGGATGCTGCCTGTGTTTTCCTCTAGGATTTTGATGGATTCCTATCTCATATTTAGGTCTTTCATCTCCTTTGAATTTATTTTGTGTACCGTTTAAGAAAGTGGTCCAGTTTCATTTTTCTTCATGTGGCTGTCCCAACTTCTCCAACACCATTTGTTGAAGAGATTATCTTTTTTCCATTAGATATTCTTTCCTGTTTTGTTGAAGATCAGGTGAGGTCCATTTCTGGGTTTTCTATTCTGTTCCATTGATCTATATGTCTGCTTTTGTGCTACTACCATACTGTTTTGATGACTATTGTTTTGTAATACAGCTTGAAGTCCAGAACTGTGATTCCTCTAGCTTTGCTCTTTTTTTTTTTTGCTACATTATTTTGGATTTTCAGGGTATTTTCTGATTCCGTATTAATTTTAGAATTTTTTCTTCCAGCTCTGTGAAAAATGCTCATGCTATTTTGGTAGGGATTGCACTGAATGTGTAGACAGCTTTGAGTAGTATGCATATTTTAACAATATTTTTTCTTCTAATCCATGAGCATGGAAGATTTTTCCAGTTTTTTGTCTTCCTCAATTTCTTTCATAAGTGTTCTATAGTTTTCAGAGTACCCATCTGTTACCTCTTTAGTTAGGATTATGCCTAAGTATCTTGCAGTTTTTAGTGCAACTGTAAACAGGATCAATTCCTTGATTTCTTTTTCTGATGATCCATTATTGGTGTACAGAAATACAACAGACTTCTGTGCATTGATTTTATATCCTGTGACTTTGCTGAATTCTTGTATGAGTTCTAGAAATTTTTTGGTGGAGTCTTTGGGTTCTCTCCATAGACCATCATGTCATCTGCAGAGAGTAAAAGTTTGACTTCTTTACCAATCTGCATGCTTTTTATTTAGTTCTTTTTGTTGTCGGATTGCTGAGGCTAGGACTTCCAGTACTATACTGAACAACAGTGGTGACAGTGAACATCCCTGTTGTGTACCTAGGGGAAAAGCTCTCAGTTCTTCCCTACTGAGGATAGATCTTTCATATATGGCATTTATGATATTCAAGTATATTCCTTCTATCGTTCCATTGTGGATGGTTTTTATCAAGAAATGGTGCTGTATTTTATCAAATGCTTTTCTACATCTATTGAGGAGATCATATTCTTATCCTTTCTTTTGTTATTGTGGTGTATCAAGTTGATTGGTATGTGGACACTGAACAACTTCTGCAACACAGGAATAAACCCACTTGGTTGAGGTGAATAACCCTTTCAACGTATTGTTGGATCCTATTAGCTACTATCTTAGTAAGAATTTTTTAAGAGTTTATTCATTTGTTCAGAGAGAGAGAGAGAGAAACCGAGACACAGAGCAAGTGCACAAGCAGGGAGAGCAGCAGGAAGAGCAGGCAGAGCAGGCAGAGGGAGAAGCTGACTCCCTGCTGAGCAAGTAGCCTGATGCAGGATTCAATCCCAGGACCATGGGATCATGACCTGAGTCAAAGGCAGATGCTTAATGGACTGAATCACCCAGGCATCCCCTTGGTAAGAATTTCTTTATCCATGTTCATCTGGGATATTGGTCTGTAATTCTCATTTTCCATGGGGTCTTTTTAAGATTAAGGTAATGCTGGACTCAAAGAATGAGTTTAGAAATTTTCCTTCCATTTCTGTTTTTTGGAACAGCTTAGAAGAATAGATATTAATTCTTTTTTAAGTGTTTGGTATAGGGGCGCCTGCATGGCTCAGTCATTAAGTATCTGTCTTTGGCTCAGGTCATGATCCCAGCATCCTGGGATCCAGTACTACATCAGCCTCCTTGCTTGACGGGAGGTCTGCTTCTCCTTCTCCCACTCCCTCTGTTTATGTTTCCTCTCTGTCAAATAAACAAATAAATTCTTTTAAATAAATAAATATTTGGTAGAATTCCCCTTAGAAGCTACCCGGCCCTACATTTTTATTTGTTGGGAGATTTTTTATTACAATTTCTTTGCCTGTTGTAGGTCTGTTTAAGTTTTCTATTTCTTACTGTTTCAGTTTTGGTACTTTACATGTTTCTAGGAATTTATCCATTTCTTCCAAGTTGCCCAATTTGTTGGCATGTAATTATTTACAATATTCTCTTACAATTGTTTGTATTTCTTTGGTGTTGGCTATGAGGTCAATTTACTTTTTGTCAAATTCTTGAAGGAAAAAATATTAATATCTCAAATAGGCTTTTTCAAAATGAGTTTTGCAGCTATGATCATACATCCATTTTCTGTCCTTTTAAAAAAAATTTTAATGCTGCTGACATAGAGTAGGGTAGGGTCTAATATAGCTCTGTAAAGTAAAGAAAGAGTGTGGCTATGGTAAAAGCTTAAAAGATGGACAAGTAAGAAATGTTTTTATAGCAAATAAACATACTAGGTCGCTTCTTACATTAGAAAGGATAACAATAAACTTTTCCTTACCTTTACATTTGGCTTCTTTGTTGAAACTCCTCTGTACCAACCTAAAACAAAGAATACAAAAGATATTAAATTCATATTGTCATTTTTCCTATAAAACACATAATGTATTTTATTTATTTATATAATGTGGTATTTTAGAGTGAAAAATTAATGCAAACCTTTCTAGTAAAGCCTCACTACTTATGTCTTTATTGAGTACTTTACTCTAAAAGGAATAGTCTTACATTAAATACATTTGCAATTTTCTTCAAAAGATACAACTTTCAACTGAATAAAGCCCAAAAAACTAAAAAAGACCTCAGAGGACATGTAATTCAACTCTATGAAAATTCCCAGATGAAACTGTGAGGGGCAGAAAAATGCCAAAGTCATATAGCTTTTTTGGTACTAGATAAAGACTATAGCCCAGACTTTGCTTCCTGATCTCATTCAGTGTCCCATGCACAAAACTACACTATGCTCATTTCTTGGCTTTACAGATGCTGAAGTTGATATCTGTGCTTCAGTTACTCCCTCTTAGCACTCATACACAGCAATAAGAATCAAAGTTTCAATTACATAATAAAAACAATTTTCAGAGAAAGGAAATTTCATTACCAATTTTTCTCAATTCCAATCTATTATTCTCAGAGGTTGTTACAGTTGCTCTGCTATGGTATAAGAGGGAAAAGTTCCAATGAACTGTACTGAAAGGAGGAAGATGAAGAAAAGGACATTATTGATAATAGCTAATAATGACTGAAAGCTTACTGTTTTAATTTCATGTACTGGAATTGACAGATTGTTCTTTCTATGTATTAACCTTTAAATCTTGCAACAAGCTATGAGGGAAAAAAATTTCCTGAAATCATAACAAACAATAAAAGAAGAAATATCCTTCTTTATGTTTAGTATAACAGCTGAAGTAATAAATTTTAATAACTCAATTTAAACCTTGGGAGTTTCAGTATCTTCATTTATTAAAAAGAAAAAAGTGATTTACCATAAGTGAGATTTTATAATAGCTTAAGAAACAAAATATAAAATGGTATCAGCAGGAATGGCAGAGAAGGATCTCTAAAAAGCCCTTCCTTAATAAAAGCAATTAGAATCCTGGCAAAAACTTTCAAAATCAAATTCTATAGAACTCTAGAAGTAAACCAAAGACCTGAAATAATTCAAATAGTACTTATTCAAGAAATCTGAATCTCGGTAAGAACAAAGACCTTTTTAACTTGCCCTTTCCCATCTCCCTTGCTGCAAGCCTTGTGTAAAACTTGAAAAAGAAAAACCCCAGGAGCAAGATAACGGAGGAATAGGAGACCTAAATTTTGTCTCCTCCCAAGAATTCAGCTAGATAGTTATCAAAGCATTCTGAACACCTACAAACTCAACAGGAGATTGAAGGAAAAAATAGCAGCAATTCTATGAACAGAAAAGCCACAACTCTTGGAAGGTAGGACATGCAAAGATATGAACCCAGGTGATATTTGGGAAGATAGACAATAGGGGGAGGGACCCTCGGTAAGCAGACTCCTGGCAAGTGACAGAGCAACAGAACACAAAATCAGAATTTTTAGAAGTTGGTTCCACTGAGGGACATGGCTCCAGTGGCTAAGTGGGGGGTGGAAGCCTCGCTGGGACAGTGTGGTCTCAGAACCATCGAAGACACAGAAAGACCAGGGGTGCCTGAGTATGGCAGAACTCCCAGATATCACAGTGGGGAAGCCAGCTGCAAAGAAGGAGCCAAGGAGTGGGCTCTCACCTTGGGGTCGCCATAAGCAATGATCCCCAGCACATTTGGGCCCCTACTCCTCAATCAGGGACCCAATGAGCAGCAGATCCAGGGAGACTCTCCTTCCTCCCCTGGGAGGAGCAGTATGAGGAGCGGCAGCACAGAAGGAGACCACAGCAATCTGCAGGATTTGGAAACTACAAACGGAGTTATATGCCAGAGATAGAAACACTTGGTCACAGACAAGATGAGCACAAAGTGCAGGCTGGAGACCAGGAAGACAAGAGTGATTGACTGCTTTTCTCTGAGGGCACACTGAGGAGGAGGACCCCAAGATCTCTCCTCCTCCAGAGCTGCAGATTGGGAGGGTACCATTTTCATTACATCTCCAAAGCTGCATGGAAAAAGCTTTCAGGGAACAAGAGCTACCAACAGCAAACCCGAGCAGATTCCTTAGTCTGGATCCTGGCAAGGGCAAGGAACTTCCACCCGGACAAGACATTTGAGAATCACTGCAATAGGCCCCTTCTCCAGAAGATCAGCAAGAACATTCAACCAAGACAAAGTTTACAGATGAAAGAGAACTGCAAATTAAAGGGGAATACAGAGCATAGAATTCATGGCTTTTTCCCCATGATTCTTTCACCTTTCAAAGTTAATTTTTAAAATTTTCTTTATTTGTTCTTTTTATATTTTTATTTTTATTCTTTCCTTTTATTTAAATTTTAATTTATTTTTTCAGTGTTACAAGATTCATTGATTATACACCACACCCAGTGCTCCATGCAATACATGCCCTCCTTAATACCCATCACCAGGCTCACCCATCTCCTCCCCTCCCCTCCAAAACCCTCAGTTTGTTTCTCAGAGTCCACAGTCTCTCATGGTTTGTCTCCCTCTTTTCAACCAATATCTTTTTAAAATCTTTTTAAATTTTCATTTTACACTCATATTCTAACCCCTTATTGATAGAACCCCACTGTCTCTATGTGTAGATATATATTTTTTTTCCTTCAAAATTTTGTGATACAGGTTCTTCTGACAAACCAATATATACCTTAAATCTAGTGTATGGCTTTGTTCTACTCTCCTACCTCATCACATTCCATCCTTTTTTATTTAACTTTTTCCCTCTTTTCTCCACCAAATTCTTATCAATTTCCTTTTTAAAATCTTTTAAAATTTTCATCTTTACAGTCCTATTCCATCATTTCACCATATTTACCCTTACATTTGTGTATATAAAGGTTTTTCTTTCTTTAAAATTCTGAGAGGTGCCAAAATCTAGTACGTGACTCTGTTCTGTTCATCAGCGTGATCATATTCTTCTTTTCATTTATCTTTTTCCCCTTTCCGTTCCCCAGGTTTTGGGTCTCTTCTGATTCGCTTAGTGTGTATTTTTCTGAGGTCGTTGTTACCTTTTAAGCATTTTGTTCTCTCATTCATCTATTCTTCTCTGAAGAAAATGACAAAACGTAAAAACTCACCTCAAAAAAAAAAAAAAAACGGTACCAAGAAAAAGGGACCTAATCACCTAATCAATATTCACATTAGTAAGATGTCAGAACTAGGGTTCAGAATGATGACTATAAAGATATTAGCTGGGTTTAGAAAAAGCATGGAGGATACTAGAGAATCCCTTTCTGGAGAAACAACTAAAATCTAACCAACTCAAAATCAAAAAGGTTATTAATGAGGTGCAATAAAAAAAGGAGGTTCTAACTGCTAGGATAAATGGTGCAGAAGACAGAATTGGTGATATAGAAGACCAAATGAAGGAGAATAAAGAAGCTTAGAAAAAGAGAGATAAACAACTATTGGATCAGAACTCAAGAAATAAGTGATACTATAAGATGAAACAATATTAGAAAAATTGGGATCCCAGAAGAAGAAGAGAGAGAGAGAGGCGCAGAAAGTATATTGGAGCAAATTATAGCAGAGAACTTCCCTTAGGTGGGGAATGCAACAGGCATCAAAATCCAGGAGACAGACGGAACCCCCCTCAAAATCAACAAAAATAGGTCAACACCCCATCATCTAATTATAAAACTAGCAAGTGCTAGAGACAAAGAGAAAATCCTGAAAGCAGCTTGGGACAAGAAGTCTGTAACATACAATGGTAGAAATATTAAATTGGCAACAGAGTTATCCACACAGACCTGGCTGACCAGAAAGAACTGGTGTGATAGATTCAGAGCACTAAACGAGAAAATTATGCACCCAGGAATACTATACCCAGTTAGGCTCTCATTGAAAATAGGAGGAGAGATAAAAAGCTTCCAGGACAAACAAAAATTAAAAGAATTTGCAAACACCAAATCAACCCTACAGGAAATACTGAAAGGGGTCCTCTAAGCAAAGAGAGAGCCTAAAAGTAACACAGACCAGAAAGGAACAGAGACAATATACAGCAACTGTCACCTTATAGGCAATACAGTGGCACTAAATTCATATCTTTCAATAGTTACCCTGAACACCAATGGGCTAAATACCCCAATCAAAACACACAGGGTATCAGAATGGATTAAAAAAAAAAAAAGACCTATTGATAGGCTGTCTGCAAGAGACTCACTTTAGATCCAAAGACACCTCCAAATTTAAAGAGACAGGGTGGAAAACAATTTACCATGCTAATGGACATTGAAGGAAGGCTGGGGGTGGCAATCCTTATATCACATAAATTAGATTTTAAGCCAAAGACTGTAATAAGAGATGAGGAAGGACACTATATCTTATGTAATGGGCCTTTCCAACAAGAAGATCTAACAATTTTAAATATCTATACCCCTAGCATGGGAGAAGCCAACTATATAAACCAATTAATAACAAAACCAAAGAAACACGTCGACAATAATAAAATAATAGTAGGGGACGTTAACACCCCCCCTCACTGAAATACACAGATCATCCAAGCAAAAGATCAGCAAACACTTAAAGGCCTTAAATGGCACACTGGACCAGATGGACATCACAAATATATTCAGAACATTCCATTCCAAAGCAATAGAATACACATTCTTCTCTAGTGCTAGTGCACATGGAACATTCTCCAGAATAGATCACATCCTGGGTCATAAATCGAGGTCTCAACCGGTACCAAAAGATTGGGATCATTCCCTGCATACTTTCAGACCACAATGCTCTGAAACTAGAACTCAGTCACAAGAGGAAAGTGGAAAATAACTCAGATACATGGAAGCTAGAAAGCATCCTACGGAAGAATGAATGGCTCAACCAGGAAATTAAAGAAGAGTTGAAAAAATTCACGGAAACAAATGAAAATGAAAACACAACTCTTCAGAATCTTTGGGACACAGCAAAGACGATCCTGAGTGGAAAGTATATAGCAATACAAGCCTTTCTCAAGAAACAAGAAAGGTCTCAAATACACAACCTAAGCCTACACCTAAAGCAGCTGGACAAAGAACAGCAAATAAAGCCTAAACCCAGCAGGAAAAGTTCTATAATTAAGGTCAGAGCAGAAATCAATCAAATAGAAACCAAAAGAACAGTTGAACAAATCAACAAAACAAGGAGCTGCTTCTCTGAAAGAATAAGATTAAAAAAACCCCTGGCCAGAAGTATCAAAAAGAAAACCCACTCTCACCACTCTTGTTCAACATAGTATTAGAAGTCCTAGCAACAGCAATCAGACAACAAAGAGAAATAAAAGGTATCCAAATTGGCAATGAAGAAGTCAAACTCTCTCTCTTCGCAGATGACATGATTCTTTATATGGAAAACCCAAAAGACTCCACCCCCAAACTACTAGAACTCATACAACAATTCAGCAACATGGCAAGATACAAAGTCAATGTACAGAAATCAGTGGCTTTCTTATACACTAACAATGAAAATACAGAAAGGGAAATTAGAGAATCAATTCCATTTACTATAGCACCAAGAACCATCAGATACCTGGGAATAAACCTAACCAAAGAGGTAAAGGATCTGTACTCAAGGAACTATAGAACACTCATGAAAGAAATTGAAGAAGACACAAAAAGATGGAAGACCATTACATGTTCTTGGATCGGAAGAATAAACATTGTTAAAATGTCTATACTGCATAGAGCAACCTATACTTTTAATGCCATTTCAATCAAAATTCCACGAGTATTCTTCAAAGAGCTGGAGTAAATAATCCAAAAATTTGTATGGAAGCAGAAGAGACCCCAAATTGCTAAGGAAATGTTGAAAAAGAAAAGAAAAAGGACCCAAATTAATAAAATCATGAATGAAAGAGGAGAGATCACAAACCAACACCAAAGAAATACAAACAATTATAAGCACATATTACAAGCAACCGTATGCCAGCAAATTAGACCATCTGGAAGAAATGGATGCATTCCTAGAGACATATAAACTATCAAAACAGAACCAGGAAGAAACAGAAAACATGAACAGACCCATAACCAGTAAGAAGTCATCAAAAACCTCCCAACAAACAAGATCCCAGGACCACATGGCTCCCCAGGGGATTCTACCAAGTATTCAAAGAAGAATTAACACCTACTCTCCTGAAACTCTTCCAAAAAATAGAAATGGAAGGAAAAACTTCCAAACTCACTTGATGAGACCACCATTACTTTGCTCCCAAAACCAGACAAAGACCCCATCAAAAAAGAGAATTACAGACCACTATCCCTGATGAACATGGATGCAAAAATTCTCACCAAAATACTAGCCAGTATGATCCAACAGTACATTAAAAGGTTTATTCACCACAACCAAGGGGGATTTATTCCTGGGCTGCAAGGTTGGTTCAACATCCGCAAATCAATCAATGTGATACAATACATTAATAAAAGAAAGAACAAGAACCATATGATAGTCTCAAGACATGCTGAAAAAGCATGTGGCAAAGTACAGCATCATTTCTTTATCAAACTTCACAGTGTAGGGATAGAGGATACCTATGTCAATATAATAAAAGCCATCTCTGAAAAACCCACAGCAAATATAATTCTCAATGGGGGAAAACCGAGAGCTTTTCCCCCAAGGTCAGGAACATGGCAGGGATGTCCACTATCACCACTGCTATTCAACCTAGTACTAGAAGTCCTAGCCTCAGCAATCAGACAACAAAAAGAAAAAAAAGGCATCTGAATCAGCAAAAAAGAAGTCAAAACTCTCACTCTTTGCAGATGGTATGATACTTATGTGGAAAACCTGAAAGACTCCACCCCCAAACTGTGAGAACTCATACAGGAATTCAGTAAAGTGTCAGGATATAAAACCAATGCATGGAAATCAGTTGCATTTCTAAATACCAACAACAAGACAGAAGAAAGAGAAATTAAGGAGTCGATCCCATTTACAATTTCACCCAAAACCGTAAGATGTCTAGGAATAAATCTAACCTAAAAGGCAAATAATCTGTACTCAGAAAACCATAGGATACTATGAAAGAAACTGAGGAAGACACAAAGAAATGAAAAAATATCCCATGCTCACAGATTGGAAGAACAAATACTGTTAGAGAGGAGAAGGGAGTTGGGGTAAATTGGAAAGAGAGGTGAATCATGAGATATTATGGACTCTGAAAAACAATCTGAGGGGTTTGAAGTGGCGGGGGGTGGGAGGTTGGCGTACCAGGTGGTGGGTATTATAGAGGGCACTGATTGCATGGAGCACTGGGTGTGGTGAAAAAATAATGAATACTGTTATGCTGAAAATAAATAAATTAATTTAAAAAATTAAAAAATAAAATAAAATCCATTCTGATACCAAAAAAAAAAGAAAGAAAAATGTCTATGCTACCTAAAGCAATCTACACGTTTAATGCAATCCCATTCATTCAAAATATGAGCAACTTTTTTCAAAGAAATAGGACAAATAATCCTAAAAAAATTTTATTTTATTTTATTTTATTCAGTGATCCAAGCAAGATTCATTGTTTATATATCACACCTTGTGATGCATGCAATACATGCCGTCCTTAATATCCTAAAATTTGTATGGAATTAGAAAAGATCCCAAATAGCCAGAGTAATGTTGAAAAAGAAAACCAAAGCTGGTGGCATCCCAATTCCACCTGAAAACCAAATAATCAAGTAAAAAAAAAATGGGCAGAAAACATGAAAAGACCCTTCTCCAAAGAAGACATACAAATGGCTAACAGACACATGAGAAAATGTTCAACATCACTAGCCATCAGGGAAATTCAAATCAAAACCACATTGAGATACCACCTTACACCAATTAGAATGGCAAAAACTGATAAGGGAAGAAACAACAAATGTTGGAGACAATGTGGAGAAAGGGGAACTGTTTTGTTGTTGGTGGGAATACAAGTTGGTACAGCCACTTTGGAAAACAATGTGGAGGTTCCTCAAAAAGTTTAAAATAGAGCTAGCCTATGACCCAGCAATTGCACTGCTGGGTATTAACCCCAAAGACACAGATGTAGTGAAAAGAAGGGACACATGCACCCCAATGTTCATAGCAGCAATGTCCACAATAGCTAAACTGTGAAAGGAGCCGATATGCCCTTCAACAGATAAACGGACAGAGAAGATGCAGTCCATATATACAATGGAATATTACTCAGCAATCACAAAGGAAGAATACCCACCACTTGCATCAACATAGATGGAACTAGAGGAGATTATGCTAACTGAAATAACTCAATCAGAGAAAGACGATTATCATATGGTTTCACTTATATGTGAAACATAAGGAACAACATGGAGGACATTAAGAGAAGGAAGGGAAAAATGAACAGGGGGAATCAGAGGGGCAGATAGACCAGAAGAGACTATGGACCCCAGGAAACAAACTGAGGGCTTCAGAGGGCGGGGGGCCTGGGGGGATGGATTAGCCCAGTGATAGGTATTAAGGAAGGCACATACTGCAATGAGCACTGGGTGTTTTAAACACAAACAATGAATCATGGAACACTACATTAGGCTGAGTGAAATAAGTCAAGCAGAAAAAGTCAATTATCATATGGTTCCACTTACTTGTGGAACATAAGGAATAACATAGAGGACATTGGGAGAAGGAAAGGAAAAGTGAATTGGGGGAAATCAGAGGGAGAGATGAAGCATGAGAGACTATGGACTCTGAGAAACAAATGGGGTTTTGGAAGGGAGTGGATAGAAGTTGGGTTAGCCTGGTGGTGGATATTAAAGAGGGCACATATTGCATGGAGCACTGGGTGTGGTACATAAACAATGAATCTTGGAACACTGAAAAAATAAAATTAAATTTAAAAAAAAACTAATGAAGGGGACACCTAGGTGGCTTAGTGGGCTAAAGCCTCTGCCTTCAGCTCAGGTCATGATCTCAGGGTCCTGGGATCAAGCCCTACATCAGGTTCTCTGCTCAGTGGGAGCCTGCTTCCCCTGCTCTCTCTGCCTGTCACTCTGCCTACTTGGGATCTCTCTCTGTGTCAAATAAATAAATTTTTTTAAAAAACTAATGAAGTACTATATGGTAACTAACATAATAAAATTTTTTTTAAGAATTACAAATTAAAACAACAATAAGATACCATTACATATCTACCATAAAGGCCAAAATCAAAATATTGACAACACCAAATTCTGATAAGGATGTGGAGCAACAGGAACTTTCATTCATTGCTGATGGGAATCCAAAATGGTACAGCCATTTTGTGAGGTTGTTTGGCAGTTTTTTACAAACCTAAATATTCTCTTACCATTTGATTCATAAGTCTGACTCTCTGGTATTTACTCAAATGAAGTGAACATTTATGTCCACACAAAAACCTGCACCTGGATGTTTTTAGCAACTTTATTCATAACTGCCAAAATGTGGAAGCAACCAAGATGACCTTCAAGTACATGGATAAATAAACAGTGGTACATCCAGTACATCCACTGGTATATTATTTAGTGATAAAAAAGATACAATCTATCAAGCCACAAAAAAATGAAGGAACTTAAAGTGTATATTACTAAATGAGAAAAGCCAATCTGAAAATGTCACATACTATGATTCCAACTATATGACATTGATAAAAGGCAATACCATGGAGAGACAGTAAAAAGATCCGTGATTGCCAAGGGTTGGAGGGAGGGAGGGATAAATAGGTGCAGAGTATTTTTAGGGCAGTGACACTATTCTGTATGACACTATAATGGTGGATACATGTCATCAAACATTTATCAAAACCAAGAGAATGTACAACACCAAGAGTGAACCCTGATGTATACTCTGGATCTTGGGTGACAATGATGTGCCAACATAGGTTCACTAATTTTAACAAATGTACCCATTCTGGTGTGGATGTTGATAGTGGAAGAGGCTGTACATGTGTGGAGGTAGGAGATATATGGGAATTCACTATACTTTCTGTGCAGTTTTTCTGGCAGCCTAAAACTACTCTAAAAAATAAAGCATATTTTTAATGCACTTACTGTATGACTCTCCAACCCCAACTCAAAGTATTTACCCAATAGAAAAAAAAATTCATATGAAAATCTATATACAACATTTAAAACATTTATTCATAATCTCCAAAAAGAAAGCAGTTCATAGTCTATCAATGGTTACATGGATAAATAAAATGTGGCTTAAATCTGTATGAGGAAATACCACTTTAAAAAAATGAGCCACAGATACATACAACATGAATGAATTTTAATGCATTATGCAAAGTGAAAAAAAAAAGCCAGACACAACAAGCTATATAACGTATGATCCTATTTATATAACATCCTACAAAACACAAAATTAGAGGGACAGAAAATAAAACAGTGGTTGCCAGGGCTGGGGGAAGGGGATTGAGAAGGAAGGTTGACTACAAGGAACCTGATGTTACATTTAGGGAAGACAAAAAAAAAAGTTCTATATCCTAACTGTGGTGATAGTTACAAAAGTATACATTTATCAAAATTCACAGAAATATACTCCAAAAAGGATGACATTCACTGCACATAGGTTATGCCCCAATAACCTGACTAAAGCAACACACACACATACATACAGACAACAGGATAACATTTCACATCTACCACATTGGTTAGAATTTTTCTTTTAAATTCTAACAATAGCAAGAGTATTGGCAAGGGAATGTAGAGCAATCAGATATTAGGGTGATAATAAATGGTCCCCATTTTCAAAAACAAAGCAGTATTTATTATATGCATATTGTATGACACTGAAATTCTAATTCTGTATATTATTCCCTATAAAATAGCATTGAATTGGGGATATTATTGCATTATGAAGAAATTTTTGGAAATCTGTGGAAAGTCTGAGTTGCCAAAGACATTAAAAATATTTATATTTTCAAAATGCAAAAATTCTTAGAAGAAAAATAAGTGTAGATCTTCATGACCTTGGGTTGAACACTGGTTTTATGCACAAGCAACAGAAAAAAATAAATAAATTTGACTTCACCAAAATTAAAAGCTTTGTTCCTCAAAGAACATCAAAAAATTAAAATGCAACCCACATACTGGCAAAGATATTTATAAATCATATACCTGATAAGAGACCTGGCAGAGAGCCTGATGTGGGACTTGATCCCAGGACCCTGAGATCATGACCTGAGCTGAAGGCAGAGACTTAACCCACTGACCCACCCAGGCACCCCAGACAAAAGATTTAAATAAACACTTTTCCCTAGAAGATACACAAATGGCCAATAAAAACATGAAAAGAAGTTCAACATCATTAGTCATTAAAGAAATAAAAATCAAAACCATAATGAGTACCATTTCTCCCCCCAATGAAATGGGTGCAATGACAAACACAGATAGTAACAAGTATTAGCAATGATATGGAGATATTCGAACTCTTGTACATTACTGACAGGTTTGTAAAATGGTGCAGCTACTTTAGAAAACAGTTTGCTAGTTCCTCAAAATGTTAAAAATAAAACTACCATATGACCCAACAATTCCCCTTACGTATATAACAAAAAAATTTTTTTATTAACAGGTATTCAAACAACTATAAGCACACAAATTTCACGGCAGCACTATTCACAACAGCCAAAAGGTGAAAACAACCCAAATGTCTGTCAGCTGATGAATGGATAAATAAAATATGGTATATGCCTACAATGGAATACCACTTAACCATAAGAATAAGTCAAGTTCTTTTTTTTAAAGATTTTATTTATTTATTTGATGAAGACAGCACAAGAAAGGGGAGTAGCAAGCTCCCCACTGAGCAGCAAGCCTGATGTGGAGATCGCTCCCAGGACCCCAAAATCATGACCTAAGCGGAAGACAGACACTTAACTGACTGAGCCACCCAGGCGCCAAAAAGAAATCAAGTTCTGATACACGCTTCAACATGGATGAAACATGAACACTGTGCTAAAAGAAGCCAGACACAAATTAAATAATTACATTTATATGAAATGTCCAGAATAGGCAAATCCACAGAGAAAATAGATTAGTGGTTGCCAGGGGCTGGGGTAGAAAATTATTGCAAGTGTTTACTAATAGGAGTGGGGTTTCTTTCTCAAGTTATAAAAATATTCTAAAATTAATGGTGATAGTTGCACAACTCTATACCATAAAAACAGTGAACTGTATATCTTTAAAGGGTGAATTTTATAGTATGCGAATTATATCTCAATAAATCTATTTTAAAGGGAAAGAAGGCAGGTTAGCACTGGCTCTGAAAAGGTTGAGAATTATGTCCTTAGAAAATTTCCTATATATATGCACCACGAGACATTTACAGGAAAGCTCTGTTGCCTTTAATATACACAATATCAAAGTACTTGTCACTGTTCCATACTTTCTTGTATTTCATAAATCCTTGAGGCTACCTTGTTAAATCTTATGAAAATTCATTTTTTTTATCTGACTGCAATGCCATTCATGTTAACATCTTAATCTCCCTTGTACTACTCAACAAAAGACTGTTGAGAAGCCACGTAATCCATATGCCTCAATATAACTAATAGGTATTTTGGTACAAATGATTATATGTCACTTAATTTTTTATGTTTTTATAAAATGATAACGAGAGAATAATTAGGATTAAGTACCACTTCAGGATCTCATGTAAACAATTAAGCAGATAACATATGTTTATGAAGGTGAGTAATTTCTCATCCAATGAATTCTCACAATATTGTTTATCAAAAGCGGTTTCCTTAACTAAATATATATGTATTAGAATGCAATATAAACTCTTCTTCTCAGTGGGAGATCAGAGGACAGAGGAGAGGAAGACTGAAATCAGTTTTGTAGAGTACAAAGCAGCTTCAAAAACACAACACTATCAACTCCATGGGATGCCACCATTGTGAGGGTCATGAGGACTGTGCTCAATAATTCTAGGCATCAATTTTTCTTAAAACAAATCTCTGCTACAAATTTTACAAATGTTCTCATTCTATGCAAGATTTAGAACTGGAGAGCGAAGAAATGTAAGAAGAAAAGAGAGAAGGAAGTAGAAAGAGAATTAATTCCTTATAGATATAGATATAGATATAGATATATCTCAAAGGCTTATAACTTCTCAGATAAGGAATTTTAAAAAATCAACACAAATAGTTCCAAAATCATTAAGAACCAACAGGAAAGAAATGTTTTTAGTTAGCAAGCACAATAAAGCATCTTTTAAATGTCTGGTTTTCCTGACCTCAGGGGAAAAGCACTCAGGTTTTCCCCAATGAGAATGATATTCACTGTGGGTTTTTCATAGATGGCTTTTATGATATTGAAGTAGGTACCATCTATCCCTTCATTGTGAAGAGTTTTGATCAAGAAAGGATGCTGTCCACTATTGCCACTGCTATTCAACATAGTTCTAGAAGTCCTAGCCTTGGCAATCAGACAACAAAAACAAATAAAAGGCATCCAAATCAGCAAAGAAGAAGTCAAATTCTCACTCTTTGAAGATTACTTTATGTGGAAAACCCAAAAGACTCTATTCCAAAACTGCTAGAACTCACACAGGAATTCAGTAAAGTGTCAGGATATAAATTATAAAACTGATACCAGTTATATTTCTATACACCAATAGCAAGACAGAAGTAAGAGAAATTAAGGAATCAATCCCATTTACAACTGCACCCAAAACCATAAGATACCTAGGAATAAACTTAACCAAAGAGGCAAAGAATCTGTACTCAGGAAAATATAAAGTACTCGTGAAAGAAACTGAAGACACAAAGAAATGGAAAAGCGTTCCATGTCCATGGACTGGAAGAACAAATATTGTGAAAATGTCTATGCTATCTAAAGCAATAGACACATTTAATGCAATCTCTATCAAAATGCCATCAATTTTTTCAAAGAAATGGAACAAATAATAAAAGAGCCCAAATAGCCAGAGGAATGTTGAAAAAGAAAACCAAAGTTGGTGGCATCAAAATTCCAGACTTCAAGGTCTATTACAGAGCTGTCATCATCAGAAAGTATGGTATTGGCAAAAAAACAGACACATAGATCAATGGAACAGAACAGAGAGCCCAGAAATAGACCTTCAACTTTATGGTCAAACAATATTCAACAAAGCTGGAAAGAATGTTCAATGGAAAAAAGACAGTCTCTTCAACAAATGGTGTTGGGAATATTGGACAGCCACATGCAGAAGAATGAAACTGGACCATTTCCTTACACTACACACAAAAATAGACTCAAAAGGCATGAAGGACCTCAATGTGCGAAAGGAATCCATCAAAATCCTTAAAGAGAACATAGGCAGCAACCTCTTCAACCTCAGCCACAGCAACTTCTTCCTAGAAACATCGCCAAAGGCAAGGGAAGCCAGGGCATACACAAACTATTGGGACTTCATCAAGATCAAAAGCTTCTGCGCGGCAAGGGAAAGAGTCAACAAAACCAAAAGACAGCTAACAGAAAGAGAGAAGATATTTGCCAATGACATATCAGATAAAGGGCTAGCATCTAAAATCTATAAAGAACTTACCAAACTCAACACCCAAAGAACAAATCATCCAATCAAGAAATGGGCAGAGGACATGAACAGACATTTCTGTGAAGAAGACATCCAGATGGCCAACAGACTCATGAAAAGTTCTCAGCATCACTCAGCATCAGGGTAATACAAACAAAACCACAATGAGATACCACCTCACACCAGTCAGAATGGCTAAAATCAACAAGTCAGGAAGTGACAGATGCTGGCGAGGATGCGGAGAAAGGGGAACCCTCCTACACTGTTGGTGGGAATGCAAGCTGGTGCAGCCACTCTGGAAAACAGCATGGAGGTTCCTCAAAATGTTGAAAATAGAACTGCCCTATGACCCAGCAATTGCACTATTGGGTATTTACCCTAAAGATACAAACGTAGTGATCCAAAGGGGCACATGCACCCGAATGTTTATAGCAGCAATGTCCACAATAGCCAAACTATGGAAAGAACCTAGATGTCCATCAACAGATGAATGGATCAAGAAGATGTGGTATATATACACAATGGAATACTATGCAGCCATCAAAAGAAATGAAATCTTGCCATTTGCGACAACATGGATGGAAGTAGAGCGTATCATGCTTAGTGAAATAAGACAAGCAGAGAAAGACAACTATCATATGATCTCCCTGATATGAGGAAGTGGTGATGCAACATGTGGGCTTAAGTGGGTAGGAGAAGAATAAATGAAACAAGATGGGATTGGGAGAGAGACAAACCATAAGTGACTCTAATCTCACAAAACAAACTGAGGGTTTCTGGGGGGAGGGGGTTTGGGAGAAGGGGGTGGGATTATGGACATTGTGGAGGGTATGTGCTTTGGTGAGTGCTGTGAAGTGTGTAAACCTGGTGATTCGCAGACCTGTACCCCTGGGGATAAAAATATATGTTTATAAAAAATAAAAAATTAAAAAAAAAACCTATCTATGAAGGACCCACAGCAAATACCATCCTCAATGGGAAAAAGCTTGCAGCCTTCCCGTTGATATCAGGAACACGACAAGGATGCCCAGTCTCACCACTCTTATTCAACATAGTATTAGAAGTCCTAGCAACAGCAATCAGACAACAAAGAAAAATAAAAGGTATCCAAATTGGCAATGAAGAAGTCAAACTCTCTCTCTTCACAGATGGCATGATTCTTTATATGAAAAACCCAAAAGATTCCACCCCCAAACTACTAGAACTCATACAGCAATTCAGCAACGTGGCAGGATACAAAGTCAATGTACAGAATCAGTGGCTTTCTTATACACTAACAATGAAAATACAGAAAGGGAAATTAGAGAATCGATTCCATTTACTATAGCACCAAGAACCATAAGATACCTGGGAATAAACCTAACCAAAGACATAAAGGAACTGTACAAGAGGAACTACAGAACACTCATGAAAGAAACTGAAGAAGACACAAAAAGATGGAAGACCATTCCATGCTCTTGGATCGGAAAAATAAACATTGTTAAAATGTCTATACTGCCTAGAGCAATCTATACTTTTAATGCCATTCAGATCAAAATTCCACCGGTATTCTTCAAAGAGCTGGAGCAAAGAATCCAAAAATTTGTATGGAATCAGAAGAGACCCCGAATCACTAAGGAAATGTTGAAAATCAAAAATAAAACGGGAGGCATCACGCTACCTGATTTCAAGCTTTACTACAAAGCTGTGATCACCAAGACAGCATGGTACTGGCATAAAAACAGACACAAAGACCAGTGGAACAGAGTAGAGAGCCCAGATATGGACCCTAACTCTATAGCCAATTAATCTTCGACAAAACAGGAAAAAATATGCAGTGGAAAAAAGACAGTCTCTTCAATAAATGGTGCTGGGAAAACTGGACAGCTACATGCAGAAGAATGAAACTCAACCATTCTCTTCAACCGTACACAAAGATAAACTCAAAATGGATAAAAGACCTCAACGTGAGACAGGAATCCATCAGAATCCTAGAGGAGAACACAGGCAGTAACCTCTTCAATATCAGCCACATCAACTTCTTTAAAGATATGTCTCCAAAGGCAAAGGAAACAAAAGCAAAGATGAACTTTTGGGACTTCATCAAAATCAAAAGCTTCTGCACAGCAAAGGAACTGAACTTTTGTATCAACATGGACGGGACTGGAAGAGATTATGCTGAGTGAAATAAGTCAAGCAGAGAAAGTCAATTATCATATGGTTTCACTTATTTGTGGAGCATAACAAATAGCATGGAGGACATGGGGAGATGGAGAAGAGAATGGAGTTGAGGGAAATTGGAAGGGGAGATGAACCATGAGAGACTATGGACTCTGAAAAACAATCTGAGGGTTTTGAAGGGATGGGGGGCGAGAGGTTGGGGGATCCAGGTGGTGGGTATTGGAGAGGGCACAGATTGCATGGAGCACTGAGTGTGGTACAAAAATAATGAATACTGTTATGCTGAAAAAAATAAAAAATTTTTAAAAAATACTCTTACCCATCTAACAAATGTTCACATTAGTACATGAACTAACATCTAAATCTTCTTTTCTTATCAGCAAAATGTTGACACACTATTACAAAGAAGATTTACCACTTGCAACAGAAAGTACAATCCTGGAACATAAAACCGGAGTAAATGAGGATAAGATCCTCTAAACCCACAGAAAGTGAATACCTCTTCCAACAAAACAGAATTACTTTTTTCACCCTATAATTTGCCCATAAATACTGATCATTGATAGAACCTAAACTAATTGCCTGACAAATTTGATATTAGTCACAGTTTTACTAAAAAGCCATCTCTCGTGCTTCTCTCTTTCAATTGACTTTGTTTTTTTTTTAACTTTTAAAAAAATCTTTATTTTTAAAATTTCTTTTCAGTGTTCCAGAATTCATTTTTTATGCACCATTCCCATGCTCCATGCAATACGTGCTCTCCACCAGGTTCACTCAACCTACCACCCCGGACCCCTCCAAACCTTCGTTTTGTTTCTCAGAGTCCACAGTCTCTCATGGTTCATCTCCTCCTCTGATTTCCCCCAACTCACTTCTTCTCTCCATATCCTCATGTCCTCCATGTTATTCCTTATGCCCCACAAATAAGCGAAACCATATGATAACTGACTCTCTCTGCTTGACTTATTTCGCTCATCATAATCTCTTCCAGTCCCAGCCATGTTTATACAAAAGCTGGGTACTCATCCTTTCTGATGGAGGCATAATACTCCATAGTATATATGGACCACATCTTCCTTATCCATTCGTCCACTGAAGGGCATCTTGGTTCTTTCCACAGTTTGGCGACCGTGACCATTGCTGCTATAAACATTGGGGTACAGATGGCCCTTCTTTTCACTACACCTATTTCTTTGGGGTAAATACAAAGTGCAATGGCAGGGTCATAGGGAAGCTCTATTTTTAATTTCTTGAGGAATGTCCACACTGTTCTCCAAATTGGCTGCACCAACTTGCATTCCCACCAACAGTGTAAGAGGGTACCCCTTTCTCCACATCCTCTCTAACACTTGTTGTTTACTATCTTGTTAATTTTGGCCATTCTAACTGGTGTAAGGTGGTACCTCAATGTGTTTTTTTTTTTCTTTTTTAAAGATGTACTTATTTTTATTTAAATTCAACTAACATACAATGTGTTATTGGTTTCAGAAGTAGATGTCAGTGATTCATCAGTCTTTTATAATTGGGTGATGGACATTAAAGAAAGCATGTGATAAAATAACCACTGGGTATTATAAAAGACTGACAAATCAATGGACTTTTAATCATAATTTATAAAATACTATCTAGAGCTTTCCAACTACTGGTAGTCTTAAAGTAAGAATTCTGCCAAAATCAAACAGTTGTAGAAAGTAAATTAGAAATATAAGAGCCAAAATAAACCAAAATGCCTCTTTTGATTTAATATCTTAAAACATAGCCTGGTCTAAAAGAATAAGCTTATTTTCTTAGTCTATATGGTTTATTACTGGGTATATAGTTTTTCATGAAAAGCCAAACAAGTTTCTGCTAAGCTAGGTCTGCTAAACTAGGTTTACAAAAATGCTTTATAACATCAAACTCATCAACATAAGAAATAAGAGTCACTATTGAGAAAAGTCCTCTACTGAAAAGAGTCAGGAAAAGAACTAGCACCAAGTAAACAAAGTAAAATGCAAATTGTAATCCCACTTAAAAAAAAATCAATGCAAGTCATAATCTCACTTTTTAAAAATTCTTTATAAAATGTTCACAAAATAAGCTAGAAAATGGTAAAAAAGTAGAAAAGTACAGTAGAAAAATAACAGTAAAACCAAAAAAATCTAGGATATTAACTGAACCATAAAAAAATATATGAGACTTTAGTAACTGGGTAAAAGCATATAGTGATACTGTGATACAAATGTCTAATAAAAAAGTTTGTTATAGAATTCATATTTCTCCAGTCTTGGCCTCATTTGATATAGAAACAGTTCCATGCTATGTAAATCTTCACCCAGACATCATAATCCTAGTGGCAATCACTGAAAAATTACACATATGCATTTTATCAGGTTAAACATCACTGATTGTATTTACTAAAAATAGTAATATCACCTAAATTTTAAAAGTATACACTAGTGAAATTAGAAAAATTAATGTATATCCAAAAACTCTACATTAAAAAAATCACAAGCCTAATCTCTAAAAAAGGTCATTTTCTTTTTTTATGTAATTTTATTTTTGTGAGTGTGTGTGTTCCAAGATTCATTGTTCATGCACCACACCCAGTGCTCCATGCCATATTGTGTGTGTGTGTGTGTGTGTGTATGTGTGTCTTCCTTATCCATTCATCAGTTGATGGACATTTGGGTTCTTTCCAGAATTTGGCTATTGTTGATAGTGCAGCATGTGCCCCTTCGAATCACTATTTTTGTATTCTTCTTTTGTATTCTGCTTTCTTTTTTTTTTTTTAACATTCCTCTGGCAATTATTCCTCTGGCATTATAAACCCTCTGGGGTCTTTTATGGTACCACACAATTTTAGGACTTTTTGCTCTTCTTGTTCTGTGAAAAAAATGCTGGTGGGTTTTTTTTTTTTTTCTTGTTTCCATACGGAAATGTTTTGCTTTTTGTTTTATATCCTCTATTTTTTAATTTTTTCAGTGTTCCAAAACTCATTGTTTATGCACCACACCCAGTGCTCCATGCAATACGTGCCCTCCTTAATAACCACCACCAGGGTCACCTACCCCCCTAACACCCCTCCCTTCCAAAATCCTCAGTTTCTTCCTCAGAGTCCACAGTCTCTCATGGTTCTTCTTTCCCTTTGACATCCCCCTCTTCACTTTTCCTTTCCTTCTCATAATGTCCTCCATGTTATTCCTTAGGCTCCATAAGTAAGTGAAACCATATCATAACTGACTTTCTCTGCTTGATTTATTTCATTCAGCATAATCTCCTCCAGTCCCACCCATGTTGATACAAAAGCTGGATATTCATCCTTTCTGATGGAGGCATAATATTCCATTGTATATATGGACCATATCTTTTTTTTAGAAGAACTAAACCAATTTATTGAGGCATAAATAACTTATATAAATTCTTTTTTTTAATTTTTTTTATTTTCAGCATAACAGTTGATTATTTTTGCACCACACCCAGTGCTCCATGCAATCTGTGCCCTAATACCCACCACCTGATTCCCCCAACCTCCCACCCCCCGCCACTTCAAAACCATCAGATTGTTTTTCAGAGTCCATAGTCTCTCATGGTTCACCTCCCCTTCCAATTTACCCCAACTCCCTTCTCCTCTTTAACTCCCCATGTCCTCCATACTATTTGTTATGCTCCACAAATAAGTGAAACCATATGATAACAGACTCTCTCTGCTTGACTTATTTCGCTCAGCATAATCTCTTCCAGTCCTGTCCATGTTGATACAAAAGCTGGGTATTCATCCTTTCTGATGGAGGCATAATACTCCATAGTGTATATGGATCACATATTCCTTATCCATTTGTCCGTTGAAGGGCATCTTGGTTCTTTCCCCAGTTTGGCGACCGTGGCCATTGCAGCTATAAACATTGGGGGACAAAACAGAAAAAAATATACAGTGGAAAAAAGACAGTCTCTTCAATAAATGGTGCTGGGAAAACTGGACAGCTATATGTAGAAGAATGAAACTCGACCATTCTCTTTCACCATACACAAAGATAAACTCAAAATGGATAAAAAACCCTCAACATGAGACAGAAATCCATCAGAATCCTAGAGGAGTAATCTCTTTGATATCAGCCACAGCAATTTCTTTCAAGATAGGTCTCCAAAGGCAAAGGAAACAAAAGCAAAAATAAACTTTTGGGACTTCATCAAGATCAAAAGCTTCTGCACAGCCAAGGAAACAGTCAACAAAACAGAGGCAACCCATGAAATGGGAGAAGGTATTTGAAAATGACAGTACAGACAAAAGGTTGATATCCAGGATCTATAAAGAACTCCTCAAACTCAACACACACAAAACGGAAAACCATATCAAAAGATGGGCAGAAGATATGAACAGACACTTCTCCAATGAAGACATAAAAATGACTATCAGACACATGAAAAAATGTTCATCATCACTAGCCATCAGGGAGATTCAAATTAAAACCACATGGAGATACCACCTTACACCAGTTAGAATGGCCAAAATTAGCAAGACAGGAAACAACGTGTGTTGGAGGGGATGTGGAGAGAGGGGAACCCTCTTCCACTGTTGGTGGGAATGCAAGTTGGTGCAGCCTCTTTCGAGAGCAGTGTGGACATTACTCAAGAAATTAAAAGTAGAACTTCCCTATGACCCTGCAATCACACTCCTGGGTATTTACCCCAAAGATACAGATGTAGTGAAAAGAAGGGCCATCTGGACCATATCTTCTTTATCCATTCATCTGTTGAAGGGCATCTTGGCTCTTTCCAGAGTTTGGCGATTGTGGCCATTGCTGCAATGAACACTGGGATACATACGGGCCTTCTTTTCAGTACATCTGTATCTGTGGGGTAAATACCCAATAGTGCAATTGCTGGGTCATAGGGTAGCTCTATTTTTAATTTTTTAAGGAATCTCCACACTGTTTTCCAGAGTGGTTGCACCAACTTGAATTCCCACCAACAGTGTAAGAGGTTTTCCCTTTCTCCAAATCCTTTCCAACACTTGTTGTTTCTTGCTAATTTTCGCCATTCTAACCTGGTGTTAAGGTGGTATCTCAATATGGTTTTGATTTGAGTCTCCCTGATGGCTAATGATGAACATTTTTTCATGTGTCTGTTAACCATTTGTATGTCTTCTTTGGAAAAGTGTCTGTTCGAGTCTTCTGCCCATTTTTTGATGTGATTATCTGTTTTTTGAATGTTGAGTTTGAGGAGTTCTTCATAGATCTTGGATATCAGCCCTTTGTCTGTAGTGTTATTTAGCTGGGGGCATCATGTTGCCTGATTTCAAGCTTTACTACAAAGCTGTGATCACCAAGACAGCATGGTATTGGCACTAAGACAGATAATAGACCAGTGGAACAGAGTAGAGAGTCCAGGTATGGACCTGCAACTATATGGTTAATCTTTGCCAAAGCAGGAAAAAATATACGGTGGAAAAAAGACAGTCTCTTCAATAAATGGTGCGGGGAAAAATAGACAGCTATGTATAGAAGAATGAAACTTGACCATTATCTTACACCATACACAAAGAAAAACTCGAAATGGACAAAAGACCTCAACATGAGGCAGGAATCTATCAAAATCCTAGAGGAAAACATAGTAACCTCTTCGACATTAGCCACAGCAACTTCTTTCAAGACATGTCTCCAAAGGCAAGGTAAACGAAAGTGAAAATGAACTTTTGGGACTTCATCAAGATCAAAAGCTTCTATACAGCAAAAGAATCAGTCAACAAAACAAAGAGGCAACCCACAGAATGGGAAAAGATATTCACAAAAATGCTGGTGTTATTTTGAGATGATTTTATTGAATGTGTAGACTGTTTGGAGTAGTATAGATATTTTAACAATATCTGCTCCTACAATCCATGAGCATGGGATGTTTTTCCATCTCTTTATGTCTTCAATTTCTTTCATCAATGTTCTATAGTTTTCAAAGAACAGATCCTTTACTTCTTTGGTTAGGTTTATTCCTCGGAATCTTATGGTTTTTGATGCAATTGTAGACTTCTGTCTACAATAGCTAGTGTATGGAAATGCAACTGACTTCTGTGCATTGATTTTATATCCTGTCACTTTGCTGAATTCCTGTATGAGTTCTAGCAATTTTAGGGTGGAGACTTTTGGGTTTTCTACATAGAGTGTCATGTCATCTGCAAAGATCTAAAGTTTGACTTCTTCTTTACCAATTTGAATGCTTTCTATTTATTTTTGTGGCCTGATTGCTGAGGGGACTTCTAGTACTCTGTTGAACAACAATGAGACTGAACATCCCTGTTGTGTGCCTGACCTTAGGGGAAAAACTCTCAGTTTTTCTCATGTATGGCCTTTTTAATGTTGAGGTGTATATTCTCTCTATCCTTACATTGTGAAGGGTTTTTATCAAGAAAGGATTCTGTACAAACAATACATTATATGTTAATAAAAGAAAAAGAAAATAAGGGGGTAAACCTAGTCAAGGGGAAAGAGATTCCAAAAGGATATATATATATATATATATATATATATATATATATATATATATATATATATATATCATATCTTCCCTATCAACCCACTTTCCTATTTCAACCTTGATCATATTCTTCATGGGCAATAAGCACAAACCTAGTGTAAAATAGTATAGGAAGAGTATGTGTATATATGACAGATAAAATAAAAGCTGCACCCATTTTGGGTGTTTTTATCATTAACTGCTGTTGCATAAACTGAACATACAATGGGCTGTGACACTGGATAAATCATTTGTTTCCACTTGTTACCAATGACATTTCATAACTCCTTTGGGGCTCTGCTTTGCCCTGTCACTCATGAGATACAAGGTCACCAGTCATGACTGGGAATAAGTGATTTATGCAAGTCACCCTACTGTATATTTTAGGTACAATATACAATAAAACATACACTATTGATTTCTCTTTTTTTTAAGGATGTTTTATTTTTGTCAAATGCTTTTTCTGCATTTTTTAAAGGATCATGTAGTTCGTATCCTTTCTGTTATTATGTGGTATACCATGTTGACTGATTTGGTGTATCATGTTGATTGATACTGAACCACCCCTATAGCCCAGATTGATTTGTGGATGTTAAACCAACTTTGCAGCCCAGGAATGAATCCCAGTTGGTGGTGGTGAATAATCATTTTAATGTACTATTAGATCCTACTGGCTAGTATCTTGATTAGAATTTTGGCATCCATGTTCATGAAGGATATTGGTCTGTAATTCTCCTTTTTGGTGGGGCCTTTGTTTTTTTTTAATTATTAAATTCAATTAGCCAATATATAATAGATCATTAGTTTGATATAATGTTCAATGATTCATTAGTTGGCATAAAACATCCAGTGCCCTTCACATCACGTGCCCTTCTTAATGTCCATCACCCTGTTACCCCATCAACCCATTCACCTCCCTTTCTGCAACCTTCTGTTTCTGGAAGTCAATGGTTTGTCTCCCTCTCTGACTTCTTCCCATTCAGTTTTCCCTCTCTCTTCCTATTATCCTCTGCACTATTCCTTATACTCTACATATAAGTGAAACCATAAAACTGTCTTTCTCTGATAGACTTATTTCACTTACTATAATACCTTCCAGTTCCTTCCACATCAATGCAAATGATAGGTAGTCATCCCTTCTGATGTATATATTCCACTGTATATATGAACCGCATCTTTATCCATTTATGTGTTGAAGGACATCTTGGTTCCTACCACAGTTTCGCTACTGCGGACACTGCTGCTATGAACATTGGGGTGCATGTGCCCCTTCTTTTCACTACATCTGTACCTTTGGGGTAATGTAATTTCTCGGTTGTAGGGCAGCATATAATTGCTTATAATATTCTCTTATATTTCTTAGGTGTTGGTTGTAATCTCCCCTCTTTCATTTGTGATTTTATTTGGGTCCTTTCTCTTTTTTTTTTTTTTTTTGTAAGTTTGGCTAGGGGTTTATCACTCCTACTAATTCTTTCAAAGAACAAATTCCAAGTTTCATTGATCTGTTCTACTGGGTTTTTTTTAAATTTCTGTATTACTTGTTTTTAGATTTTATTTATTTATCTGGCAGACAGAGATCACAAGCAGGCAGAGGAGCAAGCAGAGAGGGGGGAAGCAGACGCCCTGCTGAGCAGAGAGCCTGACGCAGGGCTCGATCTCAGGATCCTGAGATCACGACCCAAGCCAAAGGCAGAGGCTTAACCCACTGAGCCACCCAGGCACTCCTATATTACTTATTTCTGCTCTAATCTTAATTATCTCCCTTTTTCTGCTGGTTTTAGATTTTATTTCTTTTTTTAAAAAATGTATTTATTTTCAGAAAAACAGTATTCATTATTTTTTCACCACACCCAGTGCTCCATGCAATCCATGCCCTCTATAATACCCACCATCTGGTACCCCAACCTCCCACACCCCCCGCCACTTCAAAACCCTCAGATTGTTTTTCAGAGTCCATAGTCTCTCATGATTCACCCCCCCTTCCAATTTACCCCAACTCCCTTCTCCTCTCTAACACCCCTTGTCCTCCATGATATTTGTTATGCTCCACAAATAAGTGAAACCATATGATAATTGACTCTCTCTGCTTGACTTATTTCACTCAGCATAATCTCTTCCACTCCTATCCATGTTGTTACAAAAGTTGGGTATGCGTCCTTTCTGATGGAGGCATAATACTCCATAGTGTATATGGACCACATCTTCCTTATCCATTTGTCCGTTGAAGGGCATCTTGGTTCTTTCCATAGTTTGGCAACCATGGCCATTGCTGCTATAGACACTGGGGTACAGATGGCCCTTCTTTTCACTACATCTGTATCTTTGGGGTAAATACCCAGGAGTGCAATTGCAGGGTCACAGGGAAGTTGTATTTTTAATTTCTTGAGGAATCTCCACACTTTTCTCCAAAGAGGCTGCACCAACTTGTATTCCCACCAACAGTGTTAAGAGGGTTCCCCTTTCTCCACATCCTCTCCAACACATGTTGTTGCCTGTTTTGTTAATTTTGGCCAATCTAACTGGTATAAGGTGATATCTCAATGTGGTTTTAATTTGAATCTCCCTGAGGACTAGTGATGAGAACATTTTTTCATATTTGCTGTTCTTTTTACAGCTTCTTTAGATGTAAGGCTAGGCTGTGTATTTGAAACTTTTTTTCTTTTTGAGGAATGCTTGTAATGCCATATACTTCCCTTTATGACCCTGTTGCTATGTCCTTAGACTGTTGTGTTTTCATTTTCATTTCCTTCCATGTATTTTTTTTTAAATTTTGTGATTAACCCATTCATTCTTTTGTAGGATATTCTCTAACCTCCATGTATTTTTGGCCTTTCCAATTTTGTGTGTGTGTGTGTTTGACTTCAAGTTTCCTAGAATTGTGGTCTGGAAATATGCATAATACGATCTCCATCTCTTTTTTCCTGGTTAAGTCCTGATTTGTGACCCAGTATTGATCTATTCTGGAGAATGTTCTATGGGCACTTGGAAAGAATGTGTATTCTGTAACTGTAGGATGAAATGCTCTGAATCTATCAGTGAAGTCCATCTGGTCTAGTGTGTCATTCAAAGCCACTGTTTCCTTATTGATCTTCTGTTTAGAGGTTTTATCCACTGCTGTGAGTGGGGTGTTAAAGTCTCCTACTACTATTGTATTATTATCAATGAGTTTCTTTAAGTTTTTTATTAATTAATTAATTTATTTATTTGGCTGCTCCCAAGTTAGGGGTATAAGTATTTACAATTGTTATATCTTCTTGTTGGACAGACCCACTTCTTATGACATAGTGCCCTTCTTCATCTATTAGAGTCTTTGGTTTAAAATCTAGTTTGTCTGATATAAGAATTGCTACCCCAACTCGCTTTTGACATCCATTAGCATGATACATGATTTTCCACCCCCTCATTTTCAAGCTGGAGGAGTCTCTGGGTCTAAAATGAGTCTCTCTTGAAAGCAGCATATTGATGGGTCTTGTTTTTTAATTCATCCTGATACCCTACATCTCCTTATTGAAGCATTTAGTCCATTTACATTCAGAGTAATTACTGAAAGATATGAATTTAGCACCATTGTATTACCTGAAAAATCACTGTTCCTGTAGATTGTCTCTGTTCCTTTCTGGTCATTGTTGCTTTCGGTCTCTTTCCCACTCAGTGGGTCCCCTTCAGTATTTCTTGAAGATCTGGTTTAGTGTTCACAAACTGCTTTAGTTTTTGCTTGACTTGGAAACTCTTTATCTCTCTTTCTATCTGAATGACAGACTTGCTGGATATTGTATATTTGGCTGCGCACTTTTCTCATTCAGCATATTAAATATATCATGCCACTTTTCTCTGGCCTGCCAAGTTTCTCTAGTTAGGTCTGCTGCTAACCTTGTGTGTCCACCCTTGTATGTTAATGACCTTCTGTTCCTAGCTGCTTTCAGAATTATCTCTTTTTCTTTGTACTTTGCAAATTTTACTATGATATGTCTTGGTGTTGACCTGTTTTTGTTGATTTTGAGGGAAATTCTCTGTGCCTCTTGGACTTGAATGCCTGTTTTCATTCCCAGATTTGGGAATTTCTTAGCTATAATTTGTTCAAATAACCTTCTGCCCCTTTTCCCTGCTCTTCATCTCCTGGGACTCCTATGATACAGATATAATTGTGCTTTGTGGAGTTGCTGAGTTCTCTAAGTCTGTATTCATGATTAATAGTTTTCCTTCCCTCTCCTTTTCAGCCTCATTATTTTCCATAATTTTATCTTCTATATCACCTATTCAAGCCTCTGCTTCTTCCATCCTCATTGTGACTACATCCAGTGGGTTTGGCATCTGTTAAGCATTTTTTTATTTTGACCTAGTTTTTAGGTCTTTTAACTCTGCAGCCAGGATTTCTCTGTCTTCTATGCTTCTTTCAAGCCCAGCTAGTATTCTTATACTGTCGTTCTAAATTCTTGTTCAAATATATTGCTTACATCTGTTTTGAGCAAATCCCTGGCTGTGATTTCTTCTTGATCTTTCTTTTAGGGAGAATTCTTCCATTTTGTCATTATGTCTAGGTTTCTGTCTTTTGTGTATTATGAAAGCTTGTTACGTTTCCTGCTCCTGAGAGTAATACTATATTAAGAAGGGGTCATACACTGTCTAGGACCTGGAGCTTCAGGAAGAGTTTCTGGTGTATTCCATGTGCACTCTGATGTTGTGTTCTGGCTGCTTTTTCCTCCAGGTCAGTCCTCCACAGAGTTCCTCCTTGCTTGCAATGGGGAGTGTTTATATCTTTAACTAGGTGTGTTTTGATAAAAGCCTGATAAAAAGGGGAGGGGAAAGCCTGATCCAAGAAAAGGGAAAGGAAAAGGAACCCAAAAACCAACCAAACAAAACACTATAAGCCTGATTCCAAAGAAAAAGAAAAAAAAAAAAAAGAAGCCTGATCAAAAACAAAAGAACAAAACAAAACAAAAAAACAAGATAAGGAAGCAAACCTACAAATGAACAAAAAACTATAAGCCTAATTCCAAAGGAAAAAAGAATAGGAAAATAAAAAATATAAGGTAAAAAGATAAAACTATCCCTATTTCCACCAGAACTAAAGCTGATGCCTTGGAGCACTCTATGATGAGCAGACTTGGTACGTGTGGGTGGGGGAGAACCCTACACACTGCTCTCTTTCCTGCTTTCTTCCTGACTTGGGGAAAAATGCTCCTCCCTTCATGGCACTGGGTCTTTTCTCTCCCTCAGTTCACATCTCCAAACCTTGCACATGCTACGTTCTCTCTCTCCAATTGTGCAGATTGTTTTTGTAACTCTCAGATCAATCTCCTAGTTGTTCAAAATGATTTGATGTCAATCTAGCTGTGTTTGAGAGACAAGTCAAGTTTAGGGCCCCCCCCCTACTACTCTATCATCTTAGCTCTCCGCTCTGACTTTTTAAAACTTTTGAGAAAAATGTTTAATGCCATTGCTGCTATGAACATTGGGGTACATATGGCCCTTCTTTTCACTACATCTGTATCTTTGGGGTAACTATTCAGTAGTGAAATTGCAAGGTCATAAAGTAGCTCTATTTTTAATTTCTTAAGGAATCTCCACACTGTTTTCCAAAGTGGCTACACCAACTAGCATTCACACCAACAGTTTAAGAGGGCTCCTTTTGTATACATCTTCTTGTTTACTGTCTTGTTAATTTTGGTCATTCTAACTGGTATAAGGTGGTATCTTAGTGTGATTTTAATTTGAATTTCGCTGATGGCTAACGATGAACATTTTCTCATGTGTCTATTAACCATCTGTATGTCTTCTTTGGCGAAGTGTCTGTTCATGCATGTATTGCATGGAACATTAGGTGTGGTGCATGAACAATAAATCTTGGAACACTGAAAAAATAAAATTAATACCAAAAAATTTAATACCATTAGGTTAGAATAGCAAAAAGTAAGAAGGAAAATACAAATTAATTAATAGGGAAGGCTATTTAGAAAAATACTCTGGATCTTAAGTGTAAATATACATATAAATATCTATATACTTATTATGTATTCATCTGAAAGTCACAATTACTTAAACATACAGGCAAAAAGTAATGGTCAGGGCACCTGACTGGCTCAGTTGGTAGAGCATGTAACTCTTGATCTCAGAGCTGTGAGTTCGAATTCCATGTTGGGGATAGAGTTTACTTCTAAATAAATGAAGTGCCTGGGAAAATTCTCCCTTTAAAAAAAAAAAAAAAGTAGTGGTCACCTGTCCCTGTGCCATGCTCTGTGCTAGGTATTTTCACATTTGTAATCTTAAACACTGCTGAATACTGCTTTGTTAAATATGCATTATTATTTAGATTGTGAATTGTTCTTGCCAGTCACCCAATGTAAGTAAGGCTACACTATCAAAAAGAGCCAACAGTACCACTACAATGGCTACTGGCAGAGAGGCTGCAGAACAGTGTCAGCAGTGTTAATCCAAAAGAAAGAAGCCTCTATATAGATCAGACCATGTGACAGTCAACAATCAGGAGTTCTTTACAAAGATTCTGGGTACAAATCAATCAAGTTAGATCAAAAGCACCAATGTAGCTCAGCAAAAAGTACCATTCAACAAGAAGTTTCAAAGTTTTTCTTTTTCAAAGGTATAACATATTCTTCACTGACAAGAAGAAAATAAATGCAAACTTATTTACCCGCATCCCCTTATCCTGGGAGAGGAGCAGCACAGGAAGCAGAGACAGGTAGATGACAACCACAACTTCTCTTCTATTCCATGTTATAATTAAAATAGATTAATAAAAAAATAATGGCTCATTATGAAGGACAGTCTTCCATGTACATCAAGCTTAGAAATCATTTAAGTAACCAGCTATAAAATCAAGGGCCAAAACCAAAATCTATAATTATCTAAAAATAATGACTTTTTTCCTTTGGTACATCAATAAAAATATGCACAGCACATGCAATTTTTCACAATAGGCAAGAAAGAAAGTGCCAACCACTTGTATAAACTTATATAGAGAATTCAGCCCCCAAATAGGGAAGCAAAATTACTCAAAAGGTCTACATTCAAAATCATCTTGTCAATATTTTCACTGAAAACTGTTAAAGAACAATCTAGTCCACTTATTTGCATAACTTAGTGCTATTTTCCATCTTCATTCATCAGCAGTAAGCATGAAAGTTAATAACTGGCAATAAATACACAATAAAAAATGAGCTCTTTTACTTCCAAATGAGTTATTTTTCCCTTAAAATTAGTCACTTTGAAGAGCCACAAACAAGTTTTAATAACACAACCACTGATTAAGATGCTTTTAAAACTTTTAAAATTCAAAAATATATAAAATGAAGTTACAAACTTCTGGTTTTAGCCCTAACAAACCATTTGCATTGAACAAATATAAACCTGAATGAACACATGAAACAATTGTTAAGAGTACTGGAGAGCAAGTATCATAGATAAGACTCAAAGATACTATAATCCTACAGAAAAGAGAACAACAAAGTGAGATCCTCATTCACCTGACTTTCATGAAAGGGTACAGCAAAAAATGACAGTCCCACTGAGATAAAGAGAAAAAGGTTAACATTGAGAGCTACCAACAAAATCTCCACTCTTAGGGCCATCCAATTCCTAAACAGGGATGCAGGGAAAGGCTCCAAGAAGCCCATAAAAAGCAACATCCAGGAGACTAAAGAGCTGAGCACAGCCACATTACCTTTAGGGGAACAATAAAACATGCAGTTAACTTGTCAACAGAAACTACAGAAATCAAAAATTGATGAGTAAAATCATTAAAATGTTAAAAGAACATATTCATCAACCTTGAATTCTATACCCAGGGAAAACATCTTTCAAAAATGATGACAAATTAAAAACAGACTCACATAAACAGAAGCTGAACAACTGCACAGCAAACCAGCACTAAAAGAAATACTACTAAAAGGAGTACTTGCAATAAATAGACAATGATCCAAGGTTAAGCTATAGAAAACAAAAAAGGAGGGAAAATAATTAGAAAAGCAAAAAATGATTTTCTGGAAGAGATTATGCTGAGTGAAATAAGTCAAGCAGAGTCAATTATCATATGGTTTCATTTATTTGTGGAGTATAACAAATAACATGGAGGACAAGGGGAGATGGAAAGAAGGGAGTTGAGGGAAATTGGAAGGGGAGGTGAACCATGAGAGACTATGGACTCTGAAAAACAATCTGAGGGTTTTGAAGAGGTGGGGGGTGGGAGGTTGGGGGAACCAGGTGGTGGGTATTAGAAAGGACAAGGATTGCATGGAGCACCGGGTGTGGTGCAAAAACAATGAATACTGTTATGCTGAAAAGAAATAAAAATAAATAAATAAATAAAATTTTTAAAAAAGGAAAGCAAAAAATGTGGACAAATGAATATAGACGCAAATAAGATCATATATGACAACAGTAGTAACAAAAGATAAGAAAGGGGTAAATGCAGTTAAATCACTGCAAAGTTCAAGTGTTGCTGGAAGTAGAAAAAGTACACATTTAAGTTAGGCTCTAATAAATCAAGAATGCATGTTTTAAACTGTAGGGCAGACAAAGTAAGAAAGAATATCCAATGGAAAAAAGGCTTCTTCAAGAAATGGTGTTGGAAAAACTGCACAGTAATGTGCAAAAGTATGAAACTGGACCACTTTCTTATACCATAAATAAAAATAAATTCAAAATGGATGAAAGATCTAAATGTGAAACAGGAAACTATCAAAATCCTAGATGAGAACATAGGCAGCAACTTCTTTGACCTCTGCCATAGCAACTTCTTATTAGACATGTTGCTGGAGGCAAGGGAAACAAAAGAAAAATGAACTATTGGGACCTCATAAAGATAAAAAGCTTCTGAACAACCTAGGAAACAACAAAACTAAAAGGCAACCTATCGAATGGGAGCAGCTGAAGCAAACGATATATCAGATAAAGGGTTAGTATCCTAAATCTATAAAGAACTTACCAAATACAAACCCATTTACAAATAATCCAATTAAGATATGGGTAGAAACTTTTCCAAAAAACACATCCAGATGTGGCAAACACACACAAAAAAAATGTTGGGGAGACCACCTGGTATGGACAAGACCAAGAGCCGCCTACCACAGGAGAGCAATGCCCCTGCCCCGGGGCTCATGGCCTGGAAATGGGCAGTACAAGAAAGAGGGCAAGAGGAGAAAGAGAGATCAAGTCAAGGAGGGGCAAAGGGAGAGAGAAATGTCAGCAGACTCAATGCTCAGCATGGAGACATGGTTCCACCTCACAATCCTAAGATCATGACTTGACCTGAAGGGAGGAGTTAAGATGGCATTAATTTCATCTGGTCTCTGGAATTCAGCTTGATAGTTATCAAATCATTCGAACACCTGTTAAATCAACCACAGATCTCAGAAAAGATTTGCTGCACTTCTACAAATAGAAAATTGAAAACTTTTTGCAAGGTAGGACACGCAGAGATGTGAATCCCAGGATGTATCTGGAAGACAAACTGTGGGGAGGGAGCCTATATAAACTGGCTACCAGAAAATGTTATAAGCCACCTAGCATAAAACTCAAACGTTTTATTTTTTTATTTTTTTTCAATTTATTTATTTTCAGAAAAACAGTATTCATTATTTTTTCACCACACCCAGTGCTCCATCCAATCCATGCCCTCAATAATACCCACCACCTGGTACCCCAACCTCCCACACCCCCCCACTTCAAACCCCTCAGATTGTTTTTCAGAGTCCATAGTCTCTCATGGTTCACCTCCCGTTCCAATTTCCCCCAACTCCCTTCTCCTCTCTAACTCCCCATGTCCTCCATGCTATTTGTTATGCTCCACAAATAAGTGAAACCATATGATAATTGACTCTCTCTGCTTGACTTATTTCACTCAGCATAATCTCTTCCACTCCTATCCATGTTGCTACAAAAGTTGGGTATTCATCCTTTCTGATGGAGGCATAATACTCCATAGTGTATATGGACCACATTTTCCTTATCCATTTGTCCGTTGAAGGGCATCTTGGTTCTTTCCATAGTTTGGCAACCATGGCCATTGCTGCTATAGACACTGGGGTACAGATGGCCCTTCTTTTCACTACATCTGTATCTTTGGGGTAAATACCCAGGAGTGCAATTGCAGGGTCACAGGGAAGTTGTATTTTTAATTTCTTGAGGAATCTCCACACTTTTCTCCAAAGAGGCTGCACCAACTTGTATTCCCACCAACAGTGTAAGAGAGTTCCCCTTTCTCCACATCCCCTCCAACACATGTTGTTTCCTGTCTTGCTAATTTTGGCCATTCTAACTGGTGTAAGGTGATATCTCAATGTGGTTTTAATTTGAATCTCCCTGAGGGCTAGTGATGATGAACATTTTTTTATGTATCTGATAGCCACTGGAGAAGTGTCTGTTCATATCTTCTGCCCATTTTTTATATGATTGCCTGTTTTGGGTGTGTTGAGTTTGAGGAGTTCATTATAGATCCTGGATATCAACCTTTTGTCTGTACTGTCATTTGCAAATATCTTCTCCCATTCCGTGGGTTGCCTCTTTGTTTTGTTTCCTTTGCTGTGCAGAAGCTTTTGATTTTGATGAAGTCCCAAAAGTTCATCTTCGCTTTTGTTTCCTTTGCCTTTGGAGACATGTCTTGAAAGAAGTTGGTGTGGCTGATATCGAAGAGATTACTGCCTATGTCCTCCTCTAGGATTCTGACTTTTTAAAAAAAATTTTAAAAGATTTTATTTACTTATTTGACAGACAGAGATCACAAATAGGCAGAGAGGCAGGCAGGGTGGGGCGGGGGGTGAGAAGCAGACTCCCCCCTGAGCAGAGAGCCCAATGCAGGGCTCGATCCCAGGACCCAGAGATCATGACCTGAGCCAAAGGCAGAAGATTAACCCACTGAGCCACACAGGTGCCCCCAAACTCTAACTTTTAGAACTCTTTTCTGGTTGGGAACATCCCTGCCTGAAAGGTGCTGTGGGGGTGAAGTGGGGTGGAAACCCTGGTTCAACAACATAGTCTCAAGATCCCTTGGGTCAAAAGAAGAACGGGGGTACCTGAGTATGGAAGAGTTCCCAAGCATCAGAGCAGGGAAGCCAGCTGCAAACAGCAAGTCTAGATGCCAGCTTTCAGTTTGGTATTGCCATAAACACTGAAACTCTGCATGGTTCAGGTGATAAGTCTCTGAGCAGCAGCCCAGCAAAAGGCAGAAGTGCAGCGAGATCCCCTCCTCCTTCCCCTGGGAGTAATAGTACGAGTCTCCACTGCAGAAGTCTGTAAAGTTTGGAGGCTTGAAACAGGGTCATATGCCTGAGATAAAAAAAGCTTGGTCATAGGCTGGGTAAACACAAAATTTGGATTTGGAAACTAGAGAGACAAGAGTGAGTGACTGCTTTTCTGTTAGGGCACACTGAAGAGTGTGGGGAATGAATATTCAGCTAGACTAGAGATAGGGGCACACCCTTTTCATCCCCCTGTGAGTGCTGAAAGCCTTCAGAAAGCAAAACAACGCGATACAGTGTGATCTGAAACTACTTATGCTGAGCCCAGACCCTGGCAGGGGGTGGGAGGGTTTCAAAGCCACCTGAGCAAAGACCTGAGAATCAGCACAACACATCTCTCCCCAGAAGATCAGCAGGAACTTCAGGTTAACATCAAGGTTATGAATCATAGAGAACTACAAAACTTCAGCTCTTGGAGAAAACAGTATATAACATTTGTGATATTCTTTTTCTTCTTTAGTCTTTCAGGGTTGTGTTTTTCTTTTTCCTTTTCAACTATTTTCTTATTTTATCAATTCATTTTTTTAGTCTTTTTTCACTTTCTGTTTTTATATTATATGCATTTTTATTTATATTTTTATAAGATTTTTTTAAATTTTTTATTTGACAGAGAAAGATTACAAGTAGGCAGAGAGGCAGGCAGAGAGAGAGAGGAGGAAGCAGACTCCCCACTGAGCAGAGAGCCCGATGCAGGACTCGATCCCAGGACCCTGAGATCATGACCTGAGCCGAAGGCAGCGGCTTAACCCACTGAGCCACCCAGGCGCCCCTATTATATGCATTTTTTAATTTTGGTTTCTGATCATTATATTCATTTTTATTTTTGTCTATATGTAAGTTTTCTTTCTTTCCTATTTTGTGATCTAGTTTCTTCTGACAACAAACAGACCAAAATATACCCAATATCTAACTTATTTTTTTGGTCTGTTTTACCTCTTGTTTGAGTTTTTCTTTGTTCTTTTTTCTTTCTTTATTCTTCTGATTTGTTTTATTTGTATTTTTCAAGTATTGTTCTTACTACTTTTGTGTTTTCTCTCTCTTTTATCTATTCTTTTGTGGACATAATGATGAGATGGAAAAACCCACACCAAAAGAAATAACAGGAACAGTACTCACTGCCAGGGATTTAATCAATATGGAAAGAAGTAAGATGTTGAAAATAGAATTAAAAATGATTATAAAGATATGAGCTGGGCGCCTGAGTGGCTCAGTGGGTTAAGCTGCTGCTTTCGGCTCAGGTCATGATCTCGGGGTCCTGGGATCGAGTCCCGCATCGGGCTCTTTGCTCAGCAGGGAGCCTGCTTCCCTCTCTCTCTTTCTGCCTGCCTCTCCGTCTACTTGTGATTTCTCTCTGTCAAATAAATAAATAAAATCTTAAAAAAAAAAAAAAAGATATGAGCTGGTCTTGAAAAAGCATAGAAGACATTACAGAATCCCTTGCTGGAGAAATAAAAAAAACTAAAATCTAACTAGTCAGGTCAAAATTAAAAAGGCTATTACTGAGAGACAATAAAAATGGAGGCTCTAACTGCTAGGATAAGTGAGGTAGATGAGAGAGTCAGTGATATAGAAGACAAAATGATGGAGAATAAGAAAGCTGTGAAAAAGAGAAACAAATAATTACTGGATCACAAAAAGAAGAATTTGAGAAATCAGCAATACCATAAAGCAAAATTATAATAGAATAATAGGGGTTCCAGAGGAAGAGGAGAGAAAGAGGGGACAGAAGGTTTACTTGAACAAATTATAACTGAGAACTTCCCTAATCTGGGGAAGGAAGCAGGCATTCAAATCCAGGAGACACACCCCTCCACAATCAATAATCGACATATAACAGTGAAGCCTGCAAAATTCAGAGATAAAGAGAAATTCCTGAAAGCAGTGTGGGGGATAAGATGGCTTTAACCTACAAGGGTAGAAACATAAGGCTGGCAGCAAACATGTCTACAGAGACCTGGCAGGCCAGAAAGGACTGCCATGATATATTCAAGGTGCTGAATAAGAAAAATATGCAGTAAGAATACTTTATCCAGCAAGGCTGTTATTCAGAATAGAAGGAAAAATGAATCTTCCAGGAAACAGAAACTAAAAGAACCTCTGATTCCTAAACCAGCCCTGCAAGAAATACCAAAGGACATCCTTTGAGCAAAGAGAGAGCTCAAAAGTAACAAAAACAAGAAAGGAACAGAGACAATCTATAGGAACAGTGACTTTACAGGTAATACAATGGCACTAAATTCATATCTTTCTGAATGAAAATGGACTAAATGCTCCAATCAAAAAACACAAGCATCAGAATGGATCAAGGGAAAAAAAGACCCATTCATATGCTGTCTACAAGCCTACAGACTTGTTTTATACCCAAATACACGTCCAGATTGAAAGTGAGGGTGTGGAGAACAATTTATCATGCTAATGGACATCAAAAGAAAGCTAAGGTAGCAATCCTTACATCAGACAAACTAGATTTTAAACCAAAGACTGTAGTGAGAGATGAAGAAGGATGCTATATCATAATAAAAGGGTCTATCCAACAAGAAGATCTAACAATTGTAAATATTTATGCCACTAACTTGGGGGCAGCTGATTATATAAACCAAGTAATAACAAAATTGAAGAAACACATTGATAATAGTATAATAATAGGACTTTAACACCCCACTCCCAGCAATGAACAGATCATCTAAGCAGAAGATCAATAAGGAAACAAGGACTTTGAATGATACACTGGACCAGATGGACTTCACAGATACATTCAGAGCATCTCATCCTAAAGCAAAGGAATACACATTCTGCATGAGTGCACATGGAACATTCTCCAGAAGAGATCACATACTGGGTCACAAACCAGGTCTCAGGTGGTACCAAAAGAATGGGATTCCTTTCCACATATTTTCAGACCACAGTGCTTTAAAATCTGAACTCAGTAACAAGAGAAAATTTGGAAGGACTACACATACATGGAGGTTAAAGAGCATCCTACTAAAGAATGAACGGGTCAACCAGAAAATTAAAGAGGAATTTTTAAGAATGCCTCAAAACAAACGAAAATGAAAACACAACAGCTTGAAACTGCTGGGGTGTGGTAAAGGCAGTCCTAAGAGGGATGTATATAGCAACACAGACTTTTTCTCAAGAAACAAGAAAAGTTTCAAGCACACGACCTAACTTTACACCTAAAGGAGCTGGAGAAAGAACAGCAAATAACATCTAAAACAAGCAGAAAAGAAGAAATAATTTAAATTGAAACAGAAATCAATGAAACAGAACCCAAAAGAACAACAGAACAGATCACCATGACTAGGAGCTGGTTCTCTGAAAGAATTGATATGATCCATAAACCCCTTGCTAGACTTATCAAAGAGAAAGGACCCAATAAATAAAATTACAAATGAAAGAGGGGAGATCACAACCAATACCTAAGAAATACAATTATAAGAAAATATTATGAGAAATTATATGCCCCCAAAATCAGGCTATCTGGAAAAAATGGATGTATTCCTAGAAACATATAAATGACCAAAACTGAAACAGAAAGAATAGAAAACGTGAATAGGTCCATAACCAGAAAAGAAATTGAAGCAGTCATCAAAAATTTCCCAACATGAGTCCAGGGTCAGATGACCTCCCAGTGGAATTCTACCAAACATTTAAAGAAGAATTCATCAGGAACAGATGCTGTACCTTATCAACTGCTTTTTCTGTATCAATTGAGAGGACCATGTGGTTTTTCTCTCTTCTCTTATTGATTTATTCTATCACATTGATTGATTTGCAAATGTCGAATCATGCTTGCATCCCAGGAATAAATCCCACCTTGTCATGGTAGATAAGCTCTTTAATGTACTGTTGGATCCTATTAGCTAGGATCTTGTTGAGAATTCTGGCATCCATATTCATCAGGGATATTGGTTTGAAACTCTCCATTTTGATGTACTCTGTGCATGGTTTGGGGATTAGGATAATGCTGGCTTCAAAGAAAGCGTCTGGGAGTTTTCCTACGGTTTCTGTCTTTTGAAACAGTTTCAGGAAATGGTATTATTTCTTCTTTGACTGTTTGGTAGAATTCCCCAGGAAATCTGTCAGATCCTGGGCTCTTGTTTTTTGGGATGTTTTTGATCACTGCTTCAAAGTATAGTGATAGCAGGAACATTCCTCAACTTCATAAAAGCTATCTATGAAAAGTCCACAGCGAATATCATTCTCAATGGGGAAAAGCTGACAGCCTTCCCTCTGAGATCAGGGATGCCCACTCTCACCACTGTTGTTCAACATAGTACTAGAAGTCCTAGCAACAGCAATCAGATAACAAAAAGAAATAAAAGGTATTCAAATTGGCAAAGAAGAAGTCAAACTCTCTCTCTTCATAATACATGATACTTTATATGGAAAACCCAAAAGACTCCACCCCCAAATGACTAGAACTCATACAGCAATTCAATAATGTGGCAGGATACAAAACCAATGCACAGAAATCAGTTGCTTTCTTAATCACTAACAATGAAAATGTAGAGAGAAAAATCAGAGAATCAATTCCACTTACTACAGCACCAAGAACCATAAGATACCTGGAAATAAACCTAACCAAAGAAGTAAAGAATCTCTACTCAAGGAACTACAGAACACTCATGAAAGAAATTGAAGAAGACACAAAAAGATGGAAAAGCATTCCATGCTCATGGAGCAGAAGAATAAACATCATTAAAATGTCTACACTGCCTAGAGCAATCTATACGTTCAATGCCATCCTGATCAAAATTCCACCAGCATTTTTCAAAGTCCTGGAACAAACAATCCTAAAATTTGTATGGAACCAGAAAAGACCCCAAATTGCTAAGGAAATGTTGAAAAACAAAAACAAAACTGGGAGTATCACATTGCCTGATTTCAAGCTTCACTACAAAGCTATGATCACGGGTGGCTGGGTGGCTCAGTGGGTTAAGCCGCTGCCTTCGGCTCAGGTCATGATCTCAGGGTCCTGGGATCAAGTCCCACATCGGGCTCTCTGCTCAGCAGGGGGTCTGCTTCTCTTCCTCTCTCTCTGAGATCTCTTCCCTTCCCCTCTCCTACTGTGATCTCTCTCCTCTGTCAAAATAAATAAATAAAATCTTTAAAAAAAAAAAAAAAAGCTATGATCACCAAGACAGCATGGTACTGGCACAAAAACATACACACAGACCAGTGGAACAAAGTAGAGAGTCCAGATAAGGACCCGCAACTCTTTGGTCAAATAATCTTTGACAAAGCAGGAAAAAATATACAGTGGGAAAAAGGCAGTCTCTTCAATAAATGGTGCTGGGAAAATTGGACAGCTATGCATAGAACAATGAAACTTGGCAATTCTCTTATACAACACACAAAAATAAACTCAAAATGGATAAAAGACCTCAACGTGATGCAGGAATCCATCAAAACCCTAGAGGAGAACATAGGCAGTAACCTCTTCAACACTGGCCACAGCAACTTCTTTCAAGATATGTCTCCAAAGGCAAGGGAAACAAAAGCAAAAATGAACTATCGAGACTTCAATAAAAAGTCTCTATTGAGACTTCATAATAAAGAGCTTCTGCACAGCAAAGGAAACAACAACAAAACCAAAAGACAACCTAGGGAACGGAAGTAGATATTTGCAAATGTCTTATCAGACAAAGGGCTAATATCCAAAACTTATAAAGAACTTACCATACTCAACACCCAAAAAGCAAATAATCCAGGCAAGCAGTGGAAAGAAGACATGAACAGACATTTCTCCAAAGACGTACAAATCACCAACAGACACATGAAAAAATGCTCCACATCACCTGCCGTCCAGGAAATACAAACCAAAAGCACAATGAGACACCACCCTACATCAGTCAGAATGGCTAAAATCAGTAAGTCAGGAAACAACAGCTGTTGGCGAAGATGCAGAGAATGGGAACCCTCTTACACTGTTAGTGTGAATGCAAACTGGTGCAGCCACTCTGGAAAACAGTATGGAGGTTCCTCAAAAAGTTAAAAATATTTCCCTATGACCCAGCAATTGCACTGCTAGGTATTTACCCAATGGATACAAACACAGTGATTCAAAGGGGCATCTGCACCCTAATGTTTATAAAAGCAATAACCAAACTATGTAAAGAATCCAAGATGCCCATCAACAGATGAACAGATAAAGAAGATGTGATGCGCGCGCGCACACACACACACACACAATGGGATATTATTCAGCTATCAAAAAGAATGAACTCTCACCATTTGCAATGACATTGATGGAACTAGAGGGTATTATGCTAAGAGAAATAAGTCAATCAGAGAAAGACAATTATTGTATGATTTCACTCATGTGGAATTTAAGAAACAAAACAGATGGTAATGCCTGGGTGGCTCAGTTTGGTTAAGCGTCTGTCTTTGTCTCAGGTCATGATCCCTGGGTCCTGGAATGAAGCACGAGAGATGTCTCCCTGCTCAGTGGGGAGCCTGCTTCTCCCTCTCCCTCTGCTACTCCCCCTGCTTGTGCTCTCTTTCTCGTTTTCTCAAATAAATAAATAAAATCTTAAAAAAAAACAAAAGAAACAGATGAACACAAGGCTAGACAGAAAAAAATAAAATAAATAAAATAAGATGAAATCGTAGAGGGTTACAAACCATAAGAGGCACTTAACTACAGGAAACAATCTGAGGGCTGTGGGAGGAAAGGAAGGTGGGTAGCTGGATGATGAGCATAAGGACAACAACATGATGTAATGAGCACTGGGTGATTATATGCAACAGATGAATCCTTAAACTCTACCTCTGAAACTAATATTCTGTACATTAATTGATTTTAAATAAAATTAAATTAAAAAAGAAAAGATGCTCAATATCACTCATCATCAGGAAAATACAAAACACAACCATGATGAGATACCACCTCCCACCTGTCAAAATGGCTAAAATTAACAACAGAAGAAACAGGAGGTATTGGCAAGGATGAGGAGAAAGGGGAATGTTCTTGCACTGTTGGTGGGAAGCAAACTGGTGCAGATGCTCTGGAGAACATTTTGGAAGTTCCTCAAAAAGTTAAAAATAGAACCACCATACAATCCAGCCATTGCACTACTAGGTATTTACCTAAAGGACACAAAAATAGAGATTCAAGAGATACATGACCCCTATGTTTACAAGAGCATTATAAACAATAGCCAAACTATGGGGAGAGCTCAAACATCCATCAACTGATGAATAAAGAAGATGTGGTATCTATCTATATACAGTGGAATATTATTCAGTCATCAAAAAGAATGAATTCTTGCCATTTGCAATGACATGGATGGATGTAGAATATATTATGCTAAGTGAAATAAATAAAAAACAAATACCAGATGATCTCACTCATACATGGAATTTAAGAACGGATTGCATGGAGCACTGGGTGTGGTGAAAAAATAATGAATACTGTTTTTCTGAAAATAAATAAATTGAAAAAATTTAAAAAAATAAAATAAAATAAAATTCAAAAAATAAAGAAAAAAAAAACAGATGAGCATATGGGAATGGGGAAATGAAAAGAAGGAGAGAGGGAAACAAGCCATTAGTGATTCTTAAGAACAGAGAACAAGGGCACCTGGGTAGCTCAGTGGGTTAAAGCCTCTGCTTTCGGCTCAGGTCATGATCCCAGGGTCCTGGGATCAAGTCCCACATCGGGCTCTCTGGTTCAGCAGCCCTCTCTCTGCCTGCCTCTCTGCCTACTTGTGATCTCTGTCAAATAAATAAATAAAATATTTAATAAAAAAAGGAATGCATGGAGCATTGGGTGTGGTGAAAAAATAATGAATACTGTTATGCTGAAAATAAATAATTTCATTTAAAAAAAAAAACAGAGAACAAACTGAGGGTTGCTGAAGGGATATGGGTGGGAGATGAGCTAGACAGCTGATGAGTATTAAAGATGGTACTTGTCATGAGCACTGGATGTTGCATGTAAGTGATAAACCACTGAATTCTATTCCAGAAACCAATATTGCACTGTATGTAAACTGACAAAATTTAAATAAAAAATAAACTCTAGGGTAACCACTGCAAGCAAAATACTTCAAAGCCACCAAGCTAATAGAAGAAAATGCCTAAAAAGAAAATACTAGAATAATCAAAATGTTAGGTTAATAAGGCATGTAAGAAAGGCACAACGAGGCACAAAGACCAAGGTGATAGCCTTAAACCTAACTAAATAAATAACTGAATCAACTACATATAGACTAAATAATCCAGATTGTCATAATAAATAAAAATAAACCCCACAACAGGCCATTTATATATAACACACATACTTAAACACAAGAATACATAACATTTAAAAGAATAGGTGATTTCCACATGGCCCTGGAATAATGGCAGGCATTGAATCTCTCCACATAGCCTCCAAAAAGACATATAAAAAAACAAAAAAAGAGGGTATAAAGCCATATAGAGGGTCTAAAGCTTTATCAAGCCATATTAAATCAATGTTTTCAATATTACTGTCAGAGAACACTATGGACTTCAAACTATATTTATGCAGTGAAAAATTACAAATTACAAACAACAAAGCTCCTACCACTACTAGATAGCTCTTCACTGCCGTATCTCCAAAGGAGAACTTCCTTCTACTCACCTATTTTCCCTCTAGAGGCCACTTCTTTTTCACATAGGTTCTTCAGACTACTCCTTGCACTTTACCCACAGACTTATAGTGGTAGAAGGAGTATTCTCGGCCGTACAGGCAGCAGAGTATGGAGCAGAGTAGGAACTTTGTCAAAAACAAATCAGATACACAAAACCCTTGGGGAAACTCAACTGGTCATTCTTTCCTCAGATTTAAAAAAGCAGTATTGTGGCAGTAAGGAAGACGGTAAACAGCCTTCACTAGGTCTCCGTCTCTGTCTTAAGTTACACAGCTCTAATTCATCCTGATTATTTTCTACATCTGATATTCACTTGTCATGCTATCACCCTTTGCATTCATCCTGGGGATTACCTTAAAGAATATCTCCTTTGCTGGTTTCTCCTGATTCTTGAATCCCATTATCTTTCCATTCTTTTAACTTATTGCTTAATTCTACAGGAATACATCCCCTCATAGCTTCACGAATAAAGTTATATAGGAGGCCAACTGACACTTTGGATGTCAGAAAATACACTTAGTATACTCTCATATTCAATTCATAGTTTGGCTGAATGATAAAATTCTAGGTAATAAATCACTTTCCATTAACATTTTGAAGACACCACTCCACTATCTCCCATAGTTAAAGTCCAGTCCTTTGTGGTATATGGTATGTGGTATATGGTATATACCATATTCTTTCCTATCTTTGAATGCTGGCTGAATCTTCTTGGTCCCAATATTCTGAAATTTCACAATGATATTGTCCTGTTTTCATTCATTTGTGTTAGGTACTTGCTGAGTCCTTTCAATATGGAAAGCCATGTCCTTTCATTCTGGAAAATTTTCCTGAGTTATTTCCTAGCTGATTTCTATCCTTCAGTTTCTCTCCTCTATGTTTCTGAACCTCCATCAAATGAACCTCTTGAAGCTGACCTTCAATTGTCTTATCTTCTCTAATCTCCTATGACTTGTATTTTTGTTCAAATTTCTGGGAAATTTCCTCAACTTTTATCTTTGAGCCCTTTTATGGAGATTTTTCATTCTTGCTACCATGTTTTTAACTTCCAAAAACTTCTTTCTGTTATCTAATGTTCTTTTTTAATAGCATCCTGTTCTAGTTTCATGGATGCAACATCTTCCTTTATCTCCAAGGAAATTATTCATAAGTCTTGTTTGTTTTCTAAGTTTTCTTTACCCTATGTAGTCTCTTTCCCATGAGTTTCTTTTTCTTTTCTTTTTTCTTTTTTTAGTGGGGAAAGAGAAGAGCCATCTTTCATATTAGAGGCATCCTCAAATACCTGGTATCATTGGTTTTCTGCTCATTTTAAAAGAAAGGAAATAAAAAGTTAACTGGAAGCTCTAAATTCATGGGTGACTCTTGCTGACCTTATGATTCACTATTTGGAGATCAACCTATCATTTGTTGTGAAAATCCTGGTATCAGCGTATCAACTGGGGTCTAGTCAGCAGACAGAAACAAATCTTTAAAACAGGAAAAAAAATGTTATTATTTTAAAAATCATTAAATAGGGGGCACCTGGGTGGCTCAGTGAGTTAAAGCCTCTGCCTTCAGCTCAGGTCATGATCTCAGGGTCCTGGGATCGAGTCCCGCATCAGGCTCTCTGCTTCAGCAGGGAGCCTGCTTCCCCCACTCTCTCTCCACCTGCCTCTCTGCCTACTTGTGATCTCTGTCTGTCAAATAAAATTTTTTTAAAAATATTTTTTAAAAAATCATTAAATAGGTATAAAAGATAGTAAATGACTAGAAGAACTCTAAGACAACCACGGTAGCAACTATAAAAATGTATTGCCACCTTTAAAGCTAAGTGAAAAATAAACAAGAAAAAAGCCTACTAACTTACAGAAGGGATTCCAAAAAGCTAAGATAATGATCTCTGATGAAATGGTGGGCTACTGCAGAAACATGCTATTCATTGCTATAGTGAGACTTGCTGGAGGCCACTCACCAAAACCAAGACTGTTGCTTGCCATGGAAAATACTGTAGGAACCAACTGCCTGCAGAGCAGCTTACTACAGGGATAAAATAAAAGCAGAAAGAACGAAGTCCCTTCTTCATCCTCCTGGCAAGTAGACTTCTTATAGTGCCTCTTTATTGGCAGAACCTATCAAAGATTCCGCTGCCAAAGAAGAAATATGATTGCAGAGTCTCCAGCTCTAGCATTGTAATAAAGGGGTAAGAAGGGCAGGTTCAGCACTCAGAGACAGTAAGTCAATAACTGGCACAATCAATATCTGGGGTCCCTCATCTTGCCTTATTGTCTGAAAGAGTCCTCTAATCTGTTCTAGAAGGTAAAGGTCTAGCTGCCAGGATTTCAAGAGCCAAGTGGAAGATGACTAGAAGTTCCTATATTTGGTATTTGGTAGGCATGTTTCCACTTAATACCCAGTTTTCGATACAAAGCCTATCTCCTATGGAACTATGCATGAAGTCTCCCAATCCACAGATGTTTTATTTATCCTTTATCAAAAATAAACCATAAGTGACTCTTAATCTCACAAAACAAACTGAGGGTTGCTGGGGGGAGGGGGTTTGGGAGAAGGGGGTGGTATTATGGACATTGGGGAGGGTATGTGTTTTGGTGAGTGCTGTGAAGTGTGTAAACCTGGTGATTCACAGACCTGTACCCCTGGGGATAAAAATATATGTTTATAAAAAATAAAAAATTATATTAAATAAATAAATAAATAAATAAATAAATCTCAAATGGATAAGGAAGATGTGGTCCATATACACTATGGAATATTATGCCTCCATCAGAAAGGATGAATACCCAACTTTTGTATCCACAAGGACGGGACTAGAAGAGATTATGCTGAGTGAAATAAGTCAAGCAGAGAGAGTCAATTATCATATGATCTCACTTCTTTGTGGAGCATAACAAATAACATGGAGGACATGGGGAGATGGAGAGGAGAAGTCTCTCCATGAGAGACTATGGACTCTGAATAACAATCTGAGGGTTTTGAAGGGGCAGGGGGTGGAGGTTGCGGTAGCCAAGTGGTCGGTATTATGGAGTGCATGTATTGCATGGAGCACTGCGTGTGGTACATAAACAATGAATTCTGTTACACTGAAAGAAATAAAAAAAAAAAATAAGTCTCAAAACTACTAGGATGGGGAACCTGGGTAGCTCACTCAGTTAAGCAACTGACTTTGGTTTCAGTTAAGGTCATGATCTCAGGGTCATAAGATCAAGCACCACATTCAGCTCTGTGTTTAATACAGTCTGCTTCCGACTCTCTCTCCCTCTCCTTTTCCCCTCCCATGCCCCATGCACATGCTCACTCTCTCTCTCTCTGTCTCAATTAAATAAATAAATCTTTAAAAAAAAAAAAAACCCTGCCAGGATGGGGATGCCTGGATGGCTCAATTGGTTAATAAGCAGCTGCCTTTGGCTCAGGTCATGATCCCAGCATCCTGGGATCAAGTCCCACGTCAGGCTCCTTGCTCAGCGGGGAGCCTGCTTCTCTCACTGCCTCTGCCTACCACTCTGTCTGCCTGTGCGCGTGCTCTCTCTCTCTCTAACAAATAAATTTTTTATAAAATCTTAAAAAAAAAAAAAAAACCTATGGATGAGTAAGGAGCTGCCACCAAATGAGAGGAAGTAAGGGAGAAGATCTATATAATTTCAACCTCATTTCCAAAAGTACCTGGTGCTATACTTCCTATATCTTTTAAGGATCTGCAGTATAAATAAAGTTGGTCCTCAGCTCTTCCTACTGAACATACTTTGGATTCAGCTACCTTGGGTGTGTTAAGTCACAGTTTCCACTCTTCCAATACCTTGCCAACTTTGCTTGTTTTTGTGGGTGTACAGCAATTTTTAGGCCCCTATACTTTCGTTCTGTAGTGTTTCAGAAAGAAACAATCAAATACAAATATTCTATACTCCATTGTAACCCAAAAGTTCTCATTCTTTTCAACATGGTAGCAAATTTTCATCCATTTAGAGTTTGTAAGACTTCTTTGAGGGGCATTCCAAATACTTTTTGAAAAAAGCTCAATATTACTAGCATAATTATATAATCTACCAATGTGACTTCGCTTAAGCACAACATTCATCTAGATATAAATCCCTTGACATTTGTTTTTAAACTATTTGTAAATTTATGGTCACATTTAATAATAAACAAAAGAATGATTAAAAGGACTAAAGACCTGGGGTGCCTGGGTGGCTCAGTCATTAAGCATCTGCCTTCAGCTCAGGTCATGATCCCAGGGTCCTGGGATTGAGACCCCCATCAGGCTCCCTGCTCAGTGGGAAGCCTGCTACTGCCTCTCCTCTGGCTTGTGGTCCCTCTCTCGCTGCCCCTGTCGAATAAATTTTAAAATCTTTAAGAAAAAAAAAAAGGCTAAAGACTCGAGGTGCCTGAGTGATGCAGTTGGTTAAGCATCTGTTCAACTCTTGGTTTCAGCTCATGATCTCACAGTCCTGAGATCAAACCCTGTGGCAGGCTCCATGCTCAGCATAGAGTCTGCTTGAGACTGTCTCTCTCACTTTCCCTCTTCCCCTCCCCACTGTGCTCTAATAAATAAAAATAAATTAATTTTAAAATATAAAGACCTGACAGAGAGGCACATGAGTGGCTCAGTCAGCTAAGCATCTGCCTTCAGCTCAGATAGTGATCCCAGGGTCCTAAGATTGAACCTCTGCCTCTACCCTTCCGCCTGCTCATTCATATTCTCTCTATATCTCTCAAATAAGTAAATAAAATATTTTATTTTTATTTCTTAGAAGATTTATTTGAGAGAGAGACAACACAAGTGGAATGCAGGTAGGGGCAGAGGTAAAGGGAGAAGCAGACTCTCTGTTGAGCAAGGAGCCAGATGTAGGGCTTGATCCAAGGACCCTGAGATCATGACTCAAGCAGAAGTCAAATGCTTAACTGAATGAGCCACCTAGGCGCCCCATAAATAAAATCTTAAAAAGAAAAAAAAGACCTGACACAAAAAAGGATAAAGATGTGATACAAAGACCCACAATCTCTTCTCAGTCCTAGTAGTACCCAAACTACAGTAAAAAAAAAAAAAAAAAAAAAAAAAAAATTGTGAGGCAGCAATGGTCACAGTCGCCAAACTGTGGAAAGAACCAAGATGCCCTTCAACGGATGAATGGATAAGGAAGATGTGGTCCATATACACTATGGAGTATTATGCCTCCTTCAGAAAGGACGAATACCCAACTATTGTAGCAACATGGACGGGATGGAAGAGATTATGCTGAGTGAAATAAGTCAAGCAGAGAGAGTCAATTATCATATGGTTTCACTTATTTGTGGAGCATAACAAAAAGCATGGAGGACATGGGGAGTTAGAGAGAAGGGGGTTGGGGTAAATTGGAAGGGGAGGTGAATCATGAGAGACAGGACTCTGAAAAACAATCTGAGGGGTTTGAAGTGGCGGGGGGGTGGGAGGTCAGGGTATCAGGTGGTGGGTATTATAGAGGGCACATACTGCATGGAGCACTGGGTGTGGTGAAAAAAATAATGATACTGTTATGCTGAAAATAAACAAAATGGAAAAAAATTTGTGAGGAATACCATCCAGCACATCTGAACATAAACTGTGCTTTTCCTGCCAGAAGCTCAAACTTCAACAATCTGTCTAAAATATCCACGGGGAAAAATAGCTATCTTGCATATATTATAGAGGGGAACCTTAGGAATCACAAGGTCATGCTGTCATAAATCATCCAGAACAGATCTAGAAACAGAACCCTGTTCTCCCAAGATCCACTCCATTTTTTCTCTCCACAAAACCAATGGTGTAATCCTAATGAAGGTACACTAGGAAATAGCAGTGAATAGGTAGAAAATGAGAGTACAAAAAGAATAGATAAAACAGTTTGAGGAGCCTGGGCCCATTCATGTTTAATACTACCCCTATTTTTCAAGTGTCAAAAAAAAAACCCTATTACGTGTTTATTCATTTACAAAAGTGGCCTATTTGAAGAAACAGCAAACCCCACACAACCCAACAGACTTTAGAAATGTATCTCAAGAAATAGTTGTTTTTCCAAACAGTTGTTTGGAAACAACTATTCTCCAAATAGTTGTTTTCCCAAAACTAGAGTCTCCATGAATTCCAAATAGCTTACTCAGAGCAGATAAACAGAATCTTCTTTCTGCCACATGCCACCTTTGTTCCCTTCACTCTCTTAAGCTTCAGTTTCCTCAACTAAATATGGAGGCAGTACTGTTTCAAAGGTCATTTTGAGCATTAGCTGAAATAATGAAAGTATACTATCTACCACTAGTGCCTAAGAACACGGTAGACAGAGAGCAAATGATTCTTATGAAACTCTTATTTGTTTTTAAACATTAAATTAAGTTGCAAACATAATGAAAAAAAAACAGTATGGAACTTCCTCAAAAACTTAAAACTACATTTGTATCTTTGGGGTAAATACCCAGCAGTACAATTGCAGGGTCAAGGGGAAGCTCTATTTTTAATTTTTTGAGGAATCTCCACACTGTTTTCCAAAGTGGCTGTACCAACTTGCATTCCCACCATCAGAGTAAGAGGTTTCCCCTTTCTCCACATCCTCTCCAAAATTTGCTGTTTCCTGTCTTGTTAATATTTGCCATTCTAACTGGTAGAAGGAGATATCTCAATGAGGTTTTGATCTGCATTTCCCTGATGGCTAATGATGATGAACATTTTTTCATGTGTCTGATAGCCATTTGTATGTCTTCACTGGAGAAGCATCTGTTCACGTCTTCTGCCCATTTTCTGATATCATTATCTGTTTTTTGGGTGTTGAGTTTGAGGAGTTCTTTATAGGTCTTAGATATAAGGAGGGCATGTATTGCATGGAATACTGGGTGTGGTACATAAACAATGAATCTTGGAACACTGAAAAAATTAAATAAGATAAATTTAAAAACTTAAAACTAGATATCTCTTTTCCCACATTCACTGCAGCATTATTCACAATAGCCAAGACAAAGGAACAATCTAAGTGTCCATCAGCAAATGAATGGACAAAGGAAAGGTGATATATGTATATATATATAAATTATATAAATATATTTTTAAATATATATGTCAAATATTAATTCCAGATAAATAAATGGTAATATAATAATATACTATATATATCAGCCATGAATTAATCATAGTAATTTAAAAAACAAATACTAATTTAACTAACAAGGATAAGTATACTGGAAGAATGTAAGAAGCATGTATGTGTATGTTTGGGATGGGAAAGCATAACAGAGCTTAAGTTTTATCTTCTACTGTAGAATAAATACATAAGAATAAAATGGAAAAAATTCAGGGGCGCCTGGGTGGCTCAGGTGGTTAAGCATCTACCTTTGGCTCAGGTCCTGATATTGAGCCCTGAGTCAGGTTCCCAGCTCAAGGGGAAATCTGCTTCTCCCTCTCCCTCTGATCCTCCCCACTGCTCATGCTCTTGCTCTTTCTCTCTCAAGTAAATAGTCCTTTTTTAAAAAAAATGGAAAAAATTGGGGCACCCAGGTAGCTCAGGCAGTTAACCACCTGACTTTGGCTCAGATCATGATCTCAGGGTTCTGGGATGGAGCCCTGCATCAGGTTCCCTGCTCAGCTGGGAGCCTGCTTCTCCCTGTCCCTCTGCCTGCCACTCCCCATGCTTGTGCACTCTCACTCTCTGTCAAATAAATAAAATCTTTTTAAAAAACGGAAAAGATTAAGAAATAGAAATATAAGCATGTTACTATTCATTTTGTTTTATTATTTTATTGGGTTTTTTTTACATTTTTCCAGCTTTATTGAGCTATAATTGACATATAACAGTGTGTAAGTTTAAGGTGTACAACATTATACCTTTGATACACTTTGATTTGATACACTTACATACTACAAAATTATTACCTCCATAGGGCAGCTAGCTAACACTTCCATCAAGTCACATAATTACCACTTCTTTTTTGAAGTGACATCTGAGATCTACTCTTAGCAACTTTGAAGTATATAATACAGTATTATTAACTATTACCACCATGCTGTATGTTACATCCCATAATTTATTTCTCTAACATTCTCTTATTTGTAGACATTTACAATGTTATCAATTTTTTGCTACTACACACTATGCTGTCGGTGTCTTAACATGTACATGTGCAAGTGTTTCTCCAGATCAATACACTGAAATCATGGCCCAGATTTAGAAATAGATTTTATATCACAATCCCATATACATAAAATTGAAGCAAATCTCATGAAGAAAAAAAATATAATGATGCTACATGCAATTGTGCCAGTTACCAAATGACTATCCCTCAACACCAAATCTACCCTTCTCTATCCTACTTTTTAACACTGGAATTGAGCCCTATAATGGTTAGTATTATGAATCAACCTGACTGGGCCACCCAGTGCCCAGATATTTGTTAAATATTTTTCTAGGTGTGTATGTGAGGGTTTCTCATGGGAAACCCTCACATACACACCTAGAAAAATATTTCCCATGAGAAACCCTCACATACACACATTGATCTCACATATGATCTCATATGTCATATGATCTCAGGGATCATAATGACATTTTTTATTGGTAAACGGAATAAAGCAGATTGTCTTCCCCAATATGAGTGGGCCTTATCCAATTTACTGAAGGCCTGAATACAACAAATAGGGGGAGTAAGAGAGATTTCACTTGATCTTCCAATTTTCAAGCTAGGACACTGGCCGTCTCCTGCCTTCAGGATTGGAATCAGACTGGAGCTTACCCCATCAGCTCTCCTGGTTCTCAGGACTTCTGACTCTTACTACAACATTGGCTCTCTTAGGTATCTAGTTTGCCAATTGTAGATCCTGGGACTCCTTAGAGTCCATAGCAATGTAAACCAATTTCTTGTGATAAATATATACATAGACATATGTATCCCTACTGGAGTTCTGTTTTTCTGCTAATCCCAAACTAATATAAACCATATCAACATTTTTTTCTTTGCCAACTCACTGCATTAGGCTTTGTCAATAGTGGGTACTAATGGGACACTGCACAGCCATAGCAAAAAGAAGGAGCTTCCCTTCTTGGTTCTGGTGCACTTCTATTTTATTGTCAGCACCCTAGCCAGGTGATTGGCATGTTAGAGGCCCTCCATGCCCTCTGGCAAGTTTCTTCACCACTGACAGGCTACATGTTCCTATGGCAGCGGCAGCCATGCCCTTTCCAAAGGGATCTGAATCTTTACCTTGAGACAGGGGAGTGTTCTTTTAAATTCCTAGTCCCTTGCTTGGGGCTCTTCCTCAGTAGTTGTTGACTTCTGCACCTGCTACTTTTGTACCCTTTGAATGTGTTTTTCACATTCAAAAAATTCCTTTTTCCTAAAAGGAATTTTACCAATTAACATTTATATTAAATATTCCCTATTCAAATTGTTACTGTAAATGGATTGTAATTGATATAGCAACATATTCTTGACATTTTTTTAATGCTGATAGCACTAAATGGAATTTGTAACCTACTAATGATTGATGAGGAAAGCTTTAAAAACATTTCTTTAAGGTAAAATCTTAAGAATTAGACTGCTAAATCGCAGGATATGTACATCTAATATCACAAGATACCCCCAATGTATCAACATCCCACTGAAACCTATCTTGTCAAACAACTGAATACATTGGACATTTCAGTGTTCTCAAACTAATATATGTAGACTTTTTCATCACTCTGATTGTAACTTGCTATTCTTTGCTGACAAGATTGAATATTTCTGTGAAGTCCCTAGTCATATTGTTGTTCATTTTTCTATTCACCTGTTATTTAATTTTATTGGTTTATAAGAGTTCTTTTATATTATCTTTGTCATATATCAAGAATATTTTCCAGTATATAAGTTGGCTTTTGTCATTTTTTCACATTAATCCATTTCAATCATGTATAATTTACATACAGTGAAATGCACAAATTGTAAGTGTACCACTCTATAAGCTTTGCCAAGGGTAACACCCATGTAACCTGGATTTCATCAAAGACATAGAGCTCTACAATCATCTTGAAAGTTCCTTCATACCTCTATCCAGTCAGTACTCTCCCAGGCAACCACTATGCTCTCTTCTAATATCACAGAATTATAGTACTCCTTATTCTTGAATTTTATTTAAGCTGAATCATATAAAATGTAGTCTTTCATATATGGATCTTACGTTCAACAACCATGTTGTTGCATCTCTACACTTTTCATAAAATATTTTTACCAAGTCCTTTAATTGTTAAATTTTTTTGTTTTACCCTATTTATTTATTTTCAGTGTAACAGAATTCATTGTTTATGCACCACACCCAGAGCTCCATGCAGTATGTGCACTCCCTATTACCCAACACCTGGCTCCCCCAACCGTCCCACCTCCCACCCCTTCAAAACCCTTAGATGGTGTTTCAGAGTCCATAGTCTCTCATGATTCACTTCCCCTTCCAATTTCCCTCAACTTCCTTCTCCTCTCCATCTCCCTATGCCCTCCGTGTTATTCGTTATGCTCCACAAAGTGAAACCATATGATTATTGACTCTCTCTGCTTGACTTATTTCACTCAGCATAATCTCTTCCAGTCCCGTCCATGCTGATACAAAAGTTGGGTATTCAACCTTTCTGATGGAGGCATAATACTCCATAGTGTATATGGACCACATCTTCCTTATCCATTTGTCCATTGAAGGGCATCTTGGTTCTTTCCACAGTTTGGCGACCATGGCCATTGCTGCTATAAACATTGGGGTACAGATGGCCCTTCTTTTCAATACATCTGTATCTTTGGGGTAAATACCCAGTAGTGCAATTGCAGGGTCATAAGAAAGCTCTAAGTTTAATTTCTTAAGGAATCTCCACATTGTGGAAGGATACAAAGTCAATATACAGAAATCATTTGCTTTCTTATGCACTAACAATGAAAATACAGAAAGGGAAATTAGAGAATCGATTCCATTTACTATATCACCAAGAACCATAAAATCCTGGGAATAAACCTAACCAAAGCGGTAAAGGATCCATACTCGAGGAACTACAGAACATTCATGAAAGAAATTAAAGAAGACACAGAAAGATGGAAGACCATTCCATGCTCTTGGATCGGAAGAATAAACATTGTTAAAATGTCTATACTGCCTAGAGCAATCTATACTTTTAATGCCATTGTGATAAAAATTCCACCAGTATTTTTCAAAGAGCTGGAGCAAATAATCCTAAAATTTGTATTTAATCAGAAGAGACCCCGAATCACTAAGGAAATGTTGAAAAACAAAAACAAAACTGGCGGCATCACCTTACCTGTTTTGAAGCTTTACTACAAAGCTGTGATCATCAAGACAGCATGGTACTGGCATAAAAACAGACACATAGACCAGTGGAACAGAGTAAAGAGCCCAGATATGGACCCTCAAGTCTATGGTTAAATAATCTTCAACAAAACAAAAAATATAGAGAGAGTGGAAAAAAGATAGTCTCTTCAATAAATGGTGCTGGGAAAATTGGACAGCTGTATGTAGAAGAATGAAACTCGACCATTCTCTTACACCGTACACAAAGATAAACTCGAAATAGATAAAAGACCTCAACATGAGACAGGAATCCATCAGAATCCTAGAGAACAAAGGCAGTAATCTCTTTGACATCAACCACAGCAACTTCTTTCAACATATGTCTCCAATGGCAAAGGAAACAAAAGCAAAAATAAACTTTTAGGACTTCATCAAGATCCAAAATCCAAAGCTTCTGCAAAGCAAGGGAGTCAACAGAACAAAGAGGCAACCCACAGAATGGGAGAAGATATTCACAAATGACAGTACAGACAAAAGGTTGATATCCAGGATCTATAAAGCAATTCTCAAACTCAACACACACAAAACAGATAATCATATCAAAAAATGGGCAGAAGATATGAACGGACACTTCTCCAATGAAGACTTAAAAATGGCTATCAGACACATGAAAAAATGTTCATCATCATTAGCCATCAGGGAGATTCAAATTAAAACCACATTGAGGGGACGCCTGGGTGGCTCAGTTGGTTGGGCAGCTTCCTTCGGCTTGGGTCATAATCCCAGCATCCTGGGGTCGAGTCCCTCATCAGGCTCCTTGCTCAGCAGGGAGCCTGCTTCTCCCTCTGCCTCTGCCTGTCATTCTGTCTGCCTGTGCTCACTCTCTCCCCCTCTCTCTGATAAATAAATAAAATCTTTTAAAAAAGAAAAAAAACCCACATTGATATACCACCTTACACCAGTAGAATTGGCCAAAATTAGCAAGACAGAAAACAAGGTCTGTTGGAGAGATGTGGAGAAAGGGGAACCCTCTCACACTGTTGGTAGGAATGCAAGTTGGTGCAGCCACTTTGGAGAACAGTGTGGAGATTCCTTAAGAAATTAAAAATAGAGCTTCCCTATGACCCTGCAATTGCACTACTTGGTATTTACCCCAAAGATACAGATGTAGTGAAAAGAAGGGCCATCAATACCCCAATGTTTATAGCAACAATGGCCACGGTCACCAAAATGTGGAAAGAACCAAGATGCCCTTCAATGGACAAATGGATAAGGAAGATGTGGTCCATATACACTATGAAGTATTATGCCTCCATCAGAAAGGATGAATACCCAACTTTTGTATCAGCATGGACGGGACTGGAAGAGATTATGTTGAGTGAAATAAGTCAAGCAGAGAGAGTCAATTATCCTATAGTTTCATTCTTTGCAGAGAATAACCAATAACACGGAGGACATAGGGACATGGAGAGGAGAAGGGAGTTTAGGGAAATTGGAAAGGGAGATGAACCATGAGAGACTATGGACTCTGAAACACCATCTAAGGGTTTTGAAGGGGTGGGAGGTGGGAGGTTGGGGAGCCAGGTATTGGGTATTAGGGAGTGCACATACTGCATGGAGCACTGGGTGTGGTACATAAACAATGAATTCTGTTACACTGAAAAGAAATAAATTTAAAAAAAAAAAAAATATATATATATATATATAAAGTATATCTGTGATAGTCATCTGTATTATTGTATGTAATCATTCATTCATCTTCCTTTTTGTGTCACATCAATTGTATGAATCCACCATAATTTATTTATCCATTTTACTGATGAATGTGTTTTTACCCAGTTTGGTTTGCAGCAATTATGAACAAAGCTATAACTAACATACATGTATTTTGCTATTGGATTTACACCTATGAGTGTAAATTTGCTGGATCATCAGATATATGTACTTTCAACTTTAGTTAATAGCGCCAAATACTTTTCCAAACTGGTTATCCCATTTCCTCTCCCACCAGCAATTTTTTCCCAAAGATTTTATTTATTTATTTATTTATTTGTCAGAAAGAGAGATTATGAGCAGTGGAGAGAGGAAGAAACAGGCTCCCCACTGAGCAGGGAGCCCAATACAGGGATCAATCTCAGGACCCCAGGATCATGACCTGAGCCAAAGGCAGATGCTTAACAGACTGAGCCACCCAGGCGCCCCCCACCAGCAGTTTATGAAAGTAACAGTTGCCCTACATCCTTACCAGGACTTGGTATTGCCCGTGTCTTGAATTTTAGTCATTCCAGTGGCTGAGTTGTAGTATCTCACTGTGGTTTTAATTTGTATTTCCCTGCTGAATGAAATTAAACACCTTTCCAAATGTTTATGAGCCACTGGAATATATGTTTTGTGAGAAGACTAACCAAGCCTTCTGCTCATTTTTCTACTTATTTTGGATTTGTAGTAGTTTTTTATAGCAGAATTTTTAATTTTTTTAAAATTTATTTTCATTGTTCCAGAATCCATTGTTTATGCACCACACCCAGTTCTCCATGCAATACATGCCCTCCATAATACCCACCTCCAGGCTCACCCAATCTCCCACCCCACCCCTCAAAAACCCTCAGTTTGTTTCTCAGACTCCACAGTCTCTCATGGTTTGTCTCCCCCTCCAATTTCCCCAACTCACTTCTCCTCGCCATCCCCCCATGTCTTCTGTGTTATTCCTTATGCTCCACAAACAAGACAACTGACTCTCTCTGCTTATTTCGCTCAGCATAAACTCTTCCAGTCCCATCCATGTTGATACAAAAGTTGGGTATTCATCCTATCTGATGAAGGCATAATACTCCATAGTATATATGGACCATATCTTCTTTATCCATTCATCCACTGAAGGGCATCTTCAACGTGGCCATTGCTGCTATAAACATTGGGGTACTGATGGCCCTTCGTTTCACTATGTCTGTATCTTTGGGATAAATACCCAGTAGTGCAATTGCAGGTCATAGGGTAGCTCTATATTTAATTTCTTTAGTAAGCTCCATACTATTTTCCAAAGTGGCAGTTCTTTATATACTCTAAATACAAGTCCTTCATCAAACATCTCTCTCACTTTGTGATTTGTTTTTCTCTCTTTAATGATGTCTTCTGAACAACAGATCTTCATTTCAATAAACTAAAACTTACCAATCTTTTCCTTTATGATTAGTGCTTTTGTCTACCCCAAGGTCAAGAAGAATATTTTCCTATACTTCCTTCAAGGTACGTTATGGTTTTCCATTTCACATTTAGGTAGTGTTCATCAGGAATTGTGTTTGCAGCAAATGTTATGAGGTAGAAATCAATATTAACTGCTTTCAGTATTGACAGAATACCATTTATTGAATAGACTATCGATTTTTATTCCAGGTGGCCCAGTATCACCTCTTGCAAAGGAGATCATTTCCCCAGTGCACTGCAATTTTCACCTTTTTCATGTATCACTGGACAATAAACATGATAGTCTTTTCTGAACCCTCTATTCTGTTTCATTAATTTGTCTTTGCCTCAAAACCACAATGTCTTCATTTATAATAAATCTTCCTATCTGATAGCATAAATCTTCCACTTTATTGCCTTCTTCGTGATTGCCTTGGCTATTTGTAACCTTTTTATATAAATGTTGGAATCAGCTGTTCAATATCCATACAAAATAAAGAAAGAAAGAAAGAAAGAAAGAAAGAAAGAAAGAAAGAAAGAAAGAAAGAAAAGAACAGGATCTGATGAATTTTTATTGGGATTGCATTAAACTAAGAGCAATTTGGGAAGAACTGACATCTTAAGACAGTGAGTCTTTAAATCTATTAACATGGTATATCTTTCCATTTGTTGAGATTTTCCTTAATTTCTATCAACAATGTTTTTGTAGTTTTTAATATAGATGGCCTTATATTTTTTATTAGATTTTAGGCATTTATTGTCTGTGATACTATATAAATAGCATTGTTTCTTTTTTTTTTTTTTTCAGCGTAACAGTATTCATTGTTTTTGCACCACACCCAGTGCTCCATGAAATACATGCCCTCTCTAACACCCCCCACCTGGTTCCCCCAACCTCCCAGCCCCCACCCCTTCAAAACCCTCAGATTGTTTTCAGAGTCCATAGTCTCTCATGGTTCACCTCCCCTTCCAATTTCCCTCAACTCCCTTCTCGCCTTGTCCTCCATGCTATTTGTTATGCTCCACAAATAAGTGAAACCATAGGATAATTGACTCTCTCTGCTTGACTTAATTCACTCAGCATAATCTCTTCCAGTCCTATCCATGTTGATACAAAAGTTGGGTATTCATCCTTTCTGATGGAGGCATAATACTCCATAGTGTATATGGACCACATCTTCCTATTCTTTTACTCTGTTCCACTGGTCTATGCGTCTGTTTTTATGCCAGTACCACGCTGTCTTGGTGATCACAGCTTTCTAGTAAAGCTTGAAATCAGGTAACATGATGCCCCCAGTTTTGTTTTTGTTCTTCAACATTTCCTTAGCAATTTGGGGTCTCTTCTGGTTCCATAAAAATTTTAGGATTGTTTGTTCTAGTACTTTGAAAAATACCGGTGGAATTTTGATCGGAATGGTATTAAAAGTATAGATCGCTCTAGGCAGCATAGACATTTTAACAATGTTTATTCTTCCAATCCAAGAGCATGGAATGGTCTTCCATCTTTTTTTTTTTTTTTTTTTAATTTATTTTTTATTTTCAGCATAACAGTATTCATTATTTTTCACCACACCCAGTGCTCCATGCAATTCGTGCCCTTTATAATACCCACCACCTAGTACCCCAAACTCCCACCCCCCACCCCTTCAAAATCCTCAGATTGTTTTTCAGAGTCCATAGTCTCTCATGGTTCACCTCCCCTTCCAATTTCCCCCAACTCCCTTCTCCTCTCTAACTCCCCATGTCCTCCAAGCTATTTGATATGCTCCACAAATAAGTGAAACCATATGATAATTGACTCTCTCTGCTTGACTTATTTCACTCAGCATAATAATCTCTTCCAGTCCCGTCCATGTTGCTACAAAAGTTGGGTACTTGTCCTTTCTTTTTTTTTTTTTTTTTATAAACATATATTTTTATCCCCAGGGGTACAGGTCTGTGAATCACCAGGTTTACACACTTCACAGCACTCACCAAAGCACATACCCTCCCCAATGTCCATAATCCCACCCCCTTCTCCCAAACCCCCTCCCCCCAGCAGCCCTCAGTTTGTTCTGTGAGATTAAGAGTCACTTATGGTTTGTCTCCCTCCCAATCCCATCTTGTTTCATTGATTCTTCTCCTACCCACTTAAGCCTCCATGTTGCATCACCACTTCCTCATATCAGGGAGATCATATGATAGTTGTCTTTCTCTGCTTGACTTATTTCGCTAAGCATGATACGCTCTAGTTCCATCCATGTTGTCGCAAATGGCAAGATTTCATTTCTTTTGATGGCTGCATAGTATTCCATTGTGTATATATACCACATCTTCTTGATCCATTCATCTGTGGATGGACATCTAGGTTCTTTCCATAGTTTGGCTATTGTGGACATTGCTGCTATAAACATTCGGGTGCATGTGCCCCTTTGGATCACTACATTTGTATCTTTAGGGTAAATACCCAATAGTGCAATTGCTGGGTCATAGGGCAGTTCTATTTTCAACATTCTGAGGAACCTCCATGCTGTTTTCCAGAGTGGCTGCACCAGCTTGCATTCCCACCAACAGTGTAGGAGGGTTCCCCTTTCTCCACATCCTCGCCAGCATCTGTCATTTCCTGACTTGTTGATTTTAGCCATTCTGACTGGTGTGAGGTGATATCTCATTGTGGTTTTGATTTGTATTTCCCTGATGCCGAGTGATATGGAGCACTTTTTCATGTGTCTGTTGGCCATCTGGATGTCTTCTTTGCAGAAATGTCTGTTCATGTCCTCTGCCCATTTCTTGATTGGATTATTTGTTCTTTGGGTGTTGAGTTTGCTAAGTTCTTTATAGATTCTGGACACTAGTCCTTTATCTGATATGTCGTTTGCAAATATCTTCTCCCATTCTGTCAGTTGTCTTTTGATTTTGTTAACTGTTTCCTTTGCTGTGCAAAAGCTTTTGATCTTGATGAAATCCCAATAGTTCATTTTTTCCCTTGCTTCCCTTGCCTTTTGCGTTGTTCCTAGGAAGATGTTGCTGCGGCAGAGGTCGAAGAGGTTGCTGCCTGTGTTCTCCTCAAGGATTTTGATGGATTCCTTTCGCACATTGAGGTCCTTCATCCATTTTGAGTCTATTTTTGTGTGTGGTGTAAGGAAATGGTCCAATTTCATTTTTCTGCATGTGGCTGTCCAATTTTCCCAGCACCATTTATTGAAGAGGCTGTCTTTTTTCCATTGGACATTCTTTCCTGCTTTGTCGAAGATGAGTTGACCATAGATTTGAGGGTCTATTTCTGGGCTCTCTATTCTATTCCATTGATCTATGTGTCTGTTTTTGTGCCAGTACCATGCTGTCTTGATGATGACAGCTTTGTAATAGAGCTTGAAGTCCGGAATTGTGATGCCACCAACGTTGGCTTTTTTTTTCAATATCCCTTTGGCTATTCGAGGTCTTTTCTGGTTCCATATAAATTTTAGCATTATTTGTTCCATTTCTTTGAAAAAGATGGATGGTACTTTGATAGGAATTGCATTAAATGTGTAGATTGCTTTAGGTAGCATAGACATTTTCACAATATTTATTCTTCCAATCCAGGAGCATGGAACATTTTTCCATTTCTTTGTGTCTTCCTCAATTTCTTTCATGAGTACTTTATAGTTTTCTGAGTATAGATTCTGTGTCTCTTTGGTTAGGTTTATTCCTAGGTATCTTATGGTTTTGGATGCAATTGTAAATGGGATTGACTCCTTAATATCTCTTTCTTCTGTCTTGCTGTTGGTGTAGAGAAATGCAACTGATTTCTGTGCATTGATTTTATATCCTGACACTTTACTGAATTCCTGTATAAGTTCTAGCAGTTTTGGAGTGGAGTCTTTTGGGTTTTCCACATATAGTATCATATCATCTGCGAAGAGTGATAATTTGACTTCTTCTTTGCCGATTTGGATGCCTTTAATTTCCTTTTGTTGTCTGATTGCTGAGGCTAGGACCTCTAGTACTATGTTGAATAGCAGTGGTGATAATGGACATCCCTGCCGTGTTCCTGACCTTAGTGGAAAAGCTTTCAGTTTTTCTCCATTGAGAATGATATTTGCGGTGGGTTTTTCATAGATGGCTTTGATGATATTGAGGTATGTGCCCTCTATCCCTACACTTTGAAGAGTTTTGATCAGGAAGGGATGCTGTACTTTGTCAAATGCTTTTTCAGCATCTATTGAAAGTATCATATGGTTCTTGTTCTTTCTTTTATTGATGTGTTGTATCACATTGACTGATTTGCGTATGTTGAACCAACCTTGCAGCCCTGGAATAAATCCCACTTGGTCGTGGTGAATAATCTTTTTAATGTACTGTTGAATCCTATTGGCTAGTATTTTGTTGAGTATTTTCGCATCTGTGTTCATCAAGGATATCGGTCTATAGCTCTCTTTTTTGGTGGGATCCTTGTCTGGTTTTGGGATCAAGGTGATGCTGGCCTCATAAAATGAGTTTGGAAGTTTTCCTTCCATTTCTATTTTTTGGAACAGTTTCAGGAGAATAGGAATTAGTTCTTCTTTAAATGTTTGGTAGAATTCCCCTGGGAAGCCATCTGGCCCTGGGCTTTTGTTTGTTTGGAGATTTTTAATGACTGTTTCAATCTCCTTACTGGTTATGGGTCTGTTCAGGCTTTCTATTTCTTCCTGGTTCAGTTGTGGTAGTTTATATGTTTCTAGGAATGCATCCATTTCTTCCAGATTGTCAAATTTATTGCCGTAGAGTTGCTCATAGTATGTTCTTATAATAGTTTGTATTTCTTTGGTGTTAGTTGTGATCTCTCCTCTTTCATTCATGATTTTATTTATTTGGGTCCTTTCTCTTTTCTTTTTGATAAGTCGGGCCAGGGGTTTATCAATTTTATTAATTCTTTCAAAGAACCAGCTCCTACTTTCGTTGATTTTTTCTATTGTTTTTTTGGTTTCTATTTCATTGATTTCTGCTCTGATCTTTATGATTTCTCTTCTCCTGCTGGGCTTAGGGTTTCTTTCTTGTTCTTTCTCCAGCTCCTTTAGGTGTAGGGTTAGGTTGTGTACCTGAGACCTTTCTTGTTTCTTGAGAAAGGCTTGTACCGCTATATATTTTCCTCTCAGGACTGCCTTTATTGTGTCCCACAGATTTTGAACCGTTGTGTTTTCATTATCATTTGTTTCCATGATTTTTTTCAATTCTTCTTTAATTTCCCGGTTGACCCATTCATTCTTTAGAAGGATGCTGTTTAGTCTCCATGTATTTGGGTTCTTTCCAAACTTCCTTTTGTGGTTGAGTTCTGGCTTTAGAGCATTGTGGTCTGAAAATATGCAGGGAATGATCCCAATCTTTTGATACCGGTTGAGTCCTGATTTAGGACCGAGGATGTGATCTATTCTAGAGAATGTTCCATGTGCACTAGAGAAGAATGTGTATTCTGTTGCTTTGGGATGAAATGTTCTGAATATATCTGTGATGTCCATCTGGTCCAGTGTGTCGTTTAAGGCCTTTATTTCCTTGCTGATCTTTTGCTTGGATGACCTGTCCATTTCAGTGAGGGGAGTGTTAAAGTCCCCTACTATTATTGTATTGTTGTTGATGTGTTTCTTTGATTTTGTTATTAATTGGTTTATATAGTTGGCTGCTCCCACGTTGGGGGCATAGATATTTAAAATTGTTAAATCTTCTTGTTGGACAGACCCTTTGAGTATGATATAGTGTCCTTCCTCATCTCTTATTATAGTCTTTGGCTTAAAATCTAATTGATCTGATATAAGGATTGCCACTCCTGCTTTCTTCTGATGTCCATTAGCATGGTAAATTCTTTTCCACCCCCTCACTTTAAATCTGGAGGTGTCTTCGGGCTTAAAATGAGTTTCTTGGAGGCAACATATAGATGGGTTTTGTTTTTTTATCCATTCTGATACCCTGTGTCTTTTGACAGGGGCATTTAGCCCATTCACATTTAGGGTAACTATTGAGAGATATGAATTTAGTGCCATTGTATTGCCTGTAAGGTGACTGTTATTGTATATGGTCTCTGTTCCTTTCTGATCTACCACTTGTAGGCTCTCTCTTTGCTTAGAGGATCCCTTTCAATATTTCCTGTAGAGCTGGTTTGGTATTTGCAAATTCTTTCAGTTGTTGTTTGTCCTGGAAGCTTTTAATCTCTCCTTCTATTTTCAATGATAGCCTAGCTGGATATAGTATTCTGGGCTGCATGTTTTTCTCGTTTAGTGCTCTAAAAATATCATGCCAGCTCTTTCTGGCCTGCCAGGTCTCTGTGGATAAGTCAGCTGCCAATCTAATATTTTTACCATTGTATGTTACAGACTTCTTTTCCCGGGCTGCTTTCAGGATTTTCTCTTTGTCACTGAGACTTGTAAATTTTACTATTAGGTGACGGGGTGTGGGCCTATTCTTATTGATTTTGAGGGGCGTTCTCTGAACCTCCTGAATTTTGATGCTCGTTCCCTTTGCCATATTGGGGAAATTCTCCCCAATAATTCTCTCCAGTATACCTTCTGCTCCCCTCTCTCTTTCTTCTTCTTCTGGAATCCCAATTATTCTAATGTTGTTTCGTCTTATGGTGTCACTTAATTCTCGAATTCTCCCCTCGTGGTCCAGTAGCTGTTTGTCCCTCTTTTGCTCAGCTTCTTTATTCTCTGTCATTTGGTCTTCTATATCACTAATTCTTTCTTCTGCCTCATTTATCCTAGCAGTGAGAGCCTCCATTTTTTATTGCACCTCATTAATAGCTTTTTTGATTTCAACTTGGTTAGATTTTAGTTCTTTTATTTCTCCAGAAAGGGCTTTTATATCTCTCGAGAGGGTTTCTCTAATATCTTCCATGCCTTTTTCGAGCCCGGCTAGAACCTTGAGAATTGTCATTCTGAACTCTAGATCTGACATATTACCGATGTCTGTATTGATTAGGTCCCTAGCCTTTGGTACTGCCTCTTGTTCTTTTTTTTGCGTTGAATTTTTACGTCTTGTCATTTTGGCCAGATAAGAGTAAATGAAGGGGCAAGTAAAATACTAAAAGGGTGGCAACAACCCCAGGAAAATATGCTTTAACTAAATTAGAAGAGATCCAAAATCGTGAGTGGGGAGAAAGGGGATAAAAAGAGGTTCAAAAAGGAAGAAAGAAAAAAAAAGAAAAGAAAAAAAATTTTTTTTAAAAAAAGAAAACACCTGAGAAAAATGTAAAAAAGAAAAAATATATATATTAGATAAACTAGTAAAAAATCGTTAAAAAAGAAAAAGGTAACAGTTAAAAAAAAAAAAAATTTTACCCGAAGGCGAGAAGAAAAAGAAAAAAAGAAAAAAAAATGAAAAAGAAAAAATTAAATTAACTGCAAGACTAAAAAAAAAATCACAGGAAAAAAGCCATGAGTTCCGTGCTTGGCTTTCTCCTCCTCTGGAATTCTGCTGCTCTCCTTGGTATTGAAACCGCACTCCTTGGTAGGTGAACTTGGTCTCGGCTGGATTTCTTGTTGATCTTCTGGGGGAGGGGCCTGTTGTAGTGATTCTCAAGTGTCTTTGCCCCAGGCGGAATTACACCGCCCTTACCCGGGGCCGGGGTGAGTAATCCGCTTGGGTTTGCTTTCAGGAGCTTTTGTTCCCTGAGCGCTTTCCGTAGAGTTCCGGAGGACGGGAACACAAATGGCGGCCTCCTGGTCTCCGGCCCGGAGGAGCCGAGAGCCCAGGGCCCCACTCCTCAGTGCGCCCTTTCAGAAAGTGGTTGTTTTTCTGTTTCCAGAATTGCTGTTCTTCTTCTCTTCGGTCTGCCGATGGATTTTCAGGTGTTTGCAATCTTTAGATAAGCTATCTAGCTGATCTCTGGCTAGCTGAAGCAGTCTCAGCTTGCTACTTCTCCGCCATCTTGACTCCTCCTATAGTGAGTATTTTTGATGGTAATGGCGCTTCAGCTTCCGGCCTCTCGCTGGCAGAGGTCCCTATGAGGGCTACAGGCTGCTAGGAGATGCTCAGTGTTCTCAGGGAGAGAGGGCTGTCCGAGGCCGCTTCCCGGGGGCTGCCCAGGAGCCGGCGCGCCCCTCACCTGCCGGGACCTGCTCGGTCTTCCATCTTTTTGTGTTTTCTTCAATTTCTTTCATGAGTGTTCTGCAAGAAATTAAAAATAGAGCTTCCCTATGACCCTACAATTGCACTACTGGGTATTTACCCCAAAGATACAGATGTCGTGAAAAGAAGGGCCATCTGTACCCCAATGTTTATAGCAGTAATGGCCACGGTCACCAAACTGTGGAAGGAACCAAGATGCCCTTCAACAGACGAATGGATAAAGAAGATGTGGTCCATATACACTATGGAGTATTATGCCTCCATCAGAAAGCATGATTATACAACTTTTGTAGCAACAAGTATGGGCCTGGAAGAGATTATGCTGAGTGAAATAAGTCAAGCAGAGAGAGTCAATTATCATATGGTTTCACTTATTTGTGGAGCATAACAAATAGCATGGAGGACAAGGGGAATTAGAGAAGAGAAGGGAGTTGGAGGAAATTGGAAGGGGAGGTGAACCATGAGAGATTATGGACTCTGAAAAACAATCTGAGGGTTTTGAAGGGGTGGGGGGTGGGAGGTTGGGGGAACCAGGTGGTGGGTATTAGAGAGGGCACAGATTGCATGGAGCACTGGGTGTGGTGCAAAAAACAATGAATACTGTTATGCTGAAAATAAATTTTAAAAAAATACTAAAAAAAAAAAAGTTGATATCCAGAATCTATAAAGAACTCCTCAAACTCAACACACACAAAACATATAATCATATTGAAAAATGGGCAGAAGATATGAAGACACTTCTCCAATGAAGATATACAAAGGGCTATCAGACACATGAAAAAATGTTCATCATCACTAGCCATCAGGGAGATTCAAATTAAAACCACATTGAGATACTACCTTACACCAGTTAGAATGGCCAAAATTAGCAAGACAGGAAACAAGGTGTGTTGGAGAGGATGTGGAGAAAGGTGAACCCTCTTACACAGTTGGTGGGAATGCAAGTTGGTGCAGCCACTTTGGGAGAGTCTTAAGGAGATTCTGCACTGAGCCTGGAGCCCAACATGGGGCTGGATCCCATAACCCTGAGATCACAACCTGAGCTGAAACCAAAAGTCAGATACTTAACCAACTGTACCACCCAGGAGCCCCAAATGCATGATTTTGAAAAATGTTACATTTGTCAATAATGCATAAATGTTACAGCAGATATACCCATATACATCACAGAGGAGGCAAGAAGGCAAGCCAAACTTCATTAAAGCATATTTACTTCCTTGTTTTAATTATAACTGATCACATCCAGCCAATCTAACAGAAACATACAAATGAACTAATTACAACTCAATTCTATTCAAATGCAGCTAAGCATGGATGGAAGATTATCTATTTGATTATAAAATCAAAATTAATTATTTAACATAAAGTATAAAAATTACACTCTGAATGCCAACAATGAGTTCTTTAATTGTTGCTTTTAGATTAAAGCCTAAATAACCCATACATTTATGATAAATATAAATCAGGAAGGATTCTATAACGATATACAATGTGGTTAATTATACTTTCAAAATGATTGCTTATAATCTATTACTGCAAAATAAATGTATATAATATTACCCAAAATTATCACTATTTGTATACTGTATAGGTCCATACTTACCTTCACATTTTTCAAGAATCTGGACTGTTTCTCCTATTTCTAAGACCAACCCTTGAGGGACAGATCCTCGAAAGCTGCATATCACTAGGAAAACAAAGGTAAACACACCAATTAGCATTTTTATTTCTTTATTTATTTTTTTTAAAGATTTTATTTATTTATTTGACAGAGAAAGATATCACAAGCAGGCAGAGAGGCAGGCAGAGAGAGATGAAGGGAAGCAGGCCCCCTGCTGAGCAGAGAGCCCCATGCGGGACTTGATCCCACGACCCCGAGATCATGACCTGAGCCGAAGGCAGTGGCTTAACCCACTGAGCCACCCAGGCGCCCCACCACTTAGCATTTTTAAACACTGAGAAAAGATCAGTGTCATTGAAATTAAGCACTAAATTTTCTTAAATATATACTTTCCCTTCTTCACTAATTAATCTTTCAAATATGCAAGCCCCTTTCTACTTAATCTGTATTTTGAGTAGTAATATAAAGTAGCTCAGTATATTGAAGTACATTCTGGCAAAATTACTATTCCTGAGTACTAAGTGTATGAAAACGCTTCTGTAAACAAGTCTCTCTCTCCCTCAGCATGACTTGTGTTCACCTGTTCACCTGTATATATAGATACACACAATATGTTTCAATTATTTAAGAAGAAATTAACACCAGAGTCTTCTTACCTAATATAAACAGACAGTTTTATAAAGAATCACCAACTAAATATGACTATACTTTGAAAAACAAAGTCTCTATAATAAAAACATAAACAGAAATGAAATAAAAATCAAATTACAATAGGGAAAATCTATAATACCAATCAGAATTCCATGTTTACTGCAACATTTATAATAGCCAAGATATGAAAGTAACCCAAATGTCAATCTATAGATGGATAAAGAAGAGGTAGTGTATATATGTGCATACATATATATACATGCATATATGTGCATATATATGTGTGCATATATATATACACACACACACACTACATATCTGTATATATAGATACACACAATGGAATATTACTCAACCATAAAAAAGAACAAAATCCAGCCATTTGCAACAACTTGGATGGATCTAAAGGGTATAATTCTAAGTGAAATAAGTAAGTCAGGAAAGATAAATACTATATGATTTCAATCATATGTGGAATTTAAAAAAGCAGAACAAAAAAAAGAAAAAAGAAAAAAGAGACGAAAAAAAGACAGGCTCTTAAAAATAGAGAACTTGCCAGAGGGGAGGAGGTAAGCAGGGGGATGGGTGAAGTAGGAGAAGGTGATTCAGAGTACACTTATGATGACGAGCATTGAGTAATGTATAGAATAGATAAATCAGTATGTTGTACAACTGAAAATAATGTTAATATTGTATGTTATTATACTGGAATTAAAAAAATTTTTAATATAACCCCAGTTTTTTAAAGAAAATGGTCATTTGATTTCAAAATTTATGTAAGAATACAAAGAAACAAGAATATCCTTGTCAATCTTAAAGGACTTCTACTACTATATATCAAGACTTATAATCTAAAATCAGTTCTCTGAATGGCTAGTAACAAAAAGACAAGACACAACAAGTGTTGGTGAGGATGTGGAGAAAACAGAACTCTCATGCACTGTTGATGGGAAGGTAAATTGGTGCAACCACTATAAAAAATTGTATGGAAACTCCTCAAAAGACTAAAAATAGAAATACCATATGACCCAGTAATTCTACTACTAAGTATTTACCCAAAGAAAATTAGAACACTAATTCAAAAAGATATATGCACTCCTATATTTGTTGTAGCATTATTTACAATAGCCAAGGTATTGAACCAACCTAAGTGTCCATCAATTGATGAATGGACAAAGATGAAGTATGTATATATATAAGTGTGTGTGTGTGTGTATAATGGTATTTTACTTATAAAAAAGAACAAAATCTTGCCATTCATGACAATACAGATGAACCTAGAGGGTATTATAAGTGAGATAAGTGAGAAAGAAAAAGACAAATACCATATTATTTCACTTCACTTCACTTCCATGTGGAATCTAAAAAGCAAAACAGACCAGAAAGGGCAGAAACAGACCTATTAACACAGAGAACAAATTAACTGCCAGGGTTTAGAGAAATGGGCAAAATGGATGAAGGGGAAGGGAAGGAAGAGGCTTGTAGTTATGGAATGAGTAAGTCATGGGGATGAAAGGTACAGTATAGGGAATATTAGTCAATGGTACTATAATAGTATTAAATGGTGACAAATGGTAACTATACTTGTGATGAGTATAGCATACCCTACGGAGCTGTTGAATCACTATGTTGTTCACCTAAAACTAATGTAACATTGTGTGTCAACTACACTTTAGTGAAAAAAGATGTAAAAAAAAGTGATAAACCCCTCATCAGAGTGACTCAAAACAAACAAACAAATAACTTCTATAAGAATGTTCACATCAGCTTTATTCACAATAGCCCAGAACTGGAAACAACCCAACTATTCATCAAAATAAATACAAATAAAATATGCAATATTCAAAAATATGTATCACTTAGACATAAAAAATAAAGATCCACTGGTACAAGTAACACATTGGACAAATATCACAATCATTATGCCAAACAAAAGAAGTCAGACACAAAAATGTACATACTACATAGTTCTATTTACTAAAATATCTAGAACAGGCTAAATTAATCTATGGTAAATAAAATCAAAATACCAGTTGCCCCCAGAGAAACATGGACTGATCAGGTAGCACAAAAAGAACATTCTAGAAAGACAGAAATAGCGTTTGACAATGTGTAAGTGTAGACTTTAGGTAAAATTGTACAACTAATTCAATATATGTGACTGCTACCTCAAAATGGATCAAAGACAATGTAAGATCTAAATTATGAAGTTCTTAAAGAAAATATAAGAGTAAATCTTTATGACCTTAGTGCTTCCTAATACATGACACCAAAATCATAAACAACAAAAGAAAGAATAAACTGAACTTCATTAAACGTAAAAGCTTCTGTGCTGCAAAGGACACCATCAAGAAAGTGAAAAAGTAAACCGAGGGAATGGGAGAAAATATTTGTAAATAAGGTATCTTACAAAGGATCTGCACCCAGAGTATATAAAAGAACTTCCACTACAATAAAAAAAAAAATCAAAAATGGAAAGAGGATTTGAATGGACATTTCTCTAAAAATGATATACTAGTGGCCAGTAAAACATGAAAATGCTCAACATCATTAGTCATTAGTGAGATGCTAATCAAAACCATGAGATGCCATTTCATACCCACTAAGATGGCTATAATCTCTCGGTCAAATAAATAAATAAAATCTGTTTAAAAAAATTTTAAAAAAAAGATTGACAATAAAACTGTAGGGATATATTGCTGGTAGAAATGTAAAATGGTACAGTTGCTGTAAAAAATCATTTGGCAGTTCCTCAAAAAATTAAACATATAATTATCATATGATTCAACGTTTCCACTCCTACATATATATCCCAAGAGAACTAAAAACATATGCTCACACAAAAAGTTATTCACAAAGGTTCATAACACAATTTGTAACAGCCAAAAAGTAGAAACAATCCATATATCCATCAAATGGATGACTGGATAAATAAAATGTGGTATATCCATACAATGGAATATTCTCACCCATAAAGAGTTAAGTACTGATACATACTACTACATGGATGAACTCTGAAAACCTACACTAAGTTGAGGTCGGACACAAAGGCTACATATCCTATGATTCTATTCATATAAAATATCCAGAATAGCCAAATCCATGGACACAGAAAGTAGATTAGTAACTGCAATATCCTTGGAGAGGAATGTGGAGTGATTGTCATTGGGTATAGGGATTCTTTATGGAGTGATGAAAATATTCTGGAATTAGATAGTGATAATGGTTATTCAACCTAATAAATACATTAAAACCACTGAACTGTATACTTTTTTAAAATTTTTATTTATTTTTTTAATTTCTTTTCAGTGTTCCAGAATTCATTGTTTATGCACTACACCCAGTGCTCCATGCAATACATGCCCTCCATAATACTCACCACCAGGCTCATCCAACCTCCTACCCCCCCACGCCTCCAAAACCCTCAGATTGTTTTTCAGAGTCCACAGTGTCTCATTGTTCTTCACCCTCTTTTTTATTTAAGTTCAATTAGCCAAGGTATAGTACTATCAGTAGTTTTTGATACCTTTTTTAAAAGGCAAAGAAATATAAGTGGTTCTCCTTGACTCAACAAATGTTACTGATACTGCTCAGTTATATTCAAGAAGTCAATTTCAAGTCTGAAGTGACTGAACAAGCCGAGACAACACTAACTCAGTACCATCTTAAGTGGAAGCTACTAAGATGTGTTATGTTTAAACATAGTGAAAATATACGTGGACAGAAAATAACAGTTGGACCAATTCAGAAGGCTTGTAAAAATGTAAGACATTTAAAATCTATGGTTTATTTCATTGAATGACTCATCAGCAAGTACTCTGCAGAAATTATATGACTCTTTCATGTGTCAGTCTGCCAGTAGTCAAAAAAGAACTTTATTTGCTCTCATGGATGTGATCATCTTCACTTCTGTGAATTTTTATAAAAAACAGAAAACAAGTATCCTGACTTGTTTAAGTGCACAGCAGCAAGATGGCTTAGTAGTGGTCAAGTTTTATTGCAATTTTATTACACTTCAATCTGTAACTGTAATTTTTATGAATGAAAACTTCCCTCATCATATTTTTAAATGTCTTATTTTTTAAGTAATCTCTACACCCAACATGGGGCTCAAACTCACAAACCCAAGATCAAGAGTCACATGCTCCACTGACTGAGTCAGCTGAGAGCCCCTTCCCTCATCCACTGTTATTATAAAATAATATATGGCCTTGGAACTTAGTTTTTAATTCAGTCTTGATAATGTTTCTTAATTAATTCAACTTAACAACAAACTTATTTGTAAAACTTACACATATATTAAAGATACTCTGTTGCCAACTTGAATCACAACTAATATTAAGCTGCTTTATAAATTTTTCATACTTTCAAAAGTTAAAAAAAGAAATAGTACCACCATTCTAACTCAAATTTGGATCCCACACATTTTTGTGCTCAAATTACAGTTCTTATAGAGCTTTTTAAACTTCAATGCAACTGCAAAGGAAATTTCCATATTTCAAAATCCATATACTAGTGCAACTGAGTTGGAAGTACTTTAATCTGCAATGTAATGACATGTTAAATGACGGGCTAAAAGGCAAATAACAAGAGAAGATGCTAATAAATTCCACAAATGGCTTCTAAGTGATGACTACTCTCAAATTAAAATATATATAAAGACTGACATCAGTACTTGGCAATATCTGTCTGAAAAAGTATTTATAAAGAAGAAAAACATAAAATCTCATTACAGATTGGCTTTAACAGGTAAAGATTTATGACTGATTTTAATTATAAGGAACATTAACATTAAAAGACAATGAATTAACCCCCCCAAATAACCTTCTGATCATCTCATTGATAATATATTACCAAAAAACTGTGCTCAATTATTTTTATATTTTGAATTTCATCAAATTCAATATACATCAATTTTACGACTTGGCCTGTAAAGTTTAAAATATTTTACTATGTGATCCTTTAGAGTAAAAATTTGCCAACTCCTAGTCTGAAGCAAAAACAGTACCAATGTATTGTGTATTTGTGATATTATGAAAAGTAAAACACATGACAAAAGTAACATCAAGTATAGGAGGGAGGAAAGTTCTATCAATTTCACTTAACATTTACTCACATAAACTGTAATACCTATGTATTATTTAAATTGTTGTGTATTCACTGATTGCTTCCACTTTATGATCACAGAGTAGTTTTCTCCCCTCTTCACTAGCATATTTTATAACTACATAACACATTCTTTTTTTTAATTAATTTATTTTAGAGATAGAAAGTGCAAACGGGAAGGAGCAGAGGGAGAGGGACAGGCAGACTCCACACTAAGTCCAAAGCTCAACATGGGGCTGGATCCTAGACCCCTGAGATCATGACCTGAGCCGAAATCAAGTCAGACACTTAACCAACCATGCCACTCAGGTGTCCCTACATAATACATTCTTCTTATGAAGAATTCACAAACCTTTCTATGAATTATCATTTTTCCATTTGATTACTTTCCTATGAAGCGAAAGGAAACGTATAAACAAAAAAACACTCTTATGGGTACTGGAGTTTATTTCAAACTATCAAAATTTAAGAATGGGGTGCCTGGGTGGCTCAGTGGGTTAAGCCGCTGTCTTCGGCTCAGGTCATGACCTCGGGGTCCCGGGATCGAGTCCCGCATCGGGCTCTCTGCTCAGCGGGGAGCCTGCTTCCTCCTCCTCTCTCTCTCTCTCTCTCTGCCTGCCTCTCGGCCTACTTGTGATCTCTGTCTGTCAAATAAATAAATAAAATATTTTTAAAAAAATTTAAGAATGAAGTCCACTGGTTAGCTCAGTGGGTTAAGCCTCTGACTCTTGATTTCAGCCTAAGTCATGATCTCAGGATTTTAAGATCAAGCCCCACATCAGGCTATGCATTAAACCTAGAGCCTGCTTAAGATTTTCCCTCTCCCACTCCTTCTTCCCCTCCCCACCCCCAAATTCTCATGCATATTCTCTAAAAAATAAAAATAAAAATAAGAATGAACCTGTGGGGGGCACCTGGATAGCTCAGTCAATTGAGCAGCCTACTCTTGGTTTCCACTCATATCATGATCCCAGGGTCCTGGCTGGAACTGAGGCCTGTGAGGGGCTCCACACTCAGGGGGTTGTACGCCTGAGGATTCTCTTCCTCCCTTCTTCTGCCCTGACTTGAGCTCTCTTTCTAAAATAAATAAATCATCTTTTGAAAAAAAAAAAAAAATGAACCTGTGTGTTCCTTACTGCTGTGTGCATGTAATTAATTGCTTCTATGGTATCATAATAATCTCAAGATAGTAAACTACTATCAATTTCACTTAACATTTATTTACATAAACTGTAATACCTATGTATTCATTACAATAAAACTGATTATAAAAAGTGAACTCGGGGGACGACTGGGTGGCTCAGCTGGTTAAGCAGCTGCCTTCAGCTCAGGTCATGATTCCAGCGTCCTGGGATCGAGTCCCACATCGGGCTCCTTGCCCCGCAGGGAGCCTGCCTCTCCCTCTGACTCTGCCTGCCACTCTGCCTGTGCTCTCTCTCTCTCTCTCTCTGACAAATAAATAAATAAAATCTTAAAAAAAAAAAAAAATGAACTCGGAGCACCTGGGTGGCTCAGTCAGTTGGGCACCTGCCTTCAGTTCACAGGTCACAATCCCAGGGTCCTCAGACTGAACTCCACCCAGTGCTTCCCACTCAGCAGGGAGTCTGCTTCTCTCTCTGTCCCTCCCCCTGCTTGTGTTCTCTCTCTGTCTCAAATAAATAAATAAAAAATCTTTAAAAAAAAAAAGAAGTCAACTCTTAAGCCCTGCAACAAGCACATTATAGGTCCAAAAACACATGAAAAAAAATCACCAGGAGGTATTTTTTTCCTTAAAAATAGCTTTTAACAGAGACTATGTACCACATTATCACCTTAGTACTTCTTTAGAAACCCACAAAAATATTATCAGTCTCTTACATATTCTCTGCTATTTTTCTTATTTCTAGGTCAAAAAAAAAAATAACAGAATAGTTTTCATTTGAAGCTTTACTGCATTGCTATTTAGTTAATCCTAGGATGGTTACATTAAATGAGAAGCAATCCCAGTAAGAGTCATTTCTATATTATCTATACCAATGAAAAGAAAAAGAAAAACGATAGTTCAAACTAAAATTGTAAGAGCCTATTCAGCCAGAGCAGCCCCACCCTGGTTGAACTGCCATTTTGTTGTAAAACTTAAATTGACTCCTCTCCCCCCCCACCGGAGGAACTTATTTAAAAGCAAGTCTGGGAAACCAGTCCCACATAACAAAGTCCAAGTACAAGGGTAGGTCAGGCCTGGAGGAGGTATTCAATCAGTGGGGGCACATACTGTCTCCTAGCTACCAAGGAATACGGGCCCGCCCTTTGGGAGCCTTTTGGCGCCAATCCTGACCAAGGTGTGATAGGCTAAATCAAATGTCTACTAGGGTAAATTGTAATTCAATTGGTCACCTAGCATCACTGTGGAGTTTCCTGTGTGTGTTACAATCTCATTGGCCACCTGTGTGTGGCCAGGCCCAATCACATGGACTTTGCTCTAGAAAAGTTAGTCTGGAAAGCAGGGAGGGGTCGCCCTCTCTGTAAGAGGTGGGGCCTGGCTGGCCAGTTTGATTCCTGATGCTTGGCGCAAAATAAAGCTTTGCTTGACCTTCACTTTGTATCAGTCTCGCTCCTTTAATCACAGACCCATTATTGGGGTACCCAATTTTGGGGAACCCAACAAGATTATTTGTTTGGCTTGGCAACACATGATTTCTTAGAGCAGATCTGTTTTCTTAACTAAGTTTTATTTGGGCCCACATGAAGTTATTTTGCATTTCTTCAGCTGGATGAAGGAAACGACACACCCTGGGAGGATGTGAATAGCAAAGAAAATCTGGTAAAAAGCACACAACAACTGGCCAAAGTAATCCACCCTTTCCCAAATGGTAATTAACTATAACTCTAGCACTAAGTCATGCAAAGCAAGTGAAGCAGTGCAATATAAAATAAAAAGTAGAGTGTAGGGGGCACCTGGGTGAGTGGCTCAGTTGGGTAAGCATTTGCCTTCAGAGTCCTGGGATCAACCCCCAGATTGGGCTCCCTGCTCAGCGGGGAGCCTGCTTCTCCCTCTCCCCCTGCCTACTTCTCCCCCTGCTTGTGTGCGCTCACGCTCTCTCTCTCTCTCTCTTGTCAAATAGACAGATGGATAGATAGATAAAATATTTTTTTTTAAGTAGACTGTATATTCCTTGAAGGCTAATAGGAAACTGGGCAAAGTACATTGTATACAATAATTTGAAAAAAGAGATGGAAAATTAACAATGGAACTAGGCTCTAAAAAAATACTATCAGTTAAATGTCACCTCAGTGCATCCATAATGATTACCTTTACAGAAAGGGCCCAAGACTTTTATCTGATCTCTTACTAGAAAGTAAATGTAACAATTTAACTGTAACTTGCTTCTAGTGAGACTTCCCTTACTTTCTTTTTAGAATAGCTACTGAGTGATAAGGAGCATGTATGATAGAATTTTTCTATAAGCCGTCCTTAATCTTAAAGGTAAAGACAGTCAAAGATATTTCCATTGACGGAACTGAGAAAAACAGGTATAAAAACAAGTTTGAAAAGGAATATTGACTACAGACTGATTCATGAAAACATCTATTCTTAATAAACCACTACACTCGTTTTTTTAAGCTTTTTAATTTTTTTAATTTATTTTCAGCATAACAGTATTCATTGTTTTTGCACCACACCCAGTGCTCCATGCAATCCGTGCCCTCTATAATACCCACCACCTGGTTCCCCCAACCTACCACCCTCCACTCCTTCAAAACCCTCAGATTGTTTTTCAGAGTCCATAGTCTCTCATGGTTCACCTCCCCTTCCAATTTTCCCCAACTCCCTTCTCCTCTCCATCTCCCCTTGTCCTCCATGTTATTTGTTATGCTCCACAAATAAGTGAAACCCCATGATAATTGACTCTCTCTGCTTGACTTATTTCACTCAGCATAATCTCTTCCACTCCCATCCATGTTGCTATAAAAGTTGGGTATTCATCCTTTCTGATGGAGGCATAATATTCCATAGTGTATATGGACCACATCTTCCTTATCCATCCGTCCACTGAAAGGCATCTTGGTTCCTTCCACAGTTTGGCAACCCGCGGCCATTGCTGCTATAAACATTGGGGTACAGATGGCCCTCCTTTTCATTACATCTGTATCTTTGGGGTAAATATCCAGGAGTGCAATTGCAGGGTCATAGGGAAGTTCTATATTTAATTTCTTAAGGAATCTCCACACTGTTCTCCAAAGAGGCTGCACCAACTTGCATTCCACCAACAGTGTAAGAGGGTTCCCCTTTCTCCACATCCCCTCCAACACATGTTGTTTCCTGTCTTGCTAATTTTGGCCATTCTAACTGGTGTAAGGTGATATCTCAATGTGGTTTTAATTTGAATCTCCCTGATGGCTAGTGATGATGAACATTTTTTCATGTGTCTGATAGCCATTTGTATGTCATCATTGGAGAACCACAACACTCTTAAGCCAAACAAACATAGTTACTAATAAACCATCTAAAACTATTTAAAAAGCCAGGGAGAGAAGAAAAGCATAGCTTTTACTTTTCTTTCAACTTCCCTTTGCCCTAAATATAATCTTCCCTTCCCTATTCCCAGGCACCCCACGTAGTAAAGGAAGACTATTTAAAGCTCTATCTATAGGGGCACCTGGGTGACTCAGTCAAGTTTAGTATCTGACTCTTGATTTCAGCTCAGGTCTTGATCTCAGGGTAGTGAGTTCAAGCCTCACATTGGGCTCCACACTGAGCATGGAGCCTACTTTAGGGAAAAAAAAGAAGCTATACCTATAATGGCTATGGGGGGAGTTAAGTGTCGACAAACATAGTCTAAGTGATGAAGGGCTACTCCAGTCTCCAGCACTTTCCTAGGTATATCACACATATTATCTCATTAATCTTAATTTAAGAAGGAAGGAGGGAAGGGAAGTGAAGAGGGAAAGTTAGTTTTTAGCAGAAGAAAGCAAGACAAAAGTCTTCTAAGAGACCTAAATGACAGCATTATTTCTTACAACAAATGAGAAGGCATTCCAAAAGAGTTTATCTGACACACAATAGTCACCCCAATCTATTCTTCAAAATTAATCCCCCAAAATAATCAATCTACTAAGTAATTAACTTATTAATGTAGAACTTTCTTTCCCATCATCCAAGACACTGAAGTCCCCTTTTCAAGGATATACTACTGGTAGGAGAACATACAAGTGTATCAGAAGGCAGTTTGTTAAGCAAGAAACCATTACAAAAGGGGGTAAAGAGTGTAAAGGATATATTTCATCAAAGTCACGCAAAGCCTAAAAGTACCAACCTTGTCCGACCATAAAGCACTATTCTCCAGAGACTGTACTTTGTTCAAAAAACTCGTCTCTCTCCTCTGAAGAGCGTAAAATGCTACCAACATCTGGCTTTTTGGAGCTCTTTTCCACTCTGTTGACTGACCATGACCTTTATTCATCCTTTCCCCAGTTGTGATACACAGCAGTTGTTGCTCCCTACAGAGAATATTCCAAACTCTTTGGCATCCTACATAATCTCTTGGCTTTCCCCCACAGTGGTTACTGACATTTACTATGATACTCACTAGTTTAATGTTCGGAAGTCGACTTTACAAGACTGAATCCTTTCTTTCAAAGATCAGGGGGGAAAAAGGACGCCCACTCTCACCACCTTCAAAATTGTATTTTAAGATTCTAGAAGCACAGTCAGACAAGGAAAAGAAATAAAAATCAGAGAGGGAGAAAAACCATGAGAGACTCTGGACTCTGGAAAATTAACTGAGGGTTACAGAGGGAGGGGGGATCAGGTAACCAGGTGATAGGTATTAAGGAGGGTATGTGTGGTGATGAGCACTGGGTGTTATACATGCAACTAATGAATCGTTGAACACTGCTTCAAAAAAAAAAACTAACAATGTACTATATGTTGGCTAACTAAACATCATAAAAAAGAAAAAGAAATAAAAGCATCAAAATTGGAAAGAAGTAAAGCTCTATTTGCAGATAACATGATTATCTATCAGAAAATCAAATGAAATCTATCAAATAAGCAACTAGAACTAGTAAGTGGGTTTAGTATGGTTACACATTATAAGATGACTATTGGGGCACCTGGGTGGCTCAGTGGGTTAAAGCCATTGCCCTCAGCTCAGGTCATGATCCCAGGGTCCTGGGACTGAGCCCCACACTGGGCTCTCTGCTCAGCGGGGAATATCTGCTTCCCGCCCCCCACCGCCACCTGCCTCTCTGCCTACTTGTAATCTCTGTCAAATAAACAAATAAAACCTTAAAAAAAAATAAGATCACTATATAAAAATCAATCACATTTCCATACACTAACAGAAAACAGAAGACGATATTTTGAAAAAATAATACCATTTAAAATAACATCAAAACACATAATACATAGGAGTAAATAGTGACAAAATAAGTGGAAAAAAATCTATACACTGAAAACTAAAATATATCTGAGACAAATTAAAGAGAACCTAAATAAAAGGAGAGATACACACTATTCCTTGGTTGAAAGACTTGCTACTGTTAAAATGACAGTATTTTCCAAATTGATCTAGAGAGCCAGTGCAATCTCAATCACAATCCCAGACTTTTTTGGTAGAAATTGACAAACTTAATTTTATTTAACTTTTTATTTTTTATAAACATATATTTTTATCCCCAGGGGTACAGGTCTGTGAATCGCCCGGTTTACACACTTCACAGCACTCACCAAGACAAACATTTTTTAAATTACATCAAAATGAAAGGACATAGAATAGTCCAAACAACCATGAAAAAGAAAATAGCAAACAAGATTAACACTACCTGATATCAATAATTATTATAAAACTGCAATAATCCAAACAGTATGGTATTAATGTAAAGATAGACTAACAGATTGGTGCAACACAATAAAGAGGCCAGAAATAAGCCCACACATACACAGATATCTGTTTTGTTTTTTTTTTAAGACACAAATTCATTGTAAGGACAGCCTAATTGATGTATGAGTTCTGGTAATTTGGGGGTGGAGTCTTTGGGGTTTTCCACATAAGGTAACATGTCATTGGGAAGACAGTGAGTTTGACTTCTTCTTCACCAACTTAAATGTCTTTTATTTATTTTGTTGTCTGAGAATTCTAGTACTATGCTAAGAATTCTAGTACTATGCTGAACAGCAGTGGTGAAAGTGGGCATCCCTGTCATATTCCTGACCTTAAGGGAAAAGCTCTCAGTTTTTTTTTTAATTTATTTTTTATTTATTTTCTGCATAACAGTATTCATTATTTTTGCACCACACCCAGTGCTGCATGCAATCCATGCCCTCCATAATACCCACCACCTAGTTCACCCAACCTCCCATCCCCCCACCACTTCAAACCCTCAGATTGTTTTTCAGAGTCCATAGTCTCTCATGGTTCACCTCCCTTTCCAATTTCCCCCAACTCCCTTCTCCTCTCTAACTCCCCATGTCCTCCATGCTATTTGTTATGCTCCACAAATAAGTGAAACCATATGATAATAGGCTCTCTCTGCTTGACTTATTTCACTCAGCATAATCTCTTCCACTCCCATCCATGTTGCTACAAAAGTTGGGTATTCATCCTTTCTGATGGAGGCATAATACTCCATAGTGTATATGGACCACATCTTCCTTATCCATTCGTCCACTGAAAGGCATCTTGGTTCTTTCCACAGTTTGGCGACCGTGGCCATTGCTGCTATAAACATGGGGGTACAAATGGCCCTTCTTTTCACTACATCTGTTTCTTTGGGGTAAATACCCAGTACGACAATGGCAGGGTCTTAGGGAAGTTCTATTTTTAATTTCTTAAGGTATCTCCACACTGTTCTCCAAAGTGGCTGTACCAACTTGCATTCTCACCAACAGTGTAAGAGGGTTCCCCTTTCTCCACATCCCCTCCAACACATGTTGTTTCCTGTCTTGCTAATTTGGGCCATTATAACTGGTGTAAGGTGGTATCTCAATGTGGTTTTAATTTGAATCTCCCTGATGGCTAGTGATGATGAACATTTTTTCATGTGTCTAATAGCCATTTGTATGTCTTGATTGGAGAAGTGTCTGTTCATATCTTCTGCCCATTTTTTGATATGATTGTTTTGTATGTGTTGAGTTTGAGGAGTTCTTTATAGATCCTGAATATCAACCTTTTGTCTGTACTGTCATTTGCAAATATATTCTCCCATTCCGTGGGTTGCCTCTTTGTTTTCTTGACTGTTTCCTTTGCTGTGCAGAAGCTTTTGATTTTGATGAAGTCCCAAAAGTTTATTTTCACTTTTGTTTCCTTTGCCTTTGGAGACATATCTTGAAAGAAGTTGGTGTGGCTGATATCGAAGAGATTACTGCCTATGTTCTCCTCTAGGATTCTGATGGATTCCTGTCTCACATTGAGGTCTTTTATCCATTTTGAGTTTATCTTTGTGTACGGTGTAAGAGAATGGTCGAGTTTCATTCTTCTACATATAGCTGTACAGTTTTCCCAGCACCATTTATTGAAGAGACTGTCTTTTTTCCACTGTATATTTTTTCCTGTTTTGTCGAAGATTATCTGACCATAGAGTTGAGGGTCCATGTCTGGGCTCTCTATTCTGTTCCACTGGTCTATGTGTCTGTTTTTAGGCCAGTACCATGCTGTCTTGGTGATCACAGCTTTGTAGTAAAGCTTAAAATCAGGTAATGTGATGCTGCCAGTTTTATTTTTGTTTTTCAACATTTCCTTAGCGATTCGGGGTCTCTTCTGATTCCATACAAATTTTTGGATTATTTGCTCCAGCTCTTTGAAGATGACATGATTCTTTATATGGAAAACCCAAAAGACTCCACCCACAAACTACTAGAACTCATACAGCAATTCAGCAACGTGGCAGGATACAAAGTCAATGTACAGAAATCAGTAGCTTTCTTATACACTAACAATGAAAATACAGAAAGGGAAATTAGAGAATCGATTCCATATACTCTCGCACCAAGAACCATAAGATACCTGGGAATAAACCCAACCAAAGAAGTAAAGGATCTGTACTCAAGGAACTACAGAACACTCATGAAAGAAATTGAAGAAGACACAAAAAGATGGAAGACCATTCCATGCTGTTGGATCAGAAGAATAAACATTGTTAAAATGTCTATACTGCCTAGAGCTATCTATACTTTTAATGCCATTCCAATCAAAATTCCACCGGTATTCTTCAAAGCACTCAGTTTTTTCCCATTGAGAATGATATTTGCTGTGAGCTTTTTCAGAGATGGCTTTTATGACACTGAGGTATGTTCCCTCTATCCCTATGCTTTGAAGAGTTTTAATTAAGAAAGGAGGTGATATTTTGTCAAATGGTTTTTCTGCGTCAATTGAGAGGATTATATGGTTCTTATCTCTTCTTTTATTAATGTGCTCTAACATGTTGATTGATTTGCAAATGTTGAAACCCCCTGCAACCCAGGAATAAATCCCACCAGTTGTGGTGAAGAATCTTTTTAATGTACTGTTGCATCTTATTGGCTAGGATCTTGTTGAGTATTTTGGCATCCATGTTCATCAGGGATATTGGTCTGTAATTCTCCTTTTTGATGGGGTCTTTGTCTGGTCTGGGGATCAGGGTAATGCTGGCCTCATAGAACAAGTTTGGAAGTTTTCCTTCCATTTCTATATTGCACTACTAGGTATTTACCCCAAAGATACAGATGTAGTGAAAAGAAGGGGCACAAGCACCCCAATAGCCAAACCATGGGAGACAACGAGATATCCTTCAACAGATGAATGCATAAAGATGATGCAGTATATATGTATATATATATACATATATGTATACACACACACACACACACAATGGAATATTAGTCATCAGAAAGGACAAATATCTACTATTTACATTGACACAGGTGGAACTTGAGGGAATTTTGCTAAGTAAAATAAAATAAGTCAATCAGAGAAACACAATTATCATATGTTTCACTCAAATGTGGAACATAAGGGATAATGCAGAGCATAAGAGAGGTGGTGGGTGGAATACTGAATGAAGAAATCGAAGAGGGAGACAAACCATATGAGACTCTTGACTCCGGGAAACAAACTAAGGGTTGCAGAAAGGGAAGTGGGTGGCGAAAGAGTTAACTGGGTGATGGGCATTAAAGAGGACATGTGATATGATGAGCACTGGGTGTTATACTGAACTAATGAGCCACTGAACACTCTATCAAAACCTAATGAGATACTATACGTTGGCTAACTGAACATAATAACAACAACAAAAAAGAGAGCCTATTCAACAAATGGTGCCAGAACAACTGGATATCTATATGGAAAAAAAAAAATGAGCTCAGTACCAAACTTTGTACCATATTTTAAAAAATTAAAAAACAGGGCACCTGGGTAGCTCAGTGGGTTAAGCCTCTGCCTTCGGCTCAGGTCATGATCTCAGGGTCCTGGAATCGAGCCCTGCATCGGGCTCTCTGCTTGGCAGGGAGCCTACTTCTCCTCTCTGCCTGCCTCTCTGCCTCCTTGTGATTTCCCTCTCTGAGTCAATAACCAGGTGGTGGGTATTATAGAGGGCACGGATTGCATGGAGCATTGGGTGCGGTGTAAAAATCATTAATACTGGGAAGCCTGGGTGGCTCAGTTGGTTGGGCAGCTGCCTTCAGCTCAGGTCATGATCCCAGCGTCCTGGGATCGAGTCCCACATCGGTCTCCTTGCTCCACAGGGAGCCTACTTCTCCCTCTGACTCTGCCTGCCACTCTGTCTGCCTGTGCTCACTCTCTCTCTCACAAATAAATAAATAAATAAAATATTTTTTTTTAAAAACCTTTAAAAAATAATTAATACTGTTATACTGAAAATAAATAAAAAATAAAATTTTTTATTAATTTTTTATTTTTTATAAACATATATTTTTATCCCCAGGGGTACAGGTCTGTGAATCACCAGGTTTACACACTTCACAGCACTCACCAAAGCACATACCCTCCCCAATGTCCATAATCCCACCCCCTTCTCCCAAACCCCCTCCCCCCAGCAACCCTCAGTTTCTTTTGTGAGATTAAGAGTCACTTATGGTTTGTCTCCCTCCCAATCCCATCTTGTTTCATTGATTCTTCTCGTACCCACTTAAGCCCCCATGTTTCATCACCACTTCCTCATATCAGGGAGATCATATGATAGTTGTCTTTCTCTGCTTGACTTATTTCACTAAGCATGATACGCTCTAGTTCCATCCATGTTGTCGCAAATGGCAAGATTTCATTTCTTTTGATGGCTGCATAGTATTCCATTGTGTATATATACCACATCTTCTTGATCCATTCATCTGTTGATGGACATCTAGGTTCTTTCCATAGTTTGGCTATTGTGGACATTGCTTAAAAATTTTTAAAAACAACAACTTGAAACGGATAACAGACCTAAATATAAATCTAACACTATAAAACTTTCAGAAGACAACATCAGAGAAAAACATTGTGACCTTGGGTTAGGCAAAGATTTCTCCAATTAGACACAGAAAGCATAATTGCATAAAAGTACAAATTGGTAAACTGGACATTATCAAAATTTGAAGCTTTTGCCCCTTGAAAGACACTTAAAAGAGAATGAGAAGACAGGACTCAGAGCGGAATAAAACCCTTAGAAAGCATATATCTGATAAAAGACTTACATCCCAACTACATTTTTTTAAAAATCTTAAAATCCAACGAGAATGATATCACACACAATGGCAGAGTAGGAAGCTCTGTGTTTTGGTCCCTCCACTGAAATAACCTGTAAACTGGAAAAAAGTTACTAGAATCACCTATCTTGGAACTCTATAACCTAAGTGGACACTTATAACAACCAGATGAGTTCTCACTATGCCGGAATGAAGGGAAATGTTGCTGATCCTAGGTAGTAGAAAAATATATGCAAATCAGATACCACAACCCACTCCTCAGTCCCTGTCCAGCAATGAGAATAGCAGCATGCTTTCCTGGAGCACTTGCCTGGTGCCAGAGAAGGCAATGTGGATCTTGTCCTTCAAAAATTCACTGTTACACATTGTAGATGCTCTGACAGATCTCTAAAGGATCAGTGCAGGCATATGCTTTGCTTGTGACCCAATTCCATTTACAACAGCATTAAAAGAATAAAACATTTAGAAATAAATTTAACTGAAGAGGCATGAGATTTGTATACTGAAAGCTACAAAACAATGCTGAAAGAAATTAAAAATCTAAGTGAGTGGAAACCTATCCTATGTTCATGACTCACAGAATAGTAAGCTGACAAAACCACACAAAGCAATCTACAGATCCAATGCAATCCCTACCAAAAACCCAAGAGTATTTTTTGCAAAAATAGCAAAACCCACTCTAAAATTCATATGGAATCTCAAGATCCCATATAGCCAAAACAATCTTGAAAAAGAACAAAGCTGTGGGGCACCTGGGTGGCTCATTCAGTAAAGCATCTTACTCTTGATTTCAGCTCAGGTCATGACCTTGGGGTTGTGAGGTCAAACCCCGAATCAGGCTCTGAGCTTAGTGGATGTCTGCTTGAAATTCTCTTCCCTCTCCCTCTGCCCTTCCCCCTGCTAAATGCTTACATGTGCTCTCTTTCTCTTTCTCTAAAATAAACAAATAAATCTTAAAAAAAGAAAACAAAGTTGAAAGACTCTCATGTTCTAGTTTCAAAAAAATATACAGTGGAAAAAAGACAATCTCTTCAATAAATGGTGCTGGGAAAACTGGACAGCTATATGTAGAAGAATGAAACTGGACCATTCTCTTACACCGTACACAAAGATAAACTCAAAATGGATAAAAGACCTCAACGTGAGACAGGAATCCATCAGAATCCTAGAGGAGAACATAGGCAGTAATCTCTTCGATATCAGCCACACCAACTTCTTTCAAGATATGTCTCCAAAGGCAAAGGAAACAAAAGTGAAAATAAACTTTTGGGACTTCATCAAAATCAAAAGCTTCTGCACAGCAAAGGAAACAGTCAACAAAACAAAGAGGCAACCCATGGAATAGGAGAATATATTTGCAAATGACAGTACAGACAAAAGGTTGATATCCAGGATCTACAAAGAACTCCTGAAACTCAACACACACAAAACAGACAATCATATCAAAAAATGGGCAGAAGATATGAACAGACACTTCTCCAATCAAGGCATACAAATGGCTATCACACACATGAAAAAATGTTCATCATCACTAGCCATCAGGGAGATTCAAATTAAAACCACATTGAGATACCACCTTACACCAGCTAGAATGGCCAAAATTAGCAAGACAGGAAACAACATGTGTTGGAGGGGATGTGGAGAAAGGGGAACCCTCTTACACTGTTGGTGAGAATGCAAGTTGGTACAGCCACTTTGGAGAACAGTGTGGAGATACCTTAAGAAATTAAAAATAAAGCCTCCCTAAGACCCTGCAATTGCACTCCTGGATATTTACCCCAAAGATACAGATGTCATGAAAAGGAGGGCCATCTATTTATAGCAACAATGGCCATGGTCGCCAAACTGTGGAAGGAACCAAGATGCCCTTCAATGGACGAATGGATAAGGAAGATGTGGTCCATATACACTATGGAGCATTATGCCTCCATCAGAAAGGATGAATACCCAACTTTTGTAGCAACATGGATGGGAGTGGAAGAGATTATGCTGAGTGAAATAAGTCAAGCAGAGAGAGCCTATTATCATATGGTTTCACTTATTTGTGGAGCATAACAAATAGCATGGAGGACAAGGGGAGATGGAGAGGAGAGGGGAGTTGAGGGAAATTGGGAGGGGAGGTGAATCATGAGAGACTATGTACTATTAGAGAGGGCACGGATTGCATGGAGCACTGGGTGTGGTGCAAAAACAATGAATACTGTTACACTGAAAAATAAATAAATAAAAAATTTTTTATTCAGGAACGGATGCTGGATTTTGTCAACTGCTTTTTCTGCATCAATTGAGAGGACCATGTGGTTCTTCTCTCTTCTCATATTAATTTGTTGTATCACAATGATTGATTTGCAAATGTTGAACCATCCTTGTAGCCCAGGGATGAATCCCACCTGGTCATGGTGGATAATCTTTTTAATGTGGTGTTGGATCCTGCTGGCTAGGATCTTGTTGAGAATCTTAGCATCCATATTCATCAGTGATATTGGTCTAAAATTCTCCTTTTTGGTAGGGTCTTTGCCTGGTTTGGGGATCAGGGTAATGCTGGCTTCATAGAAAAAGTCTGGAAGTTTTTCAACTGCTTCAGTTTTTTGAAACAGCTTCAGGAGAACAGGTGTTATTTCTTCTTTGAAAGTTTGGTAGAATTCCCCAGGGAATCCGTCAGGTCCTGGGCTCTTGTTTTTTGGAGGTTTTTTATCACTGCTTCAATCTCGTTATTAGATATCGGTCTGTTCAGGTTGTTGATTTCTTCCTGGTTCAATTTTGGTAGTTTATAGTTTTCCAGGAATGCATCCATTTCATCTAGGTTGTTTAGCTTATTGGCATATAACTGTTGATAATAACTTCTGATGATTGTTTCTACTTCCTTGGTGTTAGTTGTGATCTCTCCCTTTTCATTCATAATTTTATGAATTGGGGCTTTCTCTCTTTTCTTTTGGGTTAGTGTGGCCAATGGTTTATTGATCTTATTGATTCTTTCAAAAAACCAGCTTCTAGTTTCATTGATATGTTCTACTGTATCTCTGGTTTCTACCTCATCGATCTCAGCTCTAATCTTGATGATTTCCCTTCTTATGTGTGGAGCTGGTTTGATTTGTTGTTGATTCTCCAGTTCTTTAAGGTGTAGAGACAGCTGGTGTATCCTGGATTTTTCAATTTTTTTGAGGGAGGCTTGGATGGCTATGTATTTCCCCCTTAGGACCGCCTTTGCTGTATCCCATAGGTTTTGGACAGAAGTGTCTTCATTCTCATTGGTTTCCATGAATTGTTTCAGTTCTTCCTTGATCTTCTGGTTGATCCAAGCATTCTTAAGGAAGGTGGTCTTTAGCTTCCAGGTGTTTGAGTTCCTTCTGAAATTTTCCTTGTGATTGAGCTCCAGTTTCAAAGCATTGTGATCTGAGAATGTGCAGGGAATCATCTCAGTCTTTTGGTATCGGTTGAGTCCTGATTTGTGACCCAGTATGTGGTCTATTCTTGAGAAGGTTCCATGTGCACTTGAGAAAAATGAGTATTCTGTTGTTTTAGGGTGGAATGTTCTGTATATATCTATGAGGTCCATCTGGTCCAATGTGTCATTCAATGCTCTTGTTTCTTTATTGATTTTCTGCTTCAATGATCTGTCTATTTCTGAGAGAGGCATGTTAAGATCTCCAACGATTCGTGTATTCATATCAATATGACTCTTTATCTTGATTAACAGTTTTCTTAAGTAATTGGCTGCTCCCATATTGGGAGCATAGATATTTACAATTGTTATATGATCTTGGTGGATAGTCCCTTTAAGGATTATGTAGTGTCCTTCTGTATCTCTGACTACAGTCTTTAGTTTAAAATCTAATTTATCTGATATGAGAATCGCTACCCCAGCCTTCTTTTGAAGCCCATTGGCATGAAAGATGCTTCTCCATCCCTTCACTTTCAGTCTGGGTGTATCTTTAGGTTCTAAATGGGTCTCTTGTAGACAACATATGGATGGGTCCTGTCATTTTATCCAATCTGCAACCCTGTGCCGTTTTATGGGCACATTTAGGCCATTCACATTGAGAGTGACTATTGATAGATACGTTTTTATTGACATTGAGTTACCTTTGAAGTCTTTCTTTCTGTAGACTGTCTCTGTATTTCTGTTCAATGCTATTCTTAGGATTTTTCCTCTTTTATAGAACCCCCCTTAATATTTCCTGCAGTGTCGGCTTGGTGGTTGCATAGTCTTTTAAGCCTTGCCGGTCTTGGAAACTCTTTATCTCTCCATCCATTTTGAGTGTCAGTCTTGCTGGATAAAGTATTCTTGGCTGCATGTTCTTCTCATTTAGTGCCCTGAATATATCTTGCCAGCCTTTTCTGGCTTGCCAGGTCTCTGTGGACAGGTCTGACGTTATTCTGATGGGCTTCCCTCTGTAAGTAAGGAGCCTCTTTGCCCTGGCAGCTTTCAAGAGATTATACCTACAATTATAATTCCTCAATTTGACTATCAGGTGTCGTGATGTTTTTTTGGAATGTATAATCTTGGGTGGAGACCGTTCAGCCACTAGTACTTGAACACTGGTTCCATTCACGAGATTGGGAAAATGTTCATGAAGGACTTGTTCCACTATATCCTCTAGACTTCTTTCTTTCTCCTCCTCTTCAGGGATTCCAATAATTCTGACGTTGGAATGCTTCATGGCATCATTTATTTCCCTGATTCTGTTTTCGTGGCTTCTAAGCTGTTTGTTCCAGGCTTCCTCCTGCTCCTTTCTCTCTGTTTGTCTTCCAGATCACTAATTCTACCTTCTGTCTCAGTTACCCTAGTTTTGAGAGAGTTTAGATTAGATTGGAACTCATTGAGAGCATTGTGAACCTCCTCCCTGGTAGCTTTAAGCTCTGCCCTAACATTGTGAACATCCTGTCTGGTCACTTTCAGTTCGGCCCTAATCAATTCCGTTTGGTCATCCATGGCTTTCTCCAACCTAGCTATTGCCTGGATAATTGTTAGCCTGAATTCTCTTTCCGACATATTGTCTATATTGATAGCCGTTAGCTCTGTTGCAGAAGGTCCATCCTCTGTATTTTTCTTCTGTTGGACATTCCTCCCCCTAGTCATTTTGGTGGGAGATGACTGAACAGATGTAGCTGGATGTATCAACTGTGGTGCAGTCAAGGTACACCCTGGAACACTTCTGAGCAATCAGGATTCCCCACCCAAACGAGAGACAAAAGAAAAAAAAGAGAGAGAGAGAGAGACAGGAAAGAAAGGGAAGATGAAAGAGAAGGTTCAGCCCACATGGGCCCCAAGGTTAAGATTTATGAAGTAGACAAACAAAAAGAGACAAAAAGACTGATACAAGTATATGACAAGAGAAAATATATATATATGCAAATAAAGGAAGAACCTCGCCAAAAAGAACCCCAAGTGTAAGATTTATATGCTACCAGGACAAACACAAAAACACAGAAACACTGGTAGAAGAAGAAGATGGGAGAGTTCTTATAAATTCTCATTGTGTGCGAGGAAGGTTGTTTTGATTCTTCCTGAATGTATCTTGATATCTTTGTTAAAGGACTCAACTTTCCTAAGATAAAAAGGATTAAAAACTGGTTTACCTATAGGGGTAGTACTGATTGGGGAAAGAGGGTTACTTTGAAGTTTAACTCTATATGAATATTAGAGGATAAAAATAAAAAGGAATAAACTAGACTAAACTAAAATTTTAAAAAAGGAATTCAAAAGAAAATGCAAAAGAACAACATAGGTGTATATATCAAAAAGTTCAGGTTAGAAGGGTATTATGGAATTTGATGTACTGTACAGCTCGCTGTGATGGTAAATAGGTTAAAAAAAAATTACCTATGTGTAAAAAAAAAAAAAAAAAATGAACCGGAATAGTGGGAACGAGTGAACAATACAAGTTTTCCTATGAAGTAGTGGTTGTTCTCTTGTAGTCCTTTTTTTTTTTTTTTCTTTCTTGGTTTGTTTTCTGGGGGAGGAGCCTGCCACTTGGGTTGTCAGTCAGTGATGTTTCCTGAGTTAAGTCCTCCCACCCCCCTCAAGGGGGTGGGCTCTGAGGAAACTGTTTTTTTTCAGGCTTTTGTTCTCTGGCCATTTTTATGTTTGTTCACTTTTTTTTCTCTCACCTTGACCGCCTTTGATGGTTTTTGTAGTTTTAGAGGAAAACAAACTGCACCCTGATCTCCCTCTCAGAGAGAAGCCTCAGTCTGGGTGCAGAGCCTAAATAAGTTCCCCCTTGGCCGCTGGCAGAGCAGGTTCCAAGTTGCAGACCCTGGGGACGCAGGATCTCTTGCTTGTACCCAAAGCCAAGGCAGTGGCGGCTGTCTGGGAGCTCCCGACCGCCAGAGAGGTTTCAAGCAGCGATCGCACACTGATATTTTGCCGCTGGCCCGGGCTGGGAGTAAATTTTTTAAAAACTTACTACAAAACTATAGTAATCAAAACAATATGGGAGGCGCCTGGTTGGCTCATTTGGAAGAGCATATGACTTTTGATTCGGAGTTAAGAGTTTGAGCCCCACATTGGGTACAGAGATAACTTAAAAATCGAAAAGAAAATCTTAAAAGAAAAATGAAATGCCCAATACAGTACTCAAATAAAGACAGACATATAGATTCAGTAGAACATAATTTAAAGTCAGAAATGAATGCTGACAAATGTCAATAGATTTTTTTATTTTTTTATTATTATGTTCACTTAGCCAAACATATAGTGTACTGTATACACATATACATACAATCAAAAAATTTTAACAGGAGTGTCAAGATCTTCAAACAGGGAAAAAAGACTCTTCAAGAAACGGTGCCAGACAGCATCACCTTGATCCCAAAACCAGACAAGGATCCCACCAAAAAAGAGAGCTATAGACCGATATCCTTGATGAACACAGATGCGAAAATACTCAACAAAATACTAGCCAATAGGATTCAACAGTACATTAAAAAGATTATTCACCACGACCAAGTGGGATTTATTCCAGGGCTGCAAGGTTGGTTCAACATCCGCAAATCAGTCAATGTGATACAACACATCAATAAAAGAAAGAACAAGAACCAGATGATACTCTCAATAGATGCTGAAAAAGCATTTGACAAAGTACAGCATCCCTTCCTGATCAAAACTCTTCAAAGTGTAGGGATAGAGGGCACATACCTCAATATCATCAAAGCCATCTATGAAAAACCCACCGCAAATATCATTCTCAATGGAGAAAAACTGAAAGCTTTTCCACTAAGGTCAGGAACACGGCAGGGATGTCCATTATCACCACTGCTATTCAACATAGTACTAGAGGTCCTAGCCTCAGCAATCAGACAACAAAAGGAAATTAAAGGCATCCAAATCGGCAAAAAGAAGTGAAATTATCACTCTTCGCAGATGATATGATACTATATGTGGAAAACCCAAAAGACTCCACTCCAAAACTGCTAGAACTTATACAGGAATTCAGTAAAGTGTCAGGATATAAAATCAATGCACAGAAATCAGTTGCATTTCTCTACACCAACAGCAAGACAGAAGAAAGAGAAATTAAGGAGTCAATCCCATTTACAATTGCACCCAAAACCATAAGATACCTAGGAATAAACCTAACCAAAGAGACACAGAATCTATACTCAGAAAACTATAAAGTACTCATGAAAGAAATTGAGGAAGACACAAAGAAATGGAAAAATGTTCCATGCTCCTGGATTGGAAAAATAAATATTGTGAAAATGTCTATGCTACCTAAAGCAATCTACACATTTAATGCAATTCCTATGAAAGTACCATCCATCTTTTTCAAAGAAATGGAACAAATAATTCTAAAATTTATATGGAACCAGAAAAGACCTCGAATAGCCAAAGGGATATTGAAAAAGAAAGCCAATGTTGGTGGCATCACAATTCCAGACTTCAAGCTCTATTACAAAGCTGTCATCATCAAGACAGCATGGTACTGGCACAAAAACAGACACATAGATCAATGGAACAGAATAGAGAGCCCAGAAATAGACCCTCAACTCTATGGTCAACTAATCTTCGACAAAGCAGGAAAGAATGTCCAACGGAAAAAAGACAGCCTCTTCAATAAATGGTGCTGGGAAAATTGGACAGCCACATGCAGAAAAATGAAATTAGACCATTTCCTTACACCACACACAAAAATAGACTCAAAATGGATGAAGGACCTCAATGTGCGAAAGGAATCCATCAAAATCCTTGAGGTGAACACAGGCAGCAACCTCTTCGACCTCAGCCGCAGCAACATCTTCCTAGGAACAACGCAAAAGGCAAGGGAAGCAAGGGCAAAAATGAACTATTGGGATTTCATCAAGATCAAAAGCTTTTGCACAGCAAAGGAAACAGTTAACAAAATCAAAAGACAACTGACAGAATGGGAGAAGATATTTGCAAATGACATATCAGATAAAGGACTAGTGTCCAGAATCTATAAAGAACTTAGCAAACTCAACACCCAAAGGACACATAATCCAATCAAGAAATGGGCAGAGGACATGAACAGACATTTCTGCAAAGAAGACATCCAGATGGCCAACAGACACATGAAAAAGTGCTCCATATCACTCGGCATCAGGGAAATACAAATCAAAACCACAATGAGATATCACCTCACACCAGTCAGAATGGCTAAAATCAACAAGTCAGGAAATGACAGATGCTGGCGAGGATGCGGAGAAAGGGGAACCCTCCTACACTGTTGGTGGGAAAGCAAGCTGGTGCAGCCACTCTGGAAAACAAGCATGGAGGTTACTCAAAATGTTGAAAATAGAACTGCCCTATGACCCAGCAATTGCACTACTGGGTATTTACCCTAAAGATACAAACGTAGTGATCCAAAGGGGCACATGCACCCTAATGTTTATAGCAGCAATGTCCACAATAGCCAAACTATGGAAAGAATCTAGATGTCCATCAACAGATGAATGGATCAAGAAGATGTGGTATATATACACAATGGAATACTATGCAGCCATCAAAAGAAATGAAATCTTGCCATTTGCGACAACATGGATGGAATTAGAGCGTATCATGCTTAGCGAAATAAGTCAAGCAGAGAAAGACAACTATCATATGATCTCCCTGATATGAGGAAGTGGTGATGCAACATGGGGGCTTAAGTGGGTACGAGAAGAATCAATGAAACAAGATGGGATTGGGAGGGAGATAAACCATAAGTGACTCTTAATCTCACAAAACAAACTGAGGGTTGCTGGGGGGAGGGGGTTTAGGAGAAGGGGGTGGGATTATGGACATTGGGGAGGGTATGTGCTTTGGTGAGTGCTGTGAAGTGTGTAAACCTGGTGATTCACAGACCTGTACCCCTGGGGATAAAAATAAATGTTTATAAAAAATAAAACATTAAAAAAAAAAGAAATGGTGCCAGATGTAAAACAATATCCACATGCAAAAAAAATGAAGTAGGATCCTAACCCTATACGATATGTAAAAATTTACTCAAAATGGACCAAAGACAAAAACATAAGAGCTAAACCTATTGAATTCATAGAAGATAAAGGGGCAAATATTGGTGACATTAGATTTGGCAATAATTTCTCATTTATGACACCCAAAAATCCAACAAGAGAAAATAAATAAACTGGACTTCATCAGAATTAAAAGCTTTTGTCCATCAAGGAACACTGTTAAGAAAGTGAAAAGAAAGGCTACAGAATGGTAGAAAATATTTGCAAATCATGTATCAAATATGCAGAATATATATGCTGTCCATATATATGTATGTCCATATATATATGTCCATATGCTGTCTACAAGAGACACATTTGGAACCTAAAGATACATCCAGACTGAAAGTGAATGGACAGAGAACCATCTTTCATGCCAATGGGCCTCAAAAGAAAGCTGGGGTGGTGATTCTCCTATCATATAAATTAGATTTTAAGCTAAAGACTGTAGTCAGAGATACAGAAGGACACTACATCATTCTTAAAGGATCTATCCACCAAGAAGACCTAACAATTGTAAATATTTATGCCCCCAATATGGGAGCAGCTAACTACATAAGCCAACTGCTAATCAAAATAAAGAGTCATATTGATATGAATACATTAGCTGTAGGGGTTTTTAACACACCACTCTCAGTAATACACAGATCATCCAAGCAAACACAATAAAGAAGAGCTTTGAATGACAAATTGGACCAGATGGACCTCATAGATATATACAGAACTTTCCACATTAAAACAACAAAATACTCATTCTTCTAGAGCACTCATGGAACTTTCTCCAGAATAGACCACATACTGGATCACAAATCAGAGCTCAACCAATACCAAAAGACTGAGATTATTCCCTGCATATTCTCAGACCACGATGCTTTGAAACTGGAACTCAACCATGAGAAAAAGTTTGGAAAGAATTCAAACACTGGGAAGCTACCGACCATCCTGCTCAAGAATGTTTGAATCAACCAGAAAATCAAAGAAGAACTTAAACTATTCGTGGAAACCAATGTGAATGAAGACATATTGGTCTAAAACCTATGGAATACAGCAAAGGTGGTCCTAAGCGGGAAATATATAGCCATCCAAGCCTCACTCAAAAAAATTGAAAAATCCCAAATACACCAGCTCTCTTTACACATTAAAGAACTGGAAAATCAACAACAAATTAAGCCAACTCCACACACAAGAAGGGAAATAATCAAAGATTAGAACAGAGATCAATGAGTTAGAAACCAGAGATACAGTAGAACACATCAAGGAAACTAGAAGCTGGTCCTTTGAAAGAATCAACAAGATTGATAAACCACTGGCCAAACTAATCCAAAAGAAAAGAAAGAGGACCCAAATTAATAAAATTATGAATAAGAGGCACCTGGGTGGCTCAGTGGGTAAAGCCTCTGCCTTCGACTCAGGTCACAATCTCAGGGTCCTGGGATTGAGCCCCGCATCAGGCTCTCTGCTCACCAGGGAGCCTGCTTCCCCCTTCTTTCTGCCTTCCTCTCTGCTTCCTTGTGACGGCTCTCCCTCTGTCAAATAAATAAGTAAAATCTTTAAAAAAATAAAATAAAATAAAAATTTGAATGAAAGGGGAGACATCACAACTAACACCAAGGAAATAGAAACAATCATCAGAAATTATTATTGCGGCGCCTGGGTGGCTCAGCTGGTTAGGCGGCTGCCTTCAGCTCAGGTCATGATCCCAGAGTCTGGGATCGAGCCCCACATTGGGCTCCTTGCTCAGCCGGGACCTGACACTTTTTCTCTGCCTGCCACTCCTCCTGCTTGTGATTTCTCTCTCTCTCTTTCTCTCTCTCTGACAAAGAAACAAAATCTTAAAAAAAAAAAAAGAAATTATTATCAACACCTATATGCCAATAAGTTAAGCAACCTAGAAGAAATGGATGCATTCCTGGAAACCTACAAACTTCCAAGATTAAACAAGAAGAAATTGACAACCTGAATAAACCAATATCTAGAAATGAGATTGAAGCAGTGATCAAAAGCCTCAAAAAAAAAAAAAAAAAAGCCCAGGACCTAATGGATTCCCTGGGGCATTCCACTAACATTCAAAGAAGAAGTAATATCTAAAGCTGTTTCAAAAGACAGAACAGAAGGAAAACTTCCAGATACTTTCTATGAAGCCAGCATTACCCTAATCCCCAAACCAGGCAAAGACCCCATCAAAAAGGAGATTTTCAGACCAATAACCCTGATGAATATGGATGCCAAGATTCTCAACAAGATCCTAGCTAATAGGATCCAACAGTACATTAAAAAGATTATCTACCATGACCAGGTGGGATTTATCCCTGGAATGCAAGTGTGGTTTAACACTTGCAAATCAATCAATGTGATAGAACAAATCAATAAGAGAAGAGAGAGGAAATACATGGTCCTCTCAATTGATGCAGAAAAGGAATTTGACAAGATACAGTATCCATTCCTGATTAAAAGGATTCAAAGTATAGGGATAGAGGGAACATTCCTCAACTTCATAAAAGTTATCTATGAAAAGCCCACAGCAAATATCATTCTCAATGGGGAAAAGCTGACAGGAACACGACACAGATGCCCACTCTCACCACCATTGTTCAACATAGTACTAGAAGTCCTAGCAACAGCAATCAGATAACAAAAAGAAATAAAAGGTATTCAAATTTGGCAAAGAAGAAGTCAAACTCTCTCTCTTCACAGATGACATGATATTTTATATGGAAAACCCAAAAGACTCCACCCCCAAACGACAAGAACTCATACAGCAATTCAATAATGTGGCAGGATACAAAACCAATGCACAGAAATCAGTTGCTTTCTTAATCACTAACAATGAAAATGTAGAGAGAAAAATCAGAGAATCAATTCCACTTACTACAGCACCAAGAACCATAAGATACCTGGAAATAAACCTAACCAAAGAAGTAAAGGATCTCTACTCAAGGAACTACAGAACACTCATGAAAGAAATTGAAGAAGACACAAAAAGATGGAAAAGCATTCCATGCTCATGGAGCAGAAGAATAAACATCATTAAAATGTCTACACTGCCTAGAGAAATCTATATGTTCAATGCCATCCTGATCAAAATTTTCGATTCCAAAATTCCAGCATTTTTCAAAGTCCTGGAACAAACAATTCTAAAATTTGTATGGAACCAGAAAAGACCCCAAATTGCTAAGGAAATGTTGAAAAACAAAAACAAAACTGGGGGTATCATATTGCCTGATTTCAAGCTTCACTACAAAGCTATGATCACCAAGACAGCATGGTACTGGCACAAAAACATACACACAGACCAGTGGAACAAAGTAGAGAGTCCAGATAAGGACCCGCAACTCTATGGTCAAATAATCTTTGACAAAGCAGGAAAAAATATACAGTGGGAAAAAGGCAGTCTCTTCAATAAATGGTGCTGGGAAAATTGGACAGCTATGCATAGAACAATGAAACTTGGCAATTCTCTTATACAACACACAAAGATAAACTCAAAATGGATAAAAGACCTCAACGTGATGCAGGAATCTATCAAAACCCTAGAGGAGAACATAGGCAGTAACCTCTTCAACATTGGCCACAGCATCTTCTTTCAAGATATGTCTTCAAAGGCAAAGGAAACAAAAGCAAAAATGAACTTTTGGGACTTCATCAAGATCAAAAGCTTCTGCACAGCAAAGGAAACAGTCAACAAAGCAAAGAGGCAACCCATGGAATGTGAGAAGATACTCACAAATGACACTACAGACAAAGGGCTGATATCCAAGACCTATAAAGAACTCCTCAAACTCAACGCTCAAAAAACAGATGACTACATCAAAAAATGGGCAGAAGACTTGAACAGACAATTCTCCAAGGAAGACATACAAATGGCTAACGGACTTATGAAAAAATGTTCAACATCATTAGCCATCAGGGAGATTCAAATGAAAACCACATTGAGATACCACCTTACACCAGTTAAAATGGCGAAAATTAACAAGAAACAACAAATGTTAGAAAGGATGCAGAGAAAGGGAAAACCTCTTACACTGCTGGTGGGAATGCAAGTTGGTGCAGCCACTTTGGAGAACAGTGTGGAGATTCCTTAAGAAATTAAAAATAGGGCGCCTGGGTGGCTCAGTGGGTTAAAGCCTCTGCCTTTAGCTCAGGTCGTGATCTCAGGGTCCTGGGATCAAGTCCCACATCGGGCTCTCTGCTCAGCGGGGAGCCTGCTTCCTCCTCTCTCTGCCTGCCTCTCTGCCTACTTGTGATCTGTCTCTGTCAAAGAAATAAATTAAATTAAAAAAAAAAAGAAATTAAAAATAGAGCTACCCTATGACCCAGCGATTGTACTACTGGGTATTTACACTAAAGATACAGATGTACTGAAAAGAAGGGCCATCTCTACCCCAATGTTCATAGCAGCAATGGCCACAACACCAAACTGTGAAAAGAGCCAAGATGCCCTTCAACAGATGAATAAATAAAGAAGATATAGTCCATATATACAATGGAATATTATGCCTCCATCAGAAAGGATGAACACGCACCCAACTTTTTCATCAACATGGATGGGACTGGAGGAGATTATGCTGAGTTAAATAAGTCAAGCAGAGTTAATTATGATATGGTTTCACTTACTTGTGGAGCATAAGGAATAACATGGAAGACATTGGGAGAAGGAAAGGAAAAGTAAATTGGGGGAAATCAGAGGGGGAGATGAACCATGAGAGACTGTGGACTCTGAGAAACAAACTGAGGGTTTTGGATGGGAAGGAGGTGGGGGGATGCATGAGTCTGGTGGTGGTTATTAAGGAGAGCACTTATTGCTTGGAGCACTGGGTATGGTACATAAACAATGAATCTTGGAACACTGAAAAATGAAATCAATTAAAATAGAAAAAATATGCAGGATATATAAGAAGTCCTACAACTCCAAAAAATAAAAATAAAAAATATACCCAACTCAAAAACAAGCAAAGGACTTTAACAGACATTACACAAATGGTCGTAGGTGCATAAAAAGATGTTCAATGTGATTAGTTCTTAGGAAAATGCAAATGAAACCCACAAGATACCACTTTACACCCACTAGGATGGCTACTATTTTCTTTTAAAAACCAGAAAATAGTAAGTGTTGGCAAGGATGTAAAGAAATGGGAACCCTTGTGCATTGCTAGTAAGAATGTAAAATGATGCAGGCACTATGATAAACAGTTTGGTGGTTCCTCAAAAAGTTAAACATAAAATAACCCTATGATCCAAGAATTTCACACATATATATATACCAAAAAGAGCTGAAAACAGGGACTCAGTCTTACATCAATGTTCACAGCAGCTTCATTCACAACAGCCAAAAGATGGAAACAATCTAAGTGTCCTTCAACAGATTAGTGAATAAACAAAATGTCTCTCTCTCTCTCTCTCACACACACACACACACACAGAAATACTAGTGGCCACAAAAAGTAATTAAGTACTACTACATGGTACAAGTGGATGAACCTTGAAAACACTATGCTAAGTGAAATAAACCAAACACAAAAGAACAAGTGTTACATGATTCCCTTTACATAAAATATCTAGATAAGGAGAGTGGAATGAGGAGTTACTGTCTAATGAGTTCAGTTTTTGTTTGAAATTATGAAAAGCTCTAGAAACAGATAATGATAATGGTTATGAAACATTGTGAATGTACTCAAAAAATGGAAAACAGTATGGACATCCCTAATAAAGTTAAAAATAGAGTTACCCTATGACCCAGCAATTGCACTACTAGGTATGTACCCAAAGGGTACAAACCTAGCAATCCGAAGGGGCCCCTGCACTGCAATGTTTATCCTGGCAATGTCCACAATAGTCAAACAACAGAAAGAGCCCAGATGTCCATCAACAGATAAATAGATAAAGAAGATGGGGTGGACACACACACACACACACAATGTAATATTAGTTAGCCAACAACAACAAAAGAAATGTTACCATTTGCAACAATATGGATGGAACTAAAGGGTATTATGCTAAGTGAAATAACTCAATCAGAGATAGACAAATACCATATGATTTCACTCATATGTGGAATTTAAGAAAGAAAACAGTATCATAGGGGAAGGGAGGGGAAAAATAAAAAAGATGAAATCAGAAAGGGAGACAAACCATAGTTTCTTAACCATAGGAAACTTACTGAGGGTTGCTGGAGGGAGGTGGATGGGGGTCTGGGGTAACTGGGTGAGGGGCGTTAAGGAGAGCATGTGATGTAATGAGCACTGGATGTTATATGCAACTAATGAACCACTGAACTCTATTTCTGAAACTAATAGACCACATGTTAGTTAACTGAATTTAAATAAAATCTAACCAAAAAGGAAAAAATGGAGTTAAAATGGTAAATTTTATGTTATATATATTTTACCATACTTTTTTTAAATTAAATTAATTTATTTATTTTCAGAAAAACAGTATTCATTATTTTTGCACCACACCCAGTGCTCCATGCAATCCATGCCCTCTATAATACCCACCACCTGGTACCCCAACCTCCCACCTCCCCCCCCCCCCGCCACTTCAAACACCATACTTTTTTAAAGCTATTATGGTAAAAAGAAAAACCCAGACATGGGGCATGAAATTTTAAGATCATGAAAAGCCTGGTTTAAATAAATGATTCTAAAACTTCAAAAACAACAACTAAAAAAGCCCAATAACAAGAAAACAGTCTAATTTCTAACTGGGCAAAAAGATCTGAACATTCACTCCAAAGAAAGTAAAGAGATGGCACACAAAAGGATATTCAACATCATCAGTCACTAGGTAAATGCAAATTAAAGTCACAATGAGATACTTTTACACACCTACAGATGGCTAGCTAACCCTGGGGATAAAAATATATGTTTATAAAAAATAAAAAATTAATTAAAAAAAAAAAAAAAAAAGACGGACCAAACTAGCAAGGATGTGGAAGAACTGGAATTCTCATGTACTGTTGGTGAGAGCATAAAATGGTACTATCATTTTGGGAAAACAAAAAAAAGTGTGGCGGTTTCTAAAAAAAGTTAAGCCACACTTACCACATAATCCAACCATTCCACTCCAAGGTATTTCCCCAAGAGGAAAGGAAAAAGACAACCATTCTAAGACCTATACATGGGTGTTCATTGTAGCTTACAGATAGTAGTATTAAAAAGCTGGAAACAGGGGCACCTGGGTGGCTCAGTGGGTTAAAGCCTCTGCCTTTGGCTCAGGTCATGATCCCAGGGTCCTGGGATCAAACCCCGCATCAGGCTCCCTGCTCAGCAGGGAACCTGCTTCCCCCTCCCTCTCTCTGCCTGCCTCTCTGCCTACTTGTGATCTCTGTCTGTCAAATAATTTTTTTTTAAATCTTCAAAAAAAAAAAAAACTGGAAACAACCTACATATCCATAACAGATGAATGGATAAACAACTGTGGTATGTCCATACAATGGTATATTATTCAGCAAGGGATGAACTATTGATACATGCAACAGCATAGATAAATCTCAAAATAATTAGGCTACATGAAAAAAAGCAGGCAAAAGAAGAGTACATGTAGTATGACTGATTTCTATAAAATTTTAGAAAATACAAACTAAGGTACAGTCACAAAAAGCAGATCAGGGGTTGTTTAAAGATGAGAAAAGGGGCAAAAAGTGAAAGAAGAGATGAAAGTGTAGCATTAAAGAATTTTTTTTTTTAGGGGTGATTATAATGATAGATTCAAGGGTGAATATATATGCCAAAATTTAATAAACTGTACACTTTAAATAGGTGCAACTTATTGCATCAATTAAGATTTGATTAAGTAGGGGGTTTTTTAGGCAGTCAAGGTGAACTGGGATGGCTCACTTTAAATCCAACAAGTTTTAGTTGCCAAGTTTTACAGAGAAGGAAAAAGGTAACAAATTGTTCAATTAGCCAGCCTCAAGTCTCAAAACTATGAAGTCAAACCAGGATTCAAATCCAGGACTGTGTAGTAATTAAGACCTTTCTCTTCATACTTCTTTTGAAGAAGAGAAGCATATAAATGGGTAGAGAGCCTTTCAAAAAAGTATTTACTATATGTGAGGCACTATTATAGGTTCTGGGAATTTAACAGTCAACAAATGATATAAACGCCATTATACCTGTGGAGCTAAAACATTCTGGAAATAAACAGGTTAAAAAAAAAATCAAAACTACTTCCCTATGAACCTGCAATTGCACTACTGGGTATTTACCCCAAAGATACAGATGTCGTGAAAAGAAGGGCCATCTGTACCTCAATGTTTATAGCAACAATGGCCACGGTCGCCAAACTGTGGAAAAAACCAAGATGCCCTTTAACAGATGAATGGATAAGGAAGATGTGGTCCATATACACTATGGAGTATTATGCCTCCATCAGAAAGGATGAATACCCAACTATTGTAGCAACATGGACGGGACTGGAAGAGATTATGCTGAGTGAAATAAGTCAAGCAGAGAGAGTCAATTATCATATGGTTTCACTTATTTGTGGAGCATAACAAATAGCATGGTGGACATGCTTTCTTAGGAGAAGGGAATTGGGGAAAATTGGAAGGGGAGGTGAACCATGAGAGACTATGGACTCTGAAAAACAATCTGAGGGGTTTGAAGTGGCGGGGGTGGGGTGGGAGGTTGGGGGAACCAGGTGGTGGGTATTAGAGAGGGCACGGATTGCATGGAGCACTGGGTGTGGTGCAAAAATAATAAATACTGTTGTGCTGAAAATAAAAAAAAAATAAATTTTAAAAAAACTACATGGTGCATCAGATGGTCAAGTACATGCTGAGATGAAAAATAAAATGAAGGGCGCCTGGGTGGCTCAGTGGGTTAAGCCGCTGCCTTCAGCTCAGGTCATGATCTCAGGGTCCTGGGATCGAGTCCCGTGTCAGGCTCTCTGCTCAGCAGGGAGCCTGCTTCCCTCTCTCTCTCTGCCTGCCTCTCCATCTACTTGTGATTTCTCTCTGTCAAATAAATACATAAAATCTTTTTAAAAAATAAAATAAAATGCTAAGGAATGGGTTGGTTCAATTTTTTAGAAGTAGAAATGTCTGAAGGAATAATACAAAAGACACAGTCACTAATGTGAAAAGGACAGGTGGGAATCTGGAGGAGCAACAAAATGACAACTAGCCTAAAAGTAAAATAAAAACAAGTAAGAAGGGAAAGATACATTGGTAAACTGACTCTATCTAACAAAAAAATTTTAATTTTATTCAACTCACTGGTATATACCTGTCCTGTCTAAAGGACAATTATACCATTTCCCACCATAGGTCAATGAGAAAACAAGAGAGAAAATGATACAAAAAACTGCAAGAGATGAATATTAGAGAAAATTACTGGGGTATTTAAAAAATATACTACACCTAAATCTAAATAAAACCCCCAAAACCTCAAGTGGAAGAACATAACTCCAAAAGCTAGCATAATAATAACAGCATACAATCTCAATGTGCTATTTATTTAGCTGGAAAATGGTCATTGTGTGATAGCATAATTATAAAGTACTGTTTTTGCCAGGAAGTACAAGAAATTTTTTTTAAAAAGCAACTCCGCAAATCATATGCTGAGATCTGAAATATGACAGTTTATGACAGATGCAAAATCACAAACCTAGAAAATTAATACAAACCAGGCTCATTAAATTGAAAACAAGTAATAAAAATAAAGTGATACTTTATTTAAGGCAGAAAAAAAAAAACCACCCTACAATTTTCTATTGTGATTCGGAAACAGTCCCTCACTTTAACTGACTGCATAAAAGGCTAACAATGACAAAATGCTGGGATTCAAAGGGTGGCTCTAATCTTTACTTATGACAGAAAACAGGAGAAAAACCCTAAATCATTTCACTTTAAAACCTAACTACTGAATGGTGACTAACATAATGTAATTTTTATTTTTTTTATATAATTTTTATTTGACAGAGAGAGAGAGAGAGATCACAAATGGGCAGAGAGTCAGGCAGAGAGAGAGGGAAGCAGACTCCCTGCTGAGCAGAGAGCCCGAAGCGGGGCTCGATCCCAGGACCCTGAGACCATGACCTGAGCCGAAAGCAGAGGCTTAACCCTCTGAGCCACCCAGGCACCCCATAATGTAATTAAAAAAAAAAAACCCACCTAACTTCATGCCTCAAGCAGAGAAAAACTTGCCTGAGAGTGCCTGAAAGCTGTGCCACTCCTTGAGAAAAATGCACCTAAGTTCACTGATGTCCATGGAAAACAATCACTGATTTCTAAAACCTTGCAAGAATACAGCATTCAGGGACTCCTGGGTGGCTCAGTGGGTTAAGCCTCTGCTTTCGGCTCTGCTCAGCAGGGAGCCTGTTTCCTCCTCTCTCTCTGCCTGCCTCTCTGCCTGCTTGTCATCTCTCTCTGTCAAATAAATAAATAAAATCTTTACAAAAAAAAAAAAAGAATACAGCATTCAATCTTTTAAATTCCTGGGTCAAGCATTCAAGAAAATAGGACTTCTGGTTCTTTATGGGAAAAACTTCTTCAGACCATATACTCCACTGATACTAGTATCCCAATACCTAAAAACTAAATTCCTTGATGAATTACTGCATTTGTTAGGATGTGAAAGTTTAAAAGCCATCATTTTCTTATGCTCCAACAAATACTTGGGCCACAAAATTTTTAAATTTAAATTGCAAAGGAAGCTAGCCAAATACAAGCATCCAATTTCACTCCCTCCTAAAATCTAACTAAAATCATAGTTAGGAAAAAAAGTATTTTTAGTCCTGTAACCCATAGGATGAAGAAAATGAGAAAGGAAACAAAATTTAAATAATTTTAAAAGCTGAAAAACAGATGGGCAAGTCTGTGAAAACCAAATCCATACCAATAGTAAAAAGAACCAACCCAATTTACACCTCAAAATTCTTAACAAGCTCAAGAATTGGCAGTATCGGGTAACTCTGGAAGTGGCGGGAAGCAGGAAGGAGTTCAAGGGAGATGATAAAATAAGAAAAGATTGATTTAAAATTTCTAGACAGCATTTAGATCATTAGATTCACCTCCTCCAATCCACATCTCAGTGTATTCCCTTTCCTCCACTGGAAAGTTTGCTCTCTAAAAGAGTAAATGGGTTTTTACCTGAGATTGGGTGATACCAGGCTCATCCGAAGAGTGGCGATGACCACAAAAAATAGGAGGATTATACAAACATATACAGAAACAAAACTCCAGCCGCTTTCCAACTGAGTTCTCAGAATCCTGGTATCCTAGGTTTTTTTACCCTTCGGGCATTCTCATGCTATTCATTTACAGTTAATAAAAAGGGCCCCCAAGGACCCAATATATTAGACAAAAATAAACTGACCCAAAAGAACATACTGTGAAATTTGTGAACATACTGTGAAATCCCAGAACACTGGGAGCATAATTATGGTTCTATTAATAAGCTTCCAAATAGGAAAAATAGATCATACCCAAAAGATCAGGAGTCATAGATTTCTTAATAATGACACTGCACACCAGAAGACAATGGACAATGCCTTAAAAATGCTGAAAGAAAAGAATTTCTAACTTAGCATTCTATACCTAGCTCAACTATTAATAAAGAGTTAAGATAAAATGAAGACCTGTCCATAAATGCAAATGGTTTATAGGCTATAGAAGAAAATGTAAACCAAAAGCACTCTGGAAAACAATTCGGCATTATTTTCTCAGATTGGTCAATGCATATCCTATAGTTCAGCAATTCCTCTCCTAATCACATACCCTAAGAAAAATAAACATATATGCCAGGAGGCAACACAAGAGTTCAAAGCAGCACTGTTCTTTTTTTTTAAGCTTAAGAATTGTTTGTCTTATTGCTTAAAGATAAATATAATAGGCAGTTATTTACAAGAATTCTTCAGTAATTTTTATTTATTTTTATTTTTTTTAGCACTGTTCTTAGTAACAAAAGAGAAGGAAAAAAATAAACATGAACTGACAAAAGGATGGATTAAGGAAGTACAATATATTAGAGTTAGGCTCAACACTGGTGAATCTTAGATTTACATTAATTTTTTATTTTCTTAAAATTATAATTTGAAACTTTTTCTTTCCCAGTATATAGTTCTAAATCTTAGCACATGCATAGATTTGTATTAACTATCACCACAATATTCAGAACAGTTCCAGCACCCCAAAAAAACTCCCTTATGCTTTTTCAAGTCACTCCTACTCCCATCTCTACCCATGGCAATTGCTGATTTGTCTTCCATCACTATAGTTTTGTCTTTTAGAAAATGACAGAGTCATATAGTATGTAACCATTTTGACTGACTTCTTTCATTCATCATAACCCCCCTGAAAACTCACTGAAGTTATTCCATATATCAACAGTTTATTCCTTTTAACTGTTAAGTAGTACTTTATTCTATGGATACACCACACTTTGTTTATTCACCCAATGCCAAAATGACAACTGGGTGATGCAGACATGGGACACGTGAGCCAATGGTTCAGTTCACTGACCACTCATATGTCTTCTTTTGTGAAGACTGTAAGTCTTTTGCCCATTCTTTTGTTGTTACTGAGGTTTTGATTTTTCCCACTACAAACCCTATTAACTGAGTTTTGAGATTATAAGTCATCTGCAATATAAATGGTTAGCAAATAATTTCTCCAGGACTATGACTGCCTTTTAGCTTTCTCTACTGTGTCTTTTACAAAGCAAATTTTTTTAAATTTTGATTAAGTGTATTTCATCAAAATTTTTTCCTTTCATAGTTTTTGCCTTTTGTGTCCTATTTGGAAATCTCTGTCCAAGCTAAAGCCACAAAGACACTCTTCTTCATTTTCTTCTAGAAATTTAATAATTTTAGCTCTTAAGTCTCTGACACATGTCAATTTTACCTTAAGAAAAAGATTGAGGATCTTATTTTTCATATAAAACTCCAGCTGTTCCCACACCTTTTGTTGAAAAGACTGTCCATTCTCCCACTGACATACCTTAGCATATTTGTCAAAATCAATTGAGCATATAAGTATGGGTCTACTATTATTTTTCTTTTTAGTTCCAGAAGTAGAATTTAGTGATTCATTAGTTGTCTACTTCTGGATTCTAACCAATTTCATTGATTTATATGCCAATAGTTATGCCAATACTACACTGTCTTAATTGGAAGCTTAATTTCAGTCAGTCTTGAAATCTGGTATTATAAATCTTATAATGTTATCCTGCTTCTTCAAGATTGTTTTACAATATTATACATTATCTTTACATATAAATTTTTGTAAATTCCTCTTAACCAGCCTGCAAAACTATCTTGTATTCTCAATTTACTGATTTTTTATCATGAATGGGTATTTAATATTGTCAAATGCTTTTTTTACATTTATGAAAACAATTATATGATTTTTTTAATTTATCCTAGTAAGACAGCAAATGAAATTGAATGACTTTCTAATGTTAATCCAACCTTCACATTCCCAGGATAAAGCCTAAATATTCATGATATATTATCATTTTCATGTACCTTGGCATTCAGTTTGCTAAAACTGTATTAAATATTTTTGTGTCAATGCTTATGATGAATTCTGGTCTGTAGTTGTCTTGTAGTATGTTTGCCTGGTTTTGGTACCAGGGTAATACCAGTTCAAATAATAAACTGGGAACTGTTCTCTCTTCTATTTTCTGAAACAGTTTGTTTATGGTTGGTATCATTTCTACCTAAAATGTTTTACATAACTTGTCAGTGAAACCATCCAGGCCTGGAGTTTTCTTTGTGAAACAGGTTTTAAACAAACTTCATGTCTTTAGTGGATATAGTGCTATTATAGTTTCCTGTTATTCCTTGAATAACTTTTGTTAATTTGTATAGTTCCAAGAATCTTCCATTTCACCTAGGTTGCAAAGTTCATAGGCATAAAATGTATAATATTCCCTTATTATCCTTCTAATGTCTGTGGGATCTGTATATACAATGGAATACTACTCAGCCATCAGAAAGGATGAATATCCACCATTTTCATCGACATGGATAGAACTAGAGGAGATTATGCTAAGTGAAGTAAGTCAAGCAGAGAAAGACAATTATTATATGGTTTTACTTTTTGTGGAGCATAATGAATAGCATGGAAGACATTAGGAGAAGGAATGGAAAAATGAAGGGGGAGAAAACAGAGGGGGAGACAAAACATGAGACTATGGACCCCAGGAAACAAATTGAGGGTTTTAGAGGGGAAGGGTAGGGGGATGGGTTAGCCCAGTGATGGGTATTAAGGAGAGCATGTATTGCATAAAACACTGCTTGTTATATGCAAACAATGAATCATGGAACACTACATCAAAAATTAATGATATACTGTATGGTAACTATCATAATTTCAAAAAATTTAAAAACAAGCAAACAAATCAGTTAAGAAGACAAGAAAATAAATTTTAAAAAGATATTGAAAAAAAAGCACTATGTAAATGGGATCAAAAAAAAGAAAGTAATAAATAAATTAATTAATTAATTAAAAAATTGCTTACATGGGAAAAAAAGGCAACAAGAAAACTACATTGACTTCAGAATTCTCAAAAACAAGGTAACAAGAAAGCAGCATTAAGAAACCACAGGAAATAAAGTACAAATCAAGCTGTCCTTCAAGTACCAACACATTTTTTTTAAAGATATTATTTATTTATTTGACAGAGATCACAAGTAGGCAGAGAGGCAGGCAGAGAGAGAGGAGGAAGCAGGCTCCCTGCTGAGCAGAGAGCCCGATGCGGGGCTTGATCCCAGGACCCTGAGATCATGACCTGAGCCAAAGGCAGCGGCTTAACCCACTGAGCCACCCAGGCGCCTCCAAGTACCAACACATTTTTTTAAATTTTGATCATTCAAGAATTCAGGGAATTTTATACCCATGTCCCCTTCTTGAACAAACTACTAAAAACTAAGACTCATCTAACCAAAAGATGACTAGAAAAAGAACTACAAAGGAAATGACTGTAAATCTTATATATTTAATTACACATGTAATAGTAAAAAGAGAGGTGAGGGGATGCAACATGGGGGCTTAAGTGGGTAGGAGAAGAATAAATGAAACAAGATGGGATTGGGAGGGAGACAAACCATAAGTGACTCTTAATCTCACAAAACAAACTGAGGGTTGCTGGGGGGAGGGGGTTTGGTAGAAGGGGGTGGGATTATGGACATTGGAGAGGGTATATGCTTTGGTGAGTGCTGTGAAGTGTGTAAACCTGGTGATTCACAGACCTGTACCCCTGGGGATAAAAATATATGTTTATAAAAAATTAAAAATTAAAAATAAAAAAACAAAGTTACTGTACAAAAAAAAAAGAGAGGTGAGGGTAAATACATAAATGTTTTATGATTTGATACAAACAAATAATGCAACTAAATATTAAAGAAAAGAAGAAAATGGCAAACCATATAGTAACATAGGACATTAAAGACATTTGAAAAAAGTATTACTTGAATAAAGACATACATGTTGCTAAATATCTACAAGATTGAAAAAAAGGCACAAAAAGATGTAGAGAACATAACACTATAACAAAGATTACACATATAATTCACATAGCAATTATTCTTTAAAAAGTATGGCAGGGTTGGGGCGCCTGGGTGGTTCAGTGGGTTAAAGCCTCTGCCTTCAGCTCAGGTCATGGTCCCAGGGTGCTGGGAACGAGCCCCGCATTGGGCTCTCTGCTCAACGGGGAGCCTGCTTCCTCCCCTCTCTCTCCTGCCTCTCTGCCTACTTGTGATCTCTGTCTGTAAAATAAATAAATAAAATCTTTTTTTAAAAAAAGTATGGCAGGGTTATGACCAAAATTAAGTCATATCTATAAATGTGAATGGGCTTCATTCATCCATTAAAAGACAAACATTTTCAGTTTGATATACACAGCAAGACCCAACCACACGCTTTATATAAAAAGAAAACACATCTAAAATAAAGTGACTCAGAAATGCAAAAAAGGGGATTTTTCAGTCTATGAATCATTTCAAATTAGTTTTTGTGTATGGTGTGGAGGAGAAGTCAAGACTAATTTTTCCATATGAGTATCAAGTTCTTGTAGCACCATATGACTAAAGATTGTTCATTCATTATTCACTGAGTTACATGGTCTCTTTGTCAAAAATCCCCATTACATAAATCCATATACACAGAAATAAATCCATATATACAAAAGTCAGTTATGTATATATGCACTTTGTTTTGTTCCACTGATCTAAATGTCTATCTTTGCACCAATACCACAAATGCTTGCTTACTCTACCTCCAAAAAAATGTTGTGGAATCAGACTGCATACACCCTCCAACACCATTCTCTTTAAAAACTATTTGACTGCTTTGTCGAAGATGAGTTGACCATAGATTTGAGGGTCTATTTCTGGGTTCTCTATTCTGTTCCATTGATCTATGTGTCTCTTTTTGTGCCAGTACCATGCTGTCTTGATGATGACAGCTTTGTAATAGAGCTTGAAGTCCGGAATTGTGATGCCACCAACGTTGGCTTTCTTTTTCAATATCCCTTTGGCTATTCGAGGTCTTTTCTGGTTCCATATAAATTTTAGCATTATTTGTTCCATTTCTTTGAAAAAGATGGATGGTACTTTGATAGGAATTGCATTAAGGAGGGTATGTGCTTTGGTGAGTGCTGTGAAGTGTGTAAACCTGGTGATTCACAGACCTGTACCCCTGGGGATAAAAATATATGTTTATAAAAAATAAAAAAAATAAAAAAAACTGTTTGACTGCTCTAGATCTATATAAATTTTATCTTACCAAATTCTGTAAAAAAAAGGTCTGCTAGATATTGATTGGGATAATAATATGAAGTTCTCCAACCCATGAACATATTATCTCTCAAAAACAATTATCTTATTGGCATATAACTTTTGATAATAATTTCTGATTATTGTTTTCATTTCCTTGGTGTTAGTCATGATCTCTCCCTTTTCAGTCATAATTTTATTAATTTGGGTCCTATCTCTTTTCTTTTGGATTAGTTTGTCCAATGGTTTATCGATCTTACTGATTCTTTCAAAAAACCAGCTTCTAGTTTCGTTGATGCATTCTACTGTATCTCTAGTTTCTATCTCATTGATCGCTGCTCTAATCTTGATTATTTCCCTTCTTGCATGTGGGGTTAGCTTAGTTTGTTGTTGATTCTCCAGTTATAGCAGCAAAGGTCACAGTTGCCAAACTGTGGAAAGAACCAAGATGCCCTTCAATGGACAAATGGATAAAGAAGATATGGTCCATATATACTATGGAGTATTATGCCTCCATCAAAAAGGATGAATACCTGACTTTTCTATCAACATGGATGGGACTGGAAGAGATTATGCTGAGTAAAATAAGTCAAGCTGAGAGAGTCAATTATCACATGGCTTCACTTATTTGTGGAGCATAAGGAATAACACGGAGGACATGGGGAGATGGAGAGGAGAAGGGCATTGGGGGAAATTGGAGTGGGAGATGAGCCATGAGAGACTGTGGACTCTGAGGGGAAAAAGTGGGTGGTTGGGTGAGCCTGGTGGTGGTTATTAAGGAGGGCATGGAGCACTGGGTATGGTGCATAAACAATGGATTCTGGAACACTAAAAAGAAATTTTTTTAAAAAGCTTTATTGAGAGATAATTGGCAAATATATGTATTTAAAGTATACAACATGAGGAATATATGTAAATATAAAAAAATTATCTTTAACTTCTCAGCAGTTTTCTTATTTTCAAAACAGAAATCCTACATATCCTACAAATTTTGTTGCATTTATCTTTAGGTAGTCAGTGTTTATAATGTTATTGTAAAACATGTTCTATAATTTCACAAATTGTTCATTGTGAAAACAAAAGTATACAATTCCTTTTACATATTTTTGGCTTTGTTCTGAGATCTTGCCAAACTCCATAATTAATTCCAGGAATCTCTTTTTAGATTCTTCACAATTTTCTATGTACATAATCACGGTCATCTATAAGTTGGAGGGTTTTACTTCTTACTTCCAATATTCACCTCAGTTACAGGCACACCTCATTTTATTGCACTTTGCTTTATTGTGCTTCAAAGATTTCTCATTTTCTATTAATAGAAGCTTTGTGACAATCTTGCCTCAAGCAAGTCTGTCAGTGCCATTTTTTCTACAATATTAACTCAATTCAAGTCTCTATGTCACATCTTGGTAATTCTTGCAATACTGTAAACTTTATTATTACTATGATCAGTGATCTCTGATGTTACTATTGTAACTGTTTTGGGTGCCATGAACTGGGACCATATACTAAAGGTAAACTTCATCCATAAATGTTTTGTGTGTCCTGACTGCTCTAGTCAACCATCCATTCCCCTCTTTCCTTCTCCTCAGGCTTCCCTATTCCCTGAGACACAAAAATATTGAAATCAGAACAATTACTAGCCCTACACGGCCTGTATGTTTTCAACTGAAAAGAAAACTCACATGTCTCTCACTTTAAATAAAAATCTGGAAATGGGGACACCTGGGTGGCTCAGAGGGTTAAGTGTCTCCTTTTGGCTCAGGTCATGATCCCAGGGTCCTGGGATCAAGCCCCTCATCGCACTCCCTGCTCAGGATGGAGCCTGCTTTTCCCACTCCCTCTGCTGCTCTCCCTACTTGTAATGTCTGTCAAATAAATAAAATATTTAAAAGAATAAAAACAAAAGCTAGCAATGATTAAGCTTAGTGAAGAAGGAAAAATGCCTAGCCAAAATCTAGGCCTTTTGCACCACTTAGCCAGATGGTGAATGCAAGGGAAATGTTCTTGAGGAAATTAGAAGTACCACTCCAGTGAATGCACAAATTATAAGAAAGCAAAAAAGCCTTACTGCTGATGTGGATGATATATGCTGGATAAAAGATCAAACCAGCCACATTCCTTTAAGCCAAAACCTAATTCAGAGCAAGGCCCTACTCTTCAATTCTATGAAGACAGGAGGAATGAGGAAGCTACAGAAGAAAGGCTTGAAGCTAACAGAGGTTGTTTCATGAGATTTAAGGAAAGAAGCCATCTCCCTAATATAGAAGTACAAAGAGAAGCAGCAAGTACTGATGTAGAAGCTACAAGTTATCCAGAAGATCTAGCTAAAATAATTAATGAAAGTAGCTACACTAAACAACAGATTTTCTATGTAAATCGAACAGCCTTATATATTGGAAGATGCCTCTAAAACTTTCATAGGTAGAAAGAAGTTGATGCCTGGTTTCAAAGCTTCAAAGGACAGGCTAACTCTCTTGTTAAGAGCAAATGCAGCTACTGACTTTAAAGTAGCTCACTTACAATTATGAAAATTCTAGGGCCCTTAAAAATTATGCTAACTCTACTCTGCCTGTGTCTATAAATGGAATAGCAAAGCCTAAATGACAGCACATCAGTTTACAATATGGTTTACTGAATGTTTTAAGGCCACTGTTAAGATCTACCATTCAGAAAAAAAGTTCCTTTCAAAATATTACTGCTCACTGACAATGCACCCAGTTACCCAGGAGATCGGATGGAGATATACAACAAGATTAATGCTGTTTTCATGCCTGCTAACACAACATCCATTTCAGCCCATGGTTCATGGAATAATTTCAACTGTCAAGTCTTATTATTTAAGAAATACATTTTCTCTAGTTTCTGAGGATCATATATGCCAGGACAAGATTCCCAATCCAGACACAATGGCCCCAATGAGATGGAGCCCAAAGGTATCACTGAAAGTAACTGGAATGAAACTGTTGACAGCTTTGATGACATGAACCTCTCTGAGTCTCTTTTCCATAGCCTCTATACTTACAGCTTTGAGAAGCCTTCCGTGATCCAGCAGCAAACCATTCTTCCTTATATCAGGGCTTTGATGTGACTGCTCAAGTCTAATCTGGGACTGGAAAAACAGATACTTCTTTTTCCATATCAACCCTCAAAAGACTGAGTTGGATCTAATGGCTACATAGGCTTTGGTCCTGGTACCCACTGGAGAGTTGGCTCAGTAGATAAAGAAAGTAGTCACAGCATTAGGAGATTACAGCCATCTCAACTTTCACCAACCACCACCCTAATCAGTCAGCAGGTGTTAACAAGACAAAACCCTCCACCAGCAAAAATATTACAACTTGGTGAAAGCTCAGATGATAGCATTTCTTTAAAGATTATCTGAAAGAGAGAGTGAGTGAGCAGGGGGCAGAGAAGGGGGAAGACAAAAGGGGGAAGGAGAGAAGGGAAAAAAGGAGAGAGAGAATCTTAAGCAGACTCCCTGCTGAGCATGAAGCCCAACACGGGGCTCCATCTCACTACTCTGAGATCATGATCTGAGACGAAATGAAGAGTTGGATACACAACCTACAAAGACACCCAGATGCCCTGATAGTTAGCATTTTTTAGAAATAAATATTTTTCAGGGGCGCCTGGGTGGCTCAGTGGGTTAAAGCCTCTGCCTTCGGCTCAGGTCATGATCTCAGGGTCCTGGGATCGAGCCCTGCATCAGGGTCTCTGCTCAGTGGAGAGCCTGCTTCCTCCTCTCTCTCTCTGCCTGCCTCTCTGCCTATTTGTGATCTCTGTCAAATAAATAAATAAAATCTTTAAAAAAAAAAAAAGAAAGAAATTTTTTTATGGGGGGGCTACTCTAAACACTATTTTTAAGTTTTTATTACAATACCAGTTAGTTAACATACAGTGTAATATCAGTTTCAGGTATACAATATCATGGTTGAACACCTCCATACAACACCAGGTGGTCATCACAACAACTGTACTCCTTAATCTCTATCACCTATTTAACCCATTCCCTCACACACATCCCCTCTGGTAACCCTCAGTTTGTTCTCTATAGTAAAGACTTTTCTTGGTTTGCCTTTCTTTTTTTTTTCCATTTGCTCATTTGTTTCTTAAATTCCACATACAGAAATATCATATGGTATTTGTCTTTCTCTGACTTAAGTTGTATACATTGATTTATAGACATAATGCTATTACACACTTAATAGCCTACAGTATAGTATAAACATAACTTTTACATGCATTGGGAAACCAAAAATTTCATTTGACTCACTTTACTGCAGTGGTCTTGGAACCAAACTTGCAAGATGTCCAAAACATACTTGTCCTTCTATTCTTAATTTATGAAACTAACAAAGGTCCCAAAACAATGTTAAATAGAATTATAAGAACAGATGTCCTTATTTTGTCCTAGAAGTTTGAAGAGAAACATTCTATAATTTACTATTAAGCATGTTAGATGTGGGTTATTCATAATCTGACTTTTATTAGATTAATAAATCCAATATCATATAAAATTTATAGGTTACATATATTTATATAAATTAAATATGTTTATATTAAGATTTTTCAACATCTATAATCATAGGAGATATTGGTCTACAATTTTATTTTAATTTCCTTGTTAGGTTTTAGATCAAACTTACACTGGCTTCCTAATAAGTTAGGAAAGGTTTTCACATGTCAAACCATTTGGGACCTGAGTCTTCTTTGAGAGAAAATTATTAGAAATTCAAGGGGTGCCTGGGTGACTCAGTCAGTTAAGCATCTGTCTTTGGCTCACGTCATGATTCCAGAGTCCTAGGATCAAGCCCAGCACTGGGCTCCCTGTTCACAGGGGAGTCTGCTTCTCCCTCTCTCTCTGCCCCTCTCCACCCTGCTCATGCTCTCTCACTCTTCTCTAATGAATAAACAAAATCCTTTTAAAAAATTCAATTTATGTTATGTATTTATCACTCTGATGTCCTATTTCCTGTGTCAATTTTGTTCAAATTCCCCCTTTAAGGAATTTGTTAAGTAAGAGGATTCATAATATTCCCTAATGTCCCCTCTTTCATTATGAATATATTCTATTTTTTTAATTTATTATTTATTTTCAGCTTAACAGTATTCATTATTTTTAATTCAGTCCTACTAAGGATTTATCATTTTTATCAATCCTCTCAAAAAAATCACTTTAAGTTTAACTAGTTTTCTCTGGTCTCCATCTATATTCTACTTAATTGATTTCTGCTCTAATATTTTTTATTTCTTTCATTCTATTTTAATTTGCTATTGTTTTTCTAGATTCTCTGGTAGGCAGCTTGATTCATCCACTGTATTTTTTTTCCATTAATTGGTGAATGGATTTTTTTAATTTTTATTTTATTTTTCTATTTCAGAATTCATTGTTTATGAACCTCACCCAGTACTCCATACAGTACATGCTCTCCTTAATACCCACCACCAGACTCAGCCAACCCTACACCCCCTTCCCCTCCAAAACCCTCAGTTTGTTTCTCAGAGTTCACAGCTTCTCATGGTTTGTCTCCCCTCTGATTTCCCCCAACTCACTTCTCCTCCCCATCTCCCAGTGTCCTCCGTGTTATTCCTTATGCTCCACAAGTAAGTGAAACCATATGATTGGCTCTCTTTGCCTGACTTATTTCACTCAGCATAATCTCCTCCAGTGCCATCCATGTTGATACAAAAGCTGGGTATTCATCTTTTCTGATGGAGGCATAATTCTCCATTGCATATATGGACCGTATCACCTTTAAAGAATCATCCACTTTAAATCTTTCTTTCCTTCCAGCCACTCTGGAACACAGTATGGAGGTTCCTCAAAAAGTGAAAAATAGAACTACCCTAGGACCCAGAAGTTGCACTATTAGGTATTTACCCAAAAGATACAAAAATACTAATTTGAAGGGATACATACGCCTTGATGTTTATAGCAGCATTATCAACAATAGACAAATTACAAAAAGAGCCCAAATGTCCATCAACTGATAAATTGATTAAAAAGATATGAGATATATATATATAGACAGACATATGTATATATACACACACTCTATATATAGTAGAGAGAGCAAGAGCATGTGTGCACAGGAATGAAATATTACTCAGCCATCAAAAAGAATGAAATGTTATTTGCAATGACATGGATGGAGGTAGAGGGTATTATGCTAAGCAAAATAAGTCAGTCAGAGAAAGACAAATACCATATGATTTAACTCACATGTAGAAATTAAGAAACAAATCAAAAAGGAGTGCCTGTGTGGTGCAATAAGTTAAGCATCCAGCTCTTGGTTTCGGCTCATGTCATGATCTCAGGGTTGTGGGATCAAGCCCTGCACTGGGCCCTGCACTCAACGGGGAGTCTGCTTGAGACTCTCTCTTCTTCTCCCTCTGTCGCCCACCCCCATGCTCCCATATGCACTCTCTCTCTAAAATAAATAAATCAATCTTTAAAAAAAAAGTTGAATGAACATGTGGCTATTTAAAAAAAAGCAAACCAAGAAATGATTTTTTTTAAGATTTATTTATTAGAGAGAGAGTGTGTGTGCACAAGCAGGGGGGAGGGAGAGGGAAAAGCAGACAACCTCACAGAGCAGGGAGCCCAATGCAGGGCTCAATACCAAGACCCTAGGATCATGACCTGAGCCAAAGGGAGACACTCAACCCCTACCACACAGGTGCCCCCAAGAAACAGATTCTTAACTATAGAGAACAAACTGATAATTGCTGGAAGGGGGAATAGGTGGGATGGGCAATTAAATAGGTGATGGAGATTCAGGAGGGTACCTGTTGTGATGAGCACTGGGCATTGTATGTAAGTGAAGAATCACAGAATTCTACACCTAAAGCTAATATTATGCTGTATGTTACCTAACGGGAATTTAAATTAAAACTTGAAAAAAAATCGCTTCTCGGCCTTTTGGCTAAGATCAAGTGTAAAACTTGAAAAAAAAACTTATCTTTCCTTCCAGTATATGCATTTAAAACTATAAAAATTTCCCTGCTATGATGATAAGAATGGAAGTTGCCTCTGTGATCTTCTCCCTGAAAGCCCAAAATCTGGCCATGTATCAGACAGACCCTGAATGAAGCTCACTGAGACACTCTCACAGCCCAGAGAAGGCTCAGAAGAACTGCTACATGTAAGGTGGGGCCTGGCCAGGGTAGGCCTGACAGGGACATCCAGGGGAAAGAGCCCTGCATCAATGGGCCAACACTATTTCATGGTTTAGACAAAAGCACCATGGAAACCTGAGAGGCTGGAATCAAGGAAAACTGAGTGAAGGGTATGGAAGCCCTCTGCAAACATATGCAACTTCACTGTAAACCTAAAATCACTCCAAACTAAAAAGCTTATTAAAAAATTTTTTTTATTTTTTAAATTTATTTTCAGCATAACAGTATTCATTGTTTTTGCACCACACCCAGTGCTCCATGCAATCTGTACCCTCTACAATACCAACCACCTGGTACCCCAACCTCCCACCCCCACCCCTTCAAAACCCTCAGATTGTTTTTCAGAGTCCATAGTCTCTCATGATTCACCTCCCCTTCCAATTTCCCTCATCTCCCTTCTCCTCTCTTAACTCCCCTTGTCCTCCATGCTATTTGTTATGCTCCACAAATAAGTGAAACCATATGATAATAGGCTCTCTCTGCTTGACTTATTTCACTCAGGATAATCTCTTCCAGTCCCGTCCATGTTGCTACAAAAGTTGGGTATTCATCCTTTCTGATGGAGGCATAATACTCCATAGTGTATATGGACCACATCTTCCTTATCCATTCAACTGTTGCTCTTGGATCAGAAGAATAAACATTGTGAAATAAGTCAAGCAGAGAAAGACAACTATCACATGATCTCCCTGATATGAGGAAGTGGTGATGCAACATGGGGGCTTAAGTGGGTAGGAGAAGAATAAATGAAACAAGATGGGATTGGGAGGGAGACAAACCATAAGTGACTCTTAATCTCACAAAACAAACTGAGGGTTGCTGGGGGGAGGGGGTTTGGGAGAAGGGGGTGGGATTATGGACATTGGGGAGGGTATGTGCTTTGGTGAGTGCTGTGAAGTGTGTAAACCTGGTGATTCACAGACCTGTACCCTTGGGGATAAAAATATATGTTTATAAAAAATAAAAAATTTAAGATGTGAAAAAAAATGTCTATACTGCCTAGAGCAATCTATACTTTTTTTTTAAAGATTTTATTTATTTATTTGACAGACAGAGATCACAAGTAGGCAGAGAGGCAGAGAGAGAGGAGGAAGCAGGCTCCCTGATGAGCAGAGAGCCCAATGCGGGGCTTGATCCCAGAACCCTGGGATCATGACCTGAGCTGAAGGCAGAGGCTTTAACCCACTGAGCCACCCAGGCGCCCCAAGCAATCTATACTTTTAATGCCATTCCGATCAAAATTCCACTGGTATTTTTCAAAGAGCTGGAGCAAATAATCCAAAAATTTGTATGGAATCAGAAGAGACCCCGAATCACTAAGGAAATGTTGAAAAACAAAAATAAAACTGGCGGCATCATGTTACATGATTTCAGGCTTTACTACAAAGCTGTGATCACCAAGACAGCATGGTACTGCCATAAAAATAGACACATAGACCAGTGGAACAGAGTAGAGAGCCCAGATATGGACCCACAACTCTATGGTCAAATAATCTTCGACAAAACAGGGAAAAAATATACAGTGGAAAAAAGACAGTCTCTACAATAAATGGTGCTGGGAAAACTGGGCAGCTATATGCAGAATAATGAAATTCAACCATTCTCTTACACCATACACAAAGATAAACTCAAAATGGATAAAAGACCTCAACGTGAGACAGGAATCCATCAGAATCCTAGAGGAGAATATAGGCAGTAACCTCTTCGGTATCAGCCACAGCAACTTCTTTCAAGATATGTCTCCAATGGCAAAGGAAACAAAAGCGAAGATGAACTTTTGGGACTTCATCAAAATCAAAAGCTTCTGCACAGCCAAGGAAACAGTCAAGAAAACAAAGAGGCAACCCACGGAATGGGAGAAGATATTTGCAAATGACAGTACAGACAAAAGGTTGATATTCAGGATCTATAAAGAACTCCTCAAACTGAACACACAAAAAACAGACAATCATATCAAAAAATGGGCAGAAGATATGAATAGACACTTCTCCAATAAAGACATACAAATGGCTATTAGAAACATGAAAAAATGTTCATCATCACTAGCCATCAGGGAGATTCAAATTAAAACCACATTGAGATACCACCTTACACCAGTTAGAATGGCCAAAATTTTCTATTTTCAACAGAAAATACCTAAGGTAAAAAATAGTAAGTATGTAACAGACATGTACAACTGACTCAAAAGACCTAAAAACCTAACAACTAGTACCTTCTAGAAGACAAAAAAAAAAAAGGAAAGAATATTCATAAAAATAATATCTGACAGTTTTCTAAAACTGATTAAAAATATCAGCCCACAAATTTGAAATGGAATTAAAGAGAATAATGGCAAAAGGAATCTAATATATGCCTAAATGAAATTCTTAAACTCAAAACAAAATAAGATGTAATTCACCAGTTAGAATGGCCAAAATTAGCAAGACCGGAAACTGTTGGAGGGGATGTGGAGAAAGGGGAACCTCTTCCACTGTTGGTGGGAATGTAAGTTGGTGCAGCCTCTTTGGAGAACAGTGTGGAGATTCCTCAAGAAATTAAAAATAGAACTTCCCTAAGACCCTGCAATTCCACTACTGGGTATTTACCCCAAAGATACAGATGTTGTGAAAAGAAGGGCCATCTGTACCCCCATGTTTATAGCAGCAATGGCCACGGTCGCCAAACTATGGAAAGAACCAAGATGCCCTTCAACAGACAAATGGATAAGGAAGATGTGGTCCATATACACGGTGGAGTATTATGCCTCCATCAGAAAGGATGAATACCCAACTTTTGTAGCAACATGGACGGGACTGGAAGAGATTATGCTGAGTGAAATAAGTCAAGCAGAGAGAGTCAATTATCATATGGTTTCACTTATTTGTGGAGCATAACAAATAGCATGGAGGACATGGGGAGTTGGAGAGGAGATGGGATTTCGGGGAAATTGGAAGGGGACGTGAACTATGAGAGACTATGGACTCTGAAAAACAATCTGAGGGTTTTGAAATGGCGGGGGATGAGAGGTTGGGGTACCAGGTGGTGGGTATTATAGAGGGTACAGATTGCATGGAGCACTGGGTGTGGTACAAAAAATAATGAATACTGTTATGCTGAAAATAAATAAAAAATAAATTAAAAAAATAAGATGTAATTCATGAATGTATTTATAAAGATATAATTAGGGAAGGTTTTTCTGTGGGAGGGTGAAAAAGATTTTAAGAGAGATATTTGAAGGTTATACTTTGTGCCAAGAAACAGTGATGCAGAATGCTCAGCATTAGATGTAGCCTAGAAATCTTATTGAAGTTTAAAAACTTTAAAAAGGAAAAAAATGAGGTTAAAATCACACTAGCCTCATATTTCTTGATAGTAACAGTCAACACTGGAAGATACTAAAGAAACATTTTAAAGAAACTGGAGGAAAGAAAGTGTAAGCAAATTTATGTTCTATCCTACCAAGGTATCCTTAAAGCATGAAGTCAAAGTATAAAAGTTACAAATGTGTTCTAAACAATCCAAAATTCAAGCTATATATTGTCCATGATCCTTTCTTGAAGAAACTATTAGGGGATGAAGATTTGAGAAAACTTCACAAAAAGAACTAACAATAAATATTAAATAAATTTAACAACAGAAATAAGGAAAAAACAAATACGGAAACTAGAGTGATAGAGTATCAATGTTATATGCCCAGGGAATATAAAATGACAAAGCAACAACTGGAAGGGAAAGGTGATAGATAGATTATCTGCTGATTGCTTTTATTTGGGATCCAAAGTTTATCATTTAGAGTACACAAATCAAGTAAAAAATATAAAGTTAATCATTTAACAAAGAAAAGATATATACTGAGAGATGTTCTTATTAAATTTTTCTCAAATCCCTTACTGGAGAAATGAACTAAAATCTAATCAGGCCAAAATCAAAAAGTTTATTACTGAGATGCAGGGGAAAAAAATCAAGGCTCTAACTGCTAGGGTAAATGAGGCAGAAAAGAGAGTCAGTGATAATAGAAAACAAAATGATGGGGGCACTTGGGTGGCTCAGTGGATTAAGCCTCTGCCTTCGGCTCAGGTTATGATCCCAGGGTCCTGGGATCAAGCCCCACATCGGGCTCTCTGCTCTGCAGGGAGCCTGCTTCCTCCTCTCTCTCTGCTTGCCTCTCTGCCTACTTGTGATCTCTGTCAGATAAATTAAAAAAAAAAATCTTTAAAAAAAAAAAAAGAAAAGAAAATGATGGAGAACAAGAAAGCTGAGAAAAAGAGAGACAAACAATTACTGGCTCACAAAGGGAGGATGAGAGATGTAATACCATAAAGTGAAATAATGTTAAAATAAGAATCATCACAAAAGAGGAGGAGAGAAGGGGTAGAAAGATTACCTAAACATTTTATAGCTGAGAACTTGACTAATATGGGGAAGAAAAGACATTCAGGTCTAGGAGGCACAGAGAACACCTCCCCCAAGTCAATAAAAATAGGTCAACACCTCAGCAGACAATAGTGAAGCGTATAAATTTCAAAGTAAAGAGAAAATCCCGAAAGTCGTACAGGATAAGAGGTGCTTAACCCACAGGGGTAGAAACATAAGACTGGTAGCAGACCTATCCACAGAGACCTGGCAGGCCAAAAAGGACTGCTCTGATATATTCAAGGTGATGAATGAGAAAAATATGCAGTAAAGAATACTGTATAGAGCAAGGCTGTTATTCAGAATAGGAAAGATAAAGAGCTTCCAGGAAAACAGAACTAAAAGAATCTGTTATCCCTAAACCAGCCCTGCAAGAAATATTAAAAGGCATCTTTTGAGCAAAGGGAGATCACAAAAGTAACAAAACAGAGGCAATCTACAGAAACAGTGACTATACAGGTAATACAATGGCACTAAATTCATCTTTTAGTAGTTAGTCTGAATGTAAATGGACTAGTTGCTGCAATCAAAATTTACAGAGCAGGATACCTGAGTGGCTCAGTCATTTCAGCATCTGCCTTGGGCTCAGGTCATGATCCCAGCATCCTAGAATCAAGCCCCACATAGGGCTCCTTTAGCGGGGAGCCTGCTAGTCCCTTTCCATCCTGTTTCACCCTCGCCAGCTCCTCCAAGCTTGTGTTACCTCTTTCACTATCTCTGTCAAATAAATAAATAAAATCTTAAAAAAAAAAAAAGGCATCAGATTGGATTTTTTAAAAAAGACCTATTGATAGTCTGTTCACAAAAGACTTATTATAGACTCAAAGACACCTCCAGATTTAAAGTGAGGATATGGAAAACAATTACCATGCTAATGGACATCAAAAGAAAGCTGTGGGGGGTGGGCAATAATTGTATCAGACAAATTAGACTTTAAACCAAAGACTATAGTAAAACATGAGGAAGAACACTATATCACACTTAAAGGGTACATCCAACAATAAGATCTAACAATTTTATCTATGCCCCTAACACGGAAGAAGCCAATAATAAAAGCCAATCAATAACAATATCAAAGACACACATCGACAATAATAAAATAGTAGTCGGGGACCACTGAAATGAAAAGATAATCTAAACATAAGATCAACAAGGAAATAAAGGTTTTAAATGACACACTGGACCAGATGGACTTCACAGATAAATTCAGAACATTCCATCCCAAAACACAAGAATACACATTCTTCTCTAGTGCTAGTGCACATGGAACATTCTCCAGAATAGATCACATCCTGGGTCACAAATCAGGTCTCAACCAGTACCAAAAGACTGGGATCATTCCCTGCCTACTTTCAGACCACAATGCTCTGAAACTAGACTCAATCACAAAAGGAAAGTTGGATTTTCCACATATAGTATCATATCATCTGCGAAGAGTGATAATTTGACTTCTTCTTTGCCGATTTGGATGCCTTTAATTTCCTTTTGTTGTCTGATTGCTGAGGCTAGGACCTCTAGTACTATGTTGAATAGCAGTGGTGATAATGGACATCCCTGCCATGTTCCTGACCTTAGCGGAAAAGCTTTCAGTTTTTCTCCATTGAGAATGATATTTGCGGTGGGTTTTTCATAGATGGCTTTGATGATATTGAGGTATGTGCCCTCTATCCCTACACTTTGAAGAGTTTTGATCAGGAAGGGATGCTGTACTTTGTCAAATGCTTTTTCAGCATCTATTGAGAGTATCATATGGTTCTTGTTCTTTCTTTTATTGATGTGTTGTATCACATTGACTGATTTGCGGATGTTGAACCAACCTTGCAGCCCTGGAATAAATCCCACTTGGTCGTGGTGAATAATCTTTTTAATGTACTGTTGAATCCTATTGGCTAGTATTTTGTTGAGTATTTTCGCATCTGTGTTCATCAAGGATATCGGTCTATAGCTCTCTTTTTTGGTGGGATCCTTGTCTGGTTTTGGGATCAAGGTGATGCTGGCCTCATAAAATGAGTTTGGAAGTTTTCCTTCCATTTCTATTTTTTGGAAAAGTTTCAGGAGAATAGGAATTAGTTCTTCTTTAAATGTTTGGTAGAATTCCCCCGGGAAGCCGTCTGGCCCTGGGCTTTTGTTTGTTTGGAGATTTTTAATGACTGTTTCAATCTCCTTACTGGTTATGGGTCTGTTCAAGCTTTCTATTTCTTCCTGGTTCAGTTGTGGTAGTTTATATGTTTCTAGGAATGCATCCATTTCTTCCAGATTGTCAAATTTATTGCCGTAGAGTTGCTCATAGTATGTTCTTATAATAGTTTGTATTTCTTTGGTGTTAGTTGTGATCTCTCCTCTTTCATTCATAATTTTATTTATTTGGGTCCTTTCTCTTTTCTTTTTGATAAGTCGGGCCAGGGGTTTATCAATTTTATTAATTCTTTCAAAGAACCAGCTCCTAGTTTCGTTGATTTGTTCTATTGTTTTTTGGGTTTCTATTTCATTGATTTCTGCTCTGATCTTTATGATTTCTCTTCTCCTGCTGGGCTTAGGGTTTCTTTCTTGTTCTTTCTCCAGCTCCTTTAGGTGTAGGGTTAGGTTGTGTACTTGAGACCTTTCTTGTTTCTTGAGAAAGGCTTGTACCACTATATATTTTCCTCTCAGGACTGCCTTTGTTGTGTCCCACAGATTTTGAACCGTTGTATTTTCATTATCATTTGTTTCCATGATTTTTTTCAATTCTTCTTTAATTTCCCGGTTGACCCATTCATTCTTTAGAAGGATACTGTTTAGTCTCCATGTATTTGGGTTCTTTTTTTTTTTTTTTTAAGATTTTATTTATTTATTTGAAAGACGGAGATCACAAGTAGGCAGAGAGGCAGGCAGAGAGAGAGAGAGAGGGAAGCAGGCTTCCTGCGGAGCAGGGAGCCCGATGCGGGGCTCGATCCCAGGACCCTGAGATCATGACCTGAGCCAAAGGCAGCAGCCCAAACCACTGAGCCACCCAGGCGCCCCTGTATTTGGGTTCTTTCCAAACTTCCTTTTATGGTTGAGTTCTAGCTTTAGAGCATTGTGGTCTGAAAATATGCAGGGAATGATCCCAATCTTTTGATACTGGTTGAGTCCTGATTTAGGACCGAGGATGTGATCTATTCTGGAGAATGTTCCATGTGCACTAGAGAAGAATGTGTATTCTGTTGCTTTGGGATGAAATATTCTGAATATATCTGTGATGTCCATCTGGTCCAGTGTGTCGTTTAAGGCCTTTATTTCCTTGCTGATCTTTTGCTTGGATGATCTGTCCATTTCAGTGAGGGGAGTGTTAAAGTCCCCTACTATTATTGTATTATTGTTGATGTGTTTCTTTGATTTTGTTATTAATTGGTTTATATAGTTGGCTGCTCCCACGTTGGGGGCATAGATATTTAAAATTGTTAAATCTTCTTGTTGGACAGACCCTTTGAGTATGATATAGTGTCCTTCCTCATCTCTTATTATAGTTTTTGGCTTAAAATCTAATTGATCTGATATAAGGATTGCCACTCCTGCTTTCTTCTGATGTCCATTAGCATGGTAAATTCTTTTCCACCCCCTCACTTTAAATCTGGAGGTGTCTTCGGGCTTAAAATGAGTTTCTTGGAGGCAACATATAGATGGGTTTTGTTTTTTTATCCATTCTGATACACAGAATCTATACTCAGAAAACTATAAAGTACTCATGAAAGAAATTGAGGAAGACACAAAGAAATGGAAAAATGTTCCATGCTCCTGGATTGGAAAAATAAATATTGTGAAAATGTCTATGCTACCTAAAGCAATCTACACATTTAATGCAATTCCTATCAAAGTACCATCCATCTTTTTCAAAGAAATGGAACAAATAATGCTAAAATTTATATGGAACCAGAAAAGACCTCGAATAGCCAAAGGGATATTGAAAAAGAAAGCCAACGTTGGTGGCATCACAATTCCGGACTTCAAGCTCTATTACAAAGCTGTCATCATCAAGACAGCATGGTACTGGCACAAAAACAGACACATAGATCAATGGAACAGAATAGAGAGCCCAGAAATAGACCCTCAAATCTATGGTCAACTAATCTTCGACAAAGCAGGAAAGAATGTCCAATGGAAAAAAGACAGCCTCTTCAATAAATGGTGCTGGGAAAATTGGACAGCCACATGCAGAAAAATGAAATTGGACCATTTCCTTACACCACACACAAAAATAGACTCAAAATGGATGAAGGACCTCAATGTGCGAAAGGAATCCATCAACATCCTTGAGGAGAACACGGGCAGCAACCTCTTCGACCTCTGCCGCAGCAACATCTTCCTAGGAACAACGCAAAAGGCAAGGGAAGCAAGGGAAAAAATGAACTACTGGGATTTCATCAAGATCAAAAGCTTTTGCACAGCAAAGGAAACAGTTAACAAAATCAAAAGACAACTGACAGAATGGGAGAAGATATTTGCAAACGACATATCAGATAAAGGACTAGTGTCCAGAATCTATAAAGAACTTAGCAAACTCAACACCCAAAGAACAAATAATCCAATCAAGAAATGAGCAGAGAACATGAACAGACATTTCTGCAAAGAAGACATCCAGATGGCCAACAGACACATGAAAAAGTGCTCCATATCACTCGGCATCAGGAAAATACAAATCAAAACCACAATGAGATATCACCTCACACCAGTCAGAATGGCTAAAATCAACAAGTCAGGAAATGACAGATGCTGGCGAGGATGCGGAGAAAGGGGAACCCTCCTACACTGTTGGTGGGAATGCAAGCTGGTGCAGCCACTCTGGAAAACAGCGTGGAGGTTCCTCAGAATGTTGAAAATAGAACTGCCCTATGACCCAGCAATTGCACTATTGGGTATTTACCCTAAAGATACAAATGTAGTGATCCAAAGGGGCACATGCACCCGAATGTTTATAGCAGCAATGTCCACAATAGCCAAACTATGGAAAGAACCTAGATGTCCATCCACAGATGAATGGATCAAGAAGATGTGGTATATATACACAATGGAATACTATGCAGCCATCAAAAGAAATGAAATCTTGCCATTTGCAACAACATGGATGGAACTAGAGCGTATCATGCTTAGCGAAATAAGTCAAGCAGAGAAAGACAACTATCACATGATCTCCCTGATATGAGGAAGTGGTGATGCAACATGGAGGCTTAAGTGGGTAGGAGAAGAATAAATGAAACAAGATGGGATTGGGAGGGAGACAAACCATAAGTGACTCTTAATCTCACAAAAGAAACAGGGTTGCTGGGGGGAGGGGGTTTGGGAGAATGGGGTGGGATTATGGACATTGGGGAGGGTATGTGCTTTGGTGAGTGCTGTGAAGTGTGTAAACCTGGTGAATCACAGACCTGTACCCCTGGGGATAAAAATATATGTTTATAAAAAATAAAAAAATTTAAAAATAAAAATAAATAAATAAAAACAATTGTTTTAGGTAAAAAAAAAAAAAAAAAAAAAAGGAAAGTTGGAAAGAACTCAAATACATGGAGGCTAAAGAGCATCCTACGGAAGAATGAATGGGTCAACCAGGAAATTAAAGAAGAATTGAAAAAATTCATGGAAACAAATGAAAATGAAAACACAACTCTTCAAAATCTTTGGGACACAGCAAAGACGATCCTGAGAGGAAAGTATATAGCAATACAAGTCTTTCTCAAGAAACAAGAAAGTCCTCAAATACACAACCTAACCCTACACCTACAGCAGCTAGAAAAAGGACAGCAAAGAAAGCCTAAACCCAGCAGGAAAAGCGCTATAATTAAGGTCAGAGCAGAAATCAATCAAATAGAAACCAAAAGAACAGTAAAACAAATCAACGAAACAAGGAGCTGCTTCTCTGAAAGAATTAAGAAGACTGATAAACCCCTGGCCAGCTTATCAAAAAGAAAAGAGAAAGGACCCAAATTAATAAAATCATGAATGAAAGAGGAAAGATCACAACCAACACCAAAGAAATACAAACAATTATAAGCACATATTACAAGCAACCATATGCCAGCAAATTAGACCATCTGGAAGAAATGGATGCATTCCTAGAGACATATAAACCACCAAAACTGAACCAGGAAGAAATAGAAAACCTGAACAGACCCATAACCAGCAAGAAGACTGAAGCATTCATCAAAAATAGCTCAACAAACAAGAGGCCAGGACCAGTTGCTTCCCAGGGGGATTCTACAAAACATTCAAAGAAGAATTAATGCCTGTTCTTTTCCATTCTTTTTCAAATAAATATAATAATCCTAAAATTTATATGGAACCATAAAAGACCTCAAATAGCCAGAGGAATGTTGAAAAAGAAAACCAAAGCTGGTGGCATCCCAATTCCACACTTCAAGCTCTATTACAAAGCTGTGATCATCAAGACTGTATGGTATGGGCACAAAAACAGACAACAAGATCAATGGATCAGAATCAAGAACCAAAAAATGGACCCTCAACTAATCTTTGAAAAAGTAGGAAAGAATGCCCAATGGAAAAAAGACAGTCTCTTCAACAAATGGTGCTGGGAAAATTGGACAGCCACATGCAGAAGAATGAAACTGGACCATTTCCTTACACCACACACAAAAACAGACTCAAAATGGATGAAAGACCTCAATGTGAGATAGGAATCCATCAAAATCCTTGAGGAGAATACACGCAGTGACCTCAGACATAGCAGCTCCTTCCTAGAAACATCGCCAAAGGCAAGGGAAGCAAGGGCATACATGAACTATTGGGACTTCTTCAAGATCAAAAGCTTTTGCACAGCAAATGAAACAGTTAACAAAACCAAAAGACAACTGACAGAATGGGAGAAGATATTCACAAATGACCTATCAAATAAAGGGCTAGTATCCAAAATCTATAAAGAACTTATCAAACACCTGAAGAACAAATAATACAATCAAGAAATGGGTAGAAGATATGAACAGACATTTCTTCAAGGAAGACATCCAAATGTCAGCCAACAGACACATGAAAAAGTGCTCAACATCACTCAGCATCCTGAAAATACAAATCAAAACCACAGTGAGATACTACCTCACAGCAGTCAGAATGGTTTTAAATTAACGAGTGTGGAAACATCAAATGTTAACAAGGATACAGAGATACCTCTCACACTGCTGGTGGCAATGCAAGCTGGTACAGCCGCTCTGAAAAACAGTATAAAGGTTCCTCAAAAAGTGGAAAAAATAGAGCTACCCTATGACCCAACTTTTGCACTACTAGATATTTACCCAACAGATACAAACATTGTGATCTGAAGGGACACCTGCATCCTGATGTTTATCACAGCAATGTCCACAATAGCCAAACTATGGAAAGAGCCCACATGTCCCTCAAAAGATGAATGGATAAGGAAAATGTGGAATATATATACAATGGAATATTACTGAGCCATCAAAAGAATGAAATCTTACCATTTGCAACAATGCAGTTGGAACTACAGTGTATTATGCTAGACGATATAAGTCAATCAGAGAAAGACAATTATATGATTTCACTCATGTGGAATTTAAGAAACAAAACAGAGGACCACAGGGGAAGGGAGGGAGAAATAAAATAAGACAAAATCGGAAAGGGAGACAAACCATAAGAGAGACTTATCTATAGGAAAAAAGCTGAGGACTGCTAGAAGGGAAGTGGGTGAGGCATGGGATAACCGGGTGATGGGCATTATGAAGGCATATGATAAAATGAGCACTGGTTTAAATACAACCGATGAATCACTGAACTCTACCTTTGAAACTAATAATGCACTATTCATTAATTAGTTGACTTTAAGTAAAATAAAATAAATAAAATTTTAAAAAGTAATAAAGCTAAGTTTAAAAAAGAAAAAATAATCTATTCTATAAGTAATTTTACATACTCAGAAGACAAAATAAATTAAAAAAATGAGTAAAGATTGTGTGTATATGCATATATACACACAAATAAAAATCAACATATGGAATCAATAGAAATATGACAATCTAAAAGATCTCATTTGCAACAGCAAACAAAAGCATAAATAAATAGGGACAAACAGAAAATATGCACTATCTATATAGAAAAAAATTCAAAGCATCACCATTGGGCAAATGTATATACCTATATATCCAACATCTCTAACATCTATGATCTTATCCTAAGATACACATGCACAATTGTAAATGAAGGCTGACAAGCATATTCAAGATCATTCACTGCAACACTGATCAGTGAAAAATATTAACAGTTCAAAATCCATTAAAAAGGACCAGCTAATGGACTGTGACATGACCATATACTAGAACACTTTTGCAGATGTTAAAATAAGGAAGCTCTCTATGAACTATATGGAAATACCTCTGAGAAATATTAAGTAGGGGGAGTAAGAGTATTAACAGTGAGTACAATAAGTATAATTTTTTAGTGCTAAAAATAATTAAAAATAAGAACACACTAATATTTGCTTTTTCCATATATGCATACAGAAACTCCATGAGAATACATATGGAATAACTGTGGAAAGAGTGAAGAACTAGGTGGTCAAGGTTAGCTACAGTGTTGTATAACCCTTTTTACCTTGGGACTTTTAAGCCATCTATTAGCTATTCAAATATATAAGTTAAAAGATATCTAAACAACTAAGTTAGAATGCAAGGTTAAAAGCAACAGAATGAAGTTTAGTAGGAATAAAGACAAAAATCCCTAATTTAGGCTCTACAAAATACAAAATACAAAAAATACAAAACATCTTAAAAGTACTGCAGGGCAGCTAGCTGGCTCAGTTGGTAGAGCAAGTGACTCCTGATCTTGGGGTCTTGAGTTCAAGCCCCTCGTTGGGTGTAGAGCTTACCTATTAAAAAAAAAAAATACTTCATGTGAAAAGCTTGGTTAGATTTGGTGATATAATAGAAACAAACAACATGAAATGGCTACCCCAAAAATATCAACGTCACTGTCAACTTCATTCACAAAGAGCTCAGGGCACAGAACACACACAGTAAAAGTTCTATACCACTCTGACATAAACGATCATGATCCAGCTAGTATGCCATGCCTAACAGGGAGGTATTTTAAAAGAAATACTGGTAAGACTATACCAAAATCAGAGGAAGAGATAAAACTTTAGCAACACTCATCTAAATTACCTGTGGGATATAGAGAGGCATAACACACAACACATGACTTCAAAGAGTATGATCCTGCTTAGAATATAATTATAAACACCAAGTATTTCAGGATAAATAAGACAGCAACCTTTACTCAGCCCAGATGAAATTCAGTTGCCAAAAAGAAAAGTGTTGTAAGCACTGAGATATTTTAAGAAAACCTATGACATAGTAAGACTTTAGTAAATGATAAAATTCCCTCAACATGAATGGTTCCCAATAATAAGAGATGAATATAGCATATCAGGCCTTCCATGACCAGATCTCTCCATCTTTCGACAATTGCTCAAATTTGCACCCAACCTGGTTGGAACTAAGAGTAATCAGCTCCATTATGCTCCAGGCGTTTTTATATACTGTTTTTGTAAATGGTATTCTCCAAAAGGCCCTTTCTCTCATCATTCTCACTCTAATCTCCTGAAAACTTCTATTCATTTTGCAAGCTCAACCCATATATTTCATTCTCTTTGAAACATTCCCTGACCTACACAAGCGAAGTTAATCAACTTTCAATAAGTATACACTGAGCATTTCCCATGTATCTGGCAAGTTGCCAGATACAGAGGATATAGTAGTAAAAAACATAGACCTAGATGCTAGCCTTTCAGAGCTCACACTTCAGTGGAGAAGAAAAACAAGCAATCCCTATAAAATGTGTCCTTTGCTATGTTAAGTACATGAAAGATACAATGGGTGCATAAAGCAGAGGAATCAAACCTGGTCTAAAAACAAGGAAGGCCTCCATGAGGAAACTTAGGCTAAAAACTCAAGGATGAATAGAATAAGAAAAAAAATCAATTCTGGAACACTGAAAGGAAATTTTTAAAAAAGAAATAAAATAAATAAATAAATAAATAATGGGTGGGGAAAAAAAGAAATGTGGAGAGATAAAGAGTTTCCAAGACCGGCAAGGCTTAAAAGACTATGCAACCACCAAGCCTACACTGCAGGAAATGTTAAGGGGGGTTCTATAAAAGAGGAAAAGTCCTAAGAATAGCATTGAACAGAAATATAGAGACAATCTACAGAAAGAAAGACTTCAAAGGTAACACGATGTCAATAAAAAAGCTATCTATCAATAATCGCTCTCAATGTGAATGGCCTAAATGCGCCTTCATAAAATGGCACAGGGCTGCAGACTGGATAAAATGACAGGACCCATCCATATGCTGTCTACAAGAGACCCATTTAGAACCTAAAGATACACCCAGACTGAAAGTGAAGGGATGGAGAAGCATTTTTCATGCCAATGGGCCTCAAAAGAAGGCTAGGGTAGCGATTCTCATATCAGACAAATTAGATTTTAAACTAAAGACTGTAGTCAGAGATACAGAAGGACACTACATAATCCTTAGGGACTATCCACCAAGATCATATAACAATTGTAAATATCTATGCCCCCAGTATGGGAGCAGCCAATTACATAAGAAAACTGTTAATCAAGATAAAGAGTCATTCTGATATGAATACACTAATAGTAGGAGATCTTAACATGCCTCTCTCAGAAATAGATCATTGAAGCAAAAAAATCAAGTACTCATGAAAGAAATTGAGGAAGACACAAAGAAATGGAAAAATGTTCCATGCTCCTGGATTGGAAGAATAAATATTGTGAAAATGTCTATGCTACCTAAAGCAATCTACACATTTAATGCAATTCCTATCAAAGTACCATCCATCTTTTTCAAAGAAATGGAACAAATAATGCTAAAATTTATATGGAACCAGAAAAGACCTCGAATAGCCAAAGGGATATTGAAAAAGAAAGCCAACGTTGGTGGCATCACAATTCCGGACTTCAAGCTCTATTACAAAGCTGTCATCATCAAGACAGCATGGTACTGGCACAAAAACAGACACATAGATCAATGGAACAGAATAGAGAGCCCAGAAATAGACCCTCAAATCTATGGTCAACTAATCTTCGACAAAGCAGGAAAGAATGTCCAATGGAAAAAAGACAGCCTCTTCAATAAATGGTGCTGGGAAAATTGGACAGCCACATGCAGAAAAATGAAATTGGACCATTTCCTTACACCACACACAAAAATAGACTCAAAATGGATGAAGGACCTCAATGTGCGAAAGGAATCCATCAACATCCTTGAGGAGAACACGGGCAGCAACCTCTTCGACCTCTGCCGCAGCAACATCTTCCTAGGAACAACGCAAAAGGCAAGGGAAGCAAGGGAAAAAATGAACTACTGGGATTTCATCAAGATCAAAAGCTTTTGCACAGCAAAGGAAACAGTTAACAAAATCAAAAGACAACTGACAGAATGGGAGAAGATATTTGCAAACGACATATCAGATAAAGGACTAGTGTCCAGAATCTATAAAGAACTTAGCAAACTCAACACCCAAAGAACAAATAATCCAATCAAGAAATGGGCAGAGGACATGAACAGACATTTCTGCAAAGAAGACATCCAGATGGCCAACAGACACATGAAAAAGTGCTCCACATCACTCGGCATCAGAGAAATACAAATCAAAACCACAATGAGATATCACCTCACGCCAGTCAGAATGGCTAAAATCAACAAGTCAGGAAATGACAGATGCTGGCGAGGATGTGGAGAAAGGGGAACCCTCCTACACTGTTGGTGGGAATGCAAGCTGGTGCAGCCACTCTGGAAAACAGCGTGGAGGTTCCTCAGAATGTTGAAAATAGAACTGCCCTATGACCCAGCAATTGCACTACTGAGTATTTACCCTAAAGATACAAATGTAGTGATCCAAAGGGGCACATGCACCCGAATGTTTATAGCAGCAATGTCCACAATAGCCAAACTATGGAAAGAATCTAGATGTCCATCAACAGATGAATGGATCAAGAAGATGTGGTATATATACACAATGGAATACTATGCAGCCATCAAAAGAAATGAAATCTTGCCATTTGCAACAACATGGATGGAACTAGAGCGTATCATGCTTAGCGAAATAAGTCAAGCAGAGAAAGACAACTATCACATGATCTCCCTGATATGAGGAAGTGGTGATGCAACATGGAGGCTTAAGTGGGTAGGAGAAGAATAAATGAAACAAGATGGGATTGGGAGGGAGACAAACCATAAGTGACTCTTAATCTCACAAAACAAACTGAGGGTTGCTGGGGGGAGGGGGTTTGGGAGAAGGGGGTGGGATTATGGACATTGGGGAGGGTATGTGCTTTGGTGAGTGCTGTGAAGTGTGTAAACCTGGTGATTCACAGACCTGTACCCCTGGGGATAAAAATATATGTTTATAAAAAATAAAAAGTTAAAAAAAATTGATATTCTATTGTACAGTGTGAACATACTTAACACTACTGAACGGTAACTTTAAAATGAATGAAATGGTAAATTGTATGTTATGTTGCAAACCACAGTTTTAATAAATTAAAAGAAAGGTAACACTATGGAGTATTATGCCTCCATCAGAAAGGACGAATAACCAACTTTTATATCAACATGGACAGGACTGGAAGAGATTATGCTGCATGAAATAAGTCAAGCAGAGAGAGTCAATTATCATATGGTTTCACTTATTTGTGGAGCATAAGCAAGAACACGGAGGACATGGGGAGATGGAGAGTAGAAGGGAGTTGAGGGAAATCAGAGGCTGAGATGAACCATGAGAGACTGTGGACTCTGAGAAAAAAACTGAGGGTTTTGAAGGGGTGGTGGGTGGGAGGTTGGGTGAGCCTGGCAGTGGGTATTATGGAGGGCACATATTGCATGAAGCACTGGGTGTGGTGCATAAACGATGAATTCTGGTACACCGAAAAGAAATTTAAAAAATTAAAAAAATTTTTTTAAAAAGTAAAGCAACAGATTTTTGCATCCAGCCATGTTAGAATAATTGGTACTGGAATACCCCTCCCAATTTAGAAAAAAAAAAAAAAGAATAAAGAATAAAATATGCATCTTTTAAAAAAAAAATCGATAAAGAAACAAGAGCATTGAATGACACATTGGACCAGATGGACCTCATAGATATATACAGAACATTCCACCCTAAAACAACAGAATACTCATTCTTCTCAAGTGCACATGGAACCTTCTCAAGAATAGACCACATACTGGGTCACAAATCAGGACTCAACCGATACCAAAAGACTGAAATGATTCCCTGCATATTCTCAGATCACAATGCTTTGAAACTGGAGCTCAATCACAAGGAAAATTTCAGAAGGAACTAAAACACCTGGAAGCTAAAGACCACCTTGCTTAAGAATGCTTGGATCAACCAGGAGATCAAAGAAGAACTGAAACAATTCATGGAAACCAATGACAATAAAGACACTTCAGTCCAAAACCTATGGGATACAGCAAAGGTGGTCCTAAGAGGGAAATAGCCATCCAAGTCTCCCTCAAAAAAATTGAAAAATCCAGAACACACCAGCTGTCTCTACACCTTAAAGAACTGGAGAATCAACAACAAATCAAACCAATTCCACACATAAGGGAAATAATCAAGATTAGAGCTGAGATCAACGAGGTAGAAACTAGAGATACAGCAGAACATATCAATGAAACTAGAAGCTGGTTTTTCAAAAGAATCAATAAGGTTGATAAACTTGACACCCAGAAAACAATCCACTTAAGAAATGGGCAGAAGACATGAACAGACATTTTTCCAAAGAAAACATACAGGTGGCCAACAGACATGAACAGACAATGTTCTGTTCAACATCAACAACAGACATGGCTCAACATCACTCATCATCAGGGAAATGCATATCAAAACCACAAGGAGATACCACCTCGCACCTATCAGAATGGCTAAAATCAAAAACACAAGAAACAAGTGTTGGCAAGGATGTGGAGAAAAAGAAACCCTCATGCACTGTTGGTAGGAATGCAAACTGTTGTAGCTATTGTGGAAACAATATAAAGGTTCCTCAAAAAATTAAAAACAGAACAACCATATGATCCAGTCATTCCAATTCAAAAATATAAATGCATCCCTATGCTTGTTGCAACTTTATTTACAACAGCCAAAATATGGAAACAGCCCCAATGTCCACTGATAAATGGATAAAGAAAATGTGGTCTAGCTATACAGTGGAATATTACATGGCCATCAAAAAGAATGAAATCTTACTATTTAGAACAACATGGATTGATCTAGGGAGTACAATGCTAAGCAAAGTCAGTCAATCAGAGAAAGTCAAATACCATATGATTTCACTAATATGTGGAATTTAAGAAAGAAAACAAATGAACATGGTGGGGAGAGGAAAACCATGAAACAGACTCTTAACTATAGAGAACAAACTGAGGGTTTTCAGAGGGAGTGGGAGGTGGGCTAAATAGGTAATGGGGATTAAGGAGAGCACAATTTGTGATGAGCATTAGGTATTGTACGGAAGTGCTGAATCACTAAACTGTACACCTGAATCTAACATTATACTATATGTCAACTAACTGGAATAAAAACTTAATTTTAAAAAAGAAAGAAAGATGGGTGCCTGGTGCATCAGTTGGTTAAACAATGGACTCTCAGTTTTGGCTCAAGTCATGATCTCAGGGTCCTGGAATCGAGCTCCATGACAGGATCCACACTGAGCAGGGAATATGCTTGGGATTCTCTCTCTCCCTCTCTCTGTCCCTCCTCCAGCTCCCATGCACACACATGTTTGTTCTCTCTCTAATAAATAAATCTTTTTTAAAAAGTGACATATACTATGATCAAGTGTAATTTATTCCAAGGATGGTTCAACATGCATTAATCAATCGATATAATAGACCACATTGGCAAAATAAATGATGAAAATTTTATGTTCACCCCAATAGATGAGAAAAAGCATTTAACAAAATTCAACATCCATACAGGATAAAAAATCTCAATGAGGTAGGTACAGAGGGAATGTACATCAACATAATAAAACCCATATATATTAAGCCCACAGATAACATCATACTTAATGGTAAAAGCTGAAATTTTCCTCTAAAATCAGAAACAAGACAAGGATCACTTTTATTTAACATATTAGAATTCCCAGACAGAGCAATTAAGCAAGAAAAAGAAACAAAACTCGAAAGCCAAAGTTAAAATTGTCTTAATATTTGCAGATGACATAATATGTAGAAAAACCTAAAGATGCCACCAAAAAAAATCAGAATAAACAAATTCAGTAAAGCAGTAGGATACAAAAATCAGTATATAAAAACCAGTTACATTTCTACATACTAATAAACTATCATAAAGAGAAATTGGGGAAATAATCCCATTGTACATCTGAAAGTAACATAAAGTTACATGTCAATTATATCACACACACACACAAAAACAAACAGTCCCATTTACAACTGCATCAAAAAGAATACCTAAAAATAAACTTAACCAAGGAGGTGAAAGACCTGTACACTGAAAAGTATAAGACAGTGATGAAAGAAACCAAAGAAGACACAAATAAATAAAAAGATATTCCATGCTCATGGATTAGAAAAATCCTAATTGTTAAAATGTCCATACTTCCCCCAAAGCAATCTGCAGATTCAATGCAATCCCTATCAAAATTCCAATGACATTTTTCACATAAATAGAACAAACAGTCCTAAAATTTGTATGGAACCACAAAAGAGGCAAATAGGCAAAGCAATCTTGACAAAAAAGAACAAAACCAAAACATCACATTTTCTGATTTCAAACTATATTATAAAGCTATAGTAATCAAGGGCGCCTGGGTGGCTCAGTGGGTTAAGCTGCTGCCTTTGGCTCAGGTCATGATCCCAGGGTCCTGGGATTCAGTCCCACATCGGGCTCCTGGCTCAGTGGGAAGCCTGCTTCTCTCTCTGCCTCTCCCTGCCACTCTGCCTGCTTGTGCATGCTCGCTCTCTCTGACAAATAAATAAACAAAATCTAAAAATAGAAAAAAGCTATAGTAATCAAAACAGTATCTGACTGGCATAAAAGAGACACATATAAATCAAAGAGCAGAAACAGACCCATGCAGAAATAGTCAATTCATTAATGATAAAGAACCAAGAATATACACTGGAGAAAGGGTAATCTCCTCAACAAATATGGTATTGGGCAAACTGGACAGCTACATGCAAAAGAATGAACCCAACTTCTATCTTACACCATACACAAAAATCAACTCAAAATGGATTAAAGATTTGAATATAAGACCATAAACATCCTATATGAAACCATAAAACTCCTAAATGAAAACATAGGGGTAAGCTCTTTGACATCAGTCTTGGTAATGCTTTTCTGCATTTGACACCAAAAGCAAAGGCAACAAAAGCAAAAATAAACAAATGGTACTACATATGAAAAACTAAAAATCTTCTGCATGCAAAGGAAACCATCAACAAAATGAAAAGACAACCTACAAATGGGAAAAAATATTTGCAATATCATATAACTCATATGGGGTTAATATCCAAAATATATAAAGAACACATACATCTCAAGAGAAAAAAAAAACACAAGCTATCCAATTACAAATTGGGCAGAGGACCTGAACAGGCATTTTCCAAAAACATACATATGGCCAACAGGTACATAAAAAGGCATTCAACATCACTAATTATTAGATAAATATAAATTAAAACCACAATGAAATATCCCCTCATATCTCCCAGAATTGCCACAATCAAAAAAGAAAGGGTGGGGGGTTCTGGGGTGGCTCAGTTGGTTGGGTGGCACCTCTTGGTTTTATCTGAGATCATGATCTCATGGTCATAGGATCAAACCCCACATCAGGCTCTGTGCTCAGCACAGAGTCTGCTTCAGAGTCTCTCTCCCCTCCCTCATCCTCCAGTACACATGCTTGCTCACTCTCTTTCTCTCACAAATAAAATCCTTTTTTCAAAGTGGGGAGAACACCTGGGTGGCTTAGTTGGTTAAGCATCTGCCTTTGGCTCAAGCCCCACATCAGGCTCCTCTGCTCAGCAGGAACAGAGGGAGTCTGCCTCTCCCTCTGTCTCTGCCCCTGTCTCTGCTCATCCTCTCTCTCTCTCTTTGAAATAAAGGCATAAAAGAACAAGTGTTGATCAAAACATGGAGAAACTGGAACCCTTGTGCATTGCTGGTGGACATGTAAAATGGTTCAGGTGCTATGGAGAATACTGTGGCAGTTCCTCAAAAAAAAATAAAAATTACCACGTGACCCAGCAATTCCACTCTGGGTATATGTCCAAAAGAACTGAAAACAAACATTCATACAAAAACTTGTACCTTAATTCTCAGCGTAGAATTATTCAAAAAGTAGAAACAATTGACATACCAACTGATAAATGAAGAAAATGTGGTATATCCAGATAATGGGATATTATCAGCCATAAAAAGGAATGAAGTACTGATATATGCTACAACACAGACGAATTTTGAAAATATTACATTCAGTGAAAAAGCCAGGCACAAGAGACCATATATTATATGATTCCATTTATATTAAATACTCAGCATAGGCAAATTCTTAGAGACAGAAAGCTGATTAATGGTGGCCAGAGGTAGAGGAGAGAGAATGGAGAGTAGCTGCTAATGGGAATTAGGTTTCTTTGGCAGGGTGATAAAAATGTTGTGGAATCAGATAGTGGTGATGAATGTACTATTCTGTAAATACACTATGAACAAGTGAATTCCATATTTTAAGGGATGAACTATATGGTATGTGAATTGTATCTCAATAAGACTACTTTTTTAAATTAAATTTATTTATTTTCAGCATAACAGTATTCATTATGTTTTTTTTAATTTATTTTTTATATATTTTCAGCATAACAGTATTCATTATTTTTGCACCACACCCAGTGCTGCATGCAATCCATGCCCTCTATAATACCCACCACCTGGTACCCCAACCTCTCATCCCCCGCCATTTCAAAACCCTCAGATTGTTTTTCAGAGTCCATAGTCTCTCATGGTTCACCTCCCGTTCCAATTTCCCCCAACTCCCTTCTCCTCTCTAACTCCCCATGTCCTCCATGCTATTTGTTATGCTCCATGAATAAGTGAAACCATATGATAATTGACTCTCTCTGCTTGACTTATTTCACTCAGCATAATCTCTTCCAGTCCCTTCCATGTTGCCTCAAAAGTTGGGTATTCATCCTTTCTGATGGAGGCATAATACTCCATAGTGCATATGGACCACATCTTCCTTATCCATTCGTCCATTGAAGGGCATCTTGGTTCTTTCCACAGTTTGGCGACCGTGGCCATTGCTGCTATAAACATGGGGGTACAGATGGCCCTTCTTTTCACTACATCGATATCTTTGGGGTAAATACCCAGGAGTGCAATGGCAGGGTCATAGGGAAGTTCTATTTTTAATTTCTTGAGGAATCTCCACACTGTTCTCCAAAGAGGCTGCACCAACTTGCATTCCCACCAACAGTGTAAGAGGGTTCCCCTTTCTCCACATCCCCCCCAACATATGTTGTTTCCTGTCTTGCTAATTTTGGCCATTCTAACTGGTGTAAGGTGGTATCTCAATGTGGTTTTAATTTGAATCTCCCTGAAGGCTAGTGATGATGAATATTTTTTCATGTGTCTAATAGCCATTTTTATGTCTTCATTGAAAAGTCTCTGTTCATATCTTCTGCCCATTTTTTTATATGATTGTCTGTTTTGTGTGTGTTGAGTTTGAGGAGTTCATTAAAGATCCTGGATATCAGGATCTGTACTGATCCTGATATCTGTACTGTCTTTTGTCTGTACTGTCATTTGCAAATATCTTCTCCCATTCCGTGGGTTGCCTCTTTGTTTTCTTGACTGTTTCCTTTGCTGTGCAGAAGCTTTTGATTTTGATGAAGTCCCAAAAGTTCATCTTCGCTTTTGTTTCCTTTGCCTTTGGAGACATATCTTGAAAGAAGTTGGTGTGGCTGATATCGAAAAGATTACTGCCTATGTTCTCCTCTAGGATTCTGATGGATTCCTGTCTCACATTGAGGTCTTTTATCCATTTTGAGTTTATCTTTGTGTACAGTGTAAGAGAATGGTCAAGTTTCACTCTTCTATATATAGCTGTCCAGTTTTCCCAGCACCATTTATTGAAGAGACTGTCTTTTTTCCACTGTATATTATTTCCTGTTTTGTCGAAGATTAATTGACCATGGAGTTGAGGGTCCATAACTGGGCTCTCTACTCTATTCCACTGGTCTATGTGTCTGTTTTTATGCCAGTACCATGCTGTCTTGGTGACTACTTTTTTAAAAAGACAAAACGGAAAGGAAAATAGCATGCAAGAGATGACAAACATCATGGGAAAAAACTAACTCCAGGAAACAGAAGGATTTTTTTTTACCAGAGGAAGAAGGAAATTTTATATAACTGATTTTTACCTCAAAAAGGAAAAAAAAAAGGGCACAGACTTTAGAACCTAAGACCAAATACCATCAGTAATCAAAACAAAGATTAAAGTAGGTGTCTGTACAGTCAGAAGAAATCCTCACAGGAGAACTTTAAAAGCATTAGAATAATTTGAGAGTAACAATCAGAATGACTGATTATATTATATGGAATAAATAAAAAACAATGAGTGAATAATGATACTTAAAAAGGAAGAAAAATAGCCAAATAAGAAGTGGAAACAAAAGAGGTAAAACAACCCTATAAAAAGTATATTAATAAGGGTGGGGCATGGGAGGTTGGGGGAACCAGGTGGTGGGTATTAGGGAAAGCACGGATTGCCTGGAGCACTGGGTGTGGTGCAAAAACAATGAATACTGTTAAGCTGAAAAGAAATTAAAAAATAATAAAATGGTATTTAGGATTCAAATTTAAAAAGTGCCTTGTACTACACCTGGCACATTTTGGATACTTCTTCTATTATTATTTATTATTTTATTCCAATCCAACATTGACACATCTGCAATAAAAAACAATGACATTCAAAAAAGTATATTAATAACATAAAGGGCAGGCTAAAAAAGGGTATACACAATGGAGAGAAAAGACAAATTTAAATGTTTACATTAGAGATTCTTCAGCTGACTCCAAAGATGAACTTAAAGTCTATAAATATTCGGATGTGCCCAGTAAAATTTTATTTTTGCATATGTGCATGTTCCTGAAAAGGGACGGTCCTTAACATTTAAGATTCTCAAAATGGAATTTGATACTTTCTCCCCTCCCCCCTCAAAAAAGCACCACTAGATTAGAGGAAAGATGACAGCTGTAAAAGGCCAATAGTACATAATAAATGTCTGCCTAAAAGGTATTAAAAGCAAAACCAAGATTTGTTTACTCAAGTTGATGATCTGGGACAAAGGTAAGTTTGTTCTAACTTAGTGGCCACAGGGTAGTAGGCATTTTCCCACTAAAGCTAGTGGTTGAAGACACGGACTCCAAAACCAGAATGCCTAGGTCTGAATCTTAGCTCTATCACTTATTGGTTGTATAAGCTTAGGCAAGGGGCTTAGCCTTGAAGTGCCTCAGTTTCCTCATATTTATAAATATGGATAATAATAATATATACTTCATGGAATTACAGTGAAGATTAAAGAGTTAATACATGTAAAGTCTTACAACAGTACCTACTACAAAGGAAATACTATGTAAGTGTTTGAAATTATTATTCCACTATTTACTTTGAAAAATTATGTACCCACATACATTTCATCTACACATAGAGTCTGAAATACCAATCATGAACAACAGTTAACTGAGCTGGGTGAGGGGAAAAATAAGGATACATTTGGGAAGAGAAGGTGGGGGAATGAGTTAAAAGGAAATTCTCACAAGTATTACTTTCACAATTTTTTTTTTAAATCACAAGAATTTTTAAGAATTAAGTACACTATATTTCCTTATATCATGTATACACTGCATTTTCATAAGCATTCCATAGGGTCTCTAAAGTTATATACTTTTCAGTATAATACTAGTATTAAGAAAATACCATAGACCCGATAGTAAAGCTTACTTTCCACTATGTGAAATAAAAGAAACCACCACAGCTATATCTTTTAATACAAACACTAGTCCTCAGAACAGAATTCTGAGCCTCAACTTTAAGATAAATTGGAAGGGGAGGTGAATCATGAGAGACTACGGACTCTGAAAAACAATCTGAGGGGTTTGAAGTGGCGGGGGAGTGAGAGGTTGGGGTACCAGGTGGTGGGTATTATAGAGGGCACGGATTGCATGGAGCACTGGGTGTGGTGAAAAAATAATGAATACTGTTTTTCTGAAAATAAATAAATTAATTTAAAAAAACAGCTGCTTATAAACTAGAGATAATGGATTATCTTTTTCCATTTCTAGATAAAGCAATTCAAGTTAGAGGTTATCTTTTTAAAACATGTTTTGAACACACTACAGGCAAAGAGAAATTTAAAGGGGATAAAAATGCCTTACTATAAGAGATAAGCTAGGTATTCTGAGTCCCAAGCGAGTTTCAGTCATGAGGTAGAAAGGGGAGCATGTAATGCCGGGTGAGTTGGAGAAGAACAAAGATTTCAAAGAGGTGGTTGGCAGAGTGGGAAAGCTAAGGGCAGAGGAATGGAGGATAGATGGAAAAGGACAGCAAGGAGAAGGGAGTTGGGGGAAATTGGAAGGGGAGGTGAACCATGAGAGACTATGGACTCTGAAAAACAATCTGAGGGTTTTAAAGTGGCGGGGGATGGGAGGTTGGGGTACCAGGTGGTGGGTATTATAGAGGGCATGGATTGCATGCAGCACTGGGTGTGGTGCAAAAATAATGAATACTGTTATGCTGATAATAAATTTAAAAAAAAATGGACAGCAAGGAGTCTGTCTCCCATCCTGGCCACAGAGACAGTGAATTGCTAGGGAGAGAACCAAACAGAAGAGTTGAAGGAGTGTTGTCTCCAAAAATCTGAGACCCCAGGACACAAACAGTACACACTACACACTACAGTTCTAGTACACACTACAGTTCTAGTACTGTTTTAAAGGGTATAGGTGTTTAAAGTCCCAGTTAAGAAGGCAGTTTGGAGAATTCTTAGTAATAAGAAAATTACAAGACTACAAGAAAAAGAAGTATTAACATACAGTACTCAAGTTTAATTTCAGAACTTGTTTCTGTCATTTAATCAAAATAGTTGCAAAGAATTCCATTTACTTCATGAACTAATAAAATGTTAACTGTCATTTCCTCAAACAATAATCTATTTCCAACTTACAATCTCCAAATACCATACAAAAGAACACTCTCACATGTATCAAAGTAAATTAAGTCATTTTTAAAGCAATAATGCCAAATAAATATTTTCTCAGTAAAGTTATATATAAACTCTGATCTCACGTGAGGAAAGATCAATGTATTTATCTTACCAAAGAGGCAAACAGAATATAGTTAGGTGATTTGTTCACAATTATTATAGGTTTTCCATGTTAGGAACAATTTTGCCTAGTTCCTCTGGAAATAAATTCCATTATTCTTTTATCTAGTTTTTCTGATCTACAATCACTCCTGCTCCTCCATTTAACTTCCTAAAATACCTTTTTTCCTTAATCAAAATGTTCAATGGCTCCCCATTGCCCACAGAATAAGAGTCAAATTTGTTATCCTACATTCAAGGCCCTTCACACTCTCAGCCAAACATATCTTCCCAGTATTCTCTGTCATAGGACTTGGTCTACTCACAGTCCTCCAGAAAACACTTTGCAAAAGTATTTAGTTCATACCTCACTGTTACCTACTGCCTGGATGTCCTCTCATGTCCCCTCTTCACTCACAAAAATTCTGTTCGCTTACCAAGACTCAGTTATTTCACTCTTAGGACTACTTCTCTGTGCCCAGGCTCTGAACACCTATGGCACATTCTACTTCTAAATTTGCCATCTACTATGGTTTTGTGTGCATGGTGTGTATGTGTGTCAGGCAGTCTTCTCTCCTTACTGTTCTGTGTGCCCAGCATTCCTAATCCTCACCCTTCACAGAAATTATCCCACTCTTTGTGATTCACTGGGGCTGTGAATGGCAAGTTCACAGAACGGCAAGTGAAGTACTCTGGGCCATAACATTCATTCCCTGAAGTCTTTCCAACAGGAAATAGCTCTTTCGTATTCCATCATGCACTGTAAAGATGTAACCCCAGAGCTGCCAGGAGCTCTGTTTCCCGATAATGAAAGGAACAAATTTTAAAAAGTTAGTAACTGCAAAGAAAGAATTTAACACATTAGACATACGCCAAAATGGAAGAGGGAGACAGAGAGGTCCTAACGTCTTGAGGCCCCAATCCCAGTCTATGCTAAGGTCAGACTCATTTATGCCTTTTTTGATAACATGAACCAATAAACTCTCCCTCTTCAATTTGAGATGGATTTCTATTATAAATGAAAGAATTCTCTGAATAAACTCCTCAGAACAGGAATGTTTGTTTCTTCCATTAACTCTACTACATAGCAGGCATCTGATAAATATTTCTAGACTGATTCTTATCTTCCGATGTTTTTTTCGAAGATTCAATGATGTAGGATAAAAAGCCCTGTACAGGAAATCAGGATCTGAATTCAATATTGAAGTAGCCAATCTGGGGGACCATAAGCAATCTCTGACCTTGCTGATCCCATCAGAAAAATAAAGGTTGAACTACATCATTGTGGTCTTTTCCAGATCTAAAATCCCATGAATATATAATCCTTAGCTAAAAATTCTTGTCTACTGGCATTGTTTGAGCTATCATCTTCATAAAACACAACTTCCCAAATCTAATTTTCACAATCCTCTAGATTAAAGGTCTTTGGATAAACCTGTGCCTTCTCCCTTCATTGTTCCCCACAGCCTAGATACCAGATCTTTAATAAATGTCTACTGAATCAATAAAAAAAAATTCAAAGAGATTATCTTAACTTGCCAGTTAAACTTACACTTTTAACTTCATTACTACCTATGTTTTTCATTAACTCAAAATACTTCCTCTTCTACTTTTGCTAAGAAACAAAGTTTAACTTTCCTTTCCCTCTTGTCAACAGAAGCTCAGTATAACAACTGCAGTTGATACTACTTGCCAATCTTTGTAACATGTTAATCTCTGTGCCATCTTTATCCCCTACCTCTAAATAATAACTAGAATGTTCCCAAATTCTACATTTTCAGGGCTGAGTTGTTCTTCAGCAATTTCTATCCACTTATAGATTCATATTAAATCTGTCTAAAATGTCTCCACCCATCTCCAACCACTACAACTGCATGAGTTCCCTTCTCTCACCAAGGGAGTTTATTTTAAACTAGATGGTCTCTATGGAGTGAAGAATTTGCTAGAATATCCCTCAGTGAAAGTACATGTGAGAACCATTTTTTAAAATATTTCATTTATCTATCTTAGAGAGAAAGAAATACCAGGAGGAGGCAGGGGAAGACAGAAAGACAAGGAGGAGAGAGAGAGAGGGAGAGAATCTCAAGCTGACTCCATACTCAGCAGAGAGCCCCAAGCAGGGCTTAGTCCCACGACCCCAAAATCATAACCTGAGTGGAAACCAAGAGTCCAATACTTAACCAATGCCCCAAGAACCACTCTTACATGTTGATTCAAGAAGATCAAATTGACTTTAAATAACTTATCTTCAAAATCAACTTTCAAATCATTCTCATTTGATTAAAGAAGTCTAAGGGGAAACATAAAATAAATATCTCTGACTGGTAAGATCTGGGCTAAATAAATGTGTTTTACCCATCTCTACCTTCTCTTTTTCCAACAAAAACCACATGTTAATTTGTGTAATTTTATATTATTGTTTAAAAAATAAAATAAATTATGTAAAGATAAATTATTCTTTAAAATTATGTAAGTAAGTTTTTAGTATCTTCACCTTGAGTATTATTAACTAATATGGTAAGAAAGAATCAGGACTGAGGAAGGACACCAGCAACAACCAGCAAAATGAGACATGAATTGTGAGAGGAAGGAATAGATCAAATGCCCAGATTCAGGTGACATACTTTCACAGATTAAAAACAACATGCAAAGCAGGCCCCCCTAGCAAGTAGTAGCATGGACTAAGTGAAGTAAATTAATCTACAGCTAAAGAAAAAAATAACAAATAAGAAAATGCACAGCTAGCATCATACTCAATGATGAAATACTGAAAGCTTTTCCCCTCATATAAGGAAAAAAAACAAAGATTCCAGATTCCACCTATTCCACACAGTGCTAGAAGATCTAGCCAGAGCAATTGGGTAAAAAGAGAGAGAGAGATAAAGGAAAGAAAGGAAGCAAAAAGCATCCCAACTGGAAAAGAAGTAAAATTATCTCTCTTTGCAGATGATAGGATCTTACATGTAGAAAACCTTACAGAATCTATAACCCCCCCCCCAAAATCAGAGTTAACAGATGAACTAAGAAGCTGCAGGATATAAAATTAACATGCAAAAAGCAGTTGTATTATTATACACTTATAATGAACAATACAAAAATAAAGAAAAACTCCATTTACAAAAGCATCATTGAAAATATTAATTTAATCAAAAAGGTGAAAGACATACACTGAAAATTACAAGACTTAAAGACAACCAAAGTAAAGACATCCACAGTTATTGATTGGAAGACTTAATATTGTTAAGATGACAATACTACCCAAAGCAATCTACAAATTCACTGCAATCCTTATCAAAATCCCAACGACATCTTTTACAGAAATAGAAAAATTCATCCTAGAAGTTCACATGGAATCTGAAGGAATTTCAAATACAAAAAAAAAGAAAAATCCTGAGAAAAAATAAAGTTGGAGAACTCGCTTCCTGATTTCAAAACCTACTACAAAGCTACAGTAATCAAGACAGTGTAGTACTGGCATAAAGACACATATACCCCAATGGAATAGAAAGCCCAGAAATAAACACTCATATACACACTCAAACAACTTTCAAACAAAGATGCTAAGACCATTCAATGGGAGAGGACTCTGACAAACACTGCCGGGCAAATTGGATATCCACATACCAAAAAATGAAGTTGGGCCCCTACAATACACCATATATAAAATTAACTCAAAATGGATCAAAGATCTACATGTTAAAGCTAAAACTATAAAATTCTTAAAAGAAACCATGGGTCTTATTTCGCTAAGCATGATACGCTCTAGTTCCATCTCCCTGATATGAGGAAGTGGTGATGCAACATGGAGGCTTAAGTGGGTAGAAGAAGAATAAATGAAACAAGATGGGATTGGGAGGGAGACTAACCATAAGTGACTCTTAATCTCACAAAACAAACTGAGGGTTGCTGGGGGGAGGGGGTTTGGGAGAAGGGGGTGGGATTATGGACATTGGGGAGGGTATGTGCTTTGGTGAGTGCTGTGAAGTGTGTAAACCTGGTGATTCACAGACCTGTACCCCTGGGGATAAAAATATATGTTTATAAAAAATAAAAAGTTAAAAAAAAAAAAAAACATTTTTAAATCAATAAATGTCCAATGTGTACTAAAAAAAAAAAAAAAAAAAAAAAAAAAAAGAAACCATGGGTCTATGTGTCTCTTTTTATACCAGTACCATGCTGTCTTGGTGATCACAGCTTTGTAGTAAAGCCTGAAATCAGGGAACGTGATGCCCCCAGTTTTATTTTTGTTTTTCAACATTTCCTTAGCGATTCGGGGTCTCTTCTGATTCCATACAAATTTGAGGATTATTTGCTCCAGCTCTTTGAAGAATACCAGTGGAATTTTTATTGGAATGGCATTAAAAGTATAGATTGCTATAGGCAGTATAGACATTTTAACAATGTTTATTCTTCCAATCCAAGAGCATGGAATGGTCTTCCATTTTTTTGTGTCTTCAATTTCTTTCATGAGTGTTCTGTAGTTCCTCGATTACAGTTCCTTTACCTCTTTGGTTAGGTTTATTCCCAGGTATCTTATGGTTCTTGGTGCTATAGCAAATGGAATCAATTCTCTAATTTCCCTTTCTGTATTTTCATTGTTAGTGTATAAGAAAGCCACTGATTTCTGTACGTTGACTTTGTATCCTGCCACGTTGCTGAATTGCTGTATGAGTTCTAGTAGTTTGGGGGTGGAGTCTTTTGGGTTTTCCATATGAAAAATCATGTCAGTGGAACAGAGTAGAGAGCCCAGATATGGACCCTCAACTCAATGGTCAATTAATCTTCAACAAAACAGAAAATAATATACAGTGAAAAAAAGACAGTCTCTTCAATAAATGGTGCTGGGAAAACTGGACAGCTATATGCAGAAGAATGAAACTCGACAATTCTCTTACACTGTTTCTCTTACACCATTTCTCTTACACAAAGATAAACTCAAAATGGATAAAAGATCTCAACGTGAGACAGGAATCCATCAGAATCCTAGAGGAGAACATAGGCAGTAATCTCTTCGATATCAGCCACACCAACTTCTTTCAAGATATGTCTCCAAAGGCAAAGGAAACAAAAGTGAAAATAAACTTTTGGGACTTCATCAAAATCAAAAGCTTCTGCACAGCAAAGGAAACAGTCAAGAAAACAAAGAGGCAACCCACGGAATGGGAGAAGATATCTGCAAATGACAGTACAGACAAAAGGTTGATATCCAGGATCTATAATGAACTCCTGAAACTCAACACACACAAAACAGACAATCATATAAAAAAATGGGCAGAAGATATGAACAGACACTTCTCCAATCAAGACATACAAAAGGCTATCAGACACATGAAAAAATGTTCATCATCGCTAGCCATCAGGGAGATTCAAATTAAAACCACATTGAGATACCACCTTACACCAGCTAGAATGGCCAAAATTAGCAAGACAGGAAACAACATGTGTTGGAGGGGATGTGGAGAAAGGGGAACCCTCTTACACTGTTGGTGGGAATGCAGGTTGATGCAGCCTCTTGGAGAACAGTGTGGAGATTCCTCAAGAAATTAAAAATAGAGCTTCCTTATGACCCTGCAATTGCACTACTGGGTATTTACCCCAAAGATACAGATGTCGTGAAAAGAAGGGCCATCTGTACCCCCATGTTTATAGCAACAATGGCCATGGTCGCCAAACTGTGGAAAGAACCAAGATGCCCTTCAGTGGACGAATGGATAAGGAAAATGTGGTCCATATGCACTATGGAGTATTATGCCTCCATCAGAAAGGATGAATACCCAACTTTTGTAGCAACATGGATGGGAGTGGAAGAGATTATGCTGAGTGAAATAAGTCAAGCAGAGAGAGTCAATTATCATGCGGTTTCACTTATTTGTGGAGCATAACAAATAGCATGGAGGACAAGGGGAGATGGAGAGGAGAAGGGAGTTGGGGGAAATTGGAAGGGGAGGTGAATCATGAGAGACTATGGACTCTGAAAAACAATCCAAGGGTTCTGAAGGGGCGGGGGATGGGAGGTTGGGGTACCAGGTGGTGGGTATTATAGAGGGCACGGATTGCATGGAGCACTGTGTGTGGTGCAAAAATAATGAATACTGTTATGCTGAAAATAAAAAATAAATTAAAAAAAGAAACTTTTGTGTATAAAAGGACACTATAAAAGAGTGAAAAAGCAAGCCATGAATGGGAGAAAACATCTGCAAACCATGTATCTGATAAAGGATTAATATCCAGAATATATAAAGAACTACAACAACAACAATGAAAGATCTATTTTAAAATGGGCAAAGTAACTTTAAAAAATGACATTTTCCCATTTGCAATGACATAGATGGAGCTAGGGAGTACTATGCTAAGCAAAATAAGTCCAGCAAAAAAGACAAATCCATATGATTTCACTCATATATGGAATTTAAGAAACAAAACAGATGAACATGGGGGTGGGTGGGTGGGGATCAAACCAGGAAACAGACTCTTAACTATACAGGACAAACGGGGGTTACTGAAGGGAGGGTGGACAGAGGAACAGGTTAAATAGGTAATGGGTATTAAGAAGGACACTTGTTGTGATGAGCACTGGGTGTTGTATGTAAGTGACAAATCATTAAATTCTACACCTGATACTATTATTACACTGTATGTTACCTAACTATAATTTAAATAAATCTTGAAAAAGAAAAAAAATGAACAAAGTACCTGAACAGACATTTCTTTGAAAAAAAACATACAAATAGCCAATAATCACATAAAAAGATGTTCAACATCATTACCAGGAAAATGCAAATCAAAACCACAATAAGATCCCACTCCACACCCATCTGAATAGCTATTATAAAGACATGTTTAAAAAAAAAAAAAACAGAAAGTAACATCCAGGCAAAAGGAGGAAAATAAGTTGGAATCCTTGCACATTGATTGTGGGAATGTAAAATAGTGGAGGCACTATGAAAAACAGTTAGTGGGGGGGGGGAGGGTCTGGGTGACTCAGTGAGTTGGGTATCCAACTCTCCATTTTGGCTCAGGTCATGGTATCAGGGTCCTGGGATCAAGCCCTACATTGAGCTCCTTGCTCACTGAGGTGTCTGCTTGAGATTCTCTCTCTCACTCTTCCTCTGTCCACCCCCTCAGCACTCACTCACACACACTCTCTCTCTCTGGAATAAATCTTATTTTTTAAAAAAAGTATAGGGGCACCTGGGTGGTTCAGTTGGTTAAGCATCTGTCTTTATCTCAGGTCATGATCCCAGGGTCCTGGGATTGAGTCCTGCATCGGGCTCCCTGTTCAGCAGGGAGCGTGCTTCTTCCTCTGCTGTTCCCCCTGCTTGTGCTCTCTCTTTTTCTCTGTCAAATAATAAAATCCTTTTAAAATATGTATAGTGGTTCCTCAAAAAAATTAAGCATAATTACCCTATGATAAATAATTCTACTTCCAGCTATATATCCAAAGGATGTGGAAACAGGGAGTCTGATATTCATATGCCAAAGGGTCACTGCAGCATTATTTGAAATGGCCAAAAGGCAGAAACAACCCAAGTATCCAAAAACAATGAATAAACAAAATGTGATAAATATATATAATGGAATATTTCCCCAAAGATCTACAGATGGTCAGTGAGCACGTGAAAAGATGCTTGGCATCACTAATCATTACAGAAATGTATATCAAAACCACAATGAGATACTTCAAATCCATTTAAGATGGTTATTATAAAAAAGGGGAAATAAATGTTGGTGAAGATGTGGAATCCTCACATCTAGTAATATAAAATGGCATGGCTATTAGGGAAAACGGTTTGGCAATTTCTCAAAAAGTTAAACATGGGGGTGCCTGGATGGCTCAGTGGGTTAATGCCTCTGCCTTTAGCTCAGATCATGATCCCATGGTCCTGGGATCGAGCCCCACATTGGGCTCTCTGCTCAGCAGGGAGCCTGCTTCCCTTCCGCTCTCTGCCTGCCTTTCTGTCTACTTGTAATCTGTCAAATAAATAAATAAAATATTTTTTTTAAAAGTTAAACACGAAATTACTGTTTGATCCAGCAATTCCAATCCTAGGTATACACCCAAGAGAACTGAAAATAAGGACTAAAACTGATACTTGGACACCAGTGTTCATATAGCAGCTTTACTCACAAGAGCCAAAAGGTGGAAACAATCCAAGTGTACACCAACAGATGAATGGATAAACAAACATACACATACACTGTAATATTATTCAATCATAAAAAGAAATGAAAGTCTGATACATGCTATATCGTGGGTGAATCTTGAAAACATTTAAGTAACATAAGCCAAAAACAAAAGGACCAATATTGTAGGATTCCAATTATCTTACGTTTCTAGACTAGTCAAATTCGTGGAGACAAAAAGTACAATAGAGGTTTCCAGGAGCTGCAGGGAGGGGTATAGTGTTTCTGTTTGGAAGGATCAAAAATTCCTGGAACTAAATAGTAGTGATGATTATGCAAAAATTTAAATGTACATTTTTAACTTAAATGTACTTAATGTCACCAAAATTTACATGTAAAATGAGTATATTACGTATTTTACCAAAATAACAATGGTTCTTAAATACTGAAGTAAGGAACTGACCAATTAAAACAGATTATTACTAACAGAAACCTGCTACAGCATCTGAGAAACCAAATCAATAAAAACAATGAGTGCTTTGTGGGACAGACAGAGTATCATTACCTAAAGTCATATACCACAGTCTCATTAGAACTTAAATATTTCAATATGTTTAAATGTATCAGGGGCGCTGGGTGATTCAGGTAAGTGTCCAAGCCTTGGTTTCAGCTCAGAGTTGTAATCTCAGGATCATGAAATAGAGCCCTGTATCAGGCTCCACGCTTAGTAAGGAGTTTCTCCCTCTGCCCCAGCCCTCTACATGTTCTCTCTCTCTCTCTAAAATCAATCAAGAAAATACATTAATCTTGATGTAGAGAAAGGGGAACCCTCTTACACTATTGGTGGGAATACAAGTTGGTTCAGCCACTTTGGAAAACAGTGTGGAGATTCCTCAAAAAGTTAAAAATAGAGCTACCCTATGACCTGGCAATTGCAGTACTAGGTATTTACCCCAAAGATACAGACATAGCAAAAAGAAGAGCCATGTGTACCCCCAAGTTCATAGCAGCAATGTCCACAACAACCAAAAACTGTGGAAAGAGCCAAGATGGCCTTCAAAAGATGAACAGATAAAGAAGATTGGTCCACATATACAATGGAATATGGAATATTACTCAGCCATCACAAAGGATGAACACCCAATTTTTGCATCAGCATGGATGGGACTGGAGGAGATTATGCTAAGTGAAATAAGACAAGTAGAGAAAGTCAATTATCATATATTTTCACTTACTTGTGGAACATAAGGAATAACATGGAGGACATTATGAGAAAGAAAGGAAAACTGAAGGGGGGAAATCAGAGGGGAAGACAAATCGTGAGAGACAGTGGACTCCGAGAAACAAACTGAGGGTTTTAAAGGGCAGGGGGATGGGGGATGGGTGGGCCTGGTGGTGGGTATTAAGGAGGGCATGTATTGCATGGAGCACTGGGTGTTATACATAAACAATGAATCCTGGAACACTACATCAAAAACTAATGATGTATTGTATGGTGACTAACAACACAATGAAAAAATTTTTTTAAACTTTAAAAAAAAAAAGGTATCTTTCTCTGCTTGACTTATTTCGCTAAGCATGATACGAAATAAGTCAAGCAGAGAAAGACAACTATCATATGATCTCCCTGATATGAGGAAGTGGTGATGCAACATGGAGGCTTAAGTGGGTAGGAGAAGAATAAATGAAACAAGATGGGATTGGGAGGGAGACAAACCATAAGTGACTCTTAATCTCACAAAACAAACTGAGGGTTGCTGGGGGGAGGGGGTTTGGGAGAAGGGGGTGGGATTATGGACATTGGGGAGGGTATGTGCTTTGGTGAGTGCTGTGAAATGTGTAAACCTGTGATTCACAGACCTGTACCCCTGGGGATAAAAATATATGTTTATAAAAAATTAAAAATTAAAAAAAAAAAGAAACAGCACAAAAAAAAAAAGGTATCAAAAGATTTTCTTTTCAAAGTTTCCTTTCCCCCTCCCATACTGAAACATAAAACAAAAACCCCCTCCTTTCTAGCTTTCCTCATGATAACAGAAAGGTTGCAGCAGTACCAGATCATGTCCTATCTACATATACCCATCCACAAGGCAAAGTCCCCTCTGCACAGACTAAATCTGCATCAGGTTTTATCACTCTCAGAGCACTGCCTCTGTTCCAAAGACAGGCCTTCATACAGAACCCAGCCTTGACCATGAATCGGAAATTTCTTTTAAAGGGACTGAATGGGGGTGCCTGGGTGGCCCAGTGGGTTAAAGCCTCAGCCTTCAGCTTAGGTCGTGATTCCAGGGTCATGGGATCAAGCCCCACATAGGGCTCTCTGCTCAGCAGGGAGCCGGCTTCCTCCTTTCTCTCTGCCTGCCTCTCTGCCTACTTGTGATCTCTGTCTGTCACAAAATAAATAAATAAATAATAATAAATAAAAGGACTGACTGTATCATAAATGCACTGAATCTTACTCCAAAGGATAGGAAAGGAGACACTTTAATTCTTGACATGGTTGATTACCCAATCTCCCTTGAATCAGTTCAATTCAGGTCTAGCTTGCAAGTGTATGGCTGGAGAGAGAAGAAAAACAGCAATGAGAGACTAGCAAATAGGAAAAAGAAAAGGATGATACTCAAAGTAGCTACCAAGAAAAGAAATATACTAATATAGAAATAATATAAAAAATTTTTTCAAGCAATGGATATAGTGAGTCAGAGTCCCACATATTCCACCCCAAATTCCCTAAGAGCATCACAGCCAGATGAGGAAAGGAGCAAAAAAGAGAATCACTAAATGGAATCAGGGATTTCAGTGAGGAAGCCAACAAGTATTCATGTATTAACCTTATAATCACTTGTTTCTGTTAATATCATCAAATAGAAAGTTCAGTTAAACAACTGATACCCAAGAAATTGAAGTGGCAGTAGAAAACCTTTTATTTTTGTAATGTATAAGGATTTACTCCTCTCAGGAATATTATCAATTTTGAATTTTTGAAAAATGCAAATCTGTAGAGAAAATAATATCCTAAGCTGACAAGGGTGCAGAGAAATAATAACCTTCCCTGTCCTGGCAGTGACAACAACGGTTTAGACATAGGAGTAGGTAAACTATAGTACACCCATATTATGAAATAGCAGTCATCGAAACCATGAATAGTCCAGAATAAAAAAGACTCACAGTGTAACAGATTTAAAATAAAAGACTAAGACAATATATACAGTATGGCCTTAAATTTTATTTATTTTAAATGCCTACTTAACGTTATTTTTTTAAGTAGACTCTATGCCCAGCATGGAGCCCAAAGCAGACCTCAGACTCACAACCCTGAAGATCAAGACCTGAGCTGATATCAAGAATCACTTAACTAACTGAGCCACCCAGACACCCCTATATGCCTATTTAAATGTGTACATAGAAAAAAATACAAAGATATACTAATAGGTTAAGAGGAGTTATGTATGGATCACAAAAGATATCACCATTATTTTCCTTTTTGTGTATTTCTCTGCATTTACTGACATTTCTCTAATGAATACATATATTGCATAATCAAAAGGAAAATGCTACACAGAAAAAGAGAAAGCTTGAATGTGTTCCACATACTGAATTCACAATACAGGGAAGAATACATTACATTTTAGAAAAAATTCCAACAACAAAAAAAAAGACAAAATCTTTTCTTGATGCTTTCAAAGGTTTAACCTTGAGTTCTCTGGAAAAGTCATTCATCCAAAACATAGCTTCCCCAAAGATGTCAAACGAAAGAAGAATTGTTGGGGTAATTTCAAACTACATCCCAATTATCTGCTACAAGATTTCTGAATCATTGTTGTGATAACTGTGAAGTTCTAGGTGAAATGGATTCATACTGGAATTCTAAAGCTGCCACCCAAAGACAGTTATTTGAACTCAGCAGTAAACCTTCATAACAGGCTCAAGAAATAGAAAGGCTAAGAGGGAAATAAAGTACATTCATGAAGGCACAAGTTTCTAACAACTAAATATTATTATATTTACACCCTGACTTTTAAAATACTACCAGGATTAACAAAGCAAAATAAAACTCTTCACTAGATTGGACTCCTAATTAAGCATTTATCGATCCCTATGTGCTAGGTCCTGAGGTTACAAACATAAAGATACAGCGGTGCTTATTTATATCCAGCAGAGCTGGGAAACCATCTAAGAGATGACATTTGAGCTTTTTAAGTTGGCATTCCCAGGCAGAGAAAGGTAATCACTGCATTCATCATATTTTAAGAACCTAAGCAAAGTGACAAAGATAGGAAAGTTCTAAGCCTGTCTGGAAAAGGTGAGTTGAGTTGTCCAGCATATTTAGAGTAGGAAATGTGAAGACAATGTCAAAAACAAAACTCAAGAAAAGTTTGGTGCCACCCTTCCTCCTGTACATGAAATGTATGTGAAATTTCATACAAAAGATAAAAATGGACTTAACTTTCTTTTTTTTATTATGTTATGTTAGTCACTATCCAATACATTATTACTTTTTGACTTAACATCTTTCTAATGGCTGAGAAGACGAGCAAGATGGTGGAGGAGTGGGAGACCTAAATTTCATCTGGCTCCAGGAATTCATCTAGATAGTTATCAAACCACTATGAACACCTACAAACTCCACAGGAGGTCAATGGAAAGAATAGCAGGAATTCTATGAACAGAAAACTGACCACTTTCTGGAAGGCAGGATGTGCAGAGAAGTGAATCCGAGGGAATATTTGGGAAGACAGACCACAGGGGAGGTAGCCTCCATCAGCCGGCTCCTGGCAAGTGATACAGCAGTGGAACACAAAATCAAGAACTTTTAAAAGTCTGCTCTGGTGAGTGATGTGGCTCTAGTGGCTAAAAGGGGGATAGAACCCTCACTGGGACAATGTGGTCTCAGGACCCCCAGGGTCACAGAAAGACCGGGGGTGCCTGAGTGTGGCAGAGCTCCAAAGTATTGGAGAAGAGAAGCCAGCTGCAAAGAAGCACCCAAGGGGTGGGTTCTCAGGTTGGGGTTGTCATAAACCATGATCCGCAGCACAGCAGGGGCCCAACAAGCAGTAGATCCAGGGAGAAGCTTCTTCCTCCACCAGGAGGAGGAGCCCAGGAGCATGCTGCAGGAATCTGCTGGGTTAGAAACACCAAAAGGATCATGTTCCAGAGATAGAAACATTAAGTCACAGGCAGGTGAGCATGGAGTGTGGCTGGAGACCAGAGAGACAGGAGTGACTGACTGCTTTGCTCTGAGGGCACACTAAGGGGGGGTGGGGGCTGAGTTCTTGGCTCCTCCGGGACCAGAGGACCATCTTCATTCCCATCCTCCAAAGCTCTACAGAAAGCTTCCAGGGAACAAAAGCTACCAAAAGCAAGCTGAGCAGATTACTTAGACTGGTCCTTAGCAAGGGTGGTACAATTCCATCTCAGGCAAAGACATTTGAATATCACTGCAACAGGCCCCTCTCCTAGAAGATCACCAAGAACATCCAGCCAAGACTAAGTTTACCATTCAAAGAGGAACTGCAAAACTCCAGTGCTAGGGGAATACTGCACAAAGAATTCATGGCTTTTTACCCATGATTCTTTAGTATTTCAGAGTTTTGGGGTTCTTTTATTTTTGTTTTGCTTTTTTAAATTTTTCTTTCCTTTATATTTTTTTTCTTTCAGCAGAAAAAAAAATTATTATAGGAGTATATCATTATAGCTCTTAAATGAATGTTACTATAGTAGAAGTGTGTGAACCCCAAAAGAGTAATAAATTTTTACTGATTCATAAGAATGCTTTATAAATTAAGGACACTAATCTTTTGGGTGTTATATGCATTAAATTATTTCTCTATTAATTTTTTTTCAACCAACATTTTATTGTATCGATTCCTTTTTTAAAATCTTTTTTTAACTTTCTTTTTTTTTAATTTATTTTCAGCGTAACAGTATTCATTGTTTTTGCTTTTCATTTTTACCATCGTATTCTAACCCTTCACTGAATTTAACAATGTTTTCTGTATATCTATGAGCCTTTCCCTCTTTCAAATTCTGGGATACAGTTTCTTCTGATAGAACAAAATATATCCTAAATCTAGTGTATGACATTGTTCTAGTCTCCTGCCTGATCACTTTCTCTCCTTTATTTTTTTTTATTTTTTTCTCTCTTTTTTCAACCAAATTTTTAATAATTCCTTTTGTTAAGAGTTTATTTATTCATTTGACAGACATAGATCACAAGTAAGCAGAAAGGCAGGCGGGGGGTATGGGGGAAAGCAGGCACCCTGCTGAGCAGAGAGCCCAAAGTGGGGCTCAGTCCCAAGACCCTGGGATCAGGACCAGAACCGAAGGCAGAGGCTTTAACCGCCTGAGCCATACAGGTGCCCCAATAATTCCTTTTTTTAAAATATTTTTTAATTTGTATCTTTATAGTCATATTCCATCACTTCATCATATTTACACTTATTTTATATATATATATGTATATATACATATATTTTTTTTCTTTCTTTAAAATTTCGGGAAACAGTTTCTTCTAACCGACCAAAATACACCCAGAATCTAGTGTGTGGCTCTGTTCTATTCACTAGCCTGATCATATTCTTTTTTCTTTTTTGTCTTTTTTTCCCCCTTTCCTTTCCCCCTGGGCTTTGGTTCTCTTCTGATCTGTTTAGTGTATAGTTTTCTGGGAACATTGTTACCCTTTCAGCATTTTCATCTCTCATTCATCTATTCTTCTCTGGATGAAAACACAAAATGGAAAAACTCATCTCAAAAACAACAACAACAACAACAAGAGGCAGTACCTCTTGTAAACTAGGGACTTAATCAATATGAACATTAGTTACATGTCAGAACCAGAGCTCAGAATGACAGTTATAAAGATAGTAGCTGGGCTTGAAAAAAGCATAGAGGACACTAGAGAATCCCTTTCTGGAGAAATAAAAGAACTAAAATCTAACCAAGTCAAAATAAAAAATGTTATTAATGAGGTACAATAAAAAATGGAGATTCTAACTAATAGGTTAAATGAGGCACAAGAGAGAATTGGTGATATAGAAGACCAAATAATGGAGAATAAAGAAGCTGAGAAAAAGAGAAATAAACAACTACTGGATCAGGGGCTGGGGTAGAATTCAAGACATAAGTAATAGCATAAGATGAAAGAATATTAGAATAATTGGGATCACAAAAGAAGAAAAAAGAGAGGGGCAGAAGGTATACTGAAGCAAATTACAGCAGAGAACTTCCCTTATTTGGAAAAGGAAACAGGTATCAAAATTCAGGAGGCACAGAGAACCCCCCTCAAAATCAAAAAAGTAGGTCAACACTCCACCATCTAATGGTAGAATTTACAAGTATCAGAGACGAAGAGAAAATCCTAAAACCAGCTCTGGACAAGAGCTCTGTAACCTACAAAGATAGAAATATTAGACTGGCAGCAGACCTATCCAGAGAGATCTGGCAGGCCAGAAAGGACAGGCATGATAGATTCAGAGCACTAAACAAGAAAAATATGCACTCAGGAATACTATACCAATCTAAGCTCTCACTGAAAATGGAAGGAAAGATAAAAAGCTTCTAGGACAAACAAAAACTAAGAATTTGCAAACACCAAACCAGCCCTACAGGAAATATTGAAAGGGGTCTTCTAAGGAAAGAGAGAGACTAAAAGTAACACAAACCAGAAAGGAACAGATACAATATGCAGTAACAGTCACCTTACAGACAATATACTGGCACTAAATTTGTATCTTTCAATAGTTATCCTGAATACCAATGGGCTAAATACGCTCAAAAAAAAAAAAAAATACACAGTATCAGGATGGATTTTTTTAAAAAAAAGACCCATCAACAGGCTGTCATTTTAGAACCAAAGACACCTCCAGATTTAGTGAGGAGATGGAAAACAATTTACATGCTAATGGACATCAAAAGAAAGCTGTGGGGGGGTGGGCAATCATTGTATCAGACAAATTAGACTTTAAACCAAAGACTATAGTAAAACATGAGGAAGAACACTATATCACACTTAAAGGGTACATCCAACAATAAGATCTAACAATTTTATCTATGCCCCTAACACGGAAGAAGCCAATAATAAAAGCCAATCAATAACAATATCAAAGACACACATCGACAATAATAAAATAGTAGTCGGGGACCACTGAAATGAAAAGATAATCTAAACATAAGATCAACAAGGAAATAAAGGTTTTAAATGACACACTGGACCAGATGGACTTCACAGATACATACAGAACATTCCATCCCAAAACACAAGAATACACATTCTTCTCTAGTGCTAGTGCACATGGAACATTCTCCAGAATAGATCACATCCTGGGTCACAAATCAGGTCTCAACCAGTACCAAAAGACTGGGATCATTCCCTGCCTACTTTCAGACCACAATGCTCTGAAACTAGAACTCAATCACAAAAGGAAAGTTGGAAAGAACTCAAATACATGGAGGCTAAAGAGCATCCTACGGAAGAATGAATGGGTCAACCAGGAAATTAAAGAAGAATTGAAAAAATTCATGGAAACAAATGAAAATGAAAACACAACTCTTCAAAATCTTTGGGACACAGCAAAGACGATCCTGAGAGGAAAGTATATAGCAATACAAGTCTTTCTCAAGAAACAAGAAAGTCCTCAAATACACAACCTAACCCTACACCTACAGCAGCTAGAAAAAGGACAGCAAAGAAAGCCTAAACCCAGCAGGAAAAGCGCTATAATTAAGGTCAGAGCAGAAATCAATCAAATAGAAACCAAAAGAACAGTAAAACAAATCAACGAAACAAGGAGCTGCTTCTCTGAAAGAATTAAGAAGACTGATAAACCCCTGGCCAGCTTATCAAAAAGAAAAGAGAAAGGACCCAAATTAATAAAATCATGAATGAAAGAGGAAAGATCACAACCAACACCAAAGAAATACAAACAATTATAAGCACATATTACAAGCAACCATATGCCAGCAAATTAGACCATCTGGAAGAAATGGATGCATTCCTAGAGACATATAAACCACCAAAACTGAACCAGGAAGAAATAGAAAACCTGAACAGACCCATAACCAGCAAGAAGACTGAAGCATTCATCAAAAATAGCTCAACAAACAAGAGGCCAGGACCAGTTGCTTCCCAGGGGGATTCTACAAAACATTCAAAGAAGAATTAATGCCTGTTCTTTTCCATTCTTTTTCAAATAAATATAATAATCCTAAAATTTATATGGAACCATAAAAGACCTCAAATAGCCAGAGGAATGTTGAAAAAGAAAACCAAAGCTGGTGGCATCCCAATTCCACACTTCAAGCTCTATTACAAAGCTGTGATCACCAAGACAGCATGGTACTGCCATAAAAACAGACACATAGACCAGTGTAACAGAGTAGAGAGCCCAGATATGGACCCTCAACTCTATGGTCAATTAATCTTCGACAAAACAGGAAATAATATACAGCGGAAAAAAGACAGTCTCCAATAAATGGTGCTGGGAAAACTGGACAGCTATATGTAGAAGAATGAAACTCGACCATTCTCTTACACTGTACACAAAGATAAACTCAAAATGGATAAAAGACCTCAACGTGAGACAGGAATCCATTAGAATCCTAGAGGAGAACATAGGCAGTAATCTCTTCGGTATCAGCCACAGCAACTTCTTTCAAGATATGTCTCCAAAGGCAAAGGAGACAAAAGCGAAAATAAACTTTTGGGACTTCATCAAAATCAAAACTTTCTGCACAGCAAAGGAAACAGTCAAGAAGACAAAGAGGCAACCCACGGAATGGGAGAAGATATTTGCAAATGACAGTACAGACAAAAGGTTGATATCCAGAATCTATAATGAACTCCTCAAACTCAACACACACAAAACAGACAATTATATCAAAAAATGGGCAGAAGATATGAACAGACACTTCTCCAATGAAGACAATGACTATCAGACACATGAAAAAATGTTCATCATCACTAGCCATCAGGGAGATTAAAATTAAAACCACACTGAGATACCACCTTACACCAGTTAGAATGGCCAAAATTAGCAAGACAGGAAACAACATCTGTTGGAGGGGATGTGGAGAAAGGGGAACCCTCTTACACTGTTGGTGGGAATGCAAGCTGGTGCAGCCTCTTTGGAGAACAGTGTGGAGATTCCTCAAGAAATTGAAAATAGAACTTCCCTATGACCCTGCCATCACACTCCTGGGTATTTACCCCAAAGATACAGATATCGTGAAAAGAAGGGCCATCTGTACCCCCATGTTTATAGCAGCAGTCATTAGTCATTTTCTGTGGAAAGAACCAAGATGCCCTTCCATGGACGAATGGATAAGGAAGATGTGGTCCATATACACTATGGAGTATTATGCCTCCATCAGAAAGGACAAATACTCAACTTTTGTAGCAACATGGATGGGAGTGGAAGAGATTATGCTGAGTGAAATAAGTCAAGCAGAGAGAGTCAAGTATCATATGGTTTCACTTATTTGTGGAGCATAACAAATAGCAAGGAGGACATGGGGAGATGGAGAGGAGAAGGGAGTTGGGAGAAATGGAAGGGGACGCTAACCAGAGAGACTATGGACTCTGAAAAACAATCTGAGGGTTTTGAAGGGGCAGGGGTGGGAGGTCGGGGTACCAGGTGGTGTGTATTAGAGAGGGCACGGATTGCATGAAGCACTGGGTGTGTTGCAAAAATAATGAATACTGTTATGCTGAAAATAAATAAAAAATAAATTAAAATAAAAAGACAGTATGGTATGGGCACAAAAACAGACAACAAGATCAATGGATCAGAATCAAGAACCCAAAAATGGACCCTCAACTAATCTTGAAAAAGCAGGAAAGAATGCCCAATGGAAAAAAAACAGTCTCTTCAACAAATGGTGCTGGGAAAATTGGACAGCCACATGCAGAAGAATGAAACTGGACCATTTCCTTACAGCACACCCAAAAATAGACTCAAAATGGACGAAAGACCTCAATGTGAGATAGGAATCCATCAAAATCCTTGAGGAGACATGGGGAGATAGAGAGGAGAAGGGAGTTGGGGGAAATTGGAAAGGGAGGTGAACCATGAGAGACTATGGACTCTGAAAAACAATCTGAGGGTTTTGAAGGGGCGGGGGGTGGTAGGTCGGGGTACCAGGTGGTGGGTATTATAGAGGGCACGGATTGCATGGAGCACTGGGTGTGGTGCAAAAATAATGAATACTGTTATGCTTGAAATTAAAAAAAAAAAAATTCTTGAGGAGAACACAGGCAGCAACCTCTTCAACCTCAGACGTAGCAGCTCCTTCCTAGAAACATCGCCAAAGGCAAGGGAAGCCAGGGAATACATGAACTATTGGGACTTCATCAAGATCAAAAGCTTCTACACAGCAAGGGAAAGAGTCATCAAAACCAAAAGACAACTAACGGAATGAGAGAAGATATTTGCAAATGACATATCAGATAAAGGGCTAGTATCCAAAATCTATAAAGAACTTATCAAACTCAACACCCAAAGAACAAATAATCCAATCAAGAAATGGGCAGAAAGGGTGCCTGGGTGGCTCAGTCATTAAACATCTGCCTTTGGCTCAGGTCATGATCCCAGGGTGCTGGAATCAAGCCCCACATTGGGCTCCCTACTCAGCAGGAAGCCTGTTTCTCCCTCTCCCATTGCCCCTGCTTGCATTCCCTTTCTCACTGTCTCTCTCTGTCAATTAAATAAATAAAATCTTAAATTTTAAAAAAAGGAATGAGTTTTCCATATAAAGAATCATGTCATCTGCAAAGAGAGAGTTTGACTTCTTCATTACCAATTTGGATACCTTTTATTTCTCTTTGTTGTCTGATTGCTGTTGCTAGGACTTCTAATACTATGTTGAACAAGAGTGGGGAGAGTGGGCATCCTTCTCGTGTTCCTGATCTCAACGAGAAGGACGCAAGCTTTTCCCCATTGAAGATGATATTTGCTGTGGGTCTTTCATAGATAGATTTGATGAAGTTCAGGAATGTTCCCTCTATCCCTATACTTTGAAGCGTTTTAATCAGGAACAGATGCTGGATTTTGTCAAATGCTTTTTCTGCGTCAATTGAGAGGACCATGTGGTTCTTCTCTCTTCTCTTATTAATTTGTTCTATCACATTGATTGATTTGTGAATGTTGAACCATCCTTGTAGCCCAGGGATGAATCCCACCTGGTCATGGTGGATAATCTTTTTAATGTGGTGTTGGATCCTGCTGGCTAGGATCTTGTTGAGAATCTTAGCATCCATATTCATCAGTGATATTGGTCTGAAATTCTCATTTTTGGTAGGGTCTTTGGGGATCAGGGTAATGCTGGCTTCATAGAAAGAGTCAGGAAGTTTTCCTTCTGCTTCAATTTTTTTAAAAAGCTTCAGGAGAATAGGTGTTATTTCTTCTTAGAAAGTTTGGTCGAATTTCCCAGGGAATCCATCAGGTCCTGGGCTCTTGTTTATTGGGAGGTTTTTGATCACTGCTTCAATCTCGTTACTAGATATTGGTCTATTCAGGTTGTCAATTTCTTCCTGATTCAATTTTGGGAGTTTATAGTTTTCCAGGAATGCATCCATTTCATCTAGGTTGCTTGGCTTATTGGCATATAACTGTTGATAATAACTTCTGATGATTGTTTCTACTTCCTTGGTGTTAGTTGTGATCTCTCCCTTTTCATTCATAATTTTATGTATTTGAGCTTTCTCTCTTTTCTTTTGGGTTAGTGTGGCCAATGGTTTATCGATCTTATTGATTCTTTCAAAAAACCAGCTTCTAGTTTCATTGATACTTTCTACTGTATCTCTGGTTTCTACCTCATCGATCTCAGCTCTAATCTTATTTCCCTTCTTATGTGTGGAGTTGGTTTGATTTGTTGTTGATTCTCCAGTTCTTTAAGGTGTAGAGACAGCGGCTGTGTTCTGGATTTTTCAGTTTTTTTGAGGGAGGCTTGGATGGCTATGTATTTCCCCCTTAGGACTGCCTTTGCTGTATCCCATAGGTTTTGGATCAAAGTGTCTCCATTGTCATTGGTTTCCATGAATTGTTTCAGTTCTTCCTTGATCTCCTGGTTGATCCAAGCATTCTTAAGGAAGGTGGTCTTTAGCTTCCAGGTGTTTGAGTTCCTTCTGAAATTTTCCTTGTGATTGAGCTCCAGTTTCAAAGCATTGTGATCTGAGAATGTGCAGGGAATCATCTCAGTCTTTTGGTATCGGTTGAGTCCTGATTTGTGACCCAGTATGTGGTCTATTCTTGAGAAGGTTCCATGTGCACTTGAGAAGAATGAGTATTCTGTTGTTTTAGGGTGGAATGTTCTGTATATATCTATGAGGTCCATCTGGTCCAATGTGTCATTCAATGCTCTTGTTTCTTTATTGATTTTCTGCTTCGATGATCTGTCTATTTCTGAGAGAGGCATGTTAAGATCTCCAATGATTAGTGTACTCATATCAATATGACTCTTTATCTTGATTAACAGTTTTCTTAAGGAATTGGCTGCTCCCATATTGGGGGCATAGATATTTACAACTGTTAGATCATCTTGGTGGATAGTCCCTTTAAGAATGATGTAGTGTCCTTCTGTATCTCTGACTACAGTCTTTAGTTTAAAATCTAATTTATCTGATATGAGAATCGCTACCCCAGCCTTCTTTTGAGGCCCACTGGCATGAAAGATGCTTCTCCATCCCTTCACTTTCAGTCTGGGTGTATCTTTAGGTTCAAAATGGGTCTCTTGTAGACAACATATGAATGGGTCCTGTCGTTTTATCCAGTCTGCAACTCTGTACCATTTTATGGGCACATTTAGGCCATTCACATTGAGGGTGATTATTGATAGATACGTTTTTATTGACATCGTGTTACCTTTGAAGTCTTTCTTTCTGTAGATTGTCTCTATATTTCTTTTCAATGCTATTCTTGGGTTTTTTCCTTCTTTAAAGAAGCCCCCTTAATATTTCCTGCAGTATCGGCTTGGTGGTTGCATAGTCTTTTAAGCCTTGCTGGTCCTGGAAACTCTTTATGTCTCCATCCATTTTGAATGTCAGTCTTGCTGGATAAAGTATTCTTGGCTGCATGTTCTTCTCATTCAGTGCCCTGAATATATCTTGCCAGCCCTTTCTGGCTAGCCAGGTCTCTGTGGACAGGTCTGACGTTATTCTGATGGGCTTTCCTCTGTACGTTTGTCCTAGCTGCTTTCAAGAGGTTCTGCCTACAATTATAATTCTTCATTCTTACTATTAGGTGTCTTGAGGACTTTCGAGAATCTGTAATCTTGGGGGGGAACCTTTCGGCCTCTCTAGTACATGAACGCTGGTTCCATTCACGAGATTTGGAAAATTTTCATGAAGAACTTGTTCCACTATATCTTCTAGACTTTTTTCTTTCTCCTCCCCTTCAGGGATTCCAATAATTCTGACATTGGAACGTTTCATGGCATCATTTATTTCCCTGATTCTGTTTTTGTGGCTTCTAAGCTGTTTATTCCAGGCTTCCTCCTGATCCTTTCTCTCTATCTGTCCTCCAGATCACTACTTCTATCTTCTGTCTCAGTTACTCTAGCGTTGAGAGAATTTAGATTAGATTGGAACTCATTGAGAGCATTGTGAAGCTCATCCCTGGTAGCTTTCAGCTCTTCCCTAATATTGAAAACATGATCTCTGGTCGTTTTCGGCCCTAATCAATTCCGTTTTGGTCACCCATGGCTTAAATTAAAATAAATATTAAAAAATAAAAACCACACATTGGGGGCAAAAAAAAAAAAGCATCTTTCTAATTCTAAAATTTCCTTGTCCTCCACACTTAAAAGTACAGCCACACATACCTCTTAGCAATATCTTTCCTCCTTGGCTATAGAGCCTACCCTAACCCCAAACAGTATCAGGTTCACAAAGGTAACAACAGCTGGCAATTTCATAACACGTTCAGGGGTCACCCAGATAATTTGTGTTCAGAACACAACATGGCAAAATCTATTTGTCTGTAAACTAGACACTTCCCGCTAGATCATAAAATTTTTTCTGATTCTGTTTAACACTTTTATCAGCCACTCGGAAAAAGAAGACAAGTTTATCAATTGTGTATATAAAGGTTCAAAGAAAAAGTAGTATGTGGAATCAAAAACTCAAGCTTCAAAAAGATCTGACAGGTTCAACTGCTGAGCCAAATACATCTAGCCCCCCACCAACTTAGAACCAACAGGGTCAAATCAAATATGCTCCCCCTGATGAAATGTAGTGGAAATAAAATACAAAATCTTTATAAAATGAAATTAGAATTTTAGATTTATGATTCTCATCAATCATAGAAGTTTGGGATTGAAGAGATCTAGCTTGACTTTAGTTCATGTAAAATAAAACCTAGAGTTTAATTACTATAACTTCAATATGAATAATTAGTGTGAAATGGTAGCCAAAAGCCTAGGAAGATTAGGCTTTGTGCCACATTAATTTAAAACATTCCATTCAATACTACAAATATATGTTTAAAACCTTCTACATGCCTGGCACTGAATTATATCTGCCAAAAATACAAATATAAAGATGGCATGATTCCTACTTAAAAGAGTTTGTAGCCTAAATCAGTATTTTTTCAACCGGGGGTCACAAAATCCACTGAATTGCCACCAATATTTCTTAATGAAGTAGAAATGAATAGAAAATATCAGAGTACACTATACAAAGTACACAGTCTTGTATCATCAAACTTTAACTTTTTCATATACATGTATGTATGTATACTTATATGTAGATATACATAAAAACAAAAGAGATAGCAATTTTAAATGTATTTCTTATTGCAGAACATAGTCAAAAGTTAGAAAGACATTAGTCTAGAAGAAGAGGACAAAATAAATATACCACTGCAAGGTACAAAGTTTCATGAATTTAAAAGAATAAAATCTATCTGGTCAGAGAAAGAGGTCAAGGGTCTAGAAAAAGATTTACAAAGACAGCTATATATGAAAGAAGCCTCACTAGGCAAGAAAAAATATGAGACATGGAGAAGGAAAAGGACCCTACATAAAAGGAATAACATGAGTAAGACATAATGTAGTAAACAACAAAAAGTGTTTAATAGGTGGCAAATAGTTCTGGCACATGGCAGCATTGGTATAATTAATTCAAGACAGAAAGACTTGGAGAAAGTTCAGTTTGGCTAAAGTGTAAAGTACAAGCAGGACTGCAGATGAGGTTGAAAAAAGCAAATCTGAGCCATAATATGAAAGTTCTGGGCACGTAGTAAACACTTAATGAATGTCAGCTATTCCAACTAGACTTACTCAGTTCTAAAGCCTTAAACCTTGTATCTTTCTTTTTTAATTTATTTATTTGACAGAGATCACAAGTAGGCAGAGAGGCAGGCATAGAGAAAGAGGGGGGAGGCAGGCTCCCACTCAGCAAAGAGCCCGATGTGGGGCTCTAACCCAGGGCTCTGGGATCATGACCTAAGCCGAAGGCAGAGGCTTTAACCCACTGAGCCACACGGGCTCCCACAGTGTACCAGAATTCATTGTTTATGTACCACACCCAGTGTTCCATGCAATACATGTCCTCCATAACACCCACCACCAGGCTCACCCAGACTCCCACCTCCCGCCCCTTCAAAACCCTCAGATTGTTTTTCAGAGTCCATAGTCTCTCGTGGTTTATCTCCTCCAATTTCCCTCAACTCCCTTCTCCTCTCCATCTCCCCATGTCCTCCATGTTATTTGTTATGCTCCACAAATAAGTGAAACCATATGATAATTGACTCTCTCTGCTTGACTTATTTTACTCACCAAAATCTCTTCCAGTCCTGTCCATGTTGATAGAAAAGTTGGGTATTCATCCTTTCTGATGGAGGCATAATACTCCATAGTGCATATGGACCACATCTTCCTTATCCATTCGTCCATTGAAGGGCATCTTGGTTCTTTCCACAGTTTGGCAACTGTGGCCATTGCTGCTATGAACATGGGGGTACAGATGGCCCTTCTTTTCACAACATCTGTATCTTTGGGGTAAATACCCAGTAGTGCAATTGTAGGGCCATAGGAAAGCTCTATTTTTAATTTCTTAAGGAATCTCCACACTGTTTTCCAAAGTGGCTGTACCAACTTGCATTCCTACCAACAGAATAAGAGGGTTCCCCTTTCTCCACATCCTCTTCAATGCACGTTATTTACTGTCTTTTTAATTTTGGCCATTCTAACTGGTGTAAGGTGGTATCTCAATGTTTAAACCAAGTATCTTTAAGATCCTTTACATAAGGATCTAAAGTGCTGATTCTAAAGTGCTATGAATTACTGAAAGGCTATAAAGCAAATTACTTAAATGTAGACACAAAACATGGACTTACGAGAAATTACAGGGAGCCTATTAAATAAGAAAGAATGTTCAGATCATACCTGTCTAAATAATAAAATGGGCTGTCCCAAAAAATGGTGAGGGCATTGTCACTAGATGATTACCTGAATAAAGGCCAAATGCACATCGGTCTGAGATATACTGTCTATAATATAAAGTTCTGCATTCATCATACACTAATCCATTTTGTTTCTCACTCACCAATGAGTAAGAGCTATGAATGAGTTTTGAAGAGAGAAGGAGAAACAGATGGAAGCAGGAGGTTGGGATTTTATTTCATTGCAGAAAAGTAGGAAAACAGGAAACTTCTGAATGACATTTCCCAACACAGTAATTATCTCTACTAGAATATCCTAATGTGTGATATAGCAAATCAACCGCAAGAATCTGGACCACAGCTAAAATAATTTGGCAAAGTATTTACGAAAAATGTTTTAAGTTCCTAGAGGCTTTATGTGAAAAAATCTTGCCTTTCCATACAAAATCTGTCAAGAGGGGTTATGCAAGAGTCAAGAGCATAATCATAAACAGGTTTGTTCATTAGAATAAAAGCATAACACCGGAATTAAAATCCTAATATAGCATATCCAATAATTCTTACACATTGGGAATAATTTCAGATCATTCTCATCGTCAAGAATAAAGACACACAGGGCACCTTGGTAGCTCAGTGGGTTAAGCCTCTTCCTTTGGCTCAACTCATGATCTCAGGGCCCTGGGATCAAGCCCCTCATCAGACTCTGCTCAGCAGAGAGCCTGCTTCCCCCTCTCTCTGCCTGCCTCTCTGCCTACTTGTGATATCTCTCTCTCTCTCTCTCTGTCAAGCAAATAAATAAAATCTTTTTTTAAAAAAAGAATAAAGGGGCAGCTTGGTGGCTCAGTGGGTTACGCCTCTGCCTTCAGCTCAGGTCATGATCTCAGGGTCCTGGGATGGAGCCCCACATTGGGCTCTCTGCTCAGCGGGGAGCCTGCTTCCCCCTCTCTCTCTGCCTGCCTCTCTGCCTACTTATGATCTCTCTCTGTCAAATAAATAAATAAAATCTTTTTTTAAAAAAGTATCATGTTTATAATTTAGCTTACTGTTTCTAAAGCACATTCTCTTACAATACTGCATGATAAAATGAACTGTAACATCTGAATAGACTACTTCTGTAGTTGCATAATGACTTTTCTATTAAAAATGTTAATAATTTCCTGTTGGTTATTTCCTGTTTGCTTTACAGAATGACAGGCCAAAACAAAGACCTCTTGGTTTGAGAAGGCACTCAAAAAATAGTTGCTGGGGCACCTGGGTGGCTCAGTGCGTTAAAGCCTCTGCCTTCAGCTCAGGTCATGATCCCAGAGTCCTGGGATCGAGCCCCACATTGGGCTCTCTGCTCAGCGGGGAGCCTGCTTCCTCCCCTCTCTCTCTGCCTGCCTCTCTGCCTACTAGTGATCTCTGTATGTCAAATACATAAATAAGATCTTTAAAAAAAAAGTTTGCTAAATTCAACTTTCCTCCCAACTGTTTTAAGAAAAGGCAACACAATCCAACAGACTGTTTAAAAACCTGTCTTCTACATCAAAAACTAATGATGTACAATTAACATAACAAAATCAATGAATCAAAGCTCATTTAAAAAAATATGAGCTTTTTTTTTTTGCCTATCAACTATACCTCAATAAAGCTGTTCAAATTTTAAAAATAACAAAAATAAATAAACAGAAACCTGCCTTCTGTTGTGATGAGGACTGGATATTGTATGTAACTGATGAATCATTAAAACACTACCTCAAAAACTGATGATGTACTATATGTTGGCTAACTGAACATGGAAAAAAAAACCCTGCCTTCTGACTCATCATGCCCTGAATGTCTACTATCATTATCAATATAAATCATTACAATCAGAAGCAGAACAATAAATACCATGTCATCTTGTATAAATGTTTAATATAAAAAAATTCCTTAAGTATAACTATCCAATTTAAATTGAAAAGTCTGTAGAGAATGCCTTATCTTTTGAGCCAAAGACATACACTACTGACAAATTCCTTTCCGAAGCAACATGATGTAATCAAAGAAGCTGTGGCTTAGAATCCCAAAATCATCAGTTCAAATCTCAACTCAGCACTTACTGGCGTAAGTTCCTTAGATCTGTCACCTAACTTCTCTCAGCTAAAGTTTTTCTCATCAGTTTTAAAATGAGGGTATTACGGTGTAAGGCTCAAGTAGAATCATGATTTGGAAGTTCCCTGTAAACACTAAAACCCAATCATTAAACATCAAGCACATCCTCACTTTTCAGGACAAAATAGAGCCCTGGATATATCACATCTTCTCTGCCCTAGTGGATGCCTTTACCTCTGAGAGGTATGTGGCCCTTTTGGAGGCTTCAAAGACTGGGACTGCCTCATGGAACAAGTAACTAAAAAGCCCACAGCCCTCACACTAGTTCAGTGAGTTTTAGCCTATTTACCAGTAGATTTACTGAAATTTGTGATCACTGGTTCTTTCCAGTTGGGTTTCATCGACCTATTCCCTCCCTACCGTCAGCTGCCTCTGCACTACAGGATCCTTACAAGGTAAATTTCTTTTAAGGACTCAAGGCTTTTTTTTTTTTAATGCTTTTTTTTCACCTGGGAAAAATCTGGTAAAAAGCAGAAAATATGAAATACTGTTTAAATTAGATAAAAATAAATATAACATAAATAAATCCTTTTTTAATTAATAAACAAGCAAATAAAACATTGCAAAACTAAAATACAAGGTATTCTGGTTGGTAATAAGGAAAAACTGTCATGGTTTACCAAGTGTGGATTAGAAAATCAGTAACCAATGCTCTGAGAGATTTTAAAAAAAAATTTACCTTATGACAATAAAATAAATAAGATGATGACCTGAGGCAAGATTCCACTCCTAGAATGCCAAGCTAGTACAAATGTATTCAAACTTTTGTTGCTATACTATTTTAGAAGTTAATTATAAACATTCGTGTTTTATTTGTTATTGGTGTTTGCTGCTGCTACTGCTACTGCTTCTGCAGTTAGAGAATGAGAAAAGTATTTTCTTGGTCTTTGGTTTCTATATTTAGTAGTTTGGGTGCCACCGATATGGGAAAAGACAAGTGTTTCACAAAAATAGTTGGACTGTTCTCACCTAATGCACTTTAGTACAGGAAGCTTCTTGGAAACGTAAAATAAAGAATGGAAAGACAAAGGGCTTCCCAAGCATTCGTGGGAACAAGAGATCAGAGAACCTCAGAAAGAAAGAGACATAAGGAGTCAGAATTTGGGCTTACAGGTTCAGGAAAAACAACAACAACAAAACAAAACAGCCCCTTTAATACGAAAGAAGGGTAGCAAGAGAGTCAAGTATATCAGAAAATATTGCAGAGGAAGAAAATTAAGGAGAATATTCAATTGTTGAAGGGCAAAAAAGCACTAATAGCTTCTAAAATCCAGTTTCTTCAACTGTACGATGAAGATAACATTAGAACTGCTCTAGGAATCTACATGGTATAACCTGAGAATCCCTAGCAGCACACTGACTGGCCATGACTAAACCTCAAAAAAGGACAGTTTTCTCCCCTTCACCTAAAGTTAACCACAGAATATTACAATGAAAATGGAAGCCCAGATATCACCTAGTTCTAAGTGGATATCATATAATTTGAAAACGTTGTACAGAATTCCTACATTTACAAAAATTTAAAACTAGTAAGATATTTCTACAGGATCTCAAACACCTTACCAATGTCAAATACAGATGAACAGCTGCAGTAAGGAAAAATAAAACTCCTTTGTACTGCTGCAATAAGGGACTCCTTCCCTCACTAACATCCAAGCAGTTTCTCCAAACTGGTAGGAAGTAGGTACAAGTTTTCCCTCCCTGCTATAAGGAATATGGATTAGCAAGCAGAGATAGAAACCTGTGCTCCCACTGGGTGTGGTGCAAAAACAATGAATACTGTTATGCTGAAAAGAAATTTAAAAAAAAAAAAAAAAGAAAGAAACCTGTGCTCCAAGCTGCTCATAAAAATCAAAGCTGAAACTCAAAATATTTTCTCATAGGAATAATAATCATAGATTTTCAAGATAGCAATTAAATAATGCAGCTAGCATACTATTTTTGATTCACTGTTTTTCTTATTATAAGTATAATATTTAAGCTACTTTATAGGCTGAAATGGATTTTATTAGATAAAAGGCCTAGAAGTGTAGCCCTAACATGTTTATGGAAAGAGATGCACCCTGAGTTTTGAACAATCTTTCAGATCATAACTGAGGAAGGGACAGTAGAATAAAGCTGTGAGGTAAATAGAAAAAAGAGATGCCTTGTTTGGCAGCAAAGGCATCTAAATTACACTAAATCACAGCTGTTAATGTCTTCAGAATAACTGTCTCTCTCATTTACCAAGGACCTGTGCCCAATACTGTGCCCCTTCCCAGGAAATAACTATTTTTCTAAAGCTAAACTCATGGTCCTAAGAATTCAAGAATTTCATTCCATCTTTCTGATTAAATCACACACCAAATCCTAGCACTCTGAGATTCATATATGCCTATCTTGATTACCTTGCACTGCCTCCTTCTAAGAACACATCAGAGGAAATACCTAGTGTTATTATTACTTTAAGTACTAAAGGGAAAAGAAGAAATTAACACTTACTGAGCACTTGGTATGCTCTCATTTGATTTTCACAACCCTGTAGGTAAATATTACCCCCCACTTACAACATTAAGAAAATGATGTTAAATAACTTGCCCACAACACCATTAAAGAGAAGCCAGGACTCAGAATTTGGCTAACTCCCTACTCAAGGGTTTTTCTCCAAAGGAAATCATCACTTAGGTGCCACTGAACAGTTGACCACTTTCACATCAATTATTTGTTATTCTAACCCAGCAGCCCTAAAAGCAAGATATGGATAAAATAAACCATCAACTCTTCATTTCATGGAATCTATATAGTATTTAGAGAATTCTCTAAAATGTCCCCAGAGGTGAATCCCAGCTCTTTATATCATTTCCCAATTCCTTCTCAACAGAGACTCGAACAGGAGGGCTCCTTTTATCACATCCATCCTAGTAAGTTACCGTGTCATTATAGCACAGCTATTAAAAACTCCTGAAAGTTTCCTTTTCAAACAAGATTTTCTACCAGCACATATCTCTCTGTAGGTCTTTAAATTTAAATAAATTCAATTTTCACATGATAACTTGCCTGATGGTATTCCTAAGTGTTTGTTACTACCACCAGTTTAAAAAGTTGTTTTGTAGTAAATTGTGAGCTAAATTTTGATTGAACTGCAGTTAAAAAAGGAAAATAAAAGTCTATGTTTAGACAGATTCCCCATCTATAGTTTTCCATTACAAGCTTGGGAGGGAGGGGAACCTGTACATTCAACATTTTAAATCTGTTTTTAACCCAACAAGATGACAAATGACTTACAATAATGCAATGTGCCTGAACTCTTCTAGCATGTTATTGCCACAAAACACTCACATTATGTTACAACATTATTATAAAAGGAAAACTGACATTCAATCCCTTAAATTATTGAATATTATTTTTACAGAAGTTTAATGTTACAAGGATTATTTAGCTTCAGGAGTTTAACACTTATAACGGATAAAAGGAGGATTCTAAGAAAAATAATGATCTCATGAAAACAGGTTTGGGTTTTTTTAAACAAAGCTGTGACCATAATACATACTAAACTTAACACTTATACATGTCCAAAAACACTTCCTATTGTAAGGTAATTATTTCTAATACTGAAGGCAAAACAATTTAAAACAGAGCAAACATTTGCAGTCAAATGTCTGCAAAATTTTGAAATGGAGAAAAATGATGTCAACATTTTTTGTCCTTTTATTTGAAAGGCTCCAGTCCAAAAATAAACAGTCATCGGGCTCATCAACTCAGGTGCGGAAACTCATTAAAATTGAGATTTGGGAGCGAAGAAAACAAGATTCCCAGGATTTGGCTTCTTGGGTAAAACTGCCCTGTGCCCCACACCAGAAACCTCACGCAGCCACAGGGGCCCAGCCCACCCTGCCCGCCTCTCCCGGGCCGCACCTGCCGAGGCCGCGCCGCCAGCGCCCCCTGCCGCCCTCCCACGCCCCAAGACCCGCTCCCACCCCCAAATCCGCGCCCCTCCCGCACCGCCCCCGCCCCGCGCTCGCCCGGAGCTCGCCCCGCGCTCGCCCCACGCCGAGGCCGCGCAGCCTGCGGGCAGGGGCGGGGGCGCGCGGACGCGAATCGAGGCGGGGCCGCCACAGGGCCGAGAGCACGGGCGCGTCCCCGGGACCCCCGCTGCGGCCAGACCCGAGCCTCACCTACCTACGCCGTATTTCTCCTCCTCCGTGGGGGTCCACATGGCCGGGCCGGGCGCGGCCCCGCGTGCGCGGCAGCCGGGCAACAACGCGGCGGGGACGGCCGCGGGCCCGGCTGTGGCGCACCGCAAGCCGAAGCGGGGGCGGTCAGGCGGCGCGGGGCAGTGGGCGGCGCATCCTTCACAGGCCGTCCGGGATGCCGCCGCCGCCGCCACGTCCGGACCGCGAGGCTCCGCGGGCGGCCCAGCAGTTCCTGGCGGCGCGGCCGAGGGCTCTCCACCTGTCCGTCGCCGCTGCTCCCGCGCCGCTGTTCGGTCCCTCACAGCTCTGCTGCTGGGCTCCCAGCGCCGCCGCGGTTCGGCTCGCCTCAGCGGGCTCGCAGGACGGCCGCGCATGCGCCACTCCCCGGCGCGCGGGGGCTCGCGCTGCCCGGGCTCGCGCCGCCCGAGCCCGCGCGCGAGCCCACGCGCCGCCGCCGCTGCCGCGCGCCAGCGGAGGGAAATCCGCGAGAAGGGGTTGGGCAGCCCCGCGGGGGTCAAGCCTGGCTCCTCCGCTGACCCCCGCCCTCGACGGCGGGAAGCGCTGGAAGAGGAGGGCTGGGCAGGTGGAAGGCCCTAGGCCCCTAGAGGCTTGCGTGCCTAGTGCCTCCTACCAGACACACCGAGATTGCCGCGGGAGCCCTGTCCGAGAGCAGAGGGCCGAGAAAGAAAGATACTGTCTTCGGACCCATCCCAGTGTCACTCACAGGGTGGTCACGACCCATCCCCGGAAAGGTCCCTGGAACCACTCTGCTTCTCGCCAAATCCGAAAGCTGGAGTCGCCACAGGAGAACAAGGTGGAGCATACTCAGGCCCCTGGCTCCTCATCTCTGGGATGCCGTCTAGGCCGAAGTCCTGCCGCCTCCTTGGCTGTAGTTGTGCAGAGTTGGCCTATGCGGTTTGGGGTCTGAACAATAATAGCAGCCTTCCTAGTAAGGAAGCACTTCTTCGTTGGGATCTGGTATCCTGCCCTGAGCACCGCCTCTGCTGCTCCTAGGTTTCTGCCATGCTGACTATTCGGAGTTTCTGGCTCCATCCCGAAACTTTCCTCCTTTATCTCCTCCTCCCAAAATCTGTTCCCTCTTACTTCTGCAAATATCACCTTGTGACTCTAGATCAACCATTCGCCAAAGACCAGGATAATCCTGGCAACTGCAGGACTTCTTCCATCTACATATGGACCACCCATCTCTGTTACCGGCACTTCAGAGCCAAAACCCTGGTGTCATCCATCAATATCACTTTTTTTTTTTTTTAAGATTTGTTTTTTAAAAGATTTTATTTGTTTATCTGAGAGAGAGAGAGAGAGAAAGCATGAGAGGAGCAGGGAGCCCAATGCAGGACTCGATCCTGAGACTCCAGGATCATAACCTGAGCCAAAGGTGGTTGCTTAACCAACTGAGCCACCCAGGTGCCCCCACAATATCACTCTTGAACACCCCCACTCTTCAAAGCCCAGATCAGCGCCTCATTTCCAGGAAATCTTCCCTGATCCTGCAGCTAACAGACTGGACCCTTCCTTCTTTTGCCTAGGATTCCAGTTGTGTGCTTTTGTGCCTTATTTCTCCCATAAGACTATCAACTCCCAAAAGGCAAGCTCCAGACTAAAGTCATCTTTGTGGTCCCTCAGCACCTTGAACACCTGACACACACCTGTTGAGTAGGAAGCAAGACTAATATGAGAATATCTAGATAATCAACAGATCTTGTTGATTATTTCTTCATAAAGACCTTTATAACTGGTTCTACCTCCCAGATCTAAGCTCACCTGGATTGTTGCTGCAGACTTCCAACTCCTGACCTAAAGACTCCCACCAATGAAGGCTGCCCACTGCTGTAAAATATTCTGTAAATAACTGAGTTTCTCAGCAGTTAGATACATTGAGGGGTTGGGGGAGTTCAAGAACATAATAAAAAAGATACCCTTATTTATGTAGCTAACTGTTCCAGGAAGAACTCTGCCCAGTATCACCATGGAATGTCGTAATAGAATGAAGCCACATTCCCACAAAGCTTTCTCCAGGGAGCTTTCTAGCAAATGGGCCAAGTTATACAGACCTTCCAAACAACCGTAAAGCTTTTATCTCATATCTTCTTTCATCCTATTGGCTGGTGTACATGATCACAGTCTCAGAGCCTAAGGACTGGTTTTCCCTAAGTTTACTCTCTTGCTCTCAGTCTGAATTCATCTTGGGTGCCTGCTTCCCTGGACAAAGACAGTCTCAATCAACAACTGCAAACTACAGCTCAGGGATGGGAATGCATTAATCCCAACTGAAAAAAGGGAACAGAAAAGGAGCCAAGGTGAGAAGAAGGACATCTGATAAGTCCCAGACTCTACAGCCTTTCTCTTTGTACTAAATTTAGATTTTCTTGAAGCAAAAGAGCAGAGAGCACGTCATGGAGAATCGGCCTTCAGCAGGGATATGCACCTGCTTTCCTATATCCACAGCATCTGCTCTGAGTCCTTCCTCATGCTCCCAGTCTACTCTCACCCCACACATACATACCCCTCCCAGCATGTGAGCAAACCTCCAGCTTTCCTTTGAAAGTCAGGCTCGTCAGTGCCCTGCCCTCCCCTCTTCTCCATCCACTTCCTTATGTTTTCACCACCACCCAGCTTCATCATCTGCTCCTTCCTTGTAACAATCTGCAAGTGGGTGTGTCTTCAGTGTGTGGGTGACAGTGGGATGACACTGACTTCGGACCCATCCCAGTGTCACCCACTGTCCTCATCCTGGTGTCACCTACAGTGTGGTCAGGGCCCATCCCCACACTTCTTGACACCCACATGATGACACTGTGGGTGACACCGGGATGAGTCCGAAGACAGTGTGGGTGACACTGGGATGGGTCTGAAGACTTCCTTGCAGGATCTGCAAGGACTCACTGCACCATTGTTGCTACCTGCACTCCATTTTCACCCGGTTCTGCTCCACAGGTTCCTTCTGTGTTTCCAGGAACATCTGCCCTTTTGGTATTCTTATCCACCATTCCCTCTCTTCCTCTCTCTCTCTCTGACTTTGAAGAATCATCTGGTCCAGATTATTTCAATGCAATTCATTTGACTCTCAGAAAGTTCTGGTTTCTGAGCCTGTCACCTCCCAGAAACTGCTCTCCCAGAAGTCCCCAGGGTCATCCCAACTCCAGATACAAGCAGCTATCCTTCCCTGACTCTGACTGGGTCTTTGCATGCAGTATCCCAGAACCCATGTACTCTCCTCTCTTGAAACTCATGTACCCTCCTCACCCTCCAAGGGCCACTCTCCCTGGGAAATCTTCCCCAACTGCCCTTGGCTAAAGGGGATTTTGCTCTCCCATAAGGACATTTCCTGTAGTACCTGCTCATCCCAACTTCCTCCAAGAGATCAAATGTGTCTGCCTTGAACATTGACAAAGTCTGTTTCCTTCCTCAGTTGCAAAGATTGCTTTTCATTTATTTTTACCCCACACAGAGACTAACATAATGCCTACCACCTATCAGGAAGTCAACATATACTCTTGGGTGAATGAACTACCTGTATGTTTCCTGAGACCATAATGCAATAGGCTAGAAAGAATTGAGAAATTTACATCAGCAAATCACAAGTCTCTCAATTCAGAAACTTGAGTTAATAAGAGTAAACTTCCTTGATACAGGAACATTGGCTTTAATTAAAAATTCACTGAGACATCTTACTGAGTAGCTATGTAAAAGATAAACATGGTTTCTTATCTAAAAAACAAGTCTGGGGGCTTGGGGCGCCTGGGTGGCTCAGTGGGTTAGAGCCTCTGCCTTCAGCTCGGGTCATGATCCCGCGGTCCTGGGATCGAGCCCCGCATCGTGCTCTCTGCTCCGCAGGAAGCCTGCTTCCTCCTCTCTCTCTCTCTCTGCCTGCCTCTCTGCCTACTTGTGACTCTGTCTGTCAAATAAATTAAAAAAAAAAAAAAAAACAAGTCTGCAAACAGTTTGACTTAACATGTCACTATTACTTTTGGGCTGAGCTCATTACTTCAGATGATAAATTACAACTTGCTGATGGAGGAAGGAATCAAGGCTTCAGCAGGATGACCTTTAAGACTGCTGGCTATTAAAAATAGCTCATAACCAGGGCACCTGAGTGGCTCAGTGGGTTAAAGCCTCTGCCTTTGGCTCAGGTCATGATCCCAGGGTCCTGGGATCAAGCCCCATGTTGGGCTCTCTTCTAGGTGGGGAGCCTGCTTCCTCCTCTCTCTGCCTGCCTCTGCCTGCTTGTGATTTCTATCTGTCAAATAAATAAATAAAATCTTTTTTAAAAATAGCCTATAACCAAACGTATTTTGTATATAACATACAAGAATTGCAGACAGCATCATCGTTTTCATTCAAATAGAACTTAATCAACAATTTTTTAACATAAGCAAACTCCATAACCAAACTCCCCCAACCCTTTTGGTCACTGAGGCCAGCCCTCTCTACAAAGCTCTATGAGCTACACTTCATATCTTCTCCTGTTTTTTCTGCTGCCTGGAGAATCAGATAGCAGCATTTAAGGAGTCAGCCAGTCTGATGACTCAGCTCATAAAACAATGTGTGGCCACAAAGATGATGTTTATCCAGGAGCATCCTGGAGGCTCTTGCTACTGAAGTCAGTGAGCAGTAGGCAAGTGGTCCACCATGCTCAGTCTCCCAAGAGTTTCTGGCCAAGGTGCTAGAACATCACTCACTTCCCTCCCCCAGTGGTTGATCTCCTCTGGTACTCTATCCAAGCAGAATGAGCAGGGATGGGCGGGGCAGTTCAGAGACAAGCAGTGGCTAGAGAGGCAATTCTAAGAGAACAGGTGATAGTGGTGACATTCTGCCTTCTCTTCATCACTTGGTGCCTGCAGCTAGGGCTTTTGCCCATACACAGCCCAGGGGCAGGTGGATACGAGGCTCAGAAACACTTGTTACCCAATGCACCTCTGCCCTGCTGGGTCCTCTAGAAGTGAGTCTGCTCTGGTTAACAAAGCATCTACAAAGCTAGTTTTCTTCATGGCAGAGAGATTCAGAGGCTAGTCTCACTTCACCTGCACCCCTTATGTTCCCCCAAAGCAACACCTTTTTGGAAGCCTCCTGTCAGGAGGCAACATTGGCACAAAGGGCTAACAGAGTAGGTTAACACAGAGCTGGCTGACAAAGTTAAGGTCCTTTCAGGTAAGAGACCTAAGTGACTAAGAAGATATTATTAGTATTTTGCTTTAAATTTTGCTGCATCTGAATATCTTCAGGGTAGGGAGGGGATAGGGAAGAGTGTGAAAAAGAGACAGATTAAGCTGTGCAATATTTTATTATTTTCCCTAAAATGACAAACTTCAACCATCTGTTTCTTTTTTATCAACCCATTCAAAATATTATTAAAATGCAAATTCCTTGCAGTTCACCAAGGTCTTTCAAATGAGATACGAACAAAACCTCCCTGATTTCCACCACTGGAGACTAATGTGTATTTCTGCATGGGCTGTGGCTTTTCAAGCCCCTCCCCCCGCAGCCCCCATGAGAAGCAGTCCTAGATATGTCACAGGTTCCTCAGATACCCTGCCCACTCAAGACTGTGAACTACCCAGAGACAGTGTCATGCTGTGTTGTTTTTGATGTTGTTAGTGCCTTGCACATGAGATTTGACACATAGTAGGTGCTCAATAAATATTGCTTAAATGAATACATTAGCAGATGAGTGCTTTTATTTACTTTTCCTGAAATGTATATCATTGTTACACCATGGGTTTTGTTTGTTGTTTGTTTCTGGCCAGGAAAAAGGGAGGAAAAACTATGAAAAATAAATTACCTCCTCCCTCCCCAAGAAAGTAAGGGCAAGTAGATAGAAACTTGACATTACTCAGTTCTCCTCTCCCTTTGGGGGAAATAACTGTGCCCTTGAATTTCTGCACTAAGTCACCAAGGAGGAATTGAAACTAAAAAACCTTGGAGAGCAATTAGCAATGAAACGTACTAATGTCAAGAAGTGAATTTTATGGGACCATATTTGTAATATTAATTGGGCCTCTGCGTAGCTAAATAGTGAAATTATTGCTCCAATACAAATAGCCCCGAAAGAGAAAAACAGCCCAAAATAGCACAGATATTGCAAATCAGGATAGAGGTAATTTCTCTACACATAAAAAGCAACCAATTGCAATGCTTTCACTAATTCACTTAAGTGCAAAACAAAGCATGTTTGTTTGGTGTAGTATCACCTACCTTATCTCTGAATTGCTATGGAGCTGGGGCTAGAAAGGGAACCGTCATTCCCACAAGCCCCTCACACTTTTCACCTTGCAGTGTAGGAAATTTTAATCATTCATTCACCAAATATTTGTTAAGCACCTGTTATGGACCAGGTCCAGAGTAGAAGATGTTCACCATTTTTCCCATCACAGAGTTTCCCATCTAGTTGGAAGGGAGAAGAATTGAACCAAATATCACACAAGTGAATCTATAATTGGAGACATAAGTACTAGAACAGAAGAGTACAGTATACAAAGGGAGCATCCACCAAGGGGCCTGACCTAGTTTGGTAAATCAGGGAAGACTTCCTGGAGGAAATGGTGTTTAAGCTGGAACCTGACAATGCAGACAAATCAGCCAAGTAAAGAAGGAAAGTGCTCTACAGAGAGGGAGCAGCATTTGGGGAGGTAGGTCTGATGAGTAGGAAGCTTGATGTATCTGAGGAATGGAAAGGCCAGTGTGAGCAGGATCTGATAAGTGAGCAAGCAAATGGAGAGTGGGGAAAGATACAGCTGGTGTGGGAAGCAAGCCAGGTCCTTGCTGGATCCCATGATCTTTGGGCACCAACCACTGCTAGGCCTTGGGTCAGAATAAGAACTGAGAGATGTGAGTCAGACCAGGCCCTAAGACCAGGTTCCTCAAGGAGATCCTGGGCTTGTTGGGAAAACAACAGAGGTAAAAGCCCATTCCCTTTTGTGCTGGGCTCAAAGGCACCAGCGCACAATCCCTAATTCTCAGCACACACAGCAAAGGCTGCACAGAACCATTTCTCCCCCAGGACCACTCCAGACTTCCCTCTCCTGTTCAAGCCAGTTCTTCCTTGATTCTCCTGATGGCACACCTGAGCATGGGCTCAGCCTTCATCTCTCAGGGTCAGAGGGGAAGAGAAGCTTATCTCCTGTTGGAGCTAACTCTCCAAATCTAGAAGGGTCTCTGCCGCCTTCTTCAACGGCAATCTGTCCATGCTAAGGTTTCTAGAGAAAGAACATCACCAAGCATCCCAAGAAACAATTGGCCCTGAATCCATCAGAGCTAATCTCTTCGGGAACATTCATATAGTAGAGGATGTGAGAAAAAGAAATCCTTAAGAACTCTCTTCTGAAAACACACCTTGGCTGTGTACTAAGAACATGCAGGACCCCAACCCAGGCACAGCAGGACCAGGGCTCGCCCTGTTGACACTGAGGAAGAGCAACTCTAAGCGATGGAGACTATTTTCTTCCCCACTTAGCACTGAAGTTGATGGATCTGAGTCTATCATATGGGGTCATGAATTATGGAAAGATTGGTATAATGATCATAATCCAGAAAACTGTCCTGCCAGGATCCATGGGAATTTTCCATGAGAACTCATCACCATGTGGCCCAGCTGAAACCACAACTGACGCTCAATCTGTCCCAAACCCAACCTGTCCCTTGTGGGCTTTTTAAAGTGTAAGTGACCTAGTAGCAGCAAATAGAGCTTGAAGGGTCTGGGTTCACACCCAGCTCCAGATACTTCCCAACTGGGTGAACCCAGGCAAGTAGCTTGACCTCCCTGAGCCCAGTTTTCTCCTCTGCTAAGTGGGAATAATAGCTTCCATGTCAGGGATGCTTAGGGGGATAATGCCTGAGAAGATCTCAACACAGAGCCTCACACAGGGCAAGTGTTTGCTCAATATTGGGAACCCACTCCCTGTCCCACCAGCTCCAATCACTCCCCAGAAATGCCGGGTCTCCTTGTTTTTGTGAAATCTACTTCTCCTTGGAGCCAGCCTGTGATTCAGTCACCCCCATCCAGCTGGGCTGGCCTCCCGCGTCCGCCTCTCACCAGCCAGCACTTAGCTCAGCACCAGCCCCTTCTCTCTCTCTAACACCAAAAGGTATTGATTTCCCTGATCTATTTCCAGGATGCAACACCCTTGAAAGCCACTTATTCCCCTCACTGTTCCTCCATGACCATCACATCCCCTACTCATAGCCACTTTTCCTAGAGCCACAAGGTCCTCATCTGCCAAGGCTTAGATCTGTTTCATTTTGCACTGGTTTAAAGGTCAAACATGAATTTTTCCCCATTATTGTACTGTGTCTTGTCACACAGACTCTCTCTGTTTCATGCATTAGTCACAGTCTTGCTATCAAATTAAATATTCCTCGGTGGTTATTTTTAGAGAAATCTTTTTCTAACTCTACGTGGTACAATGATGTGTGTGCACCCACAGTTCTGGGATCCAGGCATTACCAGGTGGGCTCCAAATTGTATGAGCGCTCAGAGTCCTCTAGAAAATAGCAGCCAGTGGAGCAGTGGAGTTTGTGACCTGGTTCCATCCATGGAATCCCCTGCCTGGCTGAAAATAATTAATCGCTCAGGCCCTGGATGATCCAATCATTCATGTGTACTAATTCATCAGTAAGTCCAGGAAAGGCCCAAAGTAGACTCAGAACAACTGTGAGTTAAGCAAAGCAAGTCTGTAGCACCCCAACTGCTTGTTTGGTTCTCTTCTCATTCCTAGTACAAGGGCACCAGGAGTAGTTGTGTCTCTATACCCTACACCCCCATGGGAGGAAAGAGCTTGACTGAAGCCTGAGTGAATGGTTGTGGTTACATGACTACCTATACCTGTGCCATCTCAACCTACAGAGAGGCCAGCATCAGTGGAGAAATGAAGCCCTCTGAACAGAACTGCAGACCTCCCTGCAGTGGGTCCACATGAAGAAGGAGAGCCTTGCTAAGTGTCAGTTCTCTTCACCCACTTGAGGGCACTGTGAGGATCAGAAACCATACATGCGTTAGACTTAAGGAGCTCACAGTGGAATAGAAGAAACGAAACCCATGGAAAGGGACTAAATAATAAGACAGGATTTAGCACTTCTCCCTGGGGCACAGACTGTGGGGAAAGGATAGACTTCTCACTTCTGATGCTGCTTTCCACATGCTGGTCTCCACTGGTTATGATACCTCAGCTGCACTCACCCAGAGCAGTGACACTGGGGGGAAAGGAGGAAGTCAGCTTAATCTTGGGTTCAGTTCACAGGTCCAGCTGGTCTCACACCAAGCTTCTTTCTCCCCCCAGCCTTCATCAATGAAGAAAGTAATGTTTTAGCCTCCATCTGCATTTTATTTTTCAACTTGTTCAGAAATGAGATTGGGGGGGAAGGGACAATTTTTTTAACTTTTTTTTAAAGATTTTATTTATTTGTTTATTATTTGACACAGAGAGAGAGATCACAAGTAGGCAAAGCAGCAGGCAGAGAGAGGGGAAAGCAGGCTCCCAGCTGAGCAGAAAGCCCAATGCGGGGCTTGATCCCAGGACCCTGAGATCATGACCTGAGCCGAAGGCAGAGGCTTAACATACTGAGCCACCCAGGTGCCCCGAAAAGAAAGAATTTATTAAGGGTACTCTCAGAGAGGCCCCGGAGACTATAAATGTTATGGATGTTCAGAAGCAAAGGCCAAGTGGAATGGAAAAATCCAGGAAGGCTTGGGCTGAGGAGGCAAGGTCTCTGAGGATAGTTGAACATGGCTCAGGAGTAAAGGACATACTCTTGCTGGAGGTCTCATGAACTAAGACACAGATAGAAGAAGTAGAAAAGACATGGGGAAAACAATGATGAAGCCAATGTGACCAGAGCCCGAGATTTCCTTGAGAGAGGTGGCAGGTGGGTGGAGGCAGATGACAGAATTCCTAGCAGTCAGGAGAGATTAGTTTGGCCACTTGGTCAAGGCATGTTAGCCAAAGGCTCTGCCAGCTCCAGGGAAAGTAACTGGGGGCAGAGTTGAGGACGGTTTAGAGGAGAAAGTACAGGGTGGGCTGAAAGGTTACCGTGACTGTGACTGTGACTGTCCCATGGGCCCCTGATGTTGAGATGTGGGCCTGACCTGGGGAAATGGCACTGAAAACTAGGCAGCGGAGACTTCATGAGGCCTTCAGGAAGAAGAATGTGACCTTGAAAACTGGCTGATGGATGAGGGGGAGACAGTCCAGGAAGACACAAAGGTTTGACCTTGAATCACTGCAGTGAGTGGGGAAAGCCCTGACAGGGCCTGTCAAGCTACTGGGAGAGCCACACTGAGGAAGGTACAAGTGTGGGTCACTTGATAGGATCAACTCCCCCAATGAGGAGAAATAAAATCAGTAAATGGACAAGTGGGAAAATGAGCATCTTCTTGAACCATCAAAGACAGACAGAATGAAACTATAAGACCCCTTTAAGGGTCACTTGATAGGATTGCCCCCCCCCAGTAAGGAGAAATAGAATCAGTAAATGAACAAATGGGAAAATGAGCATCTTCTCGATCATCAAAGAAGGACAATGTGAAACTATAAGACCTCTTTATTGGTCCATCAAATAAAAATAAAAAAAATTAAATGATAGCGTGCAGGAAGTTAGGTGCAGGAAGACAGATGCAAGAAGTGGGGTGGGTCTCGTTGACAACCTCCACGAGCAATAAAGCAAGTGGGTATCACAAACCCCCGAAATACAGAGCCAAAATATGGAAAGAGCCCAGATGTCCATCGACAGATGAATGGATAAAGTAGATGTGGTATATATGTATATATATATACAATGGAATATTACTCAGTCATCGAAGTAATGAAATCTTACCATTCGCAACTATGTGGATGGAACTACAAGGTATTATCCAAAGCGAAATAAGTCAGTCAGAGAAAGACAATTATCATATAATTTCACTCATATGTGGAATTTGAGAAACAAAACAGGGTCAAGGGGGAAAGGAGGGAACAATAAAATAAGACAAAATCAGAGGAGATAAGCTGTTAAGAGACTCTTATCTATAGGAAACAAACTGAGGGCTGCCGGAGGGGAGAGGAGTGGGGAGATAGGGTAACTGGGTGATGGGCATTAAGGAGGACACATGATGTGATGAACAACTGAGGAATCACTGAACTCTATCTCTGAAACTAATAATACACTATATGTTAATTAACTGAATTTAAATAAAAACAAAGAAATAGGAGCATCTGTGTGGCTCAGTCGGTTAAGCATCTGCCTTGGTTAAGCATCTGCCTTCGGCTCAGGTCATGATCCTAGGGTTCTAGGATAGAGTCCCATGCTTCTCCCTCTCCCTCTGCCTGCCACTCCCCCTGCTTGTGCTCTCTCTCTGCCAAATAAATAAATGAAATATTTTTACAAAAATAAACAAAATACGGGGCGCCTGGGTGGCTCAGTGGGTTAAAGCCTCTGCCTTCAGCTCAGGTCGTGATCCCAGGGTCCTGGGATTGAGCCCCGCATCGTGCTCTCTGCTTAGCAGGGAGCCTGCTTCCTCCTCTCTCTCTCTGCCTGCCTCTCTGCCTACTTGTGATCTCTGTCTGTCAAATAAATAGATAAAATCTTTAAAAATAAATAAATAAACAAAATACAATAATTAAAACCAAACCAAAACAAACAAACAAACCAAAATGGATCGAGGAAAAGCCCCATCCACACATTCACTGCAATACTGCCTGCATATGTTGGAAGCAACCCAAATGAACACTAGTAGGAGATGAATTCACTAAACATGGGGCATTACCCCTGCAATTTTATGCAACCAATACCAGCAATGAAAGCCATATATCCACGTGGAGAATGTCATTATATAACATTCAATGAAAAATAATCATGCCCAAAACCCTCTTCACAGCATAGTTAGAATTATGCAGGAACAATTGCATGTGGAAACAAACCAGAGTGAAATTTACCAAGACATAAACTCTCCTCTTTTCTGTAATTCCCCAAAGAATTGCTTTAATACAAAACAGTGCAGCTTTCTCAGGAAACAACACACACAGGCAGGATGTAGAATGAGCCCACACTGCACTCTGCTGCCCTGCACCCTGGGGTCCACCTCCTACCCTCCTTGGAGCTCATTCCCTCCTGGTGATGAGCATGGAGGAGTTCCTGAAGCTGGACTTCCATAGTAGAGAGCCAAGGACAGCACTGGGCATGGATTCCTATGTTTGCTTTAACCTCTCCCCACTACCCAGGGTGTCTTGTCTACACATTCACCCTGGCTAGCCCAGCCTCTAACTTCCAGAGCACAGGACCCATTTTTCTTTTTCCCCACAGCCAGTGAGAGCTTTGGTGTCTTAGCAGATACCTAGAGCTCTGCAAGGCTCCCTACAGGGTACTTGGAGAAAGGCTGCCACTCGCCTTCATTAAGCTGATGGTCTCTACTGCCCTACCTACAGCTCCCACCTCTCCAGCTGGCCTTCAAGCTCTATCACACCATGAAATGCCTGTGTTAAGGCCACAAGGATGTCTGTAATGGAAAATCTGTTGGTTGTCTCTGTTCTTGTCCCACTTTTCCTGCTTAGCAGCATCCAACACAGTAACCATCCCTTTCTTGGAACACTGGCTTCAAGAGACTTCCAAAAAACTACACTCCTGGTTTTCCTCCTACCTTATGGTTCTCTCTCAGTCTACATTCCTGGCTCTTTCAAGTCTCCTGGGCCTCTGCCCCAGGATTAAGTCTCCTTTTCCATCTGTCTCCACATTCTCTCCTTTCTTGTCTGGTTTTGTGGCTTTGGATCCCACCTAACTCAGGATGTCTCCCAAAACCTCTGCCCCAAACTCCATCACTCAGGCTGCCCTCCTGACACCTTGGATGTCTTAACAGTATCTTGAAATGAAAATGGCCAAAACTGCACACCCCCAAAGTCTCCTTATCTCAAGAGACAGCACCTCCATCACCCCAACAGCTCCTGGCAACACTAGCAATCATCCTTGTCACCCCTCTCCTACCTCCCCCACCCCCATCCATTCTACAGTGAGTTCTATGACTCCAACTCCTAATATATCCCAGATCTCCCATCATCCCAGACCAAACCACTCTCTTTCTCACTCGGAATTCCGCAGCCTTTTGTTGGTCTCCCTGCTTCCACTTTGCCCCTACAATTCTTCCCAGGCAGCCAGAGGATTTTTTTTTTTTTAAGTGTAAATCACAGCATGTCATTCCTCCAGGCAAAAGAATGGCCTCCCAAGAAACAAAGCCTCTACACTGCCTTCACTATTGCTATTCCGCATTGTATTAGAAGCCCCAGTCAGTGTACAGGCAAGAAATATAAAGGCACAAAGATTGGAAAGGAACAAGGAAAGCTGTCTTTATTCACAGACACCATTATTGTGAATGTAGGAAATTACCTGAGCTAATACATAAATTTAGCAATGTCACCGAATACAAGATTAATACATTTAAAAAATCAATTGTGTTCTCATATACTAGCAATAAACTATTCAGAAATTTAAAAAATTTTAAATTCTACTTACAATAACATCCAAAAACTAAAAAGATGAGTAGTTAATGTAATGTAAGATGTGCAAGACTATAAAATACTGCTGAGAAAATATTTTAAAAGACTTAAATAGAAAGATATGCCATGTTCATGGATTGAATATAATCAAGGCCATATTGTATTGGCAGATATGTAGACAACTAGGTGATCAACAGAAGAGAATAAAGTCCAGTACTAGACCCACACATATATAGTCAAGAGGTTTTTGAAAGCGTGCCATAACAATTCAACATGGAAAAAAAGTTCATTTTTCTTCAAGAAAAATATTAATCCTCAATCTTAAGCTCCTTTTACACTCAAAAAGTCAATGACAAGTGGATCGTGGCCCCAAAGATAAAAGCTAAAATTATACAGATAATGGGGAAAACAAAACATAAAAGGATGTTCATGACCTTGGGGTAAGTAAAGATTTCTTAGAGAGGACATAAAAAGCACTAATTATAAATTCTGAACTTCAAAAAACCTAGAACTCCTGCTCATCAAAAGTACCCATTAAGAAAACAAGTAGATAGGAAAAGAAAGTAGGTGGGGTACCTGGGTGGCTCAGTGGGTTAAGCCTCTGCCTTCAGCTCAGATTATGGTCTCAGGGTCCTGGTGTTGAGCTCCGCATCGGGCTCTCTGCTAGGTAGGGAGCCTGCTTCCTCCTCTCTCTCTGCCTGCCTCTCTGTCTACTTGTGATCTCTCTCTGTGTCAAATAAATTAACAAAATCTTAAAAAAAAAAAAAGAAAGAAAGAAAGAAAAGAAGTAGATAAGCCAAAACTCTTCCAACACACATCTGTACCAATGGATATGTATCCAGAGTGTATAAAGAACTCCCATAACTCAATAATAAAATGGCAAACAACCCAGTGTTTGAAAATGGGCTAAAGACTTGAACAAATTTACAAATGGCCAATAGTCACATGAAAAAGTCCCCAGCATTGTTAACCATTAGAGAAATGCAAACTGAAACAGTAGTGAAATACAGTGAAAAACCACAATGAAATACTATGCACCCATCAGAATAGCTAAGATAAAAAGCCTGATAACACCAGATGTTGACAATGTGGAGCAATCAGAAGTTTCATAAATTGCTAATGGAAACGTAAAAGGATAAACCACTTTAGAAGTCTGGCATTTCTTTTCTTTTTTAAAACATTTTTACTTTTTTATTGACATATAATGTATTACTAGCCCCAGGGGTGCAGGTCTGTGAATCGCCAGGTTTACACACTTCATAGCACTCACCAGAGCACATACCTTCCCCAATGTCCATAAAGTCTGGCATTTCTTAAAAAGTTAAATATATTCTCAATGTATGTCCAGAAATTTCACTTCCAGGTATTGACGAGCCATTTTTGGTCCGAAATACTTACCCAAGAGAAATGCAAGCCTATGTCCACAGAAAGACTTGTGCATGAATGTTCATAACAACCTTTTTCATAATAGCCAAAAACTGGAACAGCCCAATAGCCATCAAATTGTGGTATATTCATAACATGTAGTATTACGTAAGAATAAAAAGGAAAGAACTACTAATACAACAACACAGATAAATCTTGAAAAGAAGCAAAAACCACCACACACAAAAAGCTACATACTTACCTACTTGTATAACTTATATACAACTTCTAGAATAGGCAACACTCATCTATGGTGATAGAAATCAGATCAGCACCTGTGATGGGGTGGTCAGCTGGGGTCAAGTTTTCCAAACCAAGCTGAGTAGTGGTATCACTCAAGGAGCTAGTCATAAATGTAGGTGCCATCCAGGCTGAGGCAGGTTCTCTTCTCTGGAGCCTCCACCTTGAAGGAGCCTGCAGTCCCACCTTCAGCCAGAAATGCGGGACTGCAGACTAAACGGCCCCAGCTTCCAGCATTGCCAGAGCTGCAGCCCTCTTCGTCCTTAAGGCATGGGCAGGAAATAGGAAATCCCTTTGGTGTCCTGCCTTCAGGCAGTCCCAGGCCTGGGAGTAGTAGAGACTGGACATCAGCAGCCAGCCCAGGGGCCTGAGGGCTCAGGCTCAGAAGCCCCCTGGGCTCCAGTGGAATCTGCACAGGGAAGCTCCCCGACTTTAGGCCTCCAGGCTTGTAGGCCAGAGCAACCCAGTGCCCCCAGGACCAGGCTCCCCGCACACCCGCCCCTCTCTGCATGCCCCTGTCAGAGCCCCATACCCCTGCTCCCAGTGCCAAGCCCCAACACTTCTCTCACCCGAAGGCCCCTGAAAGGGAAGCCTAAGCAAGAGCCATGGAGGCCCCAAGCAACTGGCTGACAAAGTCCTTTTAGGACCAAGCCAAGGGGGAAAAGAGTTCTGCAGGTGAGAGCCGGGAGGGCTGAGAGAGAACTCTGAGGCCAGGAAAGGGCCCCTGGGCAAACCAGCCAACAGCCAGGGGTAGCAGGGTAGGGGTAGCAGTCTGGGCTGAGGGGCTGGCTTGTGACCTTCAACTTTCTCACATATAAAATGGAAATTAAATACAGTAAGGCATTTTCCCGCTCTGACCTTCTCACAGTCAACCTAGAACAGCTTTCCAAACCATGTCTGAACCACACCTGTGGTGACGTTCACTGGCCCTGGATCTGTTCCCATTCTTGCAGGCCTGGGTTTGGCCCACCCAGGAGGGCACACAGGGAGACGAGAAAGTGCAGAGGCCCAAGAGGCACCACTTACCCTCCAAGTAATCGGACTTTGAGAAGCCCTGAAGCTGGAACCCATAAGCTCTTCTAGGACCCTCCCATCCTGACACCCTCCTTCCCGCCCCCAACTTTATGGCCACTTCCAGGGAGCCTTCTGTGTGGCACTGGATGAGCCAGCTGACCTCTGACCTCCTTCCTCCCAGAGAACAGAACCTGGCTGCCTACCCTTCTCCTAAATCTCCTCCCACCCTCTCCACCTTTGTCTCCTCCAGGCAGCCCTCCCAGCTTCAGGTGCACAGGACTTTTTCCAAAGAATTGAGAAAACCCACCTGACCTCAAGAGCAACAGAAAGAAGGAAATCTTCCGGGATCAGCCCTGAAGGGCAGGGGAGGTAGGATACCTGTCCTGGGAAGAATACCTTGGGGTTCCCTCATCCCTTGGCAGTGTTCCCGGCTCTGGCTGGTGGCCTGCATTGACTCATGGGTTGGAGAGAGGAGGGCCTTCTCTTCCCCTGGCTGAGACTGTGGTAGGTGACTATTGCTGAGAATCTCTGCACACCTCCCACCCGAGGATCTCCCATCTGAGCAGTCACATAACTCCAATAAGAGTGAATCCTGTTACAGGAGCTCATCAATAGGAATGGAGTCCCGGCCCCCATCCCCCAGCCCAGGGGCCACACCCTATCTCTGTAGCATCTGCCTCAAGAGAGAAATGATATCTTACTGCATCTCCTCTGTGTAGAAACAGACACGGCTGGGGCACCTGGGTGGCTCAGTGGGTTGGGCCTCTGACTTCGGCTCAGGTCATGATCTCAGGGCCCTGGGATAGAGCCCCGCACCGGGCTCTCCACTCAGCGGGGAACCTGCTTCCCCCTCTCTCTCTCTGCCTACTTATGATCTCTCTCTCTCTCTCTCTCTGTCAAGTAAATAAATAAAATCTTTAAAAAAAAAAAAAAAGAAAGAAAGAAAGAAAGAAACAGACACAGCCCCAGCAAGCTTTATATCCACAGTTTAGTGCATTCAATTTATTGCCAACAATTAGATATTAAAGCTGTCTCAGGAGCTGGTGTTCTCTTTGTAGAGTCAAGGGTCCAGTGAGGGCTGATTCACGTCTGTCTAAGCTGCCCTGAGCCCTAGGCCAGCCCCTATTCTGGACAGTCAATGGCAGTCCCTAAAGAAAGACAACTCCAAAATTCCTATTTCCTGGTGCCCCATAAGGCTGCCCACACACCCACTTCTGTCTAAGGGAGGCTGAACTAGACCAGCACTCTCTAGGCATGTTATGCTCATTTTTGTTCCTCAGATACTTGAAGGTCTTTAGAGCCCCAGGGCCTTTGCACTTGCTCTTCTCTCTTTTTTGGGATGCCTTTCCTCCTGCTCTTCTTACAACAAACTCCTTGTCATTCATCCTCAGCTGAGTGTCCCCTTCTCAGAGACCTTGCCTGACCTTCCTATCCCTGTCACCCCACTTTGCCAATAAGCTCTGTCATTAGAGGAGGAGTTCCAACTCCTTAACCTGCCCTGCCCAATAGCCCAGAGAGGCTTGCCCACATTAGACACTCTTGAGTTAGCTCATCCCCTCATCTGGCTAGTGTAGTGACCAATGTTGTGTCCTACAGGGCCCTTTCATGACCCCGTGAGCAGGAGTTCTCTGGACCTGCCTGGTTGCCATAGTTCAGAGTCCCCTCTACCTCACCTGTCTCCCTCCACAGCCTGGGTCAGTCCCTCTGCACAACTCATTAGGCCCTGGTCTGACAGGAATCTTCAGAGAGAGGGGGGCCCCCAAGGGCAGGTAGGCAGCTCAATCAGACAGGAGTTCTGACTGCAGTTTCCCCCAGGAAGACAGCCTCCTTTCTAAAGGCTTTTAGCCTGAAACTCAATACTTTCCTGGACACCATCAGACCCCACAGTCTCTCATGTGAGGTGACATTTCTCAGGATCTAAAACATGCTGAGAGCTCTGCAGCACTCTGTGCCTTCCCTTTCACAGTCTCATAGAGCAGAGGACAGGTATCACTTATCCACATATTCTAATGAGGAGATGGGCTCAGAGAAATTAAGGGAGTTGTCCAAGCTCACAGAACAGAGCTGGGGAGAGAGACCCCAGGCTGCGTGACCCGGCCCAACTTCTCTCCCATCCTAAGGGAAGTGCCTGGACCCTAAACCTTCCTGAGAGGGGACTGGTGCTCCCTTTCCAGGTTCAGGGGTTAGAAGGCATGAGAGGTCACCCCCAAGAGCCCTTTCTCTGGTTTCTGGGGGCAGAGAAGACCAGGGGAAAGAAGGGGCATGTCTGTGACACCTCTAGCCAGGCCAGGTTGGGGAAGGGGTCAGTCGGGGTAGTCAGGGTTGGGATTCTTTGGACTGGGACAGCCTTTCTCTTAGGGAGGGGATTCTAGAGCCCCATACTTCCAGGTTCAGACCTGGCCCCGCCACACACACTGAATGTAGGAAGCTGGGCACTCTCTCCTGGTTGCTGCTCAAACCTCAGTGACTCTGTCTGCAAGATGGGCAGAACCTCTGCCTAGGAAAGCTATTGGAAGGAAAGAAGTATAAGGAAGATCTTATATGAGACATTCCTGGCATACTCTAGGTACTCAAAACATGGGCTCAAAATGTGGCTGGAAGGCTAAGCCAGGGCTGGGAAGCCCAGCCATCTCACCCACCTGACTTTTCCTTGGTGGCCCCTGAAAACTTCCATGCAGCCCCAGCAGACCAGATGGGGAGACACAGCCTAGGCATCAAAGTCCCATCAGCTGGAAGTGAAGGTGTACTGGGGAGCAGGGGCTGCTCCACAGGGTGGCTGAAGGGCTCATCAAGTTCCTACACAGAGAATCTTGGCCAGGTCTGAGCATTGATCGGCTTGCTGTGAACACAGATGAAGGCTGGCTGGGGGCGGGGTCGGGGGTGTGCAGAAGGGGGCAGGTAGTTTAGTCCACACTGCCCCTGCCGCAGGAGCAAGTATTTGGAGGTAAGGCAGGCTCCCCAATGCCTCCTCATCTCCATCACTTCCTCTTTGTCCTTTCTCTGAACTCCGCGTGAGAAAGAAGAAAGTAAGCCTGCCCACAAGAGCCACAATCATCAGTCACTGCTGCTCCCCCTACCACTGCTCCCCCTCAGCACTGTGTTGCGGCCCACTGGACAGTGCAGATAGTTGCTCTCTGCCTGTCCCCATGGAGTCTGGACTCTCTGAGGACAGAGACAGAGGAGAAAGGACAATCTTAAGTCCATGTGCCACATCAGAGCCCAGTCACGGACCTCAGCCAGCCACTTAGCCACTCTGAACCTTGGTTTCCAATCTGTAGAATGAGATCATAATGCCTAGCTGCAGGATTTGAGACCAATTTTGTTTGTTACATGTCTAGTTCAACAGTCCATAAAATGTTTTAAGCACATAAACTCTTGGTCAAATTACATCTCGGGAGAAATTCCAACACACAAAATAGCTCTGTTGGAAGCAGAGGTGGAGGGGCCCTAGGACTCTTCTACCACATCCTGAAGTCCTGGGGGGTCAGGTGTGAAAAGACCTGGCCCCGACTGGCAACACAGAAGCCACCCAGAGGCGCCACAGCAGTAAGAGGAGGTGGACAGGTTGTTCCACAAACTAGCATCAAACACGGGCTGCATCTCTAGGGGAGGTGAGCAAATGGATGTGGGCGGGGGGACACATGAGAGTGCCCTGGGAGCACTAAGACCGAGACTGCTACCAGGTGCCTATTGTCTCACCCCTGGGGTCCCCAGTCTGCCTTCCTGTAAGAAAATGGGATGAGAAACTGAGAGATCTTCTTGCCATGTCTGCCTCTCACCCATTAAACCTATTTGTTCTCCCTTCTTCACACAGGTCGAGCCCATTCCCGCCTCCTTACCTTGCCTCCCCCTCTATCTGCCAGCTGCAATGCCCTTTCCCTAAGTCTTTGCCTTTCCAAATCTGACTTGCCCTTCAAAGTCCCACGTCACCACGTTCTGGTAATCCTTCCACAATTGTCCCCAGCCGAAAGTAGCTTCCTCCGACGTTCTCCAGCAGAGAGGGCAATGGCTGAGAGCTTAGGGCTGTTTCTCCATCCGAAAGATGGGAATGTGAGGACCGAGATGGTCCATGTAAAACCCCAGCACTGTCTTGCCACACAGTAGGCACTCAAGAAACAGCAGCTGTTCATCATGATGTCATGCCCTCCCCCTTCACCCAGGCAGGCCCACAGCTCCCTCTGGCTCTGGCACACAGTAGGCATCAACTGAATGCTCACTCGGGGTGACCAGCAGGTGGCCCCACACCTCCAGTTAACCTGCCCTGACTGACTGCTCTGAGCTGGGGGAAATTGGTTCCCTGAGTCTCCCACTACTTTCTTCTGGTCATGGGAAACAGAGAAAGGGCAGGACTCGCAGAGTCCTGGCACCTTGGCATGTCTCCTAGCAGACACTTAGGCAACATTGGTGACCATAGCCTTTTGACTTGGCTGCCCCTCTCCCCTTTCCCATAGGCTTGCACACCCTTGTAAGGATTACTCCCATTTAAGAGATAAGAAAACCTTCCACTGGTGGCAGCATGTCTGCCCAGGGGGCCGGAAGAATCCGGCCCTGCTTGATCAATGTCTCATTTTACTGATGAGGATGGGGAACTTCAAAAAGTGGAACAGCCTTGCCCAAGTCCTCATGTAAACCAAAGCTCAGGTCCTGGCTCTAAACTAAATAACCCAACCCCACCCCACCCCACCTGCAAGGAGGGAAGTGGACTTCCCAGACCCTTCCCCACCTGCTGGCCTTGGTTCCAAGGGGTGAACGTGTTGGGTGCCCAGTGGGACAAAGGGAAGAATTGTACCCTGCTGGGATTGAGGGCAGCTGTGAGGACCCACTAGAGCTGCAAAAGCTCAGTGAAAGTCATCGGGTCTGGAGATGGCCACCCCAGGGCCTCTGCCCTCTCAGCACACCCGCCAGAGAGCAAGAGTTTCCAGCAGGCCTGGGAGCACTGAGCCCCCTGCATAGGTTACCGCAGGCTGCTTTTGAGTCTCAATCTGGCTCTGCGGTGGAGGGGCTGAATCGAGGGCGGAGAGGGGCTGGTGCGGAATAGCAATGAGCTAGGCTGCTGGAACCCAGCCAGCACCAGGTTTGCAAGACAGAGAACTCTGCTGTCAGCTGGGTCAGGGGAGCATCCCTGGGAAGCACTGGGAAGCAATCTCTCTCTCTCTCTCTCTCTCTCTCTCACACACACACACACACACACACACAGGCGCTCACTCACTCATGCACACATGTCAATACACCTCTCGTGGATTCTTTATTGAAAGCTCCCAGGAATGCCACCGTGGAGGACAAGTAAATGCCTGTGTTGGAAAAGGCTGGTGAGAACAAGTGGCCACCAAGATTTTTAGTTCACATAACTCCAGCTGATTGTCAGGGGTTTGCTCCTGTTTCACAGATAGCCACCCTGAGGCCCAAAGAGTGTGACCTGGCCAGGCACCCAGCCTCTTAGCCCTGGCTTGGGAGAGCTGTACCTGATGCCAGAGAACAGGGGACCACGCTTCTCTTCAGCTCTCAGAAGTGGCCAAGTGGACATGGGAGCTCTGGGGGCAATCCTTCCAAACCTCTCCTTTGCTACACCCCCACTAACAGAGCCACTCCCCCTTCCCCACAACAGCAATGGGCCAAGTATGACCAATTAGAATCCCTCACTGGGTCTAGACTTTAGGCCTCTGGCAGATGCCTCCCTTGCTGGAACCATGGGAGCCGTGGGCTTGGATGTGAGAAGGCTGTACAGACAGAAGATCAAGGTCACCCCCAGGGAGAAGCACAGACAGGCAGCGCTGAGGGGTGAAGAGTCCTTTTGCCCCCAAGGCCCTGGTCCCAGTCCCTGCAGTTCTGCCTTCAATCCTAGAAACCATCAGGCACCCTCCCCAGCCACTGGGGTGCCTCAATTCCCTCTTTGGCTTCAAAGGCCCTGTGACATCGCCTTCTCAAGCCATGCCTCTCCGCCATAGACCATTTGGAGCCCATGATTTGGTAGTATTTGTGTGCTGTTTTGTCCTGGAGGAGAGTAAACTCCCCAGGGCGAGAGCCCTGCCTGCAGCTTTCCCTGCTGCTTTCCTGGCACCCTGTGTGGGGGCTCAGTGCCGTGGTGCTCTGGGCCCAGTGAAGGATCTGTCTGCAGCCCTGTCACTAGACAATGAGCCCTTGCCTCTGGCAGGTATTGCCCTGGGCAGAGTACACAGCGAAGGCTGGTCTGAACCACAGGCTCCGTGAGGCCCCAGCATTCATCTACAAAAGGGTGGACCACCCTCCCTGAAGCCAAGGGCTTTGCCCACGGTTCAGGACACCCAGGTGATGATGCTCTGGAGAGTGAAATCCCATGGGTGGCGAATGCCTGATTTTGTGGGGTAGAAAGGCCCAGAGATAGCTGTGTTGCTTTTCCCTCTGGCAACCTCAGGTACTTCTCTCTTTCCTGATGGTTGAAGATGCTGGGCTGGCAAATGGCTGCTGGGCGTGAGCCATGGACCAGGCACCTCACTAGGCACTTCACATACATCATCTGCCTGGATTCCCCAGAAGAACCCCCAGGGGGCCACTACCTCCCTATCGCAGATGAGGAAATTGAGGCGGGAAAGCTGGGGGACTTGACCAAGGTCACCAAGAAGGGAAGCAGCCCACACCTCAGGAGTGCTGGCTTCTCCCTGCCTTCTACCCTCTCCACCCCCTCCCCATGCCTTGAGGGGACAGGAGGTGGAGGAGGGAGAGCTGTGGGTGCCAGTTGAGCGCTTGGAAAACTGAGAGGTTTCAAGATAGAGCAGAGGGAATATGCCACAGTCAGGGCCCCGCCTCGAGGCTGCCCGCAAGGGCTCCCAAGGGCTGAGGGCGCTCTCCTGCCGGAATAGTCAAAAGACAGTCTCCAGCGTCCCGCCTCCTCCCCTCCCCGACATTCTCGCTGCCAAATGAAATCTGGCAGCTTCTGAAAATAGCTCAGCGCTGCAGCAGGCTCTCTGCCCGCCCTTCAGCAGGCTGGCATGCAGCTGGGGGTGGCCACTGTGGGCAGAGGCTGGCGCACGCAGGGCCCAGGGGTGGGTGTCACACACACAGGGCATTGGGCACCCCGTAGCTGGTGGCATGAGGCAGCTGCCATTCCTCTGCTCCTCTGACCTTTCCACTCCTGGTGGGGCCACAGTGGCCCTGGAGCCAGCCTGGCATGTTTACTAGGACCAAAGTGGGGGAGACTACAAGTAGGTGTGACCAGCTGCCCTTGGGCCACTTTTGTCCACTCATGTAGACAGAAAAACCCAGGAACCAGGAAGAAATGCCAAAATGATATTTATTACTATCTAGATGTAAAACCCAGCAGTGTTTTCCTATCTGACGTGGGCTGGGGTTTCCCAGCCAGTGAGAGACAGGTCAGGAACCAGGCTGGGTGTCAGGCACTTGTCAGGCCCATTATCAGGTACCAAGAACCCTAACGCATGGGCAGCATGGGACTGGGTAAGCCCAAACCAACAAGGAAGGGGTCCTCTCTGTTCCCACTCAGGCTGAAGCCAGGACCCAGGACCAGATCGTCTAAGCATCATTCAGCAGCCCTCCACTGCCTCAGGTCTGACCCAGAGTACAGAAAGAGACGCCTGATTAATGGGAGCCCCTGGGTCCTGCCCCCAGCCATCCACTCTCACAAAAGTACCTGAGGACGTAGCCCCTACAGTCAACCAGGACAAGGCAGAGGGCGAACCATCACAGATAAGCTTTCCTGCCTGGGAACCAATGAGTGGGTAGGGACAGGAGAACCGTACTGGCTTTCGTCACAGTGACATTTTCCAAAGTAGAAGAGGGTTAAAAATGCCTCCCCCCTCCCCTGAGATGAGAGGCCACTCTTTGGGTAAAGGGTAGTAACAGGATCACTAGGCCCAGGGACTCTGCAGGGAAGGCGCTCCAGGGACCCCGGGGGATGGGGTTGCAGCAAGATAGGGCTGGACCACCCAGTGAGGCAGGGAGACTGGCCCTGCAGCCTCCCTCAGGAGACCAAAAGTAGGAAGACTGAGAGGATTGAGCAGTGTGAGGGAGACTAGCCTCCCCAAGGCCACAGAGGCAGACCCTCAGTTGCCCTTTCTCCCTCCCTTGCTCTCAATCAGCATTCACAGACAACAAGTCTGTCCCTGGTCACCATGGCAACCAATGGCCAGATGGCTTTCCCAAGGTCTGGCCCATCTGCCCAGCTGACAGTGGGGTGTCTCCAAGGGTGGAGGGAAGCCCGCCACCACGGCCACCACTGCCATGGCATAGAAGTCTAAAGCCATGCCCCAGTGAGCCCAACAGAGCCACATATTCCTTGGGCCACTCCGACCACAGGCGCTGCCACTGAAGCAGATGGTTCCCTAACTCCCAGGCTCTGGGCCCCCTCCAAGGAGGTTTGGAGTCACGGGCCTCTGTCCTGAAGTTCTAAGTGACAAATTAAAACACAGTAAAATGATCCTTTTGTTTAAAAAAAAAAAAAAAAAATGACCCTGGGCCCTCTGGGTCAGGGCCTCAGCACGCTTGGTCTGGGCCCCAGGCTGAGAGGGCAGCTTCTCCCGGGCCCTCATGGGAGGCCCCGTGGGCTACTGGTTGTTGCATCCCTGTGAGGCAGAGGAGCCCCCCGCCTGCTTCTTCCTCCGCTTGTTGAGCAGCCTGTTGTTAGAGGTCTTCAGGTCCTTGATCTGCACCTGGTCGTAGTCCACTCGCATGGTTGCCAGGGCGCTGGTCATCTCCTCCTGGTGACATATGTCCGTGGAGGTCAGGATGGACTGGCCTCAGGAGCCATCGCCCACCTGCCTCCAGCCCCTTACTCATGTCCATGAGGGCAACGACAGCCTCTGTTGCCTGAGCCATCCCCTTGTGTCACCTAACCCACACTATGGTCCTTTGCATTAGACACTGAACTTACCCACCGAGGCACAGAGAGTACAGTGACTCCCTGCAACCACACCAGCATAAGGAGGACAGGGACCTGGACCAATGTCACCTGCTAAGAACCACAGGCCCGCAGGGGATACCCTCTCGTGGCACACCCAGGGCACTGAAGCCCAAAGATTGTGCGCAGGGTGCCCTGGGGCTCTGAACTGCTGCCCCAGGCTCAAACCAGGCTGACCACCCTCCCAAATGTAGATTGTAAGGGGGCTATAGCCAAAACCCCTTCCTTCACTGAGCACCACACCCCAAGTCCCAGTGAGCCAGGAGCACCCCGTAGCCCTGTGCTCTGAGTGCCCCAGCTGGATCCCTGGGCAGTCAGTGACACCTCAGGTTCTGGCCCCAGGAAGGGGCTGATGACCCAGGCTCTCAGCAGCCACCACCCTAGAGTCCCTTTTCCCAAAACCCTGGGAGACTGAGACAATATCCACCCACCTTGACCTCATCCCAGTGGTCTCTATCCTCCTGCAGCACGCGGGCGGTATGGAGGGGGGTCTGTGGCACCACCATCGATTGCTGGAAGGAGTCCCAAATCCATGGATCAGAACAGGCACCTGGGGCGGCACTGGCTCTCCACCCCCACCCCCTCTCTCCTGGTCTCAGATATGGGAAGCAAGTCTCAGGGTGGTGAAGGAGCCCCACTGGAGCAGGGGCAAAGCCAGGCTCTCAGCGGGGTCCTGCAGCACATCTGTGGCCTGCCCCAGAGCCCCTGGAGCCATAACCCCCCTGCCCACAGTCCCCCTCCAGCTTGCCACACTGCCCGCCACAGGACAAGGAGGCACTTACGTTGATCCAGGGATGGTTCATGAACTGTGTGATGGTCAACCGCTCGGTGGGGTCTGTCTTCAGCAGGAGGCGGATCAGCTGCTTCGCTGGGGAAGAGAGGGAGTGTGGGGCGGTTGCAGAGCTCCTCAGAGCCAGTCGCCCCAGTTCTGCCCAGGCTCCCGAATTCCTAACCCATAGAAAAAGTGAGCTAATAACTGTTTATTGTTTTAAGTCACCATGAATTGGGGCAACTCATTAAGCAGCCATAGAGAATGGATACAGGGCAAATTTGTCTGTGTTCCCCAAAGGGAAAATATTAATAAGGGAGAGGAGTCAGAGAAAGTTTTGAGGAGGCAAGTTTTGAGCCCATTTAGCAGATACAGAAACTGAGGCTCAGAAAGAGAGGAGTCAGAGAACGTTTTGAGGAGGCAAGTTTTTAGCTCATTTAGCAGGTACAGAAACTGAGGCTCAGGGTCACACAGCTGGAATACGGGAGGTGGGATGTCACACACCCAGGAATTGAAAATAGGCTGCTTTGACACCAACATGGTATCTCCCAGAATGAAGGCTAATGGGGTCTGGTGGAGAAAGTTGGGGAAGAGAGTTTCACTCACCATCTTCAGAAACCTCCGACCACTCAGGATTGGGGAAGCCGTACTGGCCCAGGCGGATCCTCCTCTTCATCCCTGGGGAGATGGCCTGGCCCGTGTTGGAGTAGAAAGGCGGGAAGCCACATAGGCTGGGAGAGAGTGGAGGTCATTCGGCATAGGTATGAGGGCATCAGCGGGGTGAACCCATTCTTCTCCCCAAATCCCTGACTGGGAAGACAGGCAACCACCAAGGTAGTCACCTTGGCCAGAAGACCAGCCCTCTGGACTCTGGGCTCCTCCTAGGTCTGCCATCTGCCCTTGGCAAGGAGAGACCTTGAGGCCACCTGAAGGAGGGGTGTCCCCTGACCAGAGGGGAAGGGCAGTCTGTGTGAAGAATGACCCACTCAAGCCCCTCACAAGGGTTGGGGGAGGGTCAGAAGTGGTACTGAGGGCCCCAGGGGATGGGTGGTACTCACAGGATGTACATGATGACGCCCAGGGACCACATGTCACACGACTTGTCATATTTCTCTGGACCCAACACCTCAGGAGCTACCAGAGCAGAGGACACAAGAGGGCGCTCAGCGCCAAGGGTCTTGGAGCCCAGACAGGAGCCTGAAGCCTGAGCAAGGTGGGGAGCAGGTGCCTGGGTTTGGGGGTGGGGCAAAGCAGACTGGTGTCTGGCACCTTCTGGGAAGGCAGCATGTGTGTGAAGTTGGGGGAGGAAAAAAAGCTTACAAAAAAAAATAAAATAAACCTGCTTTTAGGCTGGGCTATAACGAATGATAGCCTCCAAGCTTCTTTGGGTCGATATTGGCCTTGGTGAGGGAGGAAACAGAGAGAAGGCCAATCTGGGATTAGGTGGGATCCTGCCACAGGCAAGAGGGCCTCTGCCCCCCAGCGGCCCTGTGTCCCTTGTCTCCCTGAAGGTACAGCCTAGGCGACAGGAAAGGACAGGCCAGGGGCAAGGCTCCGGTTTTTACTTCCAACGTGGCTACCATCCCACGGGGCCTTGTTCTTCCCACCTGTGCGATGAGATGGGTAGGCCAGAAGATTTCTAAGCCAAAATACTGCAAAACACATGCTGGCCAACAGGATACCATTTCAGCTGTCTTGGGGCTCCCCACTCCTTAAGCAGCTCTCTTAGAAGGCACTCCCTGAGGGGAAAGAGCCCTCTGTAATGGGAGTCATCCCCTCTCTCGGGTAAGGAGTACCTTCAGCAGGGGCATTTCTAGATCTGGGCTGCCCACTCACAAGGGAGCAGGGAGCTTCTCCAAGGAAGTCTGAGTAGATGACACCCCTAGTCCAATCCTTGCCCTGGCCTAAGGGACCCTCTCCCTTGAGACAAGGGGCTGGTGCCTTGTATCCTTCCAATGTAATCGGAAAGTCCTGCCTACTTTCTGAATATGAATCCCAGAAAGATAAAAACTGGAGAAAAACAACCACGGTTGGGCTCCGTCCCAAGCTGATGGCAGCCTTTTATCACATATATATTTAGAGCTACTGTGATGTCATTCAGCTCACAGGCCACAGCAAGAATTTTCCTGGATCTATTTTCAAAAGCAGAAGCTGAAGTTTGGGAGAATATTTTTGCAGCCTCCGGCCCCCCACGTCACCGCCTCCACGAAGACAGGATTCTTCCCTCCCTCCTTACTCGGCTTTAACCCTTTGGCTTCTGCAACCCCCGGGGCTGCCCCACTCCACAGCAGGGTCCGATAACAACAGTAACGTACAAACCACATCCCAAGGACTCACCCACGTAATAGGGAGTATAGCAGGGTGTCTGCAGGGCATTTTGGGTGGTCTCTTTGGCAAAGCCAAAGTCGGTGAGCTTGAGTACTGCATCTTTCTCCTTGGACGTGTAGAGCAGGTTTTCAGGCTGGGCCAGGAAGATAAAGCATGGGTCTGGAGTTAGGCGCCAGGTGTGGGTAGGGACCCTAGAGGACCTTCAGGCAGACTTCCTTCACCTCAATCAATTCAGGAGGAGCCAGCTCCATCTCATGAAAAAGACCCGGGCCTTGGTCTCCAACAGTGTGGGTCAAATATGGAAAAGACCAAAGTGACTGGGACGTGTTTACTCCTTTCACAGAAGGGGAACAGAGGCAAGTGTTCAGCCAAAGCTGTGAAGAGCCAAGGGCCACAGACAGCCCAGGGGTAGGAACTTTGGAGCCTGAGTTGGTAATGTTTCCATGACATACCAAAATGAGAGTTCCGGGGCAAGGTAGGCTCTCATGTCCCCAAGCACTCATCTGTTACCCAATCTAGAACAAGCCAGCAGGGCGGCGTGCCTGAGGCTCTTGGGGAGAAGGCCCCCGCCTCAGGCCCCAGGAGCTGTACAGGGGCAGTTCTTCCTGGCTGCAGAGCACAGAGAGGTCTGAGGTAAGACGGTAGTGAGGAGGTCTGCATAGAGGAGGCAAGCCTAAAGCTGGTTCTTAATGAATGGGTAGGATCTAGGGCCATGGAGGAAAAGAGCGGACACTCAAGCAGAGCTGGGGTAGAAGGACAGGGTTTTAGATGGAGTTCCAGTTTGGAGCCAATGAAAGCCCTTTCTCTGGTTCTATTTGAGATGCTCTGACCTTGGATTGGGATGAAAACAGGAAAGCACGTTTAGTCTCCACAAGGGAGTCACCTCTACAGAAGACTGTTCTCTCCTTGGGAAAAAAAGGAAGCCAGGGCCAAAATAAAGCAAAGGTTCAGAAGGTGAGTCTGTCATGGCTCCATGTGTATCTAGAATCAAAGGATAAGTGGGCTGGCAGTACTCAGCCAGAAGAGGAACCTGATGTTGCTACTGGTCCCCGAGCTCCTCTTGGCCCAGTCTCAGGATGAAACAGACCTCAGGGCAACGATCTAGGCCTGGGGCAGAGGGCTCAGGACATGCAGGGCTCACGACTCTACTCTGACAGTGGCTGGTACATGTCTGCATATGCATGTGGGGTTCTCATGGTTTGCATTTTGCCCATCTGATCCTGATGACCTCGAGGACCCTGGATAGGACATTTGGAGAGCTGAGCCTCCAGAACATGTCTGAAGCCCATCCACTGAAAGGGCAGGCAGGCCCAGGAACTGGGACTACCTCCTCTTGTTCCTCTTTGTCTCCCAGCTAATGGCTTCTTTCCCTTCAAATGCTGGCATTGGGGACCCCTGGGTGGCTTAGTCAGTTCAGCATCTGACTCTCAGTTTCATCTCAGGTGGTGATCTTGGGCTCCTGGGCTGGCCCTACACTCAGCAGGGAGCTGGCTTCAAGGATTTCTCCCTCGGCCCCTCCCCTCACTCTCCCTCTCAAATAAACAAATCTTTAAAATAAAAAAATCCTTGCTGAAAGAATGAATGAATGAACACCAGTGTGGCACCTGTGCCACTTAGGCTAGATAACAATCTCTTTGAGACTTGTTTTCCTCATCTGTAAAATGGGTAACCGATTCCACAGGGTTATGAGAGGATTAAACAAGATGTTTGTCAGGGTCTACTGGCTTGAGGTAGGCACTCAGTTATCCTGAAGCCTATTGGGAGTACACAGTGTTTGAAAGATACAAGGAGACCCATCTGACTAGAGCAGGATGAGTATGCTGGAACCATGGAAGAAGTGGCTGAGGAGAGCAATCTGGGCTCGGGGGCAAAGGCCTTGAATGATGATCAAGGAAACGTGCCTCCATCCGGGTGGGTGCTGGGAGCCATTGGGGGTTGTGCTCTCCCTTCTCTGGTCCCCGGACCAAGAGCCTCACCTTGACATCTCGGTGGGCAATGTTCTGGCTGTGCAAGAACTGGATGGCGGTGCCGATATCCCGCATGATCTCTGCAGCTTCTGCAGACACAGAGGAGGGGCGGTGGTACGAGGCAAAGGTTGGGCACCTGGGGTTTCCACCCATGTGGCTTCCGACCATGCCCCCAGAACAACACAAGATGGTGATAGCAGTCCAGCTACCCAGGACACCCACCCTCTACATCCTACCCCCATCATCCTAATTCCCTCTGGAGATGCCCCAACCCACCTGGACTTCTTTCCTCAGGCCTGGGCTATCTCTTCCCAGCTCAGGTGCTGGTTGGCACCTAGAGGCTTTGAAGCCTCCATCCCAAGGCCATGGACAGTTCATCTCTGACGATGTGTTACAAACTCATGGAACTCCTTGGACACTCTGTCCCACCCTCTCTTGTTTAGCAGGGGAGACTGACACATAAAGAGGAGCAGGGCCTTGCCCAGCATTGCACAGCAATTCTGTGCAGCCCGTCTCTGTCCGAATGCTCCACTGTCCTGCTGCATGCACGTACCTCTCTCAGTGAAGGCCTGGTCGCCACGCTCCTGAATCCGACTGAAGAGCTCACCACCTTCCATGCTAGAAGAGAAAGTGACTAGAAGCAGGGCCCCCTATATCAGGTGTCAGCCTACCAATGCCCTCAATCATGGACCCAGAGCTTGGGCCTGCCTCCACCTGGCTGAGCCTAGAGCAGCCCAACCCTCGTCCAAGTCTCAGTTCCCTCAAGGAAGAAAGGAAATGTCAATCATCATCATTATCACTGCTTTCTGAACACCTACAGTGCTCTGTGACCTCGGCCTGGTCCCTTTACCTCTGTGCCCCCACTTCCTCTTTTGTAAAATGGGATTTATGGCACCAAAGTCACAGAGTTATGCAAACTGAGTAAGCAGGATGTGTGGAGCACTGAGAATGGAGTTGGGTACAGGGCGAGGACCACGCTAAAATCTTCCTCCACATTTCACATGGCAGTTACAGAAACTCAGAGAGGTTAAGAGCTACCCCAAATCACACACAGCAAGTGGGTGGCAGAGCCAGGATCTGAACCCCAAATCTGACTCGAGAGTTGCTAACCTGTAGGATGAGGGGGCACTTAAAGGTAGATGGGGAGGAGCTCAAGGTCCAGACACAAGACCAAGCGTCTGAGGAAGGCTAGGGCTGAGCCACAGTGCTGTTGGGAAAGCCCGAGGTAGAAGAGGCCACTGGCTCCTGGATTACCCTGTGGTCTCCTGGGACCATGGGAGCCCAAACCCATGTAGGAAGGAGAAAGCAGAGGTGACTGTGTTTATCCTGCTCCTCCCACATCCCCCGTACCCACATACTCAGGCTTCCAGTTGCCTTCTCTGACTACTCTTCCTGCCCCTCCTCACAGAGTGAGATCACACCCATGGAGGCCATATTGGAGCCCCCCCATAGTTCCCTTCCCACCCTGGTGGGAATAGCCTTCACCCGCCCCTCCATTACTCCTCAGGGGCTGGGGTGCCTCCGGGGGCTGCTATCTTAAGAGCAGAGAGGGGCCATAGAAGAATGGAGCCCAGGGGCCATGGGAGTACCGACGAGACACTGAAGCAGGACGGGCCAGCGTACCACTCCATGACGATGAGGAGGCAGCGCTTGCTGCGATGCAAGTTCTCGTACACGTCCAGGATCTGCACGATGTGAGGGCCGCCAGAGGCCTGCCAGTGGTGGTCCACCTCCTGCCGGGCCTTGGGGCTGTCATACAGGAGCTGAGGGCAGGTAGGCACAGAAAGTGTCAGGCACACAGCCCACCTCCCCAGCAGCCACCCAGAGAGTACCACTGCCCTCACTTTGCAGACTAGAATAGGGAAGCTCAGAGAGGCCTGTGACCTGCCAACGAGTCACCCAGTTTATGAAGGGCAGAATGAGGATTCAAATCCAGATCTCCCTGAGTTGTGGTCCAATGACCACAAGAAGGCCCCGGGAGGTGGCTGACAGCTTGGAAAGGCTCAGAGGCCGCTGAGAGGAGCCCTGCCTCTCTTCCTGAGGACTGCAAGCCAAGTGGCAGTTGATGGGCTTTGTAGACTCACATGTCAGATGTGAGACTCCAGGCCAGGGGTCACACATCCCCGGAACTGCCTTTTTCCAAGGGGATGGCAGAGTTGTAGACCCAAAGGTAGAGTCCAAGGGCAGGAGGGATCCTAGCTGAAGGAAAGACCAGCCTGGTCTGGTGAGGACTGGGTTTGGGACTGAATCCCTCCAGTGACTCAGTGTGACCTACAGGCAAACATTCCCAGCTCCAAGCCTCAGCCCACAACTCTGTAAAATGGAGTCATAACGGAGTCATCCCCAGAGGATGCATCATGGCAAGGCCCGTAGTAGGTGGTAGACAACAGGATCCCTGTTCAGGTTAACTCAGCCCTAGGCTATGACTGCCAGTCAGTCACCAGAAGTGGGCAAGGCCCTGGAGTGGTCCTGTTTGGAAGAGGTGTGGGGGAGGAGAAGTCAGCCTGCAGGGTGAGGTGATCCAGAAGGCGGAGAGCCTGACCAGCCATTTTCGCACACCGCTGCTCACCTGAGACCCTGCCCTGTTCATTTCCGAGTTGCTCAGGACTACGGACCAGGGTCAGAACTCAAGCCTCAGGCTCAGAACAGCTTCATCTCCCTCAGCACCCAGAGGACCCTGGGCCATCTCTGGCCTTGGTCTCCTCCTTTGTGGGATGGTTTCCCCTCTACCAGGGCTCTGGGTGGGGCAGACTCTGGGATCAAGCTCCCTAGGCAAAGGCAGACTGAGGCACAGAGGAAGGCAGAAGGTTCTTGCATCTGCTGCTCCGTGGCTATTCCTCCATCTCTAGAGCTGCTCACCTTGACCCTAGCCTGGGGTGCAAAAACGTAGGCAAGTCCCTCCACCAGGTTTGGGATCCCTGCTCCATCAAGCATTTCAGGTGGGGGTGCGCATAGAGGCTGCTGTGGACAGACTCCCCGCCTGGAAACCATGAGTCCCTTGCTCACGCTGCCTCTGCCTCCCGGAACATCCTCAGTTCCGTGCCCACACACCTCCCGAGCTCCAGCTTCTTGCTCACAGCGCTGGGGGTGGGGGCTCAGTCACCCCCACTCACCACGTCAGCTCAGCCCCTCTGTGTTGAGGTGGCTCCAGCCAGGTGTAGCCCAGTCTCTAGCCACGGGACCCAAGATACGCCATCCTCCCTACCCCCACTCTGTCTCCTCTGCACTCTTTCCTGCGTGGCCTCCCTGCCCTCAGCCTTCTCCTCCCCAGGCTGGCCTGATTGACAGTGTCCTGTAGGGGTCTCCAGGTTGGCTCCTGGACCCCCTCCTCACTCTGCCCTGCTCCTGGTGTCTCACCCCTACTCCGAGGTCCTCTTTCTCCTCTGGTAAAATCCCAAGCACACAGCTGGAAACCTCCCAGTGGGGTCCCCAGCCCCACCTATTCCTGCCCCCACCCTTTAAATCCCCACGCCCGTTCCTCCAAATAACAGCCACCTTCTCCCCTGGCATTCAGGCCTGCCTTCCTCTCACTGCCCGCTACCCTTGGCCCCCAACCCTTCCCATTCTGGTCAGAAGGACGTACTTGCTGACCCAAACAGCCCTCACTCTGCCTATGCCACATACACCCTTGCCCTTCTCCTTCTCCATCAGGTCAACTCCCTCTTTTTGAGGAACCTTCTGGGCTCAGTTCAGATGTCTCCTTTTCTGGAAAGACCTCCCAGCACCTTGCCCTAGGGTTTTTGCCTCTCTACCTCCCCCCAGGCTGAAAGCAGCTTTAGGGTAATCCAAGGAGGGCTGGCCGGCTCCTGAACAAAGGGTAAGAGGATGGGCACGTGCTAGAAGGAAGGTGTGGGAGGGAGAGGGGACGGCCAAAGAGGGGCCCACAGGGCTCAGGGCCTGGGCCTGCACCCTGTGCTTTGCTGGGGTGGAGGAGCAGGGGGAGGCGCCCCGAGCTGGAGCTTCGGACTGCCTCCCACCCCACTCAGTCCATATTTAGGAACCCATTTCCCACACGGATTAAAATGGGCCTTTTCTGAGTGTCAAGGGCTTGAGAACATGCCTAGGGTTGGGGAGAAGGCTGCCCCCAGAAAACACAGTAAATGCCCCCACTGGCCTCTCTGCAGGGGAGATCACGGACGCCAGAGCCCAGGATCCGGCCCACCCAGGCCCAGCTGCCAACGAACCTCCTGGGCTGTCACTCGATCCCTCAGCTTGGCCCTGAGTGTGGCCCCAAACCTCCTTGAGCCTCAGTTTCCTCCTCTGCCTTCCCCATAGCCAGCGCTTCTCCTCTTCCAGGAGTCCCCCCAAAATCGCCTCCTCTCAGAAGCCCTCCCTGACTACCCTGCCAAAAGAGGACCTCAAGGATCCCTCAGTCTCCCTTCACCTTTTCTTCTTATAAATATGTATGTGTTGTTCATTGAGGTACTCTCCACACACAGTAAAATGCACAGGTCTCAAGAGCCCAACTCAGGAAGTTTTGACAGCTGCACCGCCCCCCATGAGCCACACCCCCACCAAGACAGAAACACTTCCAGCTTCCCAGCGAGCTCCCGCGTCATCGCCCTTTTTACCTCCCTCCTGTGCAGCTCACAACCTACAATTAGCTTGTTCCTTTGATAACTCTTTAAACAAACACATGCTTATAGATATTGCACTTTTCAACGTGCCTGGCTCTGTTCTGAGTACTTTATAAATATTAGGAGCAAGGGCCTTCATTATTCCTGTTTCTTAGCTGAGAAATGGAGGTACAACTAGGGGAAGTAACTGGTCCCAGACCACACGTCTGGTTTCCCCAGCCAGGCCGGCACCAGGCTGCCTTGCCTCCCTTAGCAGACTGTGGGCCCACAAGGGCAAGGCCAGCCTGCCTGGTCATTCCTGGGTCACGGTAATGGGGTTCAGGGCCTGACACAGAGTACAGGGCCTGACACAGAGTACAGGGCCTGACACAGAGTACCGGCTCATGTAATGGTTCATGTTCATTTACATAACAAATCTATGAAGTGGGGTTAAGAGGAAGAAACCCTCACAACCCATCATGAGGACAGAATAAGATTAAACTGAGGAAGACCCAGGAAGTTTCAACAATGAGAGACATGACAACCTGGCCAAATTTGCTCCCCACGGTGCCTTACCCACCCTCCCTGGTAAACCAGACTTTACCTCCTCTTCCAAGGAGCCCATCCTGACCACTCCGGCCCACAAGGCCATTGCTATAAATGGCAATTTGTTGGCTTCATTCATGCAGGGATGTGAGTCCACACAACCCTTCATAAAAGATATCCCCAAGCAAGAGCCTCATTTTCGCAGTCATGGAAATGAGCACAGGGCTAGGAGATAGGAGGCTCTGGTTCTACTCTGACTCTACGCATGAACTTTGGTGGTTCCTTTGCCTCTCTGGGCCTCTGTTTCCCTAAAGTTGAGCTACAGCGCTTGGGCTAGATTGAGAGAAAGGAAATGTCAGTCAGGGGCTCCTTGCAAAGCAACTACAGTGGACCCCTCCCCCACCACCACCCCAGGGAGCAGGCCCTGAAGCTCCATGGACACATGTCTAAAGGCCTGAACCCAATGGGGGCCACCTGGTCCCCAGTCACAGTGGGGAAGAAAAGAAGATGGCGTAGGCTTCTGACCAGCCAGTTTGGCAGACCCCAGGCTTACCCCAGTCCATATCCCCTGGGCCCCCCAGGGGTCCACCAAAGCTGTGGGTCTGTGATGGCTCCTGGGCAGCTCCCCCAAGCACCCGGCAGGCACCCACACACTCATGAGGCAGAATCCTGACTTTCTCCTAAGGGTGGGGCTCCTGGCCATACTTGAGGTGTGGGCCCCACTGAAGTTAGATGAGCATCAGATCTGAGATGACATTTCCTTGAACAAATGACACTGCTCTAGCCTCAGGCTTTGACGAAGTGGTTTCGACCTCTCCCTTCTCCCTATTCTCCTTTGCCAAATTCTCCAAGCTGCCCCCAGAGCCAACAGCCAAACGGCCGAGACCCCTGCCAACCCCACCAGACAGATGACCCCAGTGAAGGTTGAGGTGGAGAGACCTTGTGCCCCACCCACCCACCCAGCAGCCTCAGGTGGAATGGGAGCCTCAGGACTAGCCAGGCCCCCTCCTCACCCGCCCCCAAGCTGCATCCTGTCCCAGCCAAGGACGGGCTTCCCATGTGGGTGGAGGAACTCCCGAGTTCAGGATCTCGGAAGCGAGAGCAACATTGGACTGGAAAACAATTTGCAGTTTACAAAACACACTCTCCCCTTATCTCATGGGAATGCTGGTGCCGCCCTGTGAGGCGAGCTGGGTGCGGCTGGCAACCCCAATTTACAGACTGAGAAAAGAGAGGTTCAGGAGGATGAAGTCACTGCCCGGGGGCCACCAGGCTGGAGTGTGGCAAGGCTGAACAGGGAGAAGAAGGAACTTTTGAGAGAGTGTCCAGACAACCCCTCCCTGAGGAGAAATGAGAGGAGGGGGAGGCACCAGCCAAAACTACTGCTTATAGGCCTCGGGAAGCTTGCTCTGAAATGAATATGTGCATGGGTGCCAGTGCACAGGGGTGGGGGGTTGCATGAGAACATGGATACAGGAATGTATAGGGGTGTGTCCCTGGGGGGCACATGGGTATAGGGAGCATGGGGTAGGCGACATGCATGAAAGTAGGGCCGTGGGCATGTGTGTCTCCAGGCCCTGCAATAGTGACTGCGAACGCCCGGAGAGTGGGACCCATCCATCTGAAAATATTCATCCAATATTTTCTCTCCAATATTTTCCAATATTTTCTCTCTCTCTCTCTCTCTCTCTCTGAAGTGCCCACCAGAGTACTGAGCACGGAGAGACACCCAAGAAAGACTGGGGGTCTTGCTGCCACTACTCACCCTGTGACCACCTTGGCCAAGGACAGACCCCTCGATTCAGACCTCCTCTCCCATTGGGACCCTGTCTTCCACATCACCTAACATGGCCCAGAGCTGAGAAAGTACTCTGTCTGCTCTCCTAGGGCATCAGATGGAACTGGGATGTCTGTAGCAGCTCTGTGAGGACACAACTTTGGGACAAGCCCCCAACACCCTACTTCAGTCCCAGAAAAACCCACCTACCCAGGCCCTTATACTCACCCACATATCTAGTGTCCACATCTAGCTAACCTCAGGGCCGGGCTCGTCTCAAGTAAAAAGTGTTCAGTCTCTCCACCTGTCTCACACACAGGAGCCCCCAGGCCGCCAGCCTGGACAGGCAGCCTCCACTCACCCAACCTCCACACTCCCAGCCAATTAACCCACAGCCGGGGCTAAGCTGCTCTGTGGCCTCTGTGGGAACACCCACTCCTTCCGGGGGAAGAGAGCTGGCTTGCAATCTCTCCCACCAGTGAGGCACTAACAAATTAAGAAATACTAACTCCGGATTTCATGACAACCCACAGCCTGAGAGACATCATCCTTACTGCAGAGAGAACCTCCTGGAGACCAGACATCCGGATGCTCTTGCTGCCCAGTGTGCCACTCTAAGTCCCATTATTTCCACTGCTCTACTCATTGACAACAGGAGTTTAGGCATTTTATAATCCAAAAGTATGACTAAAACAAGAAACGTCCGATTCTCTTTAGAATACAGAGAAGGGTGCCTGGGTGGCTCAGTGGATTAAGCCTCTGCCTTTGGCTCAGGTCATGTTCTTAGAGTCCTGGGATCGAGTCCCACATCAGGCTCTCTGCTTAGCAGAGAGCCTGCTTCCCTCTCTCTCTCTGCCTGCCTCTCTGCCTACTTGTCATCTCTCTCTGTCAAATAAACAAATAAAGTCTTTAAAAAAAAAAAAATAGAGCGGGGGGCGCCTGGGTGGCTCAGTGGGTTAAGCCACTGCCTTTGGCTCAGGTCGTGATCTCAGGGTCCTGGGATCGAGCCCCACGTCGGGCTCTCTGCTCAGCCGGGAGCCTGCTTCCTTCTCTCTCTCTCTCTCTGCCTGCCTCTCTGCCTGCTTCTGATCTCTTTCTGTCAAATAAATAAATAAAATATTAAAAAAAAAAAAAAATAGAGGGCGCCTGGGTGGCTCAGTGGGTTGGGCCGCTGCCTTCAGCTCAGGTCATGATCTCAGGGTCCTGAGATTGAGTCCCGCATCGGGCTCTCTGCTCGGCAGGGAGCCTGCTTCCTCCTCTCTCTCTGCCTGCCTCTCTGCCTACTTGTGATCTCTCTCTGTCAAATAAATAAATAAAATCTTTAAAAAAATAAAAATAAAAATAAAAAAATAAAAATAAAATTTAAAAAAATAGAATACAGAGAAAAATAAAGCATACCAGAAACCCATGTAAACTTGTAACTAATAACTTAGGACATCTTTTGATTCTGAGCTTCCTGAGAGTCTTGGCAAAGAAGGAAACCAGATAGACTCTGCTGCTTTTATCATTTCACGAAGAGAAGCACAGACATCCGTTGAACTTTTTCCACAACCAAATTCTTTTTTTTTTTAAGATTTTATTTATTAATTTATTTGAGAGGAAGAGTGAGAGAGAGAGAACACAAGCGGGGGAACAGTGGAGGGACAGGAAGTAGCAGGCTCCCCACTGAGCAAGGAGGCAGATGCAGGACTTGATCCCAGCACCCTGAGATCAATGACCTGAGCTGAAGGCAGACACTTAATCAGCCAAACACCCAGGTGCCCCTCAAGACCAAATGATTAAAGAGATTTAGCATCAGACCTTACATGAGAAAAAAGTATAACATTCTGACAACGTCTTCAATAACAATTTTGCAAGATACAGAAAGATTCACATGAACCCATGAATTCCTTCCTAAAGACTAAGGCTGGCGCATGGCATTGCAGCCTGGCACACCTGCCTGGAGCTGGACAGAACCTCACCAGACCCTCTACTTTCTGGGGATTCCAGCTTTGTTCTGGGCCAGAGTACAGAGACAAGAGAGGGAGAAGGACCTAGGTATGTGCCCCCACAATACCTCCTCTCCCACTGGGGGGGTCTTACCCCAGCTTCGAGCAAGGGCAGACCAGAACACTGAAGAATTGCATTTCTGGGCTATTCACCACATCACAGTCAATGCCAAACACTCGGGCAGCAGAACTGAATGGAATGGTATAGGGAAATACAGGTCTTAGACTCCCATTTTGTTCATTGTGGGGAAACCTCTATTCTCCACAGAGAGAGGTCCTGGGGAAGAAAAAGCACTCTGAACCTACCACACTCCCTCCTTGATGACAGCATTCAGCTCAGTCATGTCTAAGGTCCCTTCTGGCCCCCAGTGTTGATTATTTGGCATTATTTTTCCCATTAGACAAAGCCCTGATTTTATGAAAGAAACAAACCACCGGAAAAGCTAAATTCATTTTATAGCTAGTTGCTGAGACCACGCCTGCCTTGTGCTGCTGGCACCAGTGACGGCTTCTAACACACTTTACCCTGGCCTCTGGCCGGCCCCCGATTCCCACGTGCCGCTCTGCCCACTCAGAGCAGAGGCCACAGCCTCAGGGATGTGGTGGGGGGGCGCGGGGCAGGTACAGGTTGACCTCAAGTTCAGGATTCTTAGAAAGCCAGAGCCAGGCCCCCCCTCCCCAAAGCGCCACCCCACCCGAGGACACCAGTGTTCCTTAGAGCGATGCTGGCAGTGTCAAGTCTAACTTTTTCACCACAGTTTCAAATTAGAGCCTCAGACATTTGCCACTGTTCTCACACAGACTCATTTCCCCAGCTTTCGTAGCTCATTAAAGGAGCTAATGGAACCAATTTCGCAGCTATGGATTAGTTGGCCTCGTGCCAGATCAGACCTCACTTCATTAAGTTCTGGCCATAGCCTGTCCTCTGGCTTGCCCTGTCCGTTTGCCTCTCCTCCTCCTCAGAGGCTAAGTTCCAGGGAGGTCAGCTCATGGGACACTACTGACCCCAACCACCCAGGCCCCAGCTGTATGCTCAGGGACCGATAGCAGCAGATCCGTTTTAGCCTCTCCTTCATGGCAGCTGTCCCTCCCCAGTGCTCGGCCAGTGGGGTGCTGGCCCTGGCATTTGACCACAGATGCCACCTCATTCGGTGTTCACCATATCCTGAGAAGAACCAGTGTCATCCTTTTAACTGCGGAGAAACTGTGACTCTCTGAGCCTCACTGGTCCCATCTGGAAAGTGGGAGCAGGGATAGTATGCAGTTTAAGTGACTTGCCCAAAGTTACATAGCTGGGCACTGAGAGTCGGGACTTGGCAGACAGCTGCTTTTCTCACAGAGCAAAAAGACAGGAAAGCCCAGCCAAGGGGGCCCAGGAAGAAGAAGAGCCCCCCAAAACCCCCTTCCAGGCCAAGGCCAGAGCACCTGATGGCAGGGGGTAGAGTATGGGAGGGAGGGTAAGACCGCTGATAGGCTTGGAGCCTCCCTGACCACCTCCCACCACAGTCCTGGGAGAGAGGATGGCGGAGGCTCCATGCCAGCTGTCTTCACAGTGAGCTCTGTCGACAGCAGATCCAACACATGTGTGGAAATTGTCAAGTCTCAGGAACACAAGACTCCTTCAATTTGCTAAATTTTGGTAGACTCAGTTTATGTTTCTCACCAGCCACCAACGACCTGGAAACAAAGGCAGAAGTGCCGGGTCTGGGGAGGGCTGGAGATGGGTGGGAGAGGGGCAGAATACTTCCAGAAAGAGGGAGCTGAGCTGGGCTCCAAGGCAGGGAGGGAGAGGGACAGCAGAAACATAAGTGCTAGTTGGGGCAAGCCCATGGGTCCCACTGTCCCCGGCCAGAGACCATATACTATGAAGGACCAGCTTCATGTGGGCACAGGACTCTGGGTCAGACAGACCTGGACTTCCCTCTTCCACTTGCCTCTAGCTTTGGGCAGGCCATCAACCTCTCTGAGCCTCACTGGTCCGATCTGGAAAATGGGAGCAGTGACAGTAAGCATGTCCCCAGGTGGCCATGAGGATGAAATGAGAACACAGAGAGAACTCAGATTAGCACCACTCCAAGTACGTACAGAGTGGAAATGGGCCTTGAGGTTCACTTGGCTCCAGGATTCCCCTGGGTCTGCCCTGAGGTGGCCCCATATTCTTCACCTCCAGAAATGGGGCAATCCAGATGCAGCCTATGGGACCAAGGGGAAACAGACCCCTCGCAAACCAGCAGGTCGCAGGAAATGGTCTCAAACCCTGAGACACAGTACTGGACCTGGCTTTGTGAAAATGGACAAAGAATCAAGAGTCTACAGAGCCCAGTGAGGAAGGGACATTCCCTCCAGTGTGGTGAGGGTGAGATGGCTGATCTCCGGGGAGGGATCCTGGGGTGGGGTGGGTTGGGGGACCAAGGTTCCCTGGGGACCCAAGCCAGGGAACTAGCTCAGCTCTCAGCTTGGCAGACTAGAAGAGGGGCACAACTCGACTCTCTCAGGCAGCAGCCGCCTTTATCCCCCTCAGCTGCCCCAAGCATCCTTTTGAGCAACAGCCCTTTCTGCGAAGTGTGTGGTGACTCCGGGTCAATCCCTTAACCTCCCTGAGCTCCGGCTCCCCATCTGTGGAAATGGGTGTGCAGTCTCCTCACACAAGGCAATGAGGACGGGAGGACAGGCAGATCTGGGACTGTCAGTATCTACTTCACAGGAGGGGAAAGAGGCACAGAAATAGCTGCAACATCCTCTGTCTCTCTCAGAAATTACACCCGGAGTAAGTGGCAGGACCAGAACTCCCTTTGCCCGAGGCAGGTACCAGATCCCAGCACTCCACTCAGACCTTCTGAGAGGGCTGTTTGAGGAGAGGCCACTCAGGGGCTTGTGAGGGTCCAGGTTCTATTATCCTCCTTTAAACTTTGTAGAGGAAAAAAGCATTTTTCTGTCAAAATCAGCTACATTATTGGTGAAACATTACCCTGGTTCTATTTCTCCTATGACAGTGTAAAAATAGGACATTATAACCCTAAGACTAGAAAATTTCAGCAAACGCAAGTGTTTTATTCTCATCTCAGAAGCAATGTCCCTTTAATGGTCCCTTCTGGCGAAGACACCCCCCACCTCAGCCACAGTCTGTGCCCCCAAATGGCCAGTTGTGCCACAGGGATGCCCACATAGCCAGTGGGGCTACAGAGGGTAGTGGCCACCTTCCCTAAGCAGAGGGTGACTAGGGCAAGTGAGGCCATGCCCAGGGGACCCCTGCTGAGGCACCCAGCAGGCCATGCCCCTGGCTGGCCGTAGTAATAGGAGAGCCAACACCCTCTAGCTCTGAGAAGAGTGACGGCTAGTCCCTGTCCCCCTGGAGCAGGTGTCACGAGGATAACAAAGGAATAGATGTGTGTGTTGGGGTGGAGAGAGGGGAGACAGACTGGACTATTCCTGGAGGCATAGTGCAGAGACCCTAGGAAACCTTCTGACTCCACATCCCCACTCCCCAGACCTGCTCTTTCTGAAGCCAACAGCCAACATCGTATCTGCTGGCATCTCTCCCATTTCCCTGGGTTCCATCCATGTCCCTGCAGCTCCCCACACAGGCTTGAGTGAGCACAAGCAGCCACGGCCTAACTCAGGCTCCTCCCAGAGGGGCTTCCAACCTCCACAGGCCCCCAGCTGCTCTCCCTTTCTTGCTTCTCTTCTGCTTGAGGACTCTGAGGGTTCCAACTCCTGGGAAAACTTCTTGGTCTTGGATTATGCCATGGAGCCATAGCCATGAAGAAGGGGAAGTCCTCCTCGGAGAGACCAGGGTAGTGGCCTGGCCACACTGAGGGATGCTCCTGCCACAGGAACAGGCAATGGTGACCCATCCCCATTCTCTCAGTCCTTCCTCAGGTAAAGATGCGCCCTGGTATAGGCTCAGCCTGACGAAAGGTTTTGACTGGGCAATGGAGTACAGGGGAAAGGGGTCTTCCAACCTAAGTCCTAACCCCAGAGCTCCTGTCCGTAGCAGAACACAGACCTTGCTGGTGGAGTCTCACAGCTGACTGTCCCTCTGGTGACACCAGTTACCAGCCAGCTTCGGAGAGGCATCTTGGGGCCCCCTCTAGCCAGTCTCCACATTGCCTATCTACTTGCACCCCTACTCACCTCTCTGGCAATGCCCACAATTGGCACCCAGCAGAGTTCCCAGCCCCTAATCTTACAGATGGGGAGACTGTGGCCTGGAAGGGAGGTCTGGCATCCCAGGGATGGCTGAGAGCCACAACTTGACTGTCACACAGACCAGACAGGCTGCTCTGAGGCGTATCTGTGCCTTCCGGAATCTCAGTGTCCTCATCCGTGACCGGAGGGTGATACAACCCATTCTTAAATTTTTCTGTGTCTGGGTTCAGCGTAGGGGAAGCACTCAAGGGATAAGTGGGTGCTCTTATCCCCACCCCCACACCCAAGTTCTGCCCCAAGTGCCACTGCTGCCAGATAGTGTGGAGGCTACCAGCCTGTCCCTCTGCCACACCCTGAGAAGGGAGCTTGTTTGTGTTGCATCTACAGAGCAAGTTGTGTGTCCCTTGTTGGAGGCTGAACCCTCAAAAATGGAGCGATGAGTGTGGCATCCAGAGAGTCCAGGCCCTGGCCCATCACACCCCCGAAAATAGCCTTGAGTGTCCCAGGTCACGAGGTCAGGTGCAGAGTGTGGGTTAGAGAGTCAGGTGCTCTGGAGGGCTCGTCCCAGCCTATGCAAGGAAGCTCACATGCAATATTGTCCCCTAGAGCAGAGGGAGGTTGTACCTCATGTTCAAGGCCTCAGTCCCTCCACAGGTTTCTCCCACTGGCTCTGACCCCAGCCCCTTCTCTCCTCAGCCTCAATCTCAGCCAGAGAAACCTCGGGAGTCACAATGCTCCTGACCTCACACTGTTGTCCTGAGCAAGAGTCTCAGACCACTGAGCCATAAAAGGAGACCCAACAGCGGAGGCCGCCACTGAAGCTGACTTCCTACACTCCACAGGGGACTCCTCGGGTTACAAGCTTGGCCCAAATGTTCCTGACTCCACCGCATTGGCTGCCAAGGCTACCGGCACCTGGTCAAGGCCAGCAGCAGGAGGGGACACTGTGAGTGGCTTGGGTACAGCCAGAAGCTCCTCCTTTCTGTTCGACGCCTACCCTACCCTGTCTGGGGAGACTTTCAGGGTGACTCGCATGAATCCCCGGCACCTGACTAGCCTCCATCTGTCTGCTGTCTGCCCTTGGCCTGTGGGCTGCAGACAGAAACTCTTGAGACAGAAAGTAACAAGGCCAGAGAGGGGAGGAACTAAGTGACAGCAAAGGAAACAGAGAGGGGAAAGAAGAAATGAGAGCAACAAGGAGCTAAGAAGAATAGAAAGCGTCACAAAGAGAAAGCAGCAAGGACAAAAGCCCTAGCCTAAAGGAAAAGGCAATTCTAACACCAAAACTGCAAGAAAACTCAAAATCAATATTCTCAGTGTCTCTGGCCTGTCCAGTGCTGAAAAGGCCTCCTGAGGCTCCTTGTTCCCCCAAACAGCAGCCTCTTCTTATTCTCCTGCTCTAAGCAAAACCCCCATGGTTCCCAGCAATAGGATTTTATTCACGATTATGCAGGGCCTAATCTACTTAGTTCCAAAAGGGTGGGAGGGTAGGGAGGAGTTCAGGACCCAAAATTCTTTTCACACTATTCTTTCTCACCCCACAAGGGGCTGGCTTCCCCAAGTGCACAAGAGCCCAAGGGAATCCTCAGAAAGGTCATTAACGTGCCACCAAAAAAAAAAAAAAAAAAAAAAAATGCACTCAGACAGCCTCTCATGTGGGAACACAAAAGATCTCATGCAGACAGAACAAGGCATAACAGAACCAAAATTCTCCTGGAAGAAACACAAGAGCCCATGGGAGACGTGTTCTTCTGCCCCGAGAGCAACAAACCCACATATGTTGCAGGGGGACACACTCTTACCAAACCTAGGGATGGTCATCTGTCTTCGACTCTTGCCTGGTGACCATCACCTTTGGACACCTGGCAGCCAGTCACCAGGCTGGAACCAAAGGAGGTGAGCAGACCACAAAGCTGACGCTCAACCTACTGCCCTCTCCCAGGAGTATCCCATGATGATATCCCAAGGAGGCCCTTGGAGAAAAAGATGAGGGATCCAAGTAGGGAAATAAATGGCTTCCCCGAGATGTAACAGACCTCAGCAGAGACATAACAGACCTCTGTTGTCAACAGAAACCAGGCCCTTCACACACGACCTGAACTAAAGCACAGCTCAGGAGACCGAGAAGCCTCTAGAGGACCCTGAACAACAGTGCTCCAAGAGGGTTCTGGCAACATTAGGAAAGAAAGTTTCGGGAGAAGGAAAAAGGATTTCTGCCCACTTAGTGAGGCAGGACACCCAAGACAGACAGAGGTCCCTGGGGGTGCAGTATGAACAGGAGTTGAGGGAGAATGAGAGGGGGAGTCGCTGACATTTTTTTTAAGGCCCTGTATAAAGGCCTCTTCTTCCACATAGTCCCTCTATGGTTCCCAGTGTCTGCCGGGGCCTGGCCGCCTACCCCACTGAGATGCACTGCGTCTGACCAGGACCCTCGGCTGGAAGTAGGGAAGCAGAACTCCACGTCAGGCGCCAAGCGGTCCACACCAGGCATGCCCTCACACAGACCCTATGCCCTCCTCTGTCATCCACATCCTTCTCAGACCAGAGGCCTGGATTAAAGCTGGCAGTCTCTTCCAGGAAGTCTCCCCTGGGTGGCCCAGCCCAGACACGGTTTCTTCTCGCCCACTCACCAACCTCACTTCCTGCCTGTGGCAGTCTGGACGCCGCTGGGCTGGGCTTGTCTGAGACTCACAAGGAACTCGAGAGGAACCACACAACCTCTCTGAGACAGCCCCACAGCCATCATGTCCCTTGCATGCTGGCCTTTGGGACCGTGTGTCCACTCACGGGCAGAGCCTGCACAGCGAGGAGAGCTGAGCAGAGAAAGAGATATGAGCAGCGCCACTCGGGCTCCCAGCGGAGCCATGCAGGAGGACGCCAGGACCCATCCAGGGGTCCTCGTCTTAGAGACCCTCCTCTGTCCCCATAAACTAGCATAAGGCATGGGGTGACTTAAATACAAGGACTGTGGCATCAGATGCCTAGGTGCCCATCACAGCCCCACCACTCTTCAGCTGTGCATGGTGGGCAAGTCGCTGACCTTACTGAATGTCAGTGACAATAACCACAAAATGGGAATGACAGGAATTAGGTAAGAGAAAACGGATCATGCACTGGGAACGGGGCCTGCTGGACAGAACAGTCTGGAAAACTATTAGCCATCTATGAGAATATCAGAATCCAGGGGTGCCTGGGTGGCTCAGTGGGTTGGGGCCTCTGCCTTTGGCTCGGGTCATGATCTCAGGGTCCTGTCATTGAGCCCCGCATCGGGCTCTCTGCTCAGCAGGGAGCCTGCTTCCTCCTCTCTCTCTGCCTGCTTCTCTGCCTACTTGTGATCTCTGTCTGCCAAATAAATAAATAAAATCTTTAAATATATATATATATCAGAATCCACACCAGCAAGGCCTGAAGCCTGGAGAGATGGCATCAGCTCCTGGAGAGGTTGGGAAGATTCTGGCCCTCCCAGCAGAGGGGATCCCCAGCAGAGGTGCAGGCTCCGAGCACAGCTTCTAAACCTGCGAACAAGGCCAGCTGGGCAGGTATGAAGTAGCTCAAAACAACCAATCTCTGCCCCCAAACTCCGCTACTGGCATTCTTTAGGGCTTGATGCCCTTCCTAGGATCTTTGTTTAAACAGCCAATGGCCCACCCCGGACAGTTCAGCAGGTTCCAGCAGCATGGAAGCCCACGAGCTCCCCCAATTCTTTCCTTCCAGAAGAGGGACGGCCCAAGGAGGAGGCTGGGTACACTGAAACCCCTCCTGGGGGTACTCCATCAGACAGGGTTGGCAGGGCTGCCCACCCTACCACGCGCTTCCCAAGTTGTTGACTCGGTAACAGATGGCCCTCCCCAGGCTGATCTGACCAGTCTGGAGATGGCAGGTGAGGGGGTGGCAGTTGCCAAATGAGAAAGTACCTGGCCTGCCTGGCAGCCCCACCCGGCCTCCACTCTGGCTCACCAGCGCCAGCTTTGGCAGGCAGGCCGCACCCATGGAGCCCTGGGGCAGCTCCCCAGCCTGGGCTCCAGCACCCCACCACTCCACTCCATCTGATGAAGAAGAGAAGAGGAAGACATGGGGAGCCTCAGGGGCCTCCGACATACTCCAGTGGTCAGAGAGGAGGGCCCCGAGCCCCAGAGTCCGGAGAGCAGGGGCGGGAAAGAAGACTCCACTTTCCCCACGTGCAGAACCCTCTCTGTCCTCTCAGAACCTCTATTGTTTTCTAATTTATTTTATTTACTTATTTCTTATTTATTTATTTTTTTTTTTTATTGTTATTTATCTAAGTGCCACAGTCACTCCTGCCTGCTGTGTGGGAGAGGACCCCAAGTGGGCTGGTCAGGAAGTCAGGAGGGGAGGAAACCTGGCCTCTGCTACAGTCTGTCATCCCAGTCAAGCTACATGGTTTCCGACCACTGACTCCCAGTCACAGTTTTCATACACATGATAAGGACTGAGGGATTGTGTCTCAGATGTGGTGGGGTGACTCATGGGGGACAGATATACAGGGCTGTACCCAGCTAGGAGTGAAACTGAGGAGTACCAGCTCATCAGTCAGGCCTAGGAGGGGGCACAAAATGTCAGTAGGAAGCAGCCTCCTGCCCCCCATACCTGGCAGGCAGTCCCCTCTAGGTCCTGCCAAGGAGTCAGCAGCAAGTGCTGAGGGTGGAACGGAGGGTGGAATGACCGTACCAGCAGCAGAAGCTGGCCTTGGGAGGGAGACACTGGGTGAGAGCAAGGCCAAGATGGACCACGACAGTGGAAGGGGCTGAGGGGAAGAGGCCCAGCACCCCGGGAAGGAGCCTTTCATCCAGGGCCCTTGGAGAACAGTAACAGCTACGGGGACACTGACCACAACTTTTCCTGTTTTAGGCGTGCCTGCTACATTCTGGACTTTGGGCTAAGCACTCTGCCATCTTGAGCAACAGGGCCAAGAGGACAGGCACTTGTCCTGTCCTGTACCACCTAGGCCTGTATCACCAAGAAGGGCAGAGATGGCAAGGGGCAGAAGCTAAGCAGAAAAATGCCACACTCCTCCTCCTTGAGGCTGAAGCCATCACTCACAGGACAGGTATGATGTTTCAGAAGTGGCGTTAGTGCCATCTTGGAAGATGGTAAAGACCTGCCAGATGGCAGAAACTTCCAAACTCACTCACTAGAGGGGGGCTGGGGGCAAGTCAAGGAAGATGTTGGAGTGGGAGCCACATCTAATCTATGTCCTCCTAGAGGCCAGCTCCTGAAGGTCCCAAGGCAGTAGCCCCAGCCACACTCACCCATCAAGCCTAAAGGGGTATAGCAGGGAGATTTGTTCTAGGCCTGCCCTATTCCCAGTCTAGAACAGAGAAAGCACTGAGGTCCTAGATTCAAGAGGAGGTGTTTTAGAAACCGTTGCAGTCAGAAGTGTCCCCAAGTCACTTGTCAGACACAGCACCCATGGAGAAGGGCCAATCCCAGCCCTGCTTAAAGCTGGTGCTGTCTGGGTCCCAGATCTCTGGCCTCTCACTCCATCTCTGCCTGGTTCACAGCATCTGGAACACCACAGGGGCTGGTCAGAGCTCAGGCCTGGCTCACAGGGCCAAAGCCTTGGTAGTAAGAAGAGGATCTCTGGCTCCAGTCAGCCCATTGTCTATCCACCCAGACTGCCCCTGACCCACAGAGGTGAGAGTGGGGAGATGATGCTGAGTGAAAGGGTAGAGACTCACCCCCCGAGAAGAGCCAGTTTTCACCTGGAGGACTCAGAGTTAGTAGGGTTAGTAGGTAAAGAAGTCATATCTGAGACTCAGCCTCACCAGCCCAGCCCTGAGCCTCCTCCACCAGACCCATCCCATCAGCCCTAGTGCCCCTAGGAAAGACACAGGGAATTGGACCCAGGTCCCTGCTCAGATGCTTGCAGACACTATGACCTAAATAAGTCCTGTAACCTCTCCAGGCCTGCACCAGGCCCAGTACCAGTTACTCTACAGGCATCATCTCCTCCCAAGTTCACATCAACTCCTTATCTTTTCCCCTGAACAGAGCCAGAAACCTGATTTCCGGAGTCCAGGACCTAGTGCAAGGTTATGGAGCTGGCAAACGCAGACCAGAGATTAGAGCCACATCCACAGAACCCTGCACTCAGGCTCATAATTGCTATGTCTGTAAAAGGAGAAGATCCTTTGCTGTGTTCTAACGTCCAGGAGCCACTTTCTTTGCCATGATCTACCCGTACAGGTGGCCACTGGCACAAATTACAGTTGAGTCAGGTTCCCAGTGACCACAGATTCAGAGCATTCTGGGTAGGGGGTAGGTCCTCGGCCCAGAACTAAATGACTTAAGCCAGAACTATGTGGCTACATCAGCCACCCCCAGAACTCCCTGGATTCCCCTTGTATCAGAGAGTTCTTGGCCTCCAGGGAGCCTATGGTGTGACACAGATAGATGGCTGGCCCGCCCTCTGCCCAGGAACCAGGGTGAGTCAGGCTTGGAGCAGGACCTACCCTTTTCAAAATAGGGCCGGTGACTCAGCCGGAGCCCATCAGCAACCTCTTGCTCACAGGTGTGATGGGCCCTATCCCTGCCCACCAGAGAGCCCTGGGAGGCTCCCACCCATCACTCCAGCGGGGGCAGTCAGGGGCCACAAGAGAAAGCAGCACCACCCCAAGCCTCGGTGGGAACTCAGCCTTAGGCAGAAGGAAACTCAGTTGCATTCCAGTCAGAAGAGCTTCTCATGAAAAAAAAAGAAGAGCTTCTCATGGAAGGAACAACCAAGCTGAGTGAGGGCATCCCGCCTTTGGCCAGAACACATAGGCCCAGCCATAACCCCAGAGTCAGGAACCACTCCTTCCCTGTTTCCGGGTCCAACAGACTCTACCCCTACTGACTCCACCCCTTGCTTTCTGAGACACCCCGAGCTTAGCTAGGCTAAGCCTTGTTTTCCCTGTCTGTAAAGCAAGGAGGACCAGGAGCCTGACTTCACAGGGGAGTGTGAGAATGAAAGGAGAGACTGATCGATCATACGGTGCACCCACAAGCCTCTGCTGTTGGGCCTCCCAGGTCGCCCACGGAGCAATGAGGGGTCACTGACCTTCAGGGCACACTTCTGCCCAGTGCGCCTGTGGAAGCACTCCAGCACCTTGCCGTTCACACCCAGGCCCAGCACCTGCTTGGACAACTGGTAGTCATCGGTCACCGCATACTTCTTGGGCTCCCGCCGCCCCCCGACGGCAGGAGCGCTGGCCGAGCCAGGTCCGCAGGGTGCACCTTGCGGGGGCACAGGACCCCCCTGCTCCTCTGTTGTCTCGCCATCCATGGCCCCCGGGGGGCGCTCACAGGCGACCCCAGCCTGACGCGTCCAGGGCCACCTGGGGGAGAAGGGAAGAATGAGTTCCGCTCAGACTCCTCCAGTACACCCCAGCCGGAGTCCCCGATCCTGGCTGGGCTGCGGGCAGCAGACAGGGCCGGGAGTCGGAAGCGAACTGTCCGAGAGTATGGACTCGAGGCAGGGGGCGGTGGTCGCGCAACCAGGCACTAGCGAGTCCCGCCCGACACTTGTCAAGAGGGGAAGGGTCTGGGCGCCAAGTGGCCGCGAGGGTCTGGGAGCGGAAGGTGGAGGGAGCCCTACGAGGGTGTACCTGGCGAGGCCGTCCCTGACAGCAGAGTACCTGGCTGCGCCGGCGAGGGACAAGGACCCCAGTCCCGGGAACCCGCGGCCGCGAGCTCCTAGAGCCGAGTCCCGCCGGGGACCGCCCACGTGACCGCTCCCCTGCCCCCCACCCCCACCCCGCGCGTCCCGGACTTGGAGCGGGCTCGGTCAGCCTTAAAGGGCCAGGCGGGCCCTGGCAGGACCCGGCTGGGAGGGAGGCCCCAACGGGCCCCGCCCCTGAGCCCGGACAGAATAGGGGGCGTGGCTTCTCGAAGAGGGTGGAAACCTTGGTTCTCCCGACACCCGCGAGGCCTGTGTGAGCCCGGAGTTTACCAGCGACCTAGGAAGTGACAGCGCAGGAAGTCTTGTTTCTCTCGGAGCCTCAGGAAGCCACTTGAGTCCGGCGTCTTTTCTGTACTCTGCAGACGGCCCTCCAGCGAGGCTTGTAAGTCCTGCGACTTTCTTAGTGGTGGCCCACCACCAGCGTACCTAAAGTCTTAATTTTTGCCATCAGGACAAGTGAAGTAACATTTCGTTGTGATTCGCACCCTTCCAGTCTCTGGGGACTCTGGGTGTCTCTCACTTTCTGTGCATCTCCTGCTCATATCCGTTGCTTATTTTTTTCCCTTGGGATACAGTGTCCATAGACCAGACATCATCCTAAACTCCCATTTTGTCAGATCCATTAACTTTTCACGTTATTGCTTGGGCTTTTGGTGTCCTGTTTAAAAAGTGTCCTCCTCCCACTCACTATACTCTATGTGGCGTTCCCTTCCACTTTTAGGTCTCTATTCTGAACCCATCCTAGACAATCTTGGGTATTTTGAGCAAGTTTTCCCATCACAGGCTGTTAAACAACTCTTATTCCACAGATGAGGAAACTGAGTCGCAGGGGATGTTGCTGTCTTCTGTTACAAATCTGCACCATTCCAGTATATCCGCCCACTCCCCTACCCTCAGGCTGAGGGACTGGAACTTGACGGTTCACTTCCGAGTAGGAGGGAGAGGCTTGGGTTAGGGTCCCTGCGCGGGCCTCTGCTGTCATCTACTGGCCACTTGCAGGACTGCAGGCACTGAGGCTTCAGGCCCACCGGGTTCAGTCTGAGCCCTTCTTCTGACTTTGGGATTGGACCCAAATTGAGCTCCCGCCCACCTCCCTGTACAGCAACACACACACACACACGCACGCACGCACGCTAGCTCATGCACGCACGTGGATGCACATGGATTCCTGGGCTGCAGATCCAAGGTTCTTCAGAGCATTAAATCCCGGAGAACTGGTACTTGCTGTGTGTAGGTCTTGAGTCAAAGGAAAGGGTCTGGGCCTCTGTTCTGTCTCCTTGAGACAGCCTTCAAGCTGGCACGGTTTGGTGAAGCAGAGACCCTGATGATGGCCTTGACTGAACCCCTCTTTTGGACGAGACACTGAGTGGGGGTACTATCCGGACACTCTTTGACCTCACTGGGACCAGAGGAGGCAGCGCTGTACCCACCCCACATAACCTACCAGACAGACATGCCTGGAGAGATTAAGCAACCTGTCTGAGGTCAGCAGCGCTCATGGCAGGGTCTCCATCCCTACCCCCAAAGAACAACTCCAGGGCCCAGCTCTCACCCTCAAATGATGCCCTCCTCTCCTGTGCCTCCCTGCCCCCTTCCCACATCCACTTGTACAAATACACTCTCACATGTATTCACAGATGCACACATGCACAAGCACAGATTTGCACGTGGGTAAGTGTACAACTACTGTGTACAACACGGGCATGCACAAGCACACAGACATTTACGTCCGGCTGGACCCAGAACCTCAGTCACAGAACCCCATCTGAGAATCTGATCCAAGATCTCAGCGATGTGAAGGAAACCCTGTGATCTGGAAGTGATGAGGGAGCAGGAGGCTGGCTGAGAACGGAGCAGGGGCTGGCACCTTGCACCCCCTCTCCACCCACTCCCCTTGGTAATATGTGTGACATTTCACAGGCACCCCTGACTGCCCTAAAAGAAGAGCAAATGGTTATCTTGCAGAGATCACAGTCCTGCAAGGCAGGAGTCTCTCTTGGTTTACAAATGTCCTTGAGATTTACAACAAAGAAGTTGCCTTATCAATAGCCCAATTTCCAAAGATACATAACTCAGTTCCTCAAGCCCTAACGTCACCCTCCCCTCCATAAAAAAAACCGAAGGAAATGGAGGTAGAAGGAAAAGTAAATAAAGTTAAATTTCTTTTAAGACCTAAATCTCACTAACAAGGACATATGATAGCAGGAATGTAACATTCCACCAGGAGAATCCCAATTGTCTTTATGTTATTGCCTCATTAGAGGGAAAGTGGCCTTGGCTTGATAGTAACCAGGCCTTCCATATCCTGACAGTCTTCTTTATCCCAATAGCCCTTCTGAACAACCCTTTGTCCTCACCTACCCAACTCCTGTGTATATAATCAGCCACTCCTCACAACCCGGGGCAGCAGCATCTCCATCTGCCCACGGGTCCTGTTCCCGTGCTTTAATAAACCACCATTTTGCACCAAAGATGTCTTAAGAATTCTTTCTTTAGTCGTCAGCTCCGAACCTCACCCCACCGAACCTGACTTAGGTTCTAGGACTTCATCAGAAGCATCCATAGCTTGGAGATTGGAGAAGGATCTTCCCTCTGGAGGTGACCTGGTTTGGGCCAGATGAAACCAAAGCTGAGCAAGAGTTCATTCTGGACAAGCAGGATCCCACTCACAAGCAGAGTGCCAGGAAGTTGAGGGTGGGAGCTGGCTCCTTGTCCCAGCCAAATTATCTCAGTGTATGCTGCGGTTGCTAGCTTATTTTCTAAAAATAGAATCATAACAATTGTTCTAAACATGTTATAATTGTATTTTTTAAAATATTTTATTTACTTATTTGAGACAGAGAGCTTGAGACAGAGAGAGATCATGAGCTGGGGGGAGGAGCAGAGGGAGATGCAGATTCACCGATGAGCTGAGAGCCCAATGCGGGGCTTGATCTCCGGACCCTGGGCTGAAGAGCCACACTTAACCAATGGAGCTGATGAGGGAGCACGAGGCTGGCTGAGGACAAAGCAAAAGCTGGCGCCTTGTACCCGTCCCATCCGCTCCCCCTCAGTCCTATGTGTAGCATCCCTCAGGCAGTCCTGACTGCCATGAACAATAAGCAAATAGTTAACTTGCAGAGCTCACAATCCTGCTAGACAGGAGTCTCCCTTGGCCTAGAAATGTCCTAAATCTCACTAACAAAGAGGATTGATAGCAGGATTGTGACAACCCACCAAAAAGTCTCCCAACTATCTTAATGTTAATGGCTGGTCTAAAGACAACATTGATCCAGCTGCAAGGGCAAGGCCTCTGGTAGCCGCAGGATACATAACCTGCCATCCCTCACAACCCGGGGCAGCAGCTCTTCCTGCCCACAGGTCCTGTCCCCGTGCTTTAATAAACCACCATTTTGCACCAAAGATGTCTCAAGAATTCTTTCTTGGTCATCGGCTCCGGACCACAGCCCACCGAACCTCACCTAGGTTCTAGAATTTCATCAGAGCCACCCAGGTGCCCCTATTGTGTTTTTAAACTGATCTCCTTTTAATTCAGATTTTAATTGCATAAGTAAAACATGCTTGTTATAATAAATTCAAGCCATAGGGAAATGTGAAAAGTAAGCAATGGCAGTGCTTGCCCCTTTGCAGTCTCCACCACCAGTGCCAATGCTTACTCAAGGACACACAGTGCCCACATAGTTCCATCATAGATGTTTTCAACTGTTCACTCAACACAAGAGACTCAGAATACGTGGTTTCCCCTAGCTGCTCATTTGCCAGCACACTGATGGGAGAATTCACTGTTTGGGATAGCTGGGCCAGAGTAGGGGGTGGGTTCATGGTGTCAGACTTTGCCACACAGCCCCTTCCGTGATAGCTGTATGTCCAAGGGGCCAAAGGCTGAGGACTTTGGAGTAGTTTACAGTGATGAAAGGGTCCAGTGAGTGAGTGAGTGTGTGTGTGTCCAGGGGAGAGTGGTGTAGAGGACTGAATATATCCCTCACACACACACACACACACACACACACACACACACACACACACCTGTAGACTATTCTTCCGGGAGTGGAATGGCTACAAATGACGAAACTAAAGAGACCAAATGAGCCAGACTTTAAGGAAGGCACTGCTGTGTATTACTGTAACTGACCCATCTTGTGACTGTTCCTAGTGGGGAGGAGCTGGGAGACCCTGCAGCAAAAGCCAGTCCCTGGAGTGCAGGCAGGCAGGGCTTACCTGGGAGAGAATAAGGAAATTTGTCAAGTGAAAGCATGAGAGGAATTGCCACTGGGTGGCATCGTGGGCCCAGCAGTCAGAGCAGGGGTGGGTAGGGAGCAGCCAGAGTGGGAGATGTGATAATGAGAAGAAGGCCAGAGGGACCCACAACCTGGGGCAGAACAGGGGCACATCATAGACTACTCACACAGGTAAGGCACAATACTCTGTCACACTCACTGACAGTGGTTGGAGGCCCTTGAGGCCTTTTAGTTTAACACACAAAACTGCATCACTGCTGAAATCCCTTAAGGGAGCTTTCAATGGGACACCCATTGTGCTCTGACATTTGACTGGCCTGGGGGCAGGGAAGCTTCTCTGTGGACCATAAAACTGGATCCTGAAGGATCCCTAGGAGCTGTCAGATCAAGGAACCCAGCGGGGTGGGGGGGGGGGTGGAATGTTACTGTGCTCCAAGCACCAACTCATCATTTGCCGGCTGAGATCTGGGGTACATTTTCACTTCTCTGTACCTCCATCTCATCACCTGTAAAGAGGACACAATGTGTAGTGGTTAGACAAGGAAATGAGACTGGAAATCATCGATCATACATGGCACATATGAAATGTTCAGTGAAGTAGTCACAGTTAGAGGGAAGAGGTAGTCCTGGGTTAGAGAGCTTGGGATTTGGCTCCACGGGGACCCAGGTTCAAATATTGGTTCTGTCGCTTGGCAGCTGTGAGGCCCTTTTGTCTTCACAGTAATGGGGCGGTAACAGTTTCTGCTGAAGAGACTGCAACCTACAAGGTGCTCCATGCTGGGGTCTCTCAATGTCCCAGCCATCAAGACTGGGATGTTACTTCTTCCCCAGCTCTTTCAGAGAAAACATTCTCGCCTGGATCCTTTTAGCTGTGGCAGATCCTTGAGCCCCCTGGACCTGTTCGGATCTGAGGCCCCCCTCTGCACCCCTCCCCTCCTTCTACGTCCTTCTCCAAATCCCACCCCATGCCACCGACTTCTCCACCACCCCACACAGAGTCCGGGTTTCCAAATGCGGCCCACAGGGGGCGCTTGCAACCCGTGAGCTTTGGGGGAGCCACTAGCTGGGAGGACAGGCCCGTGACCCTGCCCTTGCGCTGCCACCAGCTCTACAGAGCGATAAAGGATCCTGTCTCCAAGGAAGCGGAATGCCCAAAAGTAGTCTGCGCTCGGGTGGGTGAAACCCCTGCCCCTCCCTGGCTTTCTCCAACCGGGTCTTCCCCTACTGTTCTCTAGGTCACGTTCAATCCGGCTCGTTCCTCAGCCTCCTATCCCAAAGCTGCAATTGGCCCGCCCCGGGCACTCGGCTCCGCCTCCTGAGCTGCGATTGGTCGGCGAGCGGGACCCCGCCCCATTTTCCTGGAAAGTTCTTGGAAATCTGTCAAAGGTGTTTCCTTTTGCTGCCCTCAGCGCCGTCCTGGGGAGCCGGCGCCCCCGCCCACACCCCTCCCCCGCCCCGCTGCACAGCCGGCGGTTCTAGGAAGACGTCGCTTCCGGGAAGGGTTGGGACACAGAGGACAAAAGATTAGGCGGCTCGCCCCGCCCCGCCCTCCCGGCCCGCCCCCCGCGCCCTCCCGGCGCGCCCGCGCCGTCGCCGCTCAGTCCCAGCCTGCAGCCTGTGCGCCGAGGGAGCCTCCCCTGCGAGGGATCCCTGCGCCCACTGGCTCGCTCCAGCCGCCGCAGTCCGGCCGAGCCCCAGCTCCGGAACTGCCGCTGCTACTGCCGCTGCCGCTGCCGGGACATGGTCCTCTGCGTTCAGGGGTAAGTGCGGCTCGCCGCCCAGCGCCCGGCGTCTGCGTGGGGCTTTCGGGATAGTACCGCCTCGTGCTCGCTGCCGGCCAGTAAAAAGGCTGGACGGGCCGGAGATGACTGAGTGCGGAAGGAGCTCGGGGTGTCGACAGGGAGCGGTGACAACACCGCCACTACCTCTCCTCGCACTGTGGGTAGTGAAACTGGGGGTCGGCTGACGACGGGAGGAACACAGGGCAGCCTAACCTTGGGTTCTGGCTGGAGCGGTTGAACGCCAGGGAAGCGTGTCCTCTAAGACGTGGCTCACCTGCCCAGACCCCCTTCTGGGCCCAGAGCTCTATACCCTAGCCTGCAGGCCGTAGGGCCTATCGGTGACCTTGGGTTAGCCCCTGCCCCGCTCTGTCCCATCATCCACCCTTCTGCCATGGGCTAGCGACTAGGCTTTTCTTGGGAAGCCAGCCTGAGATCCATGGCTCCCCCCAGGTTGGCACCTGCTGGCCAGCAGCTCTTGGAAGAGCCTGAGTTTGGCCTGATTTAACTGTGGTACCCCCACAGTTGCGTCACCCCTCCTCTCAACCCGGTCTGGGATCCCATTGTGAGCACTTGGCTCCTGTCTCCCTTCTCCAACTTTCCCCCAAACACTGGGGTGGGGTGGGGGCTGATAAGAAGAGTCTTGGCCTCAGCTGAACATTCTTCCATACATTCCTTCCGCCTTAGCATCCCCTTCAACCAATAGGTCTGATGCTCTCCGGACTGATCTGACAGGAACTCCGAAAGCTCCAGGGAGAGAGAAAGGAGAGATGACTGAGTGTCCACACCCAGGGAGCACCGGGTGGCCCAGTGGGTGGAAGGTGGGGCAAGGCTGAAGTGCCCATTGCCCTGAGCAGTCCTGTTTCCAAGGAGGGAAGCAGGAGGAGCTAGGAAGACTGTACTACTGTATAATTCTCCCTGATGGTCTCCCGCATCTCCCTCCTCTGAATTTTGAGACTCCCGAACACCCCCACACCCTTGTTCTCAGGACCCCTCCCCAATTCTGGGGTTCCACATTCTCCACAGGGCCGGTGTTTGGTGTCAGAGAGCAAGATTTTTTTTTTTTTAAGATTTTATTTATTTGACACAGAGAGACAGCAAGAGAGGGAACACAAGCAGGGGGTGGTGGGAGAGGGAGAAGCAGGCTTCTCACTGAGCAGGGAACCCGATGTGGTATCCCTGGGATCCTGGGATCATGCATGACCTGAGCTGAAGGCAGACTCTTAATGACTGAGCCACCTAGGTGCCCCAGGGAGCAAGATTTTTAAGACCTCCACATATACAGCCACAGCCCATCTGGTGCCCTCCCCAGGTTGGTTTGGGCTGCTGGCTTTGTTGGAGGCGCCCACCCTCAGGGCTGAGTATGCTCCACTGGCATGTGTCCCCATTCAGGACTCACAGGCTGGGCTCCGCAACAGGCACCCACACGTACAGGCCACCCACACCTAGAGCACACCCGCTGTCGCCCCCGCTATGGCGATGACAGCTGTGGACACACCCCTCTTCAGATACAGTCATTCACCTGGAGCATGTCATTCACCAGGAGACCAATAGGGCTGTTCACACACCCAGAAACCATGTTGACCCTAGAGGTGCCCACACCCACAAGTGCCTTGCTAAAATGTCAGGACAGGGCCACCACTGGAGGTCCTGGCCTGAGTGGCTAGCCTGAGCTGAGTTGGGGGACCCAGCAGGCGGGCCTCCAGCTGGTTCCTTGGAGCTTGGCCTCTGGCTCCCCTAGTAGGATTCCAGAGCTCCCGTAGGGTACCCAGAGTGGGTGTGGGTAAGTACGCAGACTGTGTTAGGCCAGGGTCTTGTGACCCCTTCTCCCGATTTGTTAAAATCTTATAAAGTGGGGTGCCAGGGTGGCTCAGTGGGTTAAGCCTCTGCCTTCGGCTCAAGTCATGGTCTCAGGGTCCTGGGATCGAGCCCATCATCAATCTCTCCTGCTTCTCTCTCCCTGCCTGTCTCTCTGCCTACTTGCGATCTCTTTCTGTCAAATAAATAAAATACTGAAAAAAAATCTTCTAACGCTCAGCGATAACCTACACTGTGAGATCTGGCTCCTCTGTCCCCGCCCCGCCAAGGCTTCTGTCCAACACCTCTTCCCACGTCAAAAGAAATCCCAGGCACTGTTTACCCATGCTGTCGTCTCGGCCCGGATGGAGCACCTTCCCTCCGCTCCTTCCTTTGGCCTGACAGACTCAGCTCAGGAACAGGCAGACCTTGACTCCCCCATGACACGCTTTGCTTTTATGACTTCGGGTTATAAGTTCTCCTTGAAGGCAAAGCCCATGGTTTTGTTATCTCGGTGTCCTGAGGCCCAGCAGGGGACCAGACCCAGGACTGAGGCCTGAGGAGTGAGGAAGGACCAGCAGTCTCTTATTGGGAGCCAGAGCCCATGCCCCTTACTCCCAGGAAGCCCCAGGATAACCATGCTGGGTGGCCTTCCCCTAGAGAAAGGCCACTGCTAAGATTGGGGCTGGCTCGGCAGCCCAACTCTTGTCACCAGAGAACACGGTATAGCCAAACCCGTCAGGATCTAGTCTGGGAGTACCCCTCATTAGAGGGTGGAGAAGCTGAATAGCAAGGTTTGCATAAGATCAGAAAGCCTAGTAGGGCTGGCTTGCCAGGGTGGGATCTGTAACATGGAATGACTACTTTGCCCCGTCTTGGGAGCTTATGTTTGTGGGAGGTGGGACTTGCCAGTGTCCATCCCAGACCCTCAGCTGGGAGGAGGAGGAAATGGGATGGGAGTCTGACCTGTTTGGGGAGATTGTTCCCACCTCTCAGCCCTGGCCAGTTTGGACTGAGTTCTCCCCGACAGGTACTCCTGTCAGGCATCCTGCCATAATTTGGGGGCCTCTGGAGCACCCCACGAAGGTTCAGGCCATGGTTCAAGCAGGACCAGTGCTGTGTAATCAGCCCACCTCAGCCCACAGGGCACCAATGTGAGGCTTCTTTACACTGGATCCTACTGGTGGCGGGGACACCAGTTTCCCATTCTGAGCTAGAAATGCCTCTAAGGACTGATCTGTGTTTTGGGTTGGTGCACAATAGAGAGTTCAATTACTGTTCAATAAATGCAAGAAGGCAGAGGAGGCTCTTTCAAAAATGAATCTCCATGTGGGGGGAAGCCATCAAGGAGGTTTTTGTGCTGACAGCTGGGAGGCGGTGTACTGACATCATTGAGCCCATGAGTGGGCAGAGCGGGGAACCGAGATGGACGGGCCAGAAGTCATGTAGCCGGCCCCGGGCGCAAAGGATCTCTGGAAGCAGGGTGAGCACAGGGCCTCCACTCACTGCCAATCCCCTCTTTTCTAGGCCTTGTTCTTTGCTGGCTGTGGAGCGGATCGGGCAGCGGCCCCTGTGGGCCCAGTCCCTGGAGCTGCCCGAACCAGCTATGCAGCCTTTGCCTGCTGGGGCCTTTCTGGAGGAAGTGGCAGAGGAGACCCCAGCCCAGCCGGAGAGTGAGCCCAAGGTGCTGGACCCAGAGGAGGACCTGCTGTGCATAGCCAAGACCTTCTCTTACCTCCGGGAATCTGGTGAGTTCGAGGAAAGAAGCAGGCCTTGTTCTGGGAAGTCCAGTGGGGAAAGCTTAGCTCTATCTGTTGAGTCTCCCTGCCCTGGAGAGTCTGATGGGGAAGGTGCAGTGTTCCCCATGGAAGCATAATGGGGGAGGCGGAGTCCTCCCCTGCTTTGCGCCCCCAGCTGAATGCCTCTGTGACCAAGCTCCTGCCCCCTCTCCACTTGCCTAGGCTGGTACTGGGGTTCCATTACGGCCAGCGAGGCCCGGCAACACCTGCAGAAGATGCCAGAAGGCACATTCCTTGTCCGCGACAGCACCCACCCCAGCTACCTCTTCACCCTGTCGGTCAAAACCACCCGAGGCCCCACCAATGTGCGCATCGAGTATGCTGATTCCAGCTTCCGCCTGGACTCCAACTGCCTGTCCAGGCCACGCATCCTGGCCTTCCCCGACGTGGTCAGCCTGGTGCAGCACTATGTGGCCTCCTGTGCAGCTGACCCCCGGAACGACAGCCCTGACCCTGCGCCCACCCCGGCCCCGCCTACCCCGAAGGAGGATGTGCCTGGCGACCCAGCGCTGCCCGTGCCCACAGTCACGGCCGTGCACCTGAAGCTGGTACAGCCATTCGTGCGTCGAAGCAGCGCCCGCAGCCTGCAGCACCTGTGCCGCCTCGTCATCAACCGCCTGGTGGCTGACGTGGACTGCCTGCCGCTGCCCCGGCGCATGGCCGACTACCTCCGGCAGTACCCCTTCCAGCTCTGACCTGCCAGTGCGGCTGCCGGGCCTCATCCGGCCATACCCTGGAGGGGACGGTAGCCCCAGCCGGACTTGGGCTCCCATCATCCCTCCTCAGGTCACCCGGTGTCTGTGTGCAGCACCTGACCAACTGGACCAGGAAGAGTCAGCAGGAACAATGCTACAGGGGTGGGGGATGTCTGGAAAAGTGTCCCACAACCTAGAAGTCAGCGCCCACCCCAGCCCCCATGTGGCTGGGGTGAGCCATGGGTCAGAAGAGAGGGAGACAGGCAGGACCTGTCTCATCCTGTGGGCTGAGCCCAGGCCCCCACTTGCCTGCTATGGCCTCCTGAACTATGTAGACTTTGCCGGCCCTGGTTTCTCAGTCCACAGGGGTAGGGCGGGCCCCCTCCTTCCAGCCACCCTGTCTCAGGGCAGATGGTGGCTAGAGGAACTGAGGTTGGCAGTGACGGTCTCCCCAGTGGGGGAATAGGCCAGACTGGGGGACTGCCAAGTTATACAGTATTTATTTATTTATTCTCCTTGGGTTGGTCTCAAGCTGAGCCAACCCCACGTCTCTTCCCTGAGCCCCAAGTGCTCTCGAGACCCCAGCTCTGCCCCAGCTTCTCTGGTTCTTCCTTGTGGAGAGCCTCACCCTGAGACCTGTTGCTGGACCCAAGGCAGTTCTGGATATCCTGGCGCTGACCCACCCACCTGTGAATGTGCCCCCCTGCCTTCTGCTGTGGAAGGGTAGATAAATGGACAAGAAAATAGGAGCCTGGGCGTCAGTGCCCAGCAGAGCCCACCTCTCCCCACCCCTGCAGGGCAGAGCCCTACCTGCACAGAGCTGGTCTGGCTGGGCCACGGGCCTGCGGGAGCGCGCAGGTTGCCCCAGGTCTGCTGGGCCCACTTCCTGCCTGGGAAGGCACCTGCACGTGAGAGGGAAAGGCCTACATATCTGATAAAGACTTTATCAAATAATTATTATAACAAGCAGAACCCAGTTTGGTAGTCTTTTTTCTTCTACTGATTTTTCTGTATTGACAATAAAATTGTACTTTTCATTTAAGGAGCCCTGCATGGGTCCTTTTTTGAGTTCTTATACAGTTTGTCCCCTTTGATGATATTATTATTTGCCACTTTACATCTGGATCAGCTGGGGCCCAGCAACCTTGTGTAGCTAAGCAGTCCTGCTAGGGAACCCCCTAAAGGGTAGAGGGGAACAGGGAGCAGTCTTTCTCTCTCAATACTTGTTGCTCCCCTTGGAGGATGGGAAGCAGGAGGTTGAAGGCCAGCTGGACTGCCTGCAGGGTCACTGACCAGGCTGCTGCCAGTGGGGGGGGCAGTGGCAGAAGGGCACCAGACCTGAGAGGTGTAAACAGATGTCAATTAAAGACCGAACGTGGAGGATGCTGGGGGATGGGTGCTACAGGGGCACCCACTCCTAGGGGCTGTGTCTTTAGAGATGAGGCCAACAGCAAATTCAGAGCCAGTCATTTCAGGGAGGAGGTACAGGGAGTGCAGAAGCACCAGGTCATGACTGGGAATCTCCTATTCCCGGACCACAAGGAGGCATGGGGAAGGGTCATTCTGTGCAGTGTGGCAGAACAGGGGAGCTGGGGATAGTGGCCAATAAGCCAGCAGGGTTTGGCCTGAGCCGCTGTGGAAGGTCTGACCTGGAAGGGCTGTGACACAGGCTAGTTGGGGTTAGAGGCACCCCTCTCCTCTCAGGGCCCTATACCCCAGAAGTAGATGGGAGAGCAATTAAAATGAAAACACTCTCCATCACCCAATGGCCTGACTTTGTAAGGCTTCTGTACCTAAAACTCCACTGTGTCCTGAAATTTTCTGCACTTCCACTTGAACAACCCCTAGGAAAGCTGCTCTGAAACTCATTTATAGCCTCCTGACCCTCATTTTAGAAATTGTTCTAACCTTCCTGTTTTCTTGGGACTTAGATGATTAGAAGAGACCAATGCTGGCAGATTGAGAGCAGAAGGGTATCAGGAGTGCTATACTCATGGCGAGGTGGAAGCAGGAAGGGCTAAAAGCCAGAACTACGGAGGCACAGAAACGTGTGGGCATGGAGATGATTCTAGCAAAGAATAGAGCTGATACTGGACAGGAGTGAATAAGAGGTGAGTGAAGGCCGACTTCCCTGGGACTAGTGCCCGAGCCCCAGTGCCCAGCCTGGCACCCTCTCTGTTGTTGGCGGCAGGGCCCGACAGCACGCCTCCTCCAGGTCACCGTGACCCTGCCAGGGACATCTGCTGTTCCTCATTGCTCCAGCCTGGATCTCAGTCCCACCCCCAGGTCTGAGTTACCTACCCAATGGGTGAGTAGTGGACACAGAGGAGTCAAAGGCAGGGTGTTCCCCGCTTCACGTCATGGTCTGGACAGAAAGCTGCTATAGCAGGAGGAGGCCCACAGACTCCATATTGTCTGCAGCAGGGGAGGTGTCTCAGGGGGCCCGCCAGGTGCTGGCAATGGACGAGGCCTTTGCATCGTGGGAATAGGTCTGAATAGACCCATACTCCATGGATGAGAAAACTGAGGCCCAGAGGGGGCAAGGCCCTGGCTGGGAGGTGAGGCACAGAGCGGAGCTTACCTCAAGGGTAATGACCCCCTGCCCCCGGGGGCTGCTACATGAGCCAGCAAGAATGGGCAGCTGGGGTTGGCAGCCTTCAGGCAAGTTGATCTTAGATACTGGTGTTATCCTCCTGTGTCCTTGTGTGCTAAGGCATCTGGGCCAGACGTTGGTCTAGTCAACAGTGTCCTGTCCATCCCCCTTCACCTCGGTATAAGCCAGGCTCCAGCTCCTGGTGGTGGAGGGCCACCAGCTACTTCATTCACCTGCATTTTTCTGCCTCAGTCTTTTCATGTTTCCCTATCAGGGGAGGGAGTGATGCCTGCCTAGAGTTGAGACGATAGAAGGCATGTCATTGGGCCCAAACCCAAGTCAGACCCAGCCTAACAGAGGCTAAAAATCGTCTCATGGGCGCAGTCACTGCTGGGGGACTCTGGGCTAGAAAAGGGGCCATGCCCTGCCAGCACCAGCCAGGGACAAGTGAAGGAGCCATCGGTTAAGTCCTGCCGTGTCTTAAGACCTGCTAGGCCAGACTCCATCTGGGCCCTGGGAACATAGCAGGGAACAAGTCCCATCATCGTGGGACTCCTGGGCTGGTGAGTGAGAGACAATAAACAAGTGGGCACTGGGGACAAGTTTGAAGAGTGTAAAGAAGGCAAGACGGGAGCAGGGCAGAGACTGGCTTTGGGTGTGGGGACCCTGCTGCAGATTGGGGATCAGGGGAGCTCCAGGGACTCAGAGCCTTGACACTTGAGCAGGAGCTGGCTATGCAGACAACGTAGGCAAAGGACATCCAGGGAGAAGGAGCCGCCAGTGTCGGGGCCCAGGAACAAACCTGCTGTGATGAGGAGCAACAAGTCCAGAATGGCTGCCCTGGAGCGGAGGGAGCGTGTGAATTATATCCTGGGGTGGCAGAGGGCCTCCTTCCGGTTTAGCAGGGAAATGCTATGAGGTCATGTCATTTCTCAGGAGTGAGCCCAACAGCCAGATGGGGACAGGAAGCTGGAGAGGAGGTTGAGGGGTGTAGGGCATGGCAGGGGAGGTGGCAGTGGGGAGCAGGAGGAGGCAAGGAGGGCAACCTGGGGACCCTGGGCAGAGTCTGTGCCCCAGGAGTTCTCCCTGCAGCCTCGAATACCAGCAGAGGTTCTCCCCATTTATAGCTGAAGAGGTAAGACTCAGAGAGTGGAGGTGGGGTTTTTTTCAGGGACACATATCTTGTGAGCGTCAGTCAGGCTTCAGATCCTTCTCGAGGAGACCTTGTTGGTATAACCACTGCTCTGCTCTGCCTCCCCAGAGCTGGCACCCTAGAGCCTTGGCACCCACAGGATGCAGAGGGGACACAGAAAAGGGGGTAGGGGCTAGGGGCACTTCCTGGAGGAGGCAGCAGGCCAGGGGGCTGGAGGCTTGGCCCTCGAAGATTCCACCAGGCCAAGGGGAGAATGATCCCATGTGGTATCCCTCCCTAGACTCACAATAGCTTTTTGGAATGACTTTGGAACAGAGATAACACCAGGCCAACCAGATTATTCTTGTCAAAGAGGTCTTGCTGGAATGTTCCTCCCATGATCACCAGGCTAACACCCCCAGGTCATCAGTACCCCTATACCTGGCCTCAGCTTTTAACCAGCCTGCTGAGCAAATCTCGCTGGGCCCAGCCAGAACACAAGTCTGGATCGGGCTGGGGCAGACCTGGGCAGCTCATGCTCTCAGATGGGAATGCTCCCAGCGTGCACAGCAGCCCACAGGGACAGGCAAGGGCGGGCCCTTGAAATAAGTCCTGATCAAGAAAGCAGGAGGCTTCTGGAGACTTCACAAAGGCCGTCTTCCTCAGGAGACATGAAGCCTGTGCAGGCCTGGGCAGTCCCTTCACACCAACCTGCTAGACAAGTTTTAAAAATAAAGCAGGTTCAGGCTTTGCCAGCAACTCAACAACCTCTCATGGTGAGTGAGCCCTCGCTGCCCCAACTGCACAGTGTGGGCTTTGCTCCCCACCTTCCGCAGGCCGTGCGACCCACTGCCCGAGAGCTCCTGGCAGTGGTCACCCCTGGGCAGTAGGCTGAGCCTCCCACATCTGAGACTCAAGGACAAGAGGTTTAATCCTGGCCAATAGGACCCCACTCCCTGGCTTTATCCCACTACCGCCGCCCCCCCAACACTGCCACCCCGTTTGGATTGTGTGCCATGAACTTGGTTCTTGGTTCTGGGGAGTCTCCCGCAACCTCACTGACCCCGAGAAAATTCCTGGCTGTGGAGTGAGGAAAGTGACAGCGCCTGCCTCAGAGAAGACACAGGGAGCACTGGAGGATTTGTGAGGTGATGCGGAGGGGAGCTGCTGTGGCTGTCATTGTAACTATTCCCTAGCCACCGTTTTCATCTTTTTTTTGTCTGGGCAGATGTCGATGGCTGCCAAGGTCCCTGTGGGGGCTGCAGGGGAGCTGGGCTGGAGCTGCCCTGCCCCAATTAGCTCTGCCCTCTGAGTCCAGCCCTCCACCCTTAGGTATCAGTAGCCGGTGACTTGGGTTCTGGTCCTGGCGAACAGACCCTTTGGTCTGGTCTCTGCATGGGCGGGGGTAGAGGTGCGGCCAGCCCTACCTTCTAGCAGCTTCTCTCACAGTAACAGTAAGGCCATCTTCTACCCTTTCCCCAGACCCAGGGGCTGGTCTCCCACAAGGCCTGTTCCTCCCCAGCCCTCAGTAGTCTGCGCCCTCGGAAGAAAGCCACAGGGGATGGAGATGAGCTGGGCTGGTGCCTCTTGTCTTTCCCATTTTGAAGATGCAAGCCTGAAACCTAGAGAGGCAAAGTAGCTTGTCCATAGTCACTGAGAGGAAGTGGGGTTAGAGTCCAGGGCTCCAACCATGCCAGGGCTTGTCCCCCTCCCCCTAGAACTCTTGAACTGGAGTCAGCTGCCTGCTGGCCGGCAACTTGAAGATCGTAGTTCATAGCTCCTCAGATTCCCCGTGTCCAGACCTGGACTCTTCTTCCCAGAGCTTTAGTGTCCCTATTTGTCTAACAGAAATAGTAGTGCCGTGCCCCCAGGTGGCTGGAGAATGGCTGGGTCTGGCTTTGGGGTAATGTGGAGTAAGTGGCACAATGCTCACCTATGAACCAGAGGAGAGGAGGTGGGCCCGGAGCAGGAGGAGCCTTTTTGGTGTGGCCAAAGCTTTATGCTTAATGGAAAGATTGTTGCTTCCATGACGCTGGCCTGGCTGAAGCAGGCAAGGCCAAGAGCACTAGAACTGGTCTCTGATGGAACTTGGGACTGCCACGACTCCTCCAGGCAGTCCTCTGGGACTATTCCACCACAGTCCCCACTAGCGAGACCCACATTGGGATGGTTTCGCTGAAGGGGGCTGGTGCCCAGCAAACACCCTCCAGGCCGAGCCCTATTCTGAGGACTCTCCCTTCACACAGCTTCAGTGAACTGGACCAGGCTCTTCCTCAGCATCGCTGGGCTCCTCCTCCATCAGAGATGAGAATTTTTCCTCCTAGTCTAGATTGGGCCAAAACTTTGTTCTGGAAAGGCCCTCAGCCTCCTCCCAAAGAGCACTTCACAGTTCCCTACCCCCACCAGTCCCACCTCTGAACATCACTGTGAGCTTGTATGTGTGTGTGTGTGTGTGTGTGTGTGTGTTGACCTTTCCACTTGGCCAACATTCCTTTGTTTTTCTCAGCTCTTTTGGGTAGATGGCCATAGCAGGAGGAGCTCTTAGCAGAGCAGGTTTTCAGGAAACCTTTTCCCCAAAGCCCAGGGACATGGAGCCTAAGGAGACACTAGAAGACCAAGGTCTATTGAAAAGAAGGTGGGTTCCCAGGGCAGTTAGAGGAGTGTGGGTAAGGGGCCTCCTCACAGAGAGCACTCTGGCTGGCCCTGAGGTGAGTGCCTGTGGGGGCTGCCCCTGGGTGTCATTGCCAAGGTCATCGTTGTCAGCCTGGCCAGCAAAGCTGGGTGACCCTGTGCAAGTTGCATTATCTCTCTGAGCCATATGTGTCTCAAAGAAGTCAAAGTCCTGGGTTGTTTTTTTTAAGATTTCATTTATTTCTGAGAGGGGAGCGGGAGCATGAGTGGGGAGATGGACAGAGGGAAAAGGAGACACAGGCTCCCTTTGGGGCTCGATCCCAGGACCCTGGGAGCCAAAGGCAGACACTTAACCAACTGAGCCATCCAGGCACCCCAAAGTCCTGGGTTTGTTGCCAGCATGTGTTATCTCCCTACCCCAGAAGTGCCCAGGCTGGGTCTCTCTAGCCCTTTACTGCTTCGCTCAGGGCCAGCAGGTCCCTGATCGGGGGGCTGTGGGCCTTGGGGACACGAGCACCCCTGTCAGCACCTTGACGATCACCCCCTTTCTCCTCTGGGTCTCAGTGGGCGAACCAGGGCACGCCAGGCTCCAGGAGGATCCCTGGGCCTTTCAGAGGGCAGAGAAGGCGGGGTGTGGGCAACCCCCCCACCCCCACCCAGGGTGAGGTGTTTTCACTAGAATCAGAGCAGCTGCGGCCTCTTCCCAGGAAGAAAGAGCAGAGCGCCTCTTCCAAGAACTCAGAAGAGGCCCACAGGCAGGGGAGGGAGGAGCGGGGGAGTTAATTTTAAACCAAACAGCCTTCAACGCTTCTCAGGAACTGGTTGCTCAACGTGATCTGGCAGGTCCCAGGCGGGCGGGTAGGCTCGCAGCCAGCTCCGAGGTGGTGGGGGTGGGGGACCCGCCCCAGAGCAGAGGCCATATGACCTTGAGGGAAGTTGGGCCCTGTCCTTGCCCATGATTCTGAGTCTGTCACCTCCAGACCTCCATCTCCCTGACCTGACTTGCCGAGGTACGGGCTGAGGTGGCTTCCTCTGTCCCAACCAGGCTAGGTGAAATTATAACAGGATAAATAACAGAGATGTCACCTCCTTCCAGGAGCCCCACACCTGACTGGCCAAGTCCCCTCTCCTTGCTCAGAACCTGCCACTCCCGTCCCCCAGCCTGGCCCTCTGGAAGTTACTGATGAAGGCTCTGAGGCCAGAGTAAGGCCCGAGTGTTTCGCCCAGCGAATGGGACCCGGGGTTGCTGAGCTGGTGGGGGACAGAGGGAGATGGAAGGAGGGATTGAGCAGTCAGCCAAATTTCCGTGCCCAGGGAATGAGCCTCCTGGCTGTGCAGGGAGGCTCTGAGCTGAACGCACTGGACTTGCCCCCCTCACTCCCCCATCCCCCACCATGGAACAGGGGTCAAGCGCCTTCACACTCACTGACCTCCTGGCCTCCATCCCCTCCGGGCTGAGAGCCCGGCCCCCCTCCCAGTGTCTGGTTCCTACAGAGGCTCCTCCCAGGGTCCCCCCCTCCTGCACTACCTCCACGGGCTGCCCAATGAGACTCCAGCAGCCTGGGCGGGGCGAGGCCTGTGTTCTAGGAAAGGATCCCAAGCAAGCTGCTGCCAGGAGCTGCAGTTCTTGGAATCGGCACTGGCACTGCGGGGCGAGGGGACGCTTCCTGGAACCTGCTGGCCCCTCCAGGGAGAGAGGCTCAGAGGACAGGCGGTGACCTCGAGGAGGGGGAGGGGGTGTGGAGGCCTCAGCTTGGGTCCTTGCCTCCAGGAAGCCCTACCCAACTGCAGGTGCCTCTTGAGACTCCATGATCACAGCATTAAGTCTGCTGGGCTCCAGGAGAGGCCCCGTTCTGGCATGGCCTCTGCGGTACCCAGAATCCAGCCCAGGAATAGGTACAGAGTGAACAACCAGAAACACTAGGGAAAGAGGGGTGCGTGTGTGTCTGGGGCGTGGGTAAGCACGCGGGTGTGGGCACACAGGTGAAGGTGGGATGCCCAGCCAGGTTGGGAAGGACTAAGGAGAGGAAGGTGGGGTCAGCGATGCCAAATCTGGCTCACAGAGGTCCCCTTCCTGATGGACAGACAGCCTCTGGCCAGGACTCCTGTCACTCCAACAGGCAGTCTTTCCTTCATGGCCCTGTCCTCAGATCCCTGTCCCACAGTTGGGGTACGGGCCTCGGCTTTAGCTTTGGGTGGCATAGAGTAGTCCTAGCCCAATGCCTAGAGGTGCACCTTCAGCACACACCCAGCCGGCTGGAGCCTCCCTTTCCCTGTCTAAATAATAAAAATGAGACACTACAAGGCCCCCAGGAAGGCCCTGGGGGCGATGACCCGGGTCTGGGACAGGGTTGGGGTCCAGCTACACTTTGCTGGTGTGGCTCAGTGTTCCCAATACGGGGTCCCAGGGTCAGCACCGTCAGAGCAGAAGCCTGGTAGTCTGGCTAAGAGGGGACTGAGAGCAGGTCAGGATCAGCACAGTGGATAAGTAAGGGCCACCGTCTCTGGCTGTGTGGCCTTGGAGCACCCGTCTAACCATTCAGGACATGTTTGCCTTCGGAAGAATGGAGAACCCTCCCTAGGCAAGGCTGGACAGGGGGCAGGGACTTGCCTCTCCCCCAGTACCCTCAGGTCACTCTTCATCTCTCACGGAGCACAGCCTCAAGCCTGCTACCACCACCCCCAATGCATCAGACAAGGGGGCCTCCAACCCATCCTCCAGGGCCAGTCAGGGGATTGAGAAGTCCTGAGGTTCAGTGCCTGGGTGGGGCTGTGAGACAGGGCTGTGACAGAGAGGTCCTTTGACCCCTGCAGAAGGGTGGCAGGGCAGCCGAGGGACCCAGTTCCTCACTGTGCCTGTGCACTTGGGAATGCCAGTTCTCTGAGGCTACCCGAAGCCAGAAGCCAATGGCAGTGGAGTGAGGGCTGCCGTGGGGGGAGGGTCCCAGTGGGGGGAGAACAGAGCACTCCACCAGCCAAAGGCCCTGGCACCTGCCCCCAGGTCAATCTGGCTGGGAAGAACCTGCCATGGGAGACCTGAACCTGGAGCCCACCCATCCAGAGTGGGAAGAGCTGCTGGCTGGGACCTACTGGGTTCGCAGGCAGATATGGTTGACTTGCTGCTCCTGGTTTCAGAGTCTGGCAACCTGCGTGACTTGAGCCAGTCACGATCGTCTCTGAGCCGCCCTCACTTACCTTTATCGTGGTAAGGAGTAAATGTGTAGATCTGGTGATTTCCTTTCTCCTTGGGGTTTCCTCCCTAGTCCTACCCTTCCACCCCACCCCCACTCCCCTTAACAGAAGCCCCAGCAGTGCACTTTCACTGGCCCTCATTGCGGCAAGAAGTACCCATAGACATGTCTGCTTTTCCCACTGGAGCACAGGCCTGAGGCCCATAGTGCTCTGGGCAAAAGGACACATGGAAGCCCACATCATGGAATCTAAATATATTTTTTTAAGATTTTATTTATTCGAGGGGCACCTGGGTGGCTCAGTGCGTTAAGCCTCTGCCTTTGGCTCAGGCCAGGGTCTCAGGTTCCTGGGATGGAGCTCCACAATGGGCTCTCTGTTCGGCTGGGAGCCTGCTTCCCCCAATCCCTCTGTCTCCCTCCCCGCCTACTTGTGACTTCTCTATCAAGAGAAGAGACAGAGAGACATAGAGAAACAAAGAGAGAAAGCAGGAGCAAGAGCAGCAGCAGATGAAGAGGGAGAGCCACGAGCCCAACATGGGGCTCCATCCCAGGACCCTGATACTATGATGTGAGCCGAAGGCAACCACTTCACTGACCAAGCCACGCAGGCGCGCCTAGAATCTAAACATTTAAACATCATAAATCAAGGGCGCCTGGGTGGCTCAGTGGGTTAAGCCGCTGCCTTCGGCTCAGGTCATGATCTCAGGGTCCTGGGATCGAGTCCCGCATCGGGCTCTCTGCACAGCTGGGAGCCTGCTTCTCTCTCTCTCTCTGCCTGCCTCTCTGTCTACTTGTGATCTCTGTCTGTCAAATAAACAAATAAAATCTTAAAAAAAAAATCATAAATCAAGCTGTGAACTGCTAATAAAATATGTTCTATCCTATTCAACAGAGAAACCTTCATAACAATACAGAATCTGTAAATCTGTAGTTTTTCTGTATCTGGAAGTCACATAGAAATATCAGAAATTCAGATACCAAAGATCACTGAGAGGCACCTGGGTGGCTCAGGCAGTTAAGCATCAGCCTACAGCTCGGATCATGACCTCAGAGTCTTGGGATCATGTCCATCGGGCTCCCTGCTCAGCGGGGAGCCTGCTTCTCCCTTTCATTCTGCTCCTCCCCATGCTGTGCTCTCTCTCTCACTCACTCTCTCTCTCTCTCAAATAAACAAATCTTAAAAAAAAAAAAAGATGATTGAGTTTCACAATTTTTGCTCATATCCAGGTGTTCAGCGGTGTTAGATGAGTAAAAAAATAAAAACGTGCCGAATTCATAAAGTATTATGTATTTGTTCTGTCACATTTGCTGTTCTTGTTTTATTCCAGTAAAACTATTGGCTATGTTACTATAATTAAGATTTTTCATATAGTTACTATCTTATTGGCACTAATGATTTAAAAGATTAAAGTAAAATATTATATTCAAAGAGCACAAAAATATAAATTAAATATATTTAAAAATTGAAAAGTATTGGGGCGCCTGGGTAACTCAGTTGATGAAGCATCTGACTCTTGATTTCAGCTCAGGTCATCATCTCAGGGTCATGGATCAAGCCCCGTGTCAGGCCCCACACTAAGATTCTCTCTCCCTCCCTCTCCTTCTGCCCCTCCCCACCCCACCCTACCTCTCAATAAATAAATAAATAAATAAAAATGAAAACGGAAAAGTATTTAAAATATACTCCAAAAGGCTATTTTAACCATAATCGAAACTGGTAAAATTAAAAGGCAAAATATATGTTACAAGTTACAATGAACTAATGTCAACATTTATTTGTTGTTGTTGTTTTTTAAAGATTTTATTTATTTATTTGACAGACAGAGATCATAGGTAGGCAGAGAGGCAGGCAGAGGCAGAGAGAGAGAGAGGCAGGCTCCCCGCTGAGAAAGGAGCCCGATGCGGGACTCCATTCCAGGGACCTGGGATCATGACCTGAGCTGAAGGCAGCTGCTTAACCAACTGAGCCACCCAGGCGTCCCTAATGTTAACATTTAAATAAAAAAGACTTAAAACTAAAATTTTATTTAACTTTTGGAAATTTTTATTTGCTGTTAACTCTTTTTATAGAAATAAGCCTTCCCAATTCACAGTCACATCCTCGGTGAACTCTGAGGCAGGGTCACAACCTCCCTGCATGTCCCTCGGGCCCAAATGGTGTCATCCCAAGTTGGTGTTTGGGTCTGCCTCACACTGTGCCTGTGCTGAGTGGCAGATCCCCAGGGATGGTGATGCCCACATATTCTTAGTCCATTTATTGTGAATTGATCCTTTGTGTGTTGGTGATATGATGTAAATGACAGGCCCTAGGCAGATGAGAAAAGAGCAGCAAGAGACCAGGCACAATATCCAGTAAACGGTACTGGAATGCTTTGGAAAAAAAGAAAAGTCCAATGTCTATGTCAGACAGGCAACCACCATATATGTTAAATATTTACACATGAAAAAGGAAACCATAAGAGCATACCCTTTAGAGCACTTCCCTTGGGGTCACAACAGTATCGATTCTGGGTGAGGAAACCTCTTCTTCTTTCACGCGCTCCCCTGAATCATTTGCAGGGCAGGTCTGTCTGGGAAAAGGAGAGTCCCATCAGAAATCCATTAATGCCCTTTTAGTGTCATCTCCCTGCCTGGGCATGGCGGAGGGGCTCCCCCAGAAGTGGGCCCTAAGACAAGGATCCAAATACAAGTAGTTTATTTGGGAGGTGATGCCAAGAACCAACAGTAGGGGGGATCTGAGGGGCCAAGTCCGTTCTGCAACTGACTCCATCTCAGCTCAGGTCTTGATCTCAGAAACTACGACTCACCAGTAGAGTGTTGTGAGATAAGTCTCCATGGTTCTCTCCCACTTCTGTATCCTTGCCTGTAGAGGCAATAACTCCCTTGTCCACACAATCCTTTCAAGGGTGATTATTATACTGAAGAGCCTTAGAAAACAGAGAGAGTATCTCCCTCTATGGAAAAAAGCAGCTTTCTTTCTTGTCCAGCACAGCGAAGACCACAGCTCCCTCTTAGGCCAAGGTTGGCGAGTTTGCTGGCAGCCTATTATAAAACATTCAGGCCCTGGACTCCGGGGCTCCTCTCTTGAAATGCAAACCCACTGCACATGCGGGCACCTGCTGGTGCTTCCTGGGTCCCCCTGTGGGAACTGGGGAAGCAGTGCAAGAAAATGCTGATCCTGCTGTTACTGTAACAAACTGACCCTTATTTCTGAACCATGAGTCTGGTGCCTTCTGCCAGCAGCGGTGGGAATATAAGGGGCTAACTTGTTAGCCTGCAAGTGGGGCAAAATCTCAAGGCTTTCCTAGTTCCTGACATACAGGAGAGAAGAAGTGAGGCAGGGAAAGAAAAGACACTTAGCCAGGTGTGTTAAGGAGTGGGATCCCCTGTGGGCCACCGAGGCACTGTCCTTAGTTGAGAGATGGAGTAGAACATACCTCACAGCTGCCCCACCCAAGGAGTGGGTAAGCGGGAGTGTGTAGCCAACCCCCACCTTCCCCGGCCTAGGGCTGTTCCAGAGGATGAACTTTCAGCCACTTACCAAGCTGCCCGAAGCATCAGAGAAGGCCTCAGGCCACATGGCAGCTGCTGTGTGGGAACTTCAGTTGGGAGAGTCTCTGGCCCCACCAGGGCTCCAGGGAAGCAGGGCCTCACCTGAATACTGCCCATCCCCAGGGCTCCCTGCCCTCAATGCCCCGCACAGTGCTGAGCAGACTGCCGTCAAGTGCATGCCGTGTGGTCCAAGGACAAGGGCCCATTTCCTTCCCTCTATCTTCCACTAGGCCGTGAGCTCTGTATAAAGAGCATCTGCACCAATCTTTCCCTCATACCCTGGCACCAAGGGTAAGCCTGACATCAGCAAACATTCACTTAGTTTTTATTGCACAAATGATGCAAATAAAGAAGCTTCTAAAATAAACAAGCAGGGGCACCTGGGTGGCTCAGTCAGTGAAGCAGCTGCCTTTGGCTCAGGTCATGATCTCGGGGTTCTGGGATCGAGTCCCGCATTGGGCTCATTGCTCAGCAGGGGAGCCTGCTTCTCCCTCTCTCCCTGCTCATTCTCCTTCTCTCTCTCTCTCTCCATAAGTAAATAAAATCTTTTAAAAAATTAAATAAATAACATAAAATAAGTGAGCAAAAAGGAGTCAGCTAGGACTAGACAGAGCCACCCTTAACTAGAGAAAGACTGTCTCTCTCCAATACCAAAGTGAGTGCACTGGAGAGGGAGGAACCAGAGGCATCACTCCATACATGGGAAACAAGATACAATAAGGGCTCTAGCCATCACCATTTTTCAATATTATATTGAAGATGTTAGCCAAGCCAAAAGACAAGGAAAATAAGTAAGAGCTATAAATGTTAGAAAGAAAAAGACAAGTGTGTCATTTTCAGTGGTAGAATATCAATGTAGGAAATTGAAGGGAAGCTACCCTATGATCTCACTAATGTGGAATTTAAGAAAGAAAACAGATGAACATATGAGAAGGAGGGGAAAAAAGAGAGGAGGGAAATAAGCCATAAGAAACTCTTAAGGACAGAAAACAAAACTGAGGGTTGCTGAAGGGAGGTGGGTGGGGGATGGGCACAGAGGAGGGCACTTGTGATGAGCACTGGGGTTGTATGTAAAGGATGGGTCACTGAATTCTACTCCAAAAGCCAAATCGCACTGTATGCTTAACTAAAATTTAAATGAAAAAAAAAAATCCAAGAAAAGCAACAAACAACAGATCTATAAGGAGCCAAGAAGTGGAGTTATAAGATAAACCACATAGGGGGGCTTGGGTGGCTCAGTGGGTTAAAGCCTCTGCTTTCGGCTTAGGGCATGATCATAGGGTCCTGGGATCGAGCCCCGCATCGAGAGCCTGCTTCCTCCTCTCTCTCTGCCTGCCTCCCTGCATACTTGTGATCTCTGTCAAACAAATAAATAAAAATAATTTAAAAAAATAAGATAAACCACATAAATTAACAGCTTTCCCACGCATCTGCAAGAACCAGTTAGGCCATCCCCCCCTATAATAAATAACAACAAACACTGTATGACAGATAAGCAGCAAAGCTAACTTTTCACGAGGGGCATGGGCCTCCGAGAGCCAGGGGAGGAAATGAGGCGTGAGAAACTGAAAACCACCTTCCTCTTGACTGTTTTATCCCCTTACACCCCATAACCCACCAAACTTTCTCTAGGGCTCCGAGCCAGGTGCACAGGCAGGACCCTGACGTCCTCCCCGCGCTGGGCCCCTGCACGAGAGGCTGCATGCAAGTTGGCTGTCCCAGAGGCTGGGCCGGCTGGGTCCAAGCCCGAAGACAGAGCAAAGCCAGTAGCTGTAGCCTTGGACATAATTCTTAGCTCTCAGGGATGGGGAGGAATGAGGGCATGGCCAGGCAGTGATGGTGCCTACAGCCTCGTGGGGCAAAGGCAGCCCCTCTGGCCCCTTCCGGAGACCAAGTGGAAGGGAAGAGCTCTGCAAAGGAGCAGAGAACTCGGTCCAGGGCCATTTAATGAAATAACAGCAGCCACCAAACCTGAGGGTTCTGTACACATGGTCAGCCCCCACCCTTCATCTGGCCAAACACGGGCACAGGCTCTGGGCATGGAGGAATAAAAACAACTTGGAATGGCTAACTCGGAGGGACCCATCTTGCCTCGAATGCACTGCTCCAAGCCTTCTCTGTCAGTGGGCAGTCTTCTCCTCCCTCAGAGGACACAGACACATGGGGCCTGGCTGGGCCATCAGAGAAGGAGCAGAGTTGGGGACAGGTGATGATACCCAGGAGAGGCAGCTTCCTGTCCTTGTCCCAGGCCCAACCTGGTGACGGGCAAAGTCTAAAGGGCTGGGCAGGCCTGGGTGTGGCTCCCACTGTCTCTGCCTCAAGGACCCTCCACTGCCAGCCTAGGCCTCTAGAGACCAATTTTATGCTTAGTAGGTGGACAAACAGGAGGTGGAAATAAGGGGGGAGACGCTCAGGGGAATCCAGAGGAAGGAGAACCTTCCACAGGGTCAGAGAAGTGGAGGAAGCATTTAATTAGAATATGGAAGTCTGGGTATCATTCAAGTACCAGAGAGGGAGAGGCCGAAAGCGAGAGCATTCCAAGAATCTAGCACGGCCCAACCAGAGACGGGGTATGTGGGAAACCCCCAGAAATGGTCCATAAACCCCAGGGTATCTAGGGTTGGTCCTCAGGTGAGTTTGCTGGGAGGATCACCAATGTCATCTCCCAGAGTTTAATGCAGTGTGGTCGTCGGGGGTGTCAAGCCCCAAGTGCCAGGTCGAAGAGGACAGGGATGTGGGCAAGGCACCCAGGTCTGGCTCCCTCGCTCCCAGATCTCCCCTAACTTGCCATGGGATCCTGGCCGAGGCATGGGCCCTCTCTGGACATTCGCTTTCTTTCCCATGAAATAGGGGCACAGTCCTCAGGCTCCCATGGGCTACCATGACTCAGAGACAGTGGTTGGGCCTCCAAGACAGGGTGACACTCCCCCACACACAAACACAAGGTCCTGGCCTGACTCCCAGAGCCTCAAACTCCCCCAACCAGGCCCTGCATGGACACCTGTGATCATGGATGTGGACCCAAATGCTCCAGTCCCACACCCGTTCATATGCATGTGCACACGGGTCCCTGGGGAGGGCTATACAGGTGTCTGTGATGTGTGTGTGTGATGTGCTCTCTCAGAGCCTAAAGGCTCCCATGGCTCCCCATTGCTGACCAGAGCAAACACACTGGGGTCCTGTCAGGGGTCCCTGTCCAAGTCCACGAGTTCCTCAATGACAGGACCCCACATGAACCGCCCCACCCCCTGGCTTGGTTTACAGTTGGTGCTCAATGCTTACAGGTGAACAATGGGCCTGGTAATAGGAGGGGAGACAGGCCAGATAAAGACCTCAGTCACCCCTTCCCCAAGCTTCGGAAGTAGCCTCAGCCCAGCAACCTCACAGAGGATGTTGGCAGGAAAAGAGGACTTGTCCCAGATGCTGCATCCTCACGTGACCCCGAATTCCACCCCACCCAAGCGGCCCCAAGAGGAGGCTGAGGTACTGGGCTCTTGGCTGTGACTCAGCGGAAGGAAGGCAGGAAGGAGGGGGGTGCTGGGCCCTAGGGTTTTGCTTCTCATTTCTCTCTTTCCAAAGCACAGCAAGTTCCCAGAAATGAAGGTACCCAGAACTACAGAAACCCCAGGCTTTCAGGGGCACTGGGTTCCCCAGTCCTTTCACTCCTGGAGATACCACCACAGAGCCCAGGGAAGCTCCTCGTCCCTGTCCCTGCTTGGAGCCTTCTTCCCTGCCCCAGAACCAGGGATTGAGTACCTGGAACGTCCACCCTGGAGCCAAGAGGGGCTTGTGGGATCCTGAGACTTTTCAGGAGCGGATGGGCCCGATTCGCTTGGTGAGACAGATGCTAGGTGAAAGGCGGCTCTGGGAATCTCTAGGATGGGTAGGGCTAAAGCAGCCAGGGCAGATTTCCCAGGAGAGGCAGCGGCAGAGGCTGGCGTCCCAAGAACCCAAAGAAACCCCATGAGTTCCCTCCTCCTTCCTTTCCCTTCCTCCTTTCCTTTTCTTTCTCTTGCTTTCCCTGTCTTTTCATATTTTTAGTTATTATAAAGAGCCCAATTTTTTAAAAAATCACACACAGGGACACTTTGGTGGCTCAGTTGGTTAAGCATCTGCCTTCAACTCAGGTCACGATCCCAGGGTCCTGTGGTTGAGCCCCACATCAGGCTCCTTCCTCAGCGGGGAGCCTGCTTCTCCCTCTGCCTGCTGCTCCCCCTGGTTGTGCTAGTTCTCTCTCTCTGACAAATAAATAAATAAAAACAAAATCTTTTTAAAAATAAAAGACCACACACAGACTCAAACGGGCACACCACCAAATTATGACGCTTGTGTCCAGAGACCCAGGTTTGCGCTCAGCTTGAAATAAGGCTTCTCCTGCTGTCCCTGTGAATGAGAGACTGCGAGGCAGCCTTCAGAAACACTGCCAACACTTGTGACCACTTATCTGTGAGGGTTAGGGGGTCATTTTGTCCTGTGTCACTAAAATCAAACACAGAAAGGAATGGATCTCCGAGGCTGACATAAGACTATCCCAGCCCCCAATTCAAACGTGTGTTCACTGCTATTTTTTAAAAAATATTTTATTTATTTATTTGATAGAAAGCATGCACAAGCAGGGGAGCAGCAGGCAGAGGGAGAAGGAGAAGCAGACTCCCTGCTGAGCAGAGAGCCTGACTTGGGGATCCATGACCTGAGCTGAAGGCATATGCTTAACTGACTGAGCCACCCAGGCACCCTCACTGTTGTTCTTGATGGACTTAATGCTGAGAAAATGTTGAGAATGTGAACTTTAAAAATAAATTTATGTTTGGGGCGCCTGGGTGGTTCATTCAGTTAAGCAGCTGACTTCGGCTCAGGTCATGATCTCAGGGTCCTGGGATTGAGTCCTGCGTATGGCTCCCTGCTCAGCGGGGAGTCTGCTTCTCCCTCTGTCCCTCCACCCACCTGTCCTCTCTCTCTCTCTGTCAAATAAATCAATCTTCTAAAAATAATAATAATGTTATATGTAAGATATGACTTTTTTCTTTGTAAAAATACATACTTGAGTTCCACTTGAAACTTGGTTTGAAAGAACCATCCCCATGGCTCCAAGTGGCTGGGCGGAATGTGGGAGAGAAGGCAGACTTCCATGCAGGCAGAGGCAGGGACCTGTAGTCAGTTCTTGAGCTGTGCAACAGCCTCAACAAGTGTGGTAGGCATATCCAGCGGGCACCTCCTCCCAGAACCCGCCCCCCCTCCAACCTGGGGACCTAAAATGCCTCATTGGCCACAACATGCTTCACCCCGCTCCTGCTGAGCGGGGACTCACTTTCCCCCTGTCAGCCGAGAAGCAGAGTCTGGGGTCTGTCAGCCCCACGCCACGAGCCAAGGACATCAGTCCCCTTTGGTAGCAGCCCTTCTCACTGCCCTCCCCTGCCCTGCACACAGGGCCCTTCACCTAGTTCCTCCCCTGCTTAGTATGAAAGCTGTGCACCTGGGAGGGAAGGAAGCTTGCTTTACATCTGCGGTTTCTGGACAATTCGCCACTTTCCCCTTTGCCTGGTAGCCTAGGTGAGCCTGGCCGCTCCCCTGCCCATAGGTATGGGAGCCTCTCTGGGAACTGAGGCCCTGAGCTGCAGTCAGCTTCCAGGGCCTGCTCAACCCCTCCCCCCACACCGGTGGCCCCCACACCGGGACCCCAGCTGGGGGATCAGAGGACTGGGTTCAAACCCCAACCATGGCCACTTCCTGGCTGTGTGACATTGGGCAACTTAAGCCTTAGTCTCTCCACCTCTCTAGGGACCAAGAAAGCCACTCCTGACATGCGGACAGTATTGACGCCAGGGTGTGCTGCGCCTGGTACCAGCTGGCACATGGAGATGCCCGGTTACAGCTGCTGGCCGTATTCAGGCATGGGAGAGTGGTCTTCTCAAGTTTGCTTCAAGGCCTGCCTCTGAACTCTGCCCCTGCCTGTTGCATCTGGATCTCCCGAAGCCCATCCATTGCCCAACACTGCCTCTGGGGTGAGGGCACTCCACACCCTTAAGCTGACTGGCCCTATTCCCCCATGCCCCAGTGTATGGTGGCTCCAGGCACCCCAGGCTCCTGTCAGTCATGGGCCCCACTGTGGCCCAGGCCGCTCTCTTCTCTATCCAGCCCCTCAGCAATGGTTGCGCTACCATCAGGAGTTGCTATAGGAGCTACGTGAAGAGTTGTATGAAACAGCCACACCATCCAAGTAAATGAACCCAGGCCCTTGGCAGCAAGGGAGGCTGAGAGCACTGCACCAGGAGTTAGGAGGCAAGTGCTATGTGACCCTGAGTAACCCCCTTCCTTCTGTTTAGAAAGAGGATCAGGGAGTGGACAATCCACCCCATCTATTACTATCAGGCCCCCGGGCTTCATCCAAAGCGTATCAGGAGAATCCAGTCTCAGACTTGCCAGGAGCCACACCAGCCCATGTCTGGCCTCCCAGTAGCTCTCCCTGCGGCCCCTGAGTTGGGGCTGTGGCTTCAGGAGCCCCAGGCCTTGGCCAGGTGGGGTGGCGTCTCCAGAGGCCCTGAGTCCCCTTCATCAAAAGTGGAGTCTTGGTCCTAGCCCAGAGAGGACAGGGTCAAAGACTCTAGTTGGTCATTTCAGCTCTGGGAACCATAGGATGAAAATCCCAGGAATGACTTAATTCTATCTGAGCCACAGAGCCCAGTCTAGGCCTGTAGCAGAAGCTGGGCCCTGCAGGTGGCTGGAAGGAGCCAAGCTCACCATAGCTTACACGGCAGGGTCAGGTCCATCAGCTTGAAGTCAGGGACCGCCATGCCCATTTCACAGATGTACCTGCAACCCAGAGAGGGCAGGGCCCCTGCTCATCCTCACATTCTCAAGAGGTGCTGGGCTAGCCACATGACTCCACGGGGGCCAGAACCAGGCTTAGATCCAGTCTCTGAGATCCTCTCTGAAGGCCACTGGAGATGGATGGTGCAAACCAGCCTCGCTTCCCCTCCCCTGATCGCAGCCTCATTCCCTAGCTACTCTTGGTGCCAGGTCAGCCTCTCCAGGGCCCACCCACAGCACTATCCTAGTCTCTTCACTGTACGGGCCAGCTGTAGGCCATGCGAGACCTGTGAGTAAGAGGCCTGGGCAGCTTAGGTCTCCAGATGGAGCAGGGTTCCCTACCCCAGCCACCCCACCTCTCAGAGATATTCAAGGCAATCTATCACACACCGCAAAATTCCTCCGGCCCCTGCCCATTGCCAAAGCCACTTCCCTTTTTAAGCATGTGTTAAAGCAGCACCTCACTTCAGGCACCGTAGTCTGAATTAGTTTCCTATCGCTGCAGTAACATATCAGCACACATGGGGTGGCTGAAAACAACACAAACTTGTCATCTGACGGTTCTGGAGGTCAGAAATCCAAAATTAGTTTTACTAGGTGAAAATCAAGGTATTGGCAGGATTCTAGTCTTTCTTGAGGCTCTAGGGGAGAATCCATTTCATCACCCTTGCCAGCGTCTAGCGGCTGTCTGCATTCCTTGGCTCCCAGCCCTTTTCTCTAGCTGTCTGGAAGCTCTGCTACCTCACATCTCCTCTGACGGACAGTCTGGCCCCGCTCTTCTATGCACACTTGTTGATTACACCGAACCCATTTGAATAACCCAGGCTAATCTTTCCATCTCAAGATCCTTAACTTAATCACACCCACAAAGTTCCTTTTGCCGTGTAAGGTAACCCATTGAGAGGGTTGGGGAGGATTTAGGACACAGGCATCTCTGGGGCCATTTTTCGATCTGCCACAGGATGGGGAGGGTTGCTTTGCCAATGCCCAGACCCTTCCAGCCCCATCCAGAGGGCTGATCCAGGATCAGGACTCTATTTGTGACGGGGGATCAGGCTGCTATTCGGGCCAAGATGCTGGCTGGAGGCTGGCTGGGGCCCAGAGCTCCAGGAAACCTGGCACCTGCCCCTGGGGCCGCCAAGGACAGCCTGTACTCCTGGCGCAGAGGCTGGGCACAGATCAGGTGCACTCCAGCCCATTAGCAGCCACGGCTCCCCCGGGACAGCTGTCTAGCTGGGGTGGGAGGCTGGGCCCTCGTGCCTTCTCCCTACTGGCCAGAATACGCAAACGCTGCCGTCAGATCAGCTGTGAGCCGCACAGGAAGTCCCAGCTTCATTCTAGAAAACACATAGAGATGAGGGAGGTTTTCAAATGGATGGGGCAGAATGTCATTGGTATTGGCAGAAATGTGGGCTAGGGGCTGGTGGGAAGAACAGAGAGGTCAGGGCGGGTGTTCTGAAGGAGGCAGCATTTCTGCTGGAGTCTGGAGGAGGGGATCATTTGGACTAGTGGGGGTGGGCAAGGCACTCCTGATGAAAGGAACAGCTGGTGAAGGGAAGGAGTTGTATTTAGGGGATTAAGAATTCTGCAGGGGGGGCTGCGGTCTGGGACAGCAGACTAAAGAATCCAAAGGTGGACAGAGAAGGACATGCTGGTCTGAAAAAGTTAAAGCAGTTCTCCAAGCCTGTTCAGCAGTGGCACCCACTGTTCTAATGGAAACTTACCCAGAGCACTGACGGGGCCTTGAAAGGGTCTGCGGGTCCTTTCCCACAGCCATCCTCCCCCAACTCTTCAGACCTGGACTCTGCAGGACACGGTGACCACACTCAAGTCATGAGGAGACAGCCAAGGGTTTAGGGCTAGGATTGGCAGCAGTTAATGGCCCAGGGTCCAGCTCCAGGCGGGTGGCAGGAAAGGGTTTGGGGGACACATTTCAATAGAGCAGCTAGATGGGCCCCCATGGAGAAACCCGTGGGCAGTTAGGACAAGCATCCAACTGTGAGGCAGAGCCTGTTTCCTCAACTGTCAGCAGATGGGATGGAGCTGCTTTCCGAGAACATCAGTCAAGGACTCCTTTGCCCCCGCCATGCTTAGGACTTGGCTAAAGGAGGCTGGGTGGGCAGTAGGCATGTCCCTCAAGACCTCAGGGGCCTGAAGAGCCTGTACTCTACCATCTGCTCTATGACACATGCTACAGGGGGCAATGCATCTCTGCTCTGGCCCCAGGAAGGTGGGACAATATGGCAAGTGAGCCTGGCTTTCCCCAGGCAGAGCCATGACCATTATGGCCTAGACCTCAGGGCGTTCAAACCCTGTGAGGAAGGACAGGAGGGGCCTGACGGTTTTCTGGGAATGGTTGTCTCCAAAAGTGGCTCCTGCTTCAGTGACCCCAGCTGTCCCTACACTGTTACTCTCCTCACAATGTTACTCTCCTCACATGTTCTCACATATCATATCCACATGTTGGCCAAGACCTTTCCTCAATGATGGGTCTGAAGCCAGGAGGGTGAGACCATCAGGAAAGCCAGCACTGGCTGAGGAGTGGCCCAGGCTGTGGGACAAGGGGCAAAAGACAGCCGGGTCAGGGCACTTGCCCTGAGATGCTGCTCAAGACAGCAAGAGCAGAAGGACACAGGCAGGAGGAAGAGGGCAATAGCAGTAAGGCCCGACACAGGCAGAGGTCTAAAAGCACAAGGGGCTCCAAAAGCCGGGAGCCTCACTCTGGCTGTGCCCTACAGCCCCCTCCCAGGCTCCTTCCAGCCAGCCATGACCGGGAGTCTCTGTTCCTCCTCAAAGGAGGCCATGCAGCTGGGGCTGGGATACGGGGCAGGATACAGGAGCCCTGGGAGCCACCATGTGGTCCCTGCTAAGGCACATGTGAGCCTCAGCCACAGTACGTGTGGGGGGGAAGCAGCCATTCAAGCCAGGGAGGACCCCAGCAGTAGGGACCCCCAAAGACAGGGACCTAGCTTCCCATCTCCACCTGGCTACCTCCCCACATGAGATATCAGGCAGGCCCTGTCTTTTCCTGGGGAGGGCCTGCCAGAAAGCGAACCTTTGGATGCCAGCGACAGATGCTACCTGGCTGACACTCACATGAGGCTGCTACCTTGTGCTGCCCCTAGAAAGAGGACAGCCAGCTTCTTGCAGGGAAGGGAGCTGCCTGAGCTCCCGATGGGGAGACAGCCCTAGAACAGGAGGCTGCCCACTAGACCACACTGCCTCTGGCTGCTGCACCACCAGCTCAGGCCCTTGGAAGTGCTAGTGGGGTGAGCCAGTTCGGTCTGCCACATTCCTCTGGACACAACGTGATGCACGGTCACATTAGTACCTGCCAACCTGGAGGTTCACTGCTGCTATGGACAGGTGGGCTGGGCTTCTAGGCCTCCTGGCAGCTACAAGTCTGCACAGACAAGAGCTGGGGTGGAAATCACAAGCGGGTGCCCACTTTTCCAGGCTTCTCGCTCTCCCCAGCCCCAACCAGGGACAGAGGGGCTATCTGAAACTCCAAGGTCAATTTGGAAGGAATGTTTTAGCCAGAAGCTATAAGAATAAAAAGTAAACATAAAACCTGCTCACTCCTCACTGACATAAGCCTTCCGTTAAATCAGTGTGGACATGTGATACCAGAACAGTGCAGCCCCCTCCTACTCCCCTCCAGCAAGCAGGCAACCAGCTCTGAGCTGAAGCTCAGATGACGTTCCTGTGCTCAGAGCCTAGGCCCAGTCAGGGAAGTGTGTGGGAGCACACCCACGGCAATGGAGGGCTAGTCAAACCCCAGGAGTGAGCTGCTCGGTGCCAAGCCCCCTGGTATCCAAGACCAGGAAGAGCACCCCTGTGCCTTTCTCCATACCATGCTCCCACACCCCCACTAGGTGGGAGACTCATGGCCAGACCTGCAGGAGGAGGCTCTTACCCCCAGCACTGCCTGGGAATGAGTGATCAGGCGACCCACAAATCACAGTAACAAAACATTAGATCACTACTTATTTGTCTCTCAACCTTTTATTGGCCCTATCTTCCAACATCCCCAAGGCAATTCCACCCACAGACACACTGAGTAACCTGCCCTTGGCCATACTGATGTGATGGAACCAGACCGGGAACTTGGATCTGCTCAGCTCTGGGCCATACTATGGGTGCCCTGTTCTCTGCCACCCCAGGAAGGACATCCTCACCCTCACTTCTACCTCCAAGTCTTCTAGAAATACAGAACATACAGAAATGTAGAATCACAGAACCATGAGAAATGTCATAAGCGTCTGGGTTCTAGAAGGTACCATCACCTCCCTCCAAGTGGCATTCCAGGAAGAACGATCAGCTAGGCACTCTGGCAGGCAGGGGCCCTGCCCAGGCATCCGCAAGGCAGCCACGCTGTGGCCCAGACCTCCGGATATGCAGGAACCGGGGCCTAAGGAAACAGGGGCAAAAGGCCAATTATTGCCCGGGTCCCAGAGGATGAGCAGAAAGTGGAAACAGCACACTCTTCCTACAGCCAGAGCTGTGGATGGCCTGGGTAGAAAGACCAGTGTGGCAGTTGGGGTAGGGTGGAGTGGGGAGAGCTCACCTCCCACAGAAGTCCCTGCGCACAGCCACAAGATCAAGGGACAGGTCAGGCCGGCTCTGAAGCCAGCTGCCAACAAGCTCTGGGTGTCTTGGGTCCACTTCTAAGAAGATGCTCCTACATGGGAGAGAAATGGGTCAGCTTAACCAGGCAGGGCTGGGACCTGCACTTCTGCATTGCCTGGGCTGAGAAAGGTGGGGTAAGAATGTTAGGGCAGGCCCAGTACACACTGGGACAGACCCAGGAGACCCGCCCTATCCATACCCAGAGTCCTTCAGGAGCGAAGGTACCAGGGCCAAGATCTGGGTAATGATGTCCATGCCCTTCGCCCCACCGTCCAGGGCTAGTGGGTCTTCATAGCTGAAGGGGAAACAGAGGGAGGTGAGAGCCTCTCAAGAGTGTGGAAGAGCTGAGCAGGGCCCTCCACAAAAGGGCCGTGTGGAACTTACACTCTCAGCTTCAGAAAACCTGAGGGCCCAGAAGAGGAGGCCCCCAGATGGCAGCTCTGAGTCTCCTACCTCCTATAGGCAGCACCCCACCAGGTAGTGCTGGGTTGCTCAGTGAACCCCCCTGACTGATAGCAGAGTATGAGGGTCTCCCCACAAGAAGGCTGCTCCTATGCTTGGTCTGGGGAGGCCTGGAGCTGACCCAGAACACTCCTGAGAACCTAAAAAAGAGGAATCAGCACCCTGACCCACATTACCGCTGCCTTGTCCAAGGACTCCTGGGCTACCCCCGGTTCTCAGCCCGTTTGAGAACAGGATGGCTCAGTGCAAAGCCTGGGGTAGGGTCTTGGTCCCAGCTTTCATGCTAAGCCCCACTTGACCTTGACCAGGCACCTTTCTTCTCCAAGCCTCAATCTTCTGTACAATGATATACCCATCTGAGCACCTACTGTGTACTCTAGATCACATCTGCTTTGTGAGTCTGCTAGGTCCTCCCCATGGCCCTGCAAAGGTCTACTACTCCCCTTCCAAAGCTCAGAAATGAGGCTCAGATATTATCCAGTGGTCTTCAGTAGGAAGGCAGAAGCTGAATCAAGCAGGTCTGTGGGCTCCAGAATGAGCCTCTCTTTCAACATCGCTGCCCTTTTCAGTCCCTTCTCCCTCCCTGTACTTCCCCAGGACAGTCACATCCCACTAGGCCCTCTCGGGCCCGGCCTCCCTCCCAACACACCCTGCACCTGCGGATCTCAGGGGCCAGCTGCTCCATGTCCTGGTGGAAAATGTAGGGAGGATTGCTGACGACCAGGTCCACGGGACCCCAGGACAGGAGGTGTGTCCAGCTCCCCTCTACAGTCAAAGGGAACAGACAACAGGGAATGGGTGGCAGCTCTATCTGCCACCATTTCTCTTGGGTAGTCCCCCTCCCCAAGCCACACCCTGAGCCCATCTCTGGACCTGATAACCCAGGCTTGCAATATAGTGCCCATGGCCCCCAACCAGTAGACTGCTCAGGAGCATGTGTATTCTGAGATGGCAGCTCTTCACCTAGAATATCCCTGCCCTCTCTTCTTCCTGTCAAAAAACCTCCTCAAAAACCTCTCCCTTCAGGAAGCCCTCTCTGATTGCTTGCGCAAAGCAAGGGCCTCTGTCTTCTGCAGCCCCACTGGTCCTGCTGTCCACTGCCTCCTAGCCAGCATGGACTGAGCGTATGGAGGGCATAGCTGGTTTTCATCAGTCAGTTCCTCGCAACTCTGTTTCCTGGTTCCGTCCAGGTGCCATGCGCTACACCAGGTGTACCACACTCTAGGGAGGACGCATATAAGGCTCAAAGACCCTGTGGATACGTAACACAGCCAGAATCAGAGCAAGAAGCCAAGGACACTCTGCAAAGGTGTGGCTGAGCCGGACCGTTCCTGGGCTAGACAAGGGCAGGGCAGGCAAGTATAAAAATATTAAGGGGCGCCTGGGTGGCTCAGTGGTTAAGCCGCTGCCTTCGGCTCAGGTCATGATCTCAGGGTCCTGGGATCGAGTCCCGCATCGGGCTCTCTGCTCAGCAGGGAGCCTGCTTCCTCCTCTCTCTCTCTCTGCCTGCCTCTCTGCCTACTTGTGATTTCTCTCTGTCAAATAAATAAATAAAATCTTTAAAAAAAAAAAATTAAACTATTTTGTCCTAAAGGCTTTCTCTTGAGTTTCTGCTTATTTCCTGACAACAAACAAGCCCTAGTTAAAAACTCCTTAGTTACGGGGATTTCAGAAAGTAACAAAGACCCTCTGGCCAGTCCCTGCATGGGTCAGGTCAGCCCACGAGGCAACAGGGGCTTGCCTTGGTCTGAAAACCCATGTATGTGTGCATATGTGTGTGCACGCGGGCATGTATAAATGAATGGTGGGGAAGCCCTCCTTCCATCTCTGCAGAGCGACCAGAGAGCCCATGTGCCTATAGGGCCCCCACCCCAAGGAAGATCAGTAGGGAAGATACCTAAGGTTACATCAAGAGGGACGATCCGAATTCTGTCCAGCAGCTGCAGCCTGGAGAGATGGGAAGTGGGGGTGAGTACAGGGGAGACTCCCACCTGTGGCTACCAGGACTATGAGAATAAACCCTTCTTACACTGATAGATCTCTGGTGCCCACTGTCCTCCGTAACCCTGTGGGAACCACGCCAGACCACCCGGCCCCACCTTCCCTTTCTTCAGAGTGGAAAGCAGGTATCAGTGAGTATGATAACTAAACAGGGATTGAGATCATGCCCCAGAGTTGGACTTCCCCAACCCTCCCCCTTCGTCCCCCTGCCCACCTACCTCTGAGCATTCTCCTGGGTCAGGCAGATGGCAGCTTCTCCCTTATCCACCGCAATGACTCGGCTCTGCCTCAAGAACAAACGAAGGGTACATAGGAGGCAACGTGCCCAAAGAAGCCAAGCTTGGAGACCAGAAGCCTCCTCCATCCCTCTACCAGAGATTAAGGGAAATACCCCAAAGCTGCTCCCTCTTTGTAGCCAGGGTGTGGCCAGAGAGAAGGGGACGGGAATCAGAGGCTGTGACTGTCATGGGCTGGGGGCAGCCCCGTCCTCCCACATCTGGACATCTCTCTCAAGTGCTTCTAGCAGAGATGAGTGGGGGAGGGTCAGTGGGGACAATGAGGGGCAGTCCCAGTCCATTCAGGGTGGTGCACTGGGATGCCAAGGGGGCTCACCTGGGGAAGCTGACTCAGCAGGCTGAGGGCGATAGCTCCCGATCCACAGCCCACCTCCAGGATGAGGGGGCCACCTTGGGCTCCCACACAGGGGCTCCGGGCCACCTCCTCCAGTACCCATTCAACCAGCTCCTAGGGAGACAGAGGGGTTGGAATCAGAGTTAGGGCCCCCCTGCTCCCCTCGGGGTTTTGACACAGAAGCCCAACCATGGTTAGCCTCTGTGTGAAGGTGGGGCATGGGAGTCGGGGGTGGCTGAAGCCACCTTCGTGTCATGCCATGGGCAGGTCACTCTGCCTCTCCCTGCTTCAGATTCCCCATCTGTAAAAGTGAGCAGCTGACAATAACCAGCCTCGTTGGGGTGGCACATTCATGAAACCACAGAACCACATTCCCGAAACACGGATCCCATTCTCAGTACGTGGTTAAGTGTTCAATAAACCCCAGCTTGGCCCTTTACAGACAGCCTCCCATTCTGGGCTCATGGCAATACTAAGAACCATGCCTGGTGGTCCCTGGCCACTTCCTCTGTGCATGGCCCTGCTTCCAGAGCTTTCCCTCCATTAATCTGTTGGATCCTCACAACCAGCCATTGAGGAAGCCAAGGCCCCTCCTGGAGCCCAACTTACGGCTCACGGTGGCTATTATCAGGAGCCGGAATGTCCCCAGCTTCTCCACAGAGCTGAACTTAGGACGGTCCCAGGGAGGTTCCCAGGCCAAAAGGACAGGGAATTCCCTTCACAGGGGTGGGGCACGGTAGGGAGAATACAGTCCTCCCTGAGCCTCATATCTTAAGGGGCCACAGTATACACAGGGCATAGGGTAAGTGGGCATGATGTGATGGAAGTGCCTGACTGCACCACACTTGGGGGCTGGGGGACACTTGTAGACAGTGTCAGTTTGGGAACAAAAGGCTTTCAAGTTTTGTCCACCATCTGCCACCTGCAGGGACTGTGCATGGAAGCCAACAGGGGGTAGAGGTAAGAGTGGAGGGCTGCTGCTGCCCAGAAGCCAACTGGTTCTAATGAGCAGTGGAGTGAGGGACAAAGTAGCCAGGCACGGAGCCAGGGAAGGGCAGTGTGCTTTCTTCTAAAAGGTAGGCCTTAGGAGAGTCACCCTAATTGGGACTCCTGGGATCCCAGGCATGGGCAGAGGGGTCAGCTTCCCTCATCTATAAAGAGGTCCACGCCCTCCAGAAAGGTTTCCTGACCCCCTGCCAGGCTCTCTCTCATGGATCTCCTCACCATGAGTCTGAAGTCTAGGATGAGGTTTCCTCTCCTACAAGAATGAAGTCTCTATGATGGGAAGACCAGGGATCTAACCAATCACAGTATGTCTCAGAGGCAAGGCCTGATCCTCAGGTGGCCTCTTGGCTTCTTCCCAAGGGTTTGACAAGCTCTCAACAGCTGTGGGAAGCCACCATTAGTGGCTTCTACCACCACTAGTCTCAGACCCCCTACCAGGTCCCCCCAGATCTCCAAAGTTAACAGTCTGGCGAAGTGGCTCCAGATCGCTCAGACCCATTTTCCATAGAAGTTCCTCAGTGCTGAATCCCAAAAGGGATTTCATTCTTCCAGGTCTCCCAATCCCCAGAGCAGAGAGCTCACCTGCCTCCAGGGCAGCAAGTTCAAAGCAGGTAGAACTTGGCCAGTGGGTCCAACCTTTTTGTTCCTCCCCCCTGCTCCCTCCAGGCCTGTACCAGTCACAGCTGGAGACAGGAAGGGCACCTGTGGCAATCTGGACCCTCAGCGCTGGGACTGACATAGAGCAAGCAGTCTAGGGCTGGGGGGGGACCGTGGTCTCAGCGCTGAGGCCACATACTGACCACGTACTGGTTGGTCAGATAGCTGGGACTTGTCAGGGCCGTGAGCCTCTCCTGGTTTCCTGGCCACAGACAGACCTACTCTGGTTGGAAATGACCTCTTGGCTAGCCTCCTCAGAAGCACCCTTGACCTGAGAGACACATACCATATATATGAACAACACCCTGGTGACGTGACGCTGATAGATTGGGTCCCCACCACCACCAGTGCCCTCTAACCCCTCTGTTACAGTCCAGACCACTTGAGAATCCTCTTGGCTATGGGACCACCTGGGGTCTAAGGGTAGAGACCACCCATAAAAGTCCAGAAACTCTCCTCCTCACCAAGTGAAGAGCCTCCAGCCTCCATCAGCCTGAAATTGGTGGCTCTTTAGGCAAGGCTGAAAGCCAAGTGATCAGAGACCCAGGGCACTTCTTCCAGGTAAGTAAGGGAAGAATCCAAAAGCATGATGGGATGGGGATTGGGGGGGAATGTGGGAAACAGGCAGCTTTTGGCTCTGCCAAAGCCACTGTCTCAACAGGACCCCATATCCCCTCAAGAGGTCGGCCCAGGCCTCAGGAGGACCTGAGTGCTGCCAGCATCCTCCATTAGGATGCTCTGGGTGGGCAGCCCAAGAAGGGTGGCATTGCCTCCCTTGAGCCAATCACAGACAAGGTACTGAGCCTCCTACACCCCACAAAGCCTCACCTCGCTAGGCTGGATAGGAACGGCTCACACTCCCAGCCTTGGCTTTCCCACTATACACACTGCCAGGCTGAGGACTGAGCCACTTTGCCACCCACAGGGAAAGCCCAACTCACTGGGCCACACGCCACCTACAGCTTCACATTTCTGACTTCTGCCCCCGTCATCAGAAATTGCCCTGTAATGGATGGAAAGTACACAGGCACCAAGATCTCTCCCCTGCCCCCATTCTCCCTACTCCCTGCCACAGGCCACGTCCTCTCAAGTTCTTGGTAAAGCACCCTCATGCGGCTTCACATTGGGGCAAACCTGGCAAGTTCTCAGAAACGTGTGTACAGTGAGGTGAGGACCTAGCCTCCCAACCACAGCCTCCCCCTCTGTCTTCCCACCCCCCCTTAGAGCAGAGCTGCTCTCCTGGCCCAGACCCACACAGGAATGGTGGGGGAAGCCCCATATGGGAGCCGGAAGTCCACACCCGACATTCAGAATTCTGGAGCACATGGCTGATGCCGGGTCAGCTCTGAGGGGACTCAAAGGTCATCATGGTTGCCTCCTTCCCATGCCCTGACCCTTGACAGCCTCAGGAGGCAGTAAGTGACCTCCCAGCCAAGGTTACAGGCTTGGGGAAGACACGAGGTGGCCTCCCAAGAGGCCACAGATGGCAGGCTACATCCTGCTCCCTGTCCCAGCTTGTCCAAATTCAGATGGTGTAGCCTCATGGGAGGTGTGGGGCCCCGACCCAGAGTCAGAAAACCCAAAGGCTGCCCCCATGCTCCTCCCCTTGGCAGCCCTGTGACTTCAGGAAGTTCTCAGATTCCCTACTGTCCCTCCCAATATTGGGCTATAAGGCAAGGACGTGGCTTCTCAACCACATGATGGGGAAGTGAATGCAGCCAGAGGGTTTCTCAGCTGGGGGAGAGAGGCTAAGAAGGTGAGGAGGGGCTCTGAGTCCCTATTTGGGCGGGTAAATGAAGTCTCATCTTTCCCAAGAATGGTCATATGCCTGAGTACCTTTTGAGAAACACCCCTCCTCAGAATTCAGTGCCCTCCAGCTTGTCCATCAGCCCCCACACAGTTCCATCCACCTGCTCTGCTCTCTCACTCCCTACAAGGTACGAGGAAGCCCAAGAAGGGCCACAGAAAGCATCTCTCCCAGAATAGGTGTGCCTCACCCAGGTACAGCGTGCTGGGGCCACACAATCCCTAATCCTAATAATTTGAGGGACCACAGGTAATTACCTGACCATACAGTAGATCTAAGAGGACCCCCAATTTACAGATCTCCTCCCTAGTCTGGAGGCCCAACCCTCTTATCATCTGGGCCCAGAAAGGACACTGACTTGAGGTCACATAGATGTACCATGCCTCTGAGTGTTCAGCTGAAACTCTATCCACTTCACCTATGCCTCCTGACAAGGAGGAGGGCATTTTACTCCCCCATGGATTGGGTGGGCCAGGCCGGCATACTGGAGCAGTGGTCTGGGACATGAGGACAGTCAAGGAGGCCAGCAGGAGACCCCTGCACTCTTGGCTCCACCTACCCAGACAACCCGGAGACACGGGTAAAGAGCAAGGACTCTGAGAACCACAATCATGGGATCCCAGCGCCCCCTGGAGGAAGTCTGGGGCAAGACATGTGCCCTAAACCCCGCCCTCATCTCCATCCCGCCCAGTCTTGGTGGCACACCTACCTCTGTTTCCGGACGAGGGATGAACACTGGGGGGGCCATCTTCAGACAGAGCCCTTGAAAGTCCCACTCCCCGAGGATATACTGCACAGGCATCCTGCATAGGGGGCAGCTGGGTGATCAGTGACAGAGCCCGGACCAACAGGACCATGACTGGGTTGAGAAATACCATTGGGGAATACCAAAAATGTCAGGTAGGGTCATGCCTCCTGTGCCCCGGGACTCTGAGCCAAGCCAAGGCCTTCCCTCCCTCCTTTCTTCCTATCTACTCATGTGATCTCCCTCTCATCAAAACCTCATACCAACACCTTCCCAGTCCTTAGATACTTCCCTCCTTCCTGACCATGAATTAATCGGGCTATTCCCCACATAGAGCCCTCAGGTCTGGCCCACGGTGCTCACCTTTGCAATCGGAGGCTACTCAGCTCCTGGACACACTGTAGCTGCCGAGGGGTCAGAGGCTGGGTGCAAAGTACTGGTCTCAGGCTCTGAAACTGCCCCACAGAGAATGTGAGTATCTGGCTCCTGATCTAGGGGCCTGACCCAGGTTGATGTGGACACTGTGGGCCCAACACTGGCCATCTCGGTCATCCCTGATCCCCTACTGCCTGATACATACTATAATAGTTCATTAGATGAATAAATGATCTACCTCAGACATTCCTTCAGAAAATTCCCATCACTCTCAGCTCAGCACTCTCTGTGGGGCAGATAAGCCTGGCTGCTATTCCCCAGGGTCCTCCCTCCCCACCCTTCTCCCCTCTTGACAACACTGCACTTAACTGTTTTGGCTCCAAGGACATGAGCCACGATGTACTCACTGGATGCCTGGGCCTCAGGGATGCCCCTCTTCTCAAAGATAGCAGTCCAATGGCTGACCAGCTCTGTGGCATTCAATGACCCAGCTAGAGGCAGATGGGGTTGCCATGAGCTGAAGGGCCAGCCCCTGGTGCCTCCCCTCCTCCCGGGGCCAGAAAGAAAGGCCCAGAGAATTCGGCCCCCAAGCTCCATTCTCTGGGAAAGACTCTCCTCAAGAGTTCCCAGGTCCCTTAATCTTCCTCGTGATGTCAGCTGCTAAATATGAGCACTGGCTCCAACCAGGCGGAGATGGTCATGGGCTCTGGCTCCTCAAGGTGGCTCTGGTCCGGATGTGACTGCCACCTTGGGAGAAGAAGGAGAACCAGGAGAGCAGCTGAGCATTGTGTGACCCACTCCCCTCTGACCTGCTGCCTGAGAGAGGACATGCTCTTGCTCTGCTACCTCCTTAACTCCATTTTAGACCCTCGCCCACCTTTTTGATTCTTCTTGTCTTGACCAGTTATGTTTTCTTCATGTTTTTAGCTGAAGTGGGCTGAATGCAAAGCTCAGTCCCTGGCGATGTGTCTGGGCCCACGCTTGAGGGCTAAACAGATCTGTTCCGTCTTAGCGTGTGTGACCTTGGGAAAAATCATCATTTCTAAGTTCCAGTGTCCTCCTCCATGAAATGGGTAAAATAACACCAACTCCACAGCAAGCAGTACATAGACAATGAATATCAAGTGCCTGGGAGTCAGCTCAACACACAGAAGGGACTCTATGTTACTTGATCTTAACTAACATTACAAGACAGAGGAGGCTGCCTTTGCTTGGGGGCTTTGCTTTTGACATGCTGTGACTGATTTGTATGCTAAAACTCTTCCTCCCCACCCCCATTTGACCTCATAATCCTAAAGGTCAGCATTAATTGCCCGGTATTAAAAAAAAAAAAAACTGACAATTTTTGTTAACTTTATATTTAAGTTGTCACAAACAAGGTTTAACAGAAGGTTTAAAGTAGCGGTTCCCTTTCCCTTCGCACAGACCAAGGTCCAAACCAGCATGTACGGAGCACCGTCTAGGTGTCACATCTTCAAAGACAAGCTGGGAGGGAAAAGAGGCTCCAAGAGGGAAAGCGACTTGCCTAAAATCACCTAGCTAGACCTGTCCCAGGCAGGACACAAACCCAGGTCCTCCGGACTCCAGAGGCGGCTCCGTCCACAAGCCAAGGGCGCAGCTTCCCACTCAGCTCTGCAAAGCATCTTTAATGCCGCCTCTCCCCAAGCCTGTTTCCTCATCTACATAACGCGGGGTGGGGGAGCGGGGGTTTGGAGGGGGCCAGGAGACCCCCTCCCGGTTCCCATTTCTCCTCATACCAGCCTGAAGAGTCACCCCGCCCGCCCGCCGACCTGCAGACACCGCCCGGGCTCGGCTTCCGGATATGCGTGACCGGCGGTGCGCTCCCTCGGACGCCCTGCTTCCGGGGTGGGCACGTCCGAGAAAGGGCTCGGGTGGACCGCTCCCACACCCGGTTCCAGGGTTCCTAGAGCTCCTGGATTCCACTCGGGAAGCGCCTGCGGGCTTCCCTGCCGGCAGCTGGGTAGGCTGTGAAAGCCGAGGTGGTTACGCCCGCAGCCTCACGGGCGGGAGAGTGCATGGATGTGTATAGGAGGTTGTTCCCTGGGAGCCAGGACCCTCGATTCTTCCTGAAGGTCACGGAAGGGACATGGCTCCAGCTCGCGACGACAACTCGGAGCTAGCTTTTGGGTGCCCGGCCGCAGCGGTGTGTTGTCAGTCTGAGCTGGGTCGTGTCACCAGCCCCCTCGGGGGTTGAGAATTGGGACGCAAGATCCAGGGGCGTGGTCTAGCGTAGCCTCTGGGCCAGCCAAGCAGCACGTGGAAGGATTCCAGTGTTGCTGCGGGTAGCAATTTGGAGGCGGCACCCGGTGTCCAGGACTTGACCGAGGAAGTGGCCCAAGCCGCGATGGGGGCCAGGTAGTCACCGGACCCCAGGGCTGCTCTTGACCCCTTTGCTTCCGGGTTTTAGGGTTTAGAGCAAGGGGGCTCGAAACTGGACACAGGAGAGTTGGGTTCGAATTCTAACTGTTGCCAGATCACTCTGTGGGCCTCAGTTGCTCCTCTTACAAAATTCATAGCCGTGTCCCACAAAGTGTGGCCTGCTGATGCCCTCCCTCACCAGAATCTACTCTTAACTAATAATTAGCTATGCAGTTTCCCGGACTCAGTCCCAGACTCGGTCCCATACCGGGGGAGCCGCGGGGGATCTGCGTTTGTAACCAAAGCTTCTGGGGTGATCCCTGTAAATTCCTTTGAAAACCCTAGGATTAGAAGGTATCTGAAGGTATCCCCTGAGATGATCATGCTGTAGCCGGAGACATGGGTATATGTAGTCTTGGCCTGTGTCAGGCTGCCCAATAATAATAGCTTTCCAATAATAATACCAACAGCTCCCAACTTCTCTGGACTGAGTTACTCCATTTCAAGCCCAGGGTGGGTGTAGTTCACCAAGAGCCCTTTCAGTAGAGCCCATCTGAACAGGAAGCCGAGCCCAGGGAGAGGAACATCTCGCTCTAGGTCACAAAGCAGTAAAGGGGCAAGCCAGAGTTCAACGCAAGTCCAAAGACTCCCAGTCCAGTGCTCTCCTGGAGCTTCCAGCGTCCGCCTGCATTTTGGGAGAATGAATCTATCTCCGCGGAGGTGGAGCTCCGCTGGAGTTCTGGTGCAGGAAGGGCTTGGCCACCCACGGCTCTCTACCCGACTCCGGCGTAGGCCACGGGTACAAGGGTGGTCTCCAAGAACCGAGACCCTGTGTCCGGCTCCTGCTGGGGGCGGAGCCAGATCCAGCGACAGGCGAGCGGGCCAGTGCTGGGCAGGCTGTGGGCCTGACAGCCAATCGGAAGCCGGGGGCGCGGGGAGCGGGCAGGGAGGCGAGGCACTGGAGCGTGGGGGACCCGCGGGGCTACTTGCCTCCGCCCCACCCCCGCGGTGGGTCCAGGCCCTGCCTGTCCCGGCCACCGCTGCCTGAGCCGGCGCTCGCGGCTGCAGGCGGTAAGCTGTAGCGGGCCCAGCCTGCGGCTCCGGGCGCCCTCGGGAGGGCGGACCTGGGGTCGGACCCGCTGCCCCACGCCTTGGCCTCCTGCCGATCGCCACCACACCTAGCCTCTCCGGCTGAGCTCGGCGCCCCAGAGAGGATTAAGTAAGTGCTGAGGTCGCAGCTTCTGAGCGAGAATGGAGGAATCACCGAGTCGCAGAGGCGGGGATGGGGGTTGGAGCAGGGAGGACTGAGGAACCTGGCAGAGAACGGTATGCGGGTTCTCCAGAGGTCGCGGTGCCAACCCATCTCACCCGTTTCCTTCTCTTGCCCTTTGGACCCTCTGGCAGACCCAGGCCCTGATGAGCAAGGCCTTTTCTCTGCTTTGGACCGAGGAGTAAACAGGGCCCAGCGCAAGAGTTAAAGGGTCTGGTCCAAGGTCATGTCTGGGGTCAGAGGCAGAGCCACGGAAGAACCTGGGACTGCTGACGCGTTCAGCCTAGCTGGGGAGAGAGAGGGCAGAGAAGGATGAGCCCCCATATCCCTCTGCCAACCTTGCCCCTTCCTAAGGAGCCATCAGTGTGTACACGCCTCACAAACACCCATGCACCTGCACGGGGAAACACCCCACATAACATCTATTGGCTAGCACAGGGATGTATGCATACAGCCATGAGTCATGTACTCCCCTCTCCCTAGGCCCGGTCTTCTGCAGTGTCGCTGGGACCCCTTCCCACCTTGCCTTACTCAGGGCCTCTGGCCTGGGAAGGGGTAAGCCACACCCTGGTCTGGGCGCATCTCTCACTCTCGGTTCCCAAGGGAGGAGGGAGGAGAGGAGAAGCAACTCAGAATGGGAGCCCCATCACTGCATCTGGGTATATGCTTCCTGCTTACCTTGTTTTTCCTTGTCCCTGCCAGCCCCAAGCTCTCCTGTGGGGGTCCAGTGACCTAAGAGCCTGCAGAGAAGCCCTGGGCCTGACATTGGGCTCTCTCCCCTTTCTGCCTTCTGATCTCTCTACACCTGTCATCCACCCCCCACCCCCGCACCCACTGCAAACACAGCCTGGATCACACAGTGGGCTAGGTCGAGGGGCTCCTCTGGCTCCCCCTTTCCCAAGTGGTTTGGCTGGGGGGAAAGTCGATATACTGGGTGCTTACTGTGGGTAGGGGTTACACTGAGCTAAGTCTTTTCTAAGAACTAGTTCATTCTGACATTTCAGTGACTTTATGACTGTGAGGCTGTGAAGGGGGGGGGGGGTATTTTTTTGGTTTTTTGTTTGTTTTTAATCTTGATCTTAGACTCAGAAGAACTGAGATCCAGAGAGGTGGAGTGACGTGCCAAGGGTCATCTGACTCTTGGGCAAGTGTATCCCTCCAGGAAAGGAAAGAGCTGCAGTATTTTTTTGTCCTCCAAGCAGGAGGTGAGGCTTATGGGGGGCAGGGGATGAGGAGGTGGGAAATGCAGGGAGTAGGGGTGTAAGGGCGGGTATTATGCAGGGGAGAGACTTTTTCTTTCAAACTTCCCAACTACCTTTCATATCTTCCAAGTATGATCACTATAATTATTATACCCTCAAAGAAGGGACATTTTCTCATGGGAACTGAACTTAAGTAAAGCATATGTCCTAATGTCCCCTGAACTTGCCCTTGCCCTCAAACTTTTATTTCCTTAGTACCTTCAGGTACTTGATGTCACCACTGATTTGTGTCCCAAGCCTCACATTTTCATTCCTTCTCTTCCAGCACCCAGGGCACCAGGGAGCTCCCTTTCTCCCTGGAGGTGGCAACCAGAAAGTATAGCAGGGGCCACGGGCTGGGACACTGCTGATGTCAGGAACAAGTTTGCAGGCCGAGTGACCACAGGCAACCTCTCAGCCAGGGCCCTCTCAGCATCGGCATGGACTCCAGGATCCCGCCTGTCGGGGGCTGGCTCAGCAGCCGCCCACCCACCTCGGAGCCTGACCTGGAGCCTGCCACAGAGGGGCCAGCCTCCGAGACCACCACTCTCAGTACAGAAGCCACCAGCTTTAATGACACCAGAATCCCGGATGTGGCTGCGGGCACAGCTGGCGTGGGCACAATGCTTCTGTCCTTTGGGATCATCACAGTGATTGGCCTGGCTGTGGCCGTGGTAAGAGCTAGGAGGCTAGGGCTGACCTAGGTGGCTGTCATTTGGAGGAGGGCGGGGGATAGGGGTGTCAGTGTTTTGATTTTAGGGACTCTAATCAGAAGATTACCATCTGTTAATGATACCACAGTCTCCCTCTCTTTCAGAGATGTGTCTGGGGGCCCAGAGACCACAGGGGCTGCCTCCAGCTGGAAAAACCAGAGAGGGTTCTGAGGATGCCTGACATCTTGAGCTGGGCTGTGAGGACCACGGAGGACTTGGGGAGGAGGGTGTTCCAGGTGGAGGGTCCTGATAGGCAAAAGTCTGGAGGCAGGCAGGAGGGTCTGTGAGCAACAAGCAGGACAGTGAGGCAAGTTGGGGGGAGGGGTGAATAGGAGTAGAGGCCTAAAGGCGATGGGAACAGATCACAACCAAGGTGTGGGTAGGCAAGGCAGGCTGCTGGTGGCCTTCATTCACTTGGCAGGTATTTCCTAGGCCCCTGCCCTGGACCGAGCCTTCAGGTCCCCAGGGACTAGGGAGACCAAGGCCTGCCGGGTGGTTCTTATGGGACTAAGAGACAGATAAAACCAGTGATGCCAAGGGAAACCCAGGGGGACTAAGTTGGGGGATTGGGCAGGAGGACTCTCTGGACTGGGTGGTCAGGGACAGACTGAAGAGGCAACATTAGAGCTGAGACCCCGAAGTGGAGGCCTGGCCCCAGTACCACAAGAAGGGACAGACTGGTGCAGACATCAGGACGGAGGTGGACTGGGCTGAAGACTGAAGGTGTTCCCTGATAGGGGATATGATGTTTCCAGATCTGGTGTCTGTCCCCGCAGATATGGGCCCTGCCTCTAATCTGCCACACGGACACTCAGAATGTCACTGAGGGACTGGTGGAGATGGTGCTGGCTAAGACCAGGAAGGGGGAAGGTGCACCTGAGCTCCCCCGGGAGCCTGACAATGGTGGCATCCCAGCCACCGCTCTGATGGCCGGCCTTAGGCTCAGGACTGCATTGCTCTGGCAAATAGGGCTGCGGATGGTCCATCTGTGATCTGGCTGGAGCTGCTTTTCAACCAAGGTTGCCATATGGGCCCTGTGGGCTCCGGATCACTGCCAGGGAACAAGGGATGGCCAGCAAGCAGGCCAGGATGCAGCACACAGTGCGAGCAGCCTCCCGGGGTGGGGGCAAGGCGGAGTGCCAGTGCTTCCCTTCAACATTCATGTGGCAGTGAAGCAAACCGAAACAGCCTCACCTCGGGGAAAAAGAGAGATCTGGAATCTGCCCTTGGAACTCTAGGCCAAAGATTGTGTCCCAGGAACTTGGGGGGCCTCCCTGATGCTTCCTTTTGGAGGAACATTCAGAGGGCCAGGGTGGAGGGTCTTCTTAGCCAAACCAGAGAAGTAGGAATATTATGGGGCAAAGGCAGTGGAGGGCAGGAAACAGCTCCTGGGCATTAGGGGACAGGTCCAGAGGTGCTCCCTGAGGGCTGCCCCATCTCCCGCTGTGCCAGCTGCCAGCAGGGCCAGGCTGGGTACCAGGAGGAGCAAATCAGTGCCAGGCTGTGTGCCTCATATAGACTGAGTGGTATGGGTGGGCTTCCTGGTGGAGTTAGGACTGCAGCTAGATGGAGAGGCCTGGAAAGGAAGGTATGTGGGAGGGTGAGGTTGGTAGCTGGGGCAGAGGAAGCAGCAGGGGCAAGGCTGGAGATTGGATAAAGGCTCTGGCCTCTTGTGAAGACCCCTCTGTAGGACAGGACCACAGGGCTGGGAGGAGGGCTTGGGGCCGGGCCAGAGCAGAGGAAGTAGAAGGAGTCCAGGTGCTGGGGCTAGAGCCACTAGTTCAGGGCAGGTAGGGCCTGGGGTCTGAGACCCAGAACTCCTCCAGCATCTTGCCCACAGGACAGCAAGGGTGTCCTCCACATGTGACCTCCTGGAGGGGATGGAGAGCAAGGGACTCTTTGGGTTCTTTTCGGGCCTTTGGGGTTTCCCAGGAAACAAGCAGCAGGAGGAACTCTGGGCCAAGCTGGAAACCAAACCAGCTTCAAGCTGTGAATGAGGCATAAAGGGTGTAAGAGCCACAGAAGGTTAGGGACAGAGTCTAGGGACACAGCTCTCCCCCAGGCAGAAGTGGTCATGCTGCTGTTGGTCAGAGATGATCAGTTTAAGCAACAGCCAGATGATGGCAGAGTCCCTGGTGCCCCTGCCCTGGTGGTCGGCCCCTTCTTCCTCCCTCTCAGCGCTTATTACAGGGCTGTCCTGCTCCATCCTGGAGCTCTTGGATCTTGTGTTTCCTCAGGCTGCCTAGGCCTTTATCTTCAAATCTTTCCAATGGGGGTTAAGACCCAGGGGCCTTCCTACCTTCCTCCAGCATCGGGTTCTGGCATTTAGTCTGGGCTTCTGTCCAGGGGACTCGAGCTCTCCTCCCCACCCCATCCACTAAAGGCTATCAGCCTCCCATAGAAACCCCAAAAGCCCAGCCCAGAGTCTTGCCTTGAGCACTGCCCTGCAGAGTCTAGCCACTACCTGTCCCCTGTTCTCTTTCCCCATACATGGCTCTGGGCCTGGGGCGGGGGGGATTGAGAGGAAAGGGGGTTGCTAAACTCTTCCCCTCCCCCTTGAAGAGTCCAGAGCAGGTCCTGAGTGGCTGGAGCTGTGGTCTGTAGTGGCAGAGAGAGCGCGAGCCTACTCCCCACTTCATAGCCCAGGCACTGGGGGCATCTGACACGCATCAAAAGGAGGAGCAAATGCAGGATGTGTGTGTCTCTGGGAGGGAAACACTTGGAGGACTTGGAGACCCATGGTTCTCCTGTTCATCGGCCTCAGCTTGTCCCTTGTCCCAAGTAACTGCCGGTTAATCAGGGGCTCCTTGCCCGGCCACCTGACACTGCTCCTTCTCTTGCAGGTTTTGTACATCAGGAAGAAGAAGAGGTAACTCCCCAGTTGCCATGTGGGGCTGGACCCCGGGGTGGGGAGTGGGAAAAGAGAGCCCCACCACCATCAGGGCCCCTCTCCCTTGTCCAGGAGCTGGATCCTTTCCTGCCCACTGAAGGCTGAGGATGATGACTTGGCCTCTGGGAACACCAAGTCACCCACGCCCCACTGCCCCCAGCTCCAGGTCACTGACTCCCCTGCCCTGCCCAGTGCCAAGAGGCTATAGCTTACACAAGGGCCTGGCCTAGGCAGTCCCCATGGACCCCACAGGTGACGTCTCTCTGGGCCATGGCCCCATCTGGTCCCAGGAGTGAATAACCATCCATCTGAGGGGTGGAGATGATATCCACCATCTTGGATGAACTTGGATGGTATCTAAGTTCCAAAAATGCAAAAAATGGCCTTTCGTTTAATCCCAGGGGAAATCTGAACACCACCCTCCCCACCCCGCCCCCAATGTAGCTGTGTGCTCAGGCTTAGCCGCTCAGCAAGCAGGGCCTAGAGGGCTGGCAGGAGGGGAAGGGCCTTTCGTGCCCCCAGCAGCCTCTGCCCCCACCCACAGGCTGGAGAAGCTCCGCCACCAGCTCATGCCCATGTACAACTTCGACCCCACGGAAGAACAGGATGAACTGGAGCAGGAGCTGCTGGAGCACGGGCGGGACGCTGCCTCCGTGCAGGCCGCTGCCTCTGCGCAAGCCGCACAGGGCAAGGTGGGCACTCCAGGCTCCCCCGGCCAGCCTGCTGGCTGCGTGTGACTCTGCCACCCCCGCTCTCCCTCCCTCCTCATGCAGCTTTCCAGCACCTGCCATGTGGTCAGGTGGCAGCTAGCCGGTATATGGGTTTTGTCAAGTTTGTTTAGAAACTGGTAAGATTTCTCCATGGCCACCCATACCGTGACTGCACAAGGCCAGGGCAGCCCTGGGAGCCAGCCCAGTTCTGCCCCTGCCAGCCTAGTGACCTTGGTAGCCCCCTTGGCCTCTCTGAGCCCCTGCTTTCTTATCCACAAATGAAAATCCCAGTTCTTGCCCTGTGTGCCCCCATGTCTGGGCTAGGAAAGCAGGAGAGGACTGATGAGAGAGAGAGATTGCTGTGGGCTAAGAGCCTGGTGCCTTTGCCCCCCTGAGGGGCTGTATTTCCTGAGTGGGTTGTGGGGGTCAGATTCTGGAACAGGGGCCTCTGAGTAGACTAGGGAGTCCTAGTAACAGGCAGACCCCAGGCAGATGGCGACCCCAGCCAGACTTGCCTCTTAACATCCAAAGGGTTGGGTACTTGCATGATCACCCAGCCAGAGCCACTGGCTGATTGCTACCAGTACCCCCCAAATCCCCGAGGGCACTGTGAGGAGGCCTGGCCTCTCCTTGACCCATGAAACCCCTTTGCATTTCTCCTTGCCTTGACCCCACAGCTTTGTGGGGGCATCTGGCCCTGTCAGAGGCAGAACAAGGGGAATGGATTCAAGAAGAGTCCACACTGGGGCTCCAGATAACCCCTGGTTTTGCTGCCAGTTCTATGGCCGCTGATTGGGACACATTCCCCATTTGGGGTATTTGAGATATCAGGCTGAAAACCTTGGTCCACCCAGCCCGTGGGACAACTGACAATTTGACAGTTGTTTCCTGGGCGCCTCCCTTGGGCCAGCCAGGATGCTAGGGCTGGGAGGGGTGCGGAGGTGAGCCCCCTTCTGCTGGGAGAGAGGAGTGCATGCATAATTCATCCAACCTCTAGGCTCACAGAGTAAGTGCCTGCTGGCAAGCTGGTGATGGCTGGGGGTGGGGGGAGGAGTCATCTGAGCCAGATGGTATTTCCACGCTGAACTTACAAGGAGAGCATTCCAAGCAGAAGGCATAGTTGTGCCAAGCACAAACAAGCAAACCATGAAGCAAGGGTGGAAGTAACCAGACCAGAGAGTACATGGCCTTGGTCGAGGTCCTTAATGCCCTTGACTGTCTCTCTGCAGACCACGCTCCCCTCTCAGGGCCCACTGCAGAGGCCCAGCCGGCTGGTGTTCACTGACGTAGCCAATGCCATCCATGCGTGAGCGGCCCGAGGACCGGCCTGGATCTCTGATGAAGATATCTGCCATCGTGCCCCTCGAGCTGTCTGCTCCATGATTGTTAAGACCCACTCTCAGGACCTGCTCTGCTGAGGCCCAGCTGTTCCAAGGACCCAACTGCTGGCTCTCCAGGCTCTAGAGAGGGCCCTGGCTAGGCTGGACATCTGGCTACTGAGGTCTCCTGATCTGAGGGCCCTGGCATAGGGGACAGCCCTCCTCCTGTCAGGAAGGTTGAGAGTCACTGCTGGCTTGCTTGTGTCCTGCCCAGACCCCTCACCCCATGGTCTGCTCCTCTAAGGTGGAGGATGTTGGGACATGGCATAGGAGGGGAGGTGGAGGAGAGTGGGGAGGGGCTCCCCTTTGTCAGGGAGAGACCTGTCTTTGGAATCCGCAGCATCCTCTGGAATAGGGAGGGGCAATCAACCAGGTCTTGGGGACAGGGTGTGGTGACACCCGGGGAGAAGCCCAGGGATGAACCAGAACTGCCTGGTGGGCAAGGGCACTGGGAAGAGGACTGCTCCTACCCAACCCATCTTTATTTTGGACGTTCAGGCCTCCCAGCCACCCTCCCTGGCAGGCAGCTATTGGCTGGGAAAGGGGGAGAGAGGCCGAGGAGTAGGTGTAGAGGACCCTGAGAGGGTCCAGAAATGTGTTCACACGCAGGCATGTCTGTCCTGCACAGGGTAGGAGGGAGACCCTCTGTATTGGCTCCACCATCCAAGTCCACCCCACCCCTTTCTTTGTGCGGGAGCACAGGATAGGCCACTCTCTGCCTTCCGTGTTCAGGGACTGAAAGGAGAGGGAAGCCAAAGTGAAGGTCATGCCCCCCCCCCACACACATCTCTTCACTGGGCTCTACAAGCCAGGTAACCTGCTTCTGAAAACAGTTCCCTGTCCTGGTGTATATTGGGGATCTAAGGTTGTGGGAGAGGCTACTGGACTGAGGGCAGTGGTTCCAGGCTGTAGGCTATCTGGGAACATTCTGACTGCCTGAAACAGGGTGGGCATAGCCCCACAGAGAACAGTTTTCTTAGTTTTTGATAGCACAGCCCACCCGCCCAACACCCCTCAGGAATTCTTCAACCAGTTTGGGGCATCTAGGCAAGGCATGGGACCAAGCCAGACCCCAGAAGCTGGGCGATCTTCTCAACTGGGCACGCATGCACACACGAGCATGCAGAAAAGCATGCCCACCCCCTACCCCGGTGCCCAGCTTCGCCACCACCACTGTCCCCACTGATTGGAAGGGCACATGGGGGAAGCAGCACAGACCTTCTGTTGGGCAAATACCACATGTCAGGAGGGGAGGGCCAAGGAGACCCGTGCAGGGAAGATTTGGGATGTATTCCCTCCTCTTGGTGCTATAAATACATTAGCACTTGAACAAACTGGAGGGCTGTGGGTGATCTCGGGTGCACAGACGCTGTAAGGGAACTCGGCACCTCCATGTGAGAGCATTAAAGATGTCATTAAGATGTTTACACAAAGAGAGTGTGAGCCTGTGACGCTTGGGGTGTGAAACCCCAGGAGGGACAGGATTGTTTAGGGGCTGTGGGGGGCCTGGAAACAGCCTGGCTGGTTTTCCTTGATCTGTCTGATGAAATGCCTCTGGCCCCCAGTTTGGGCTGCTCTGGGGCCTCGTGTCTCAACTGTGGAATTGCTTCGTGTCTCAAATGTGGGGTCACAATGGTGCCATCCCCTAGGGTGGAGAGGCCAAGTGGACAGGACCTTATGGGGCCTAAGGAAGGAGGGGGCTTGAGCCCCAAGGTCCAAGGGGAGGTGGAGTGCTTCACTGTCCATAGGAACTGGGTCTGGAAGACAAAAGGGAACAAAATAATGGGGACTTTCCTGGAGTACAAGGGAGCAGGGGCTGGGTAGGAGCAGAAATCGTTAAAGGTTATTTGTATGGAAACCACCGACAGGGTTCAGAAGGGTTTGGGGAGAATGACCAGGGTGACCAACTGTCCTGGTTCTCCCTGGACAGTCCTGGACTGCCCAGTTTCTAGCATGGGAAATCCCACAAACCAGGACTCTAAGTGACATCCAGATTCTCCCCTAAAGAGCTGAGCCTTCAGGCTAGCATAGGAAACAAGGACGGGGTGAGCACCCCAGTTCCACGGTGGAGGGCTGGGCTGGAAACCAGGCTGTGGCACAGGGCCTTTGGTAAAGGTGAGGCCCTAAAGCCTCCATGGGCCAACCACACTGAGTCAGACAGCTGGGCATGTCAGTGATGACCCTGGGCTTGGCAGAGGGAGTTCCTCCCCCAGCTGACTAACAGAAAGTTCCCTAAGAACCATGGGGCAAGAGGGGAAGGGGTGGGTGGGCTCTATGCTCCCATCTTGTTGAGTAACCACTCAATCCAAGAATGTAGGAGCTACAGAAGACCCAATGTCTGAGGGACCCTAAAAACATGGGGCCTGCAGAGTAAGGCCAACACCTAGGGACTAGGGCCAATGTGGAGGCTCCAGAAGGACCCTGACCTCTTTCTCTCCTCATGCTCCTTTCCCATGGGTAGGCCTAGTTAGGTGGTGGGCAGGGCAACTTTTTGTAGGTGACGGGGCCACTGCCTCATACTTGTCCCCTCACAGACCCCCTCCTCTTCCCTCCTCCCACCTTCGCCTTGCTAGCTCTCTTTCCCAGACCCGGAGAAGAACCAAATTCCCCGTCAGTTTCCAGGTCTCCCACAGAGCATGGGATCAATAGTTATCAGGGTAAAAGGATCCCGTTGACATGTCCTTGTGACCGTGGGCCTGGCAGGCTGACCAGAACGCCCCTCACTGCCCTCAGCCAGGCAGATATGGGGAGACAGTCACCTGCCCGCCCTTACTGCCCCTGAAATCGGCTGCTAACGGAGGCCCTTGGGAAACGTCCCCAAGGGACACACACGCATCCATCAGCGAAATCCCTATTCATGACTAGCAACCAGGGCTTCCGGGCAGAAGCGACATCAGCTTGCAGTGGGGCTGTCAGGGTAGACATGGATGGGCGCCTTCAGAGGAAGCCATCTTGTTTAATGAAGTGAAGTGTCAACTTCCAGCCAAAGCGAATACAGTAATCCCGTTGCCTGGCTGCCGGCAGATGCCAGGGACGCCTGCGGAATGTAAAGGAAAGTTCTCGTGGAGGCGAGCCCAGAAACTCCTGTAGAGCAGTCTGACCTTGTAGTGGATTCCTTCCAGAAACATTACTGAGCCCAGCTCTGTGGTCCTGTCAGTGAACCAGCTCTGTTGGTTGGTGTCTGCATCTCTGTTTGAGACGGAAGGAGGCAGGCATCAAAGAGGAAAGAAGGATGAATGTGTGAGTGTGTGATGTGTGTATATACACACACTGTATGTCTACAGTGTAGATACTGTATGTCTATTATAGCTACGTCTTTATGCAAAAAAAGACAGGGACAGGGGCACCTGGGTGGCTCAGTCATTAAGCGTCTGCCTTTGGCTCAGGTCATAATCCCAGGGTTCTGGGATCGAGCCCCATGTCGGGCTCCCTGCTCGGTGGAAAGCCTGCTTCTCCCTCTCCCTCTGCAGCTCCCCCTGCTTGTGTTCCCTCTCTCGCTGTGTCTCTCTCTGTCAAATAAATAAATAAAAATCTTTAAAAATAAAAACCAAAACAAAACAAAAGAAGATAGGGACAAGGTCCAGGTGTGCCTGGGGGGTAGTCAGAGCCCGAGGCCAGATGACCCCAGCCCGTCCTGTCCAGTATCACCCCTCAGCAGTCTTCAATGTGGAGGGTCTTGGCTGAGGGTATTTGAGGGAACCCCAGGAGCTGCTGGGCTGGCATCCCACCTGCCCCTTTACATGTGGGTCCGCCCTGAGCACCTCTGTTGCCCCCACCTCAAAGCACCTGTGGCAATGGCCTCCACCCCCACTCATCACCCTGGTCTCTTGGATTCTGCACGTGGAAGCTCAGGGCAGGTATGCGGGAGCCAGAGGAAGGTGAGCAAGTGTGCAGGGGAAAGGGGCAAGAAGGAGGAAACCCCAGAGTCTAGAGGCTCGCTCAGCCCAGGAGGGTGTCTGTGTGAGGAACAGAAGAGCTGGGGCAGACACCTGTCTGGGAAGGGGGTTCCTTTTCCCAGCCCCTGGCTGGAGAAATGCAATAAGGGTCAGAGACCACCCACCTCAGCTTTGGACGGTCCCTTTCTTTCACAGGGTTCGGCTTGAAAGGTAACTCTCTGGGTACCTGGTCGGTTTCATGAAGGCGGTAGGCCTAGGGTTCCTGTGTGGGCCAGGGCTCAGGGGAGGGAGAAGTCAGAGTGTCTCTCGCTAGGGACCAACATGCGTCATGTCTGATGCCCACCACGGCTGGGGAAGGTGGGCTGTCTCACTCCCATTTCATCCATGAGGACCTTGTGCCTGAGCCGAGAAGGGAGGACAGCCCAGGGCTCTGTGTTCAGCTGGTGCAGGGCATATCAGGTTCTGGGTTTGAACTGGGCAGCCTGGGCACAGGGTCCACAACTCGTGTCGCCCAGGCAGCCCTCCACATGGAGTGTTTGGGAAGAGCGATACTGCCTGTGCCCACCAGGGGTACAAGCCCCCACCCCCCTGCTCCTTTAGCCTGGCAGGAGGCTGGGCATGTCGCCAGACCCCTTACATACATGCCTCTCAGGGGAAACGGCCCCAGATTCAGCCCAGCTTTCTTAGGCAAGGGCTAGGCCTGGTTCACTTCAGAGGCTTTGTGGCAGCCTGGATCCTGGCCCCATGTGCTCTGGGTGTACATGTTTGGTATTGGGGGGGAGCACCCACAGCCTTACCTGCCAGCCCTCCATTCTCCTGATACATGGTCACTGGAGGCCAGCATCTCCCCTCTGGGGCTGCCCAGGCCCTGCAGGGCACTCTGTCAAGGACGCCCCAGTCTCCTAGTCTCTCACACCTTTGTGGATCAAGCGTACACACTTACTGGGGCTTCCTCAGTGTCTCCCGGGTGAGGCCCAGCCAATCCCCTCAACTTTTATCCCCAGCTGCACCCTGGGGTCTGGCCTGGGAGAATGTAGAGAGGGGACAATGGCAGATGTCCCAGCCATTAGGGCTGACAGGCCTCCTGTCCTCTAGCCACTGGTTGAAAGGGAGAGAAATGAGATGTTCTCCCTGGCATTCCCAGTACACTTCCTTTGGAGGCCTGGAGGCCTGGGTTAGGAGGGGCAGTCCACTCTACTACCTGGGGTGCAGCAAGAGATGAAAGGGCTCAGGGTAATAACAATGCCAGTGATGATAACAGTAATATTAAATAATAATGACATGTGATCCAAGGGGCTCACACCATGGGCATGACACAGTGGACCACTCATGGGGAGAGGGCAGAGTCAGACATCCCTGTGCCAGCAGGACTGCCATTCAGCTCACAGGTATCCACGGCCTGACAATGGCCAGAATCTGGTCTTCGTAACAATTACCCTGGATGGGAATGATCCTACACGATCTCACTTTATTTCTCGTGTCCGTGGTGAGGGCCGACCATCACTCATCTTACAGGGGAAGAGATCAGCACCCAGAGACTGTGGTTATCAGGCGCAGGGCCAGGGGCTCCGCTCTTCTTTCACACCATTCCAGAAAGGAGTCTCAGACAAACCCTAAAAACGGGAGCGTGATGGAGCCTGGCAAGGCACCCAGAAGGCCCTGCCCACTTGGGCCCCCATCTGCTTCCTAGGCTCCAATGCCAGCCCCTGCTGTGACCAGCTGATGGCCGCAGGCATTGCAAGGGGCCTTCCTGTGTGACTGCCGGGTGACCACCCCCACCAGGTCACATGTCTGGTGCTGACCACCTCCATCCCCCCAGTTCTCCTCAGACCCCATTACTGAATCCCGTCCCTGCACCAGCCTCTCCCCTGTTTGGTGTGGTGCAAGCCCCATGTCAGGGGCTCGTCTGACAAGCCAGGACTAGGGTGATGTGAACAGGAGCCTAGGAGTCACTCACTCAGGGGCTGATGTGGCACTTGCACCAACCTGAGTGTGAACGCCTCCAGCAATCTGTGCCCTGAGGTGCCTCACTTGCCTCATTCTAGTCCTGGCCATGCGACTGAGGCTCCTCTGGGGTCAGGGCCCAACAGGCAGACACTGATTCCTCACCCCCCAACTTCCTTCCTAGCAGCCTGGAGGCCCTGGTAAGCCATGCAGCGAGGGTGAGGGCCCATGGCCTGGCTGGAGCTCCCGGAGAGGCTCCTTACTGGGAGAAGGCTGAGGACACCAGATTGTGAGAGATTTAACTGACCCTAACGGGTCAGTAAAGTGACACTCAACAAGGTGAAGCCTTGGCCGAAGGAGGAGGGCAGGACTCCCTCTGTAAGTCCCCATGGGTGGGTCCGACCTGGAGTTTGTGTGAGCGTGTAAACCTCCTAGGACACCCTCAGGCAGAATCAGAACCCATATAGTCCTCCAGCGCCCCAGAGCATGGGCCCCATTTGTGCCCTCATATTACAGAGGGAGAAACTGAGGCACAGAACAGTAGGGTTGCTCAGCATGAGGCAGGGCCTGGATTCATCCCAGAGCTCACACCCAGCACTCCCAAAGAAGGAAAGAATGTTCTCTGAAGACAGAGCTGTGCTCCTCCTCCTCTGCCCCCTCCCCCTCCTCCTCCTCATTCATTTCCTTCAAATGCCACCCAACTCCCCTGCCTCCCAACCCCCCTACCGGGCCTTCTGCTAGACTCTGGAGCTGAGAGCCCCTCCCCACCCAAGGGGCTGGCCCTGGAAAGTACCACCTGGTGTGCATGCCAGAACAGTGACCCTGACAACAACAACAACCTCCCCCCCAGGGAGTGACAAAGATGCAGGCTGGGTGACAGGTCATCCTTGGGGGCACAGCAAGGCCAGGTTTCGCTGGGCTGGACCTCCCCCCCCCACCTCGGCTTGGACCCACAGGCTAGGGGATGCTTCAGGCTGAGCCAGGTGCGGGAATAAAAGGGCTTCCTCACAGCCGGGGCGCTAGGGATGGGAGGCTCAGCAGGTGACCCCGCACGCATGGAGGGCCTACACTGTGCGCGGCCGACCCTGCGTGTCACGCCCACGCTGCCTTCCTCTCTCGGCAGAGGGAACCCCTTGTCCTCCGCTGGTGCTGGTAGCAGAGTGGCTCTGTTGGACACTGCTCTGCACGAATCCCCGGACGGTGGTGCTGCTGACTGCCCCGCCCCAAACCCACTGCGCCGCCCAGCTTCATTTCCTCCAGAGGGGCTGTTCGCTCCCCCACGGGGGAACTTCCCGGGCCTGAACGGGTGGCGCCCGCTCCATTTCCCTCCCAGAGACGAGGGCGCTCAGTTCGGAGCCCAATGTGACCACCAGGTGGCGGTGCAGGCTCAGATGACGGGACGGTGTGGGGGGGGCAGGGGGGAGGTCGGAGGAAGTGGGGGAGTTGGGGGGGCGGTGCTCAGAGTGAAATTTGGCGTTGAGGAGTTTTTTTCAGGGCTCTGGACGGCTGGTGCCCAGAAGCTGTGTGCTTCCTCCCTGCCAAGAACAGGTCTGGGCTGGGGCCGGGTCAAGGAAAGGTTTGACGGCTGTGGCCTGAGCTTCCAGAATGGAGCCCCGTTCATAGTAGGTGCTCGGAGCTATTTAATGAGTGGAGGATTGATTAGTGGTTCCTGCCTCAGGGGGAATGAAATGAGTTAATATATAAAAAGCACATGTAGAGTCTTCAATAAATGTGTGTAGTTATTTGCACTTTTATTAGGAAAGATGTTTCTTCCCAGAGCTGGGGCTCCAGAGGACCTACCCATCTTGGGTTTAGGGGCCTAGGCTGTGGGCCCCACCCCAGGATCTAGTCAGATTTGCCCAGCAGGGGATAAAAACTGAATCCCAAGGCCTCACGATTCCATGCAGCCATCCTGTGGATATTTGGGGACAGCAGGGAGCTGTGCCAACCACTGAGGGTGGCAGAATGTCTGGGCCCACCTTGCCTTCACCAGGAGGGTTCCATGGGGAGGAGAGAAAGCTAGCCTTCTCCTGACCCTGACAGCGCTGGCCCACTGGCAGGCTCACTGGTTGGAGGTTGGGCAGCGGTGAAGCTGGGGGGACAGACCATGGTGGTCATGGCCCAAGCACAGAGATCAGCAGATTATTCCCTACAGGAATTTTCTCACTGCCCTCTGTGCCTCTCCTGACCTCTACTCTAAATGCCGTCCCGTCTTTACCTCAAATCCCAGCTTCTAAAGAGGATAAAGCTCTCTCTCTTCCCCCAGCGGTGGAGGCTTTTCTCCCCTGAACTCCTATGAGATCAACCAGCTGTCTGTCCCACTTGCACCTGAGTTTCAGGAAGGTTGAGTGATTTGTCTTAGGTCACACAGGGTTTAAACTCAGATCTGGGGCCAACCTCTGAATGGATCTGGTTTGTACCTGCGTCCCTCATGGCAGGGACCCCTTCTGGTCTGGGACTGGGGCTGACTACTGGGCCTACAGTGAGAGGCCTTCTCCTTTTAGCTCCGGTATTCCCATGAGTGAGCACATGAGATGGGGCGTTTGCTGCTGGCAGCAGCCAAGCTGTGTGGCTGCAGAGGGCGGGAGCTGAGCCATCTCCTCCCCATACATCATCTCCAACAAGGCAGATAGCAGGAAACAAGCAGCTCCTGCAATGTGATTACTGGCGGTCAAGTGCAGCAGGCCGACTGACTCTGCGGAGGAATTGGCGGTACCACTGGTCCCGGATCCTTCGGCAGCCGTGAAGGGGAGAAATGATTCATGGCGAGTCCACTCTGCCTTCCCCTGTGGGCATGGCTGCCAGGGGTCCCAGAGACTCCGGCCCAGGGACCCTGAAAGAAGTGGACTCACCCAAATGCCCCTCAGTGCTTGAATGAGCTGGTCTGAATTCCAGCTCAACCCCTGTGCAACTCCAGACAAGTCTCTGACCCTCTTGTTTCAGTTTCCTCAACTGTAAAGTGAGGCTGGTCCTCCCTACTTGATAAAATTCGAAGTTCATATTTGTAGAGGGCCTGGAACAGTGCCTGACACATAGGAAACACTAGGTAAATAATAACACACTAAAGATCTAAAGGATGGTCACGGTGGGACAGGGGTAGGGGTGGTGTCTGGGGCGGGGGGTTGGCTGGAGTGGGAGGAGTCTCATATAAGCTCAGGCTTCCAGCAGCCCTGGGGTCCACAGGTCCACTTGGTCCAGGTCACACTGCCTAAGGTCTTGCCCTCCAAACCCTCCTGAGTCACCCAGGTTCTAAAGTTGCCTCTCCCACAGTGCCTATGGCCCCACCTAGCCTCCGAACCTGATCTGACTTGGGGCCTCCTGGGAACACAGCTCAGCATCTGGGACCTGGCCTGGGAGCAACAAGTGGGAGCAGCTAGGGCAGGCAAGAAGGAGAGGGCAGAGCCTGAGCTCAGGGGCCAGAGAGCTTTCTGACTGAGCTCCAACCACCTTGCCTGTTTTTCCACTGGGACAGATGTGATCCCTCCTGGTTCCTGACAGGTCCTGAAAAACAGAGGATGACAAAGGCTACTTGGCCACTCCCCATTCACTCCTAATACAAGAACCACAGCTGTGCTCAGAGCCCAGGAGGCCTGGGGGGTCCACAGGCTGCCAGAGAGGTGCTGACCCCTTGTTCCACCATGTTCTCTGCCCAGCTCTGAAATGCCAACTGCCTTCCTAGTCCCCAGGCCAGAAACTAGGGCCCTCCCTCAACCTGCAGGCCCCAAGGCCAGGTACAGCACCCCCCCACCATGCCCCTGCTAAGTCTTACAAGTATGCCCACACAGATCACCTGGTCATCTTCCCTGGGCCTCCCAGCCACGTCAACCAGGCTCCCAGCCATGCCTATTGCCATACTGCCCCTGTGGCCCTTCCATTCTCCATTCATGGGCCAGCAAGGCTTCCAGTGAACTCTGGAGCTCTCTAGACCAGCCCCCAAGGCTCTCAGCCTGCTGTCTCCCCCGCCTAGCCATCCGGTCAGCCCTCGGCCTCTAGCTCCAAGACTGGGCTGGGGTTATGCCCTGCCCTGCCCCTGGCTGGACCTTGGCCCTAGAGGGCAGTAGCCTCCCTCCCTGCCCTCCTCCCAGCTCTCTGGCAATTACCCGAGTGATTAATTTGGTAATTAATTTGGTAATTAATCATGTTCTGGCTGCTCAAGACGCTTTTCTTCCGCTGGCCTGGACTGGAATATAGATCTGCTTGGCTTTAGTTTCCTGGGAAGGGGGGCTGAGCCCTGATGACAGGAGGGATGGAATTCACTCTGAGTCCCTAGCCTGCCCCTCCACCCTGGGACCTTGCCAGGCACACGGGGGCTGCTTATAAAGGTGGCCAAGAGGAGACTGAGAAAGAGAGAGAGAGAGGCCCAGGTTCTGCTTCTGGGAGGCCCTGGGAGTGCTCTAGGAGGCTCTTTAGCCCTGCTTCTCAGACCGACTCTTTCCAGACACAGGGAGCTCACTATCCCTTGGCAACGCCACCCCCAGCTCAGCCTTCACTCAGCCTCCTTCTCTGGACTTCTGGGGGTGCGGAGTAAGGGATACAGAGCTCCTGTGAGAGCCATGGTCCTGGTCCTCAAGGAGCTCCCAGCCTCTCAAAGCTTCCAGACAGAGCAGCTCCCCGCATCAGCTGGAGAAACAAGATGGCCTCCTGACAGAGTCACCATGGTAGGACTGGGTGGCCCAGGAGACACTAAGTTCCAGCGCTCAGCGGGGTTTGGGGTGAGTCCCACACAGGGGGGCCCTGCCCTTGCTGTGGGCTCCAGTGGGGCTGGCCACCAGACATGTGGCCCACCAGATGCACCACCAGGACGGGGTCCCTGTGGAGCCAGCCCCGTGGCATTGATTGAAATGGCCCCCTGCCAATTAGGATTTTTTAAAGAAATGTATAATGATTCCTAATTGGCACCCTCATTAGGTGCCAATTAAACACTTAAGCATTTCTTACAAGTTTAACACATTAATAAGGCAGCTCATTACATGTTAACGAGATTTATTTCTCATATTTATTATATTGTTTCACCACTGCTGACAGCAGAGTTATTTTTAAAAACATGACTTCTGGTTTGCACACAGCCCTCTTCCTTACCCTGTCTTGACAGAGAGCCTGTCCTACCAGGGCTCTCCCCTGAGTCTTGGTCTCCAGTCCCCCTGGGTGCTCCCTGACCTCTTTTGGTCCAGCCTCCCATAGGTGAGTCAAGCAGGGCACCTTCTTTCCAGAGTCTGGAAGGACCAGAGCTGGGTCCCACAACAGAACCCAAACTTGGAAGGGTTTCAGAGGCCGAGAGCCGTGTGGAACCTCTGTCCATTTGGCCAAACTCTGCATTCTGGGAGCACTGGTGGGGCTCAGGGAAAAGTGCCCCTCGTTTCAGCCTCCTGGCAGAGCCCAGCCTAGCAGCAGGTATTACAATGGGGGCTGACACTGTGAGGGCAGGAGCACAGCAGCCAGAAGAGGACAAGGAGGTCCTTTGAGGCTGTCCCCTCAGGTAGGAGGAATGTCGCAGGAAACAGAAACTTATGCAGAGACCAGGAGCCTGGGAGAGATTGGGAGGTACAGAGGATTGGCAGGGGGCAGGAACAGATCCTTGGGGATTGGCTCCCATCCAGAGAGTGACAGGGGTGGGGGAGGTCAGGGGGTGGGGGGACTGAGTGTGAACAGCAAGGGATGAGACCAGACTTCTGTTTAGAAAAATCAAAAGGGGAATGGTCTGAGAGAGTCCAAGGGAATAAACACGACCTCCCTCCTTCCTTCCACCTGCTACATTTCTGGTGGCCTCCCTTTGGTCAGACCCAAAATCAGCAGGCGGAGCCAGCTAGAAGACCCCAGCATGCCTCAGCTTCATGAAAACAGGCTGGGAAGACAAGCGGAGAGGTCTGGAGGGCACCGCAGTGTTCCAGAACACTCACCCTCCTTTTAAAAAAACTTGAGGCTAGCATCCAGGACATATACTACCCCTTGTCCTTGCATACACTGCCCGACCCTCATCTGTCCTGATAATTGCATCATCTGTGCAAGGAGGATGCTTCCGATTCACTCAGCCAGGCTCCTGGGGTAGGCTGTTTCCAACCGATTACTCTTAGAAACATCACACAGTGAACATCCTGGGGTATAATTTCACATGCGTGTGAGGGCATCTGTAGGATAAATTCCTGGAAGTGGGCAGTGCTAGGTCAATGGATCTGTGCATTTTTAATTTTGATAGATATTGCCAAGTTGCTTTCATGGAGGTTATATAGTTTCCATTCTAGGAAGGAGCTAGTAGAAGTTTCTGCCTCCCCCATGCTCTCCGGAAATGCGGGAATGCAAACCACCAAAGAAATGCGCAGTGACCTTTCATGGCTTTGCCTACTTAATTTGCATTTGTCTCAGAAGAGTGAGGTTGAGCTTGGTTTCAGTGCTTGAGTCTTTTGGATTCCCTTTTGTGTGAACTGTATGTTCATCTCCTTTGCCCATTTTTCAGTGGGATTGCTGATCTTTTCCTTCTAGATTACAGGAGCCCTTCATATATTATAGAAGTTTATGACTTTTTCCTCAGTTTGTTGTCTTTAAACTTCTATTTTTTTTATGTGGAAATGTTTGATTTTTTATGTAATCAAATGTATCCAATTTTTTTTCCTCTGGTGACTTTTCTGGGGTTTGTTGTTGTTGTTGCCATACTTAGATAGTCATATCAAATTAAAACTATGCAAAAAATCCCCTTGTTTTCTTCTGGAAATGTGTTCTTCATTTTTGGTTCCTCTAGCTTTGCTCCAACTAGAATTGGTGTTTGTTTTAAGGTGTGAGGTAGGGATCCAAGTTAATTTTCCCCTTAAATCATCACCCAGTGATTTTAGCACATCTTTTTTTGGAGGTTATTCTTGATGAGTTACTGAGACTCTGTAATGTGCCACTGGGGAAATAGCATGGCCTATGGGCTGAAGGACGGACAGGGGCAAACAGTGTCAGGAGACCAGCCCCAGTAGGACTGGGTGGCAAGGTGAGATGAATCCCTTGGAGGTTAAGAAAAGGGAGAGGGAAGCCCACTTTAGGAGGCTACCTTTGATTTTTGCCTGGATTCCAGAAACTATCTTTTAGGTACCCAGTTTTAACTTTGCCTGTCACACCATAATTCCTTCAGTCAATTTTGTGACCTTGACATAACCTTGATGCAAGCAGAGTGGGGAATTAAGGGATAGCAGGAAGGGAAATCTGTCCCTTCCTGAGGACTGGTTGATGGGCCAGTTGGCCAAGACCTAAGGTTCCTGAGCAAGCCTCCCCAATTCTAGAACAGGGAGGGGGACTATTACAACACAAGTGAGGGACTGCAGGGTGCTGAGGAGAGCCTCATGGGACTTGCTATAGGTCCTGCAAATAAAGAATCAGCTGCTTTTGAGAGTAAGGCAAGGAAGAACAGGCAAGCCTGGGCTGGGCTGCACCCACTTCCCTGCTCCCCCTTCTCTCTGCTCCCTCTTCTCCCTCTAGGCTGCTATTCCTCCCCTTCTTCTTTACCACCAAGACCCATTAGCTGTGATCCTGGATGTCATTCTGGCCCCCTGTCCTTCCTTACCACGGTGGAGGTCAGATGGGCCATCCCTGACGCCAGATCTGCTTTGAAGGCACTCTGTAAAGTTCTAGTGGTACGTGTCTGATGGCATCCGGGATTTCTCTGTGCCCCAAGGCAAGTAAAGGCCCAGGTTCCATGCCAGGATGCTAGTGGGGAGTGGGAGGAAGAGTGCATATCCTATCCCCCTGTGCTTCTGCCCCCAACCCTGAGGAGTGTCCCTCCCCCTACCTCCCTCGGGAAATTGGAATAGCAGGTGTTTTACCACTTTTAGACACTTGGTGGCAGTAGTGGAAGCCGTAGTGTGCCTTATTCCTTCCTTTCTCTTTGGAGCTGTAGACTTCACCTCCAAAGAGACCCTGAGGTAATCTGATGGCCCTGGATCTCCAAGAAGCTGAAGCAATGGGGGGGGGGGGGTCACATCTTCTTCAAGGCACAGAAGCTCCTTCCATCTCAGAGGAATGAGGGGCTTGTGGCTGACTCCTCTCTCAGCACCACTCCCATAGGGGCTGCTGGGGCAGTAGCTGGGTATGGGGGAAGAGAAACTGGAAGCTCCTTGATGCAGGCAGTAGGTCTCAAGAGCTTGGCTACCTGTCATACCCATAGCCATGTCCCGACCACTCCCACTGATGCCCAGCCGGTAACCAGAGAGGACCCTTCCTGAAGTCAAGCCTGAGGACCCTGGAAATGTGGAAGGAGAAGGAAGAGGGTAGGGGTCAGTGTGGGGAGAGGAGCTAGGACTGCTGGACAAGGTCTCACTGCCCCCTGCTTGGTCCCCTGTCCAGAATTCAGCACCAGAGTGGCATTGCCTATCCATGGGCTGAGACTGAACTGGGCCCAGGAGCTCTCCCCCGCCACCCCACTCCTGGCCCCAGCACATCTCCTTTCTTTCCACTAAGGGATGAGGGACAATGTCTTGGAGGGCTTCTGGATTCTCCCAGCATCTCATTCCCCACTGACTTGTCCCCCTCCCCAAGTCCTGCTTCATTCAGTCTGCACTAGCCTCCTCGTCATCCACTCCAGCTCCAGATGCCTCTCGTTTATCTCCATCATGTTGGATGAGGAGGTGACCAGACTTGGTGCCAATCTCCACACGCACCCTCTCTGCGTCCTAGCCAAGGGGCCTAATCCAGGCAAGGCACCTGTGGCAGAAGCGTTCCAGATGAAGAAATGGCAAGAAGCAAAGGTCTAGAGGTCTGAGGGTCCCACATAAAGGCCTAAGGTCCATGCACGGACCAGTAGGAAAAGCAGCTGAGGCCTCAGCTCTTCGGAAGGGCTTGGTGAGGTGATGGCTCCTTTGGGCTCCCCAATGCCTGGGAAAGACAGATGATAAACAGACCAACCAATAAACAAGGTATTTTTAGGCTCTAAAAGAGACAAAACAGGACTGTATGAAAATAAAAAGTGGAGAGGGAGCTTCGGATGGGCACTCAAGGAGGGGAAGGCACCAGAAGCACTGGGTTGACATCCAAATGTCAAGAGTTGCTGGCCACGTGTGCACCTGCAGCAGGAAGTTTCCAGATGGGGAAAATGACAACAGCAAAAGCAAAGGTCTAGATGTTTCTTCGAGAAATAGCCAAGAGGCACACGTGGCAGAAGATGCCAGGGCAAGGGAGGTTCTGGCCTCACTGGGTGAAATGTTTACAGCAGGCCAGAAAGGATACCAGGGATAGACATGAGAAGAAATGAATAGATGAATGAATGAATGAACAAATGAAGCCTGGGGCCAGCCCAGCCCTTGGCCTGGGGTCTTTGTGAGGAGGGATTTGGTCTACTTGACAAATATGTCTAGGAAAACCTGCCACTCCCTGCCCAACAGGGCTTCGGCTTCCACACTGTGACAGGGTAGGGCCAGCCTCTCCCCTCACCCAGGCTCTCAGCCCCCGAGAGGTGGCCTAGGCAGGCTGTGGACAACTGGGTCCCTGCTCCAAGGGCAGTTCCACTACAGGAGGCCTCCCCGACTTCCTGGCCCAGCCCTTAGTCTTCTGTAGGCCCAAGGCCACCTTCCCCAGCCCTGATCCCCACCTAGACAGGGACCCTTTATCTCTATCAGCTGCTTTTAGCAGCCAGGCCCTGGGCCAACAGGTGCTATCTCTCCCCCTTGGGGCTGACACTAGGTAACCCTTCTCTAGCTCCCAGTCTCATCAGCTGTACTCCCCCAGGGAGGAGGTCACACAGCTAAGTTCCTGCACAGTTCTACAGGGGCCTGGAGAAGGAATCCCTTCCCACCAAACCCTTGGGAAACCCAGCTTCTAAGAGCTCAAGATTCATCCACTACAGACATCTGTGAGTGCCTACTACATGCCCATATGGGTTGGGTACTGGGTTCAGACAATGAACAAGGCAGAGGTCCCAGCCTCACCCACACGGAGCTGTGTCCCCCTGGCCAGGAAGGACTTGGTTGCCAGGCCCAGCCTGATAACCAATGCAAACTCAAGGAGCTTAGAACCCAGGGCCCCATAGGACTCCACAAGGGGCCTGCTTCAACCTGCCTCGGGATGAATGTCCCCAGAATCTAGCTCTGGGAATGACAGCCTGCCAGCCAGGGCTCTTACCCACCGCCCACAGGTACTGGGCCCCAACCCAACCGGGATGGGCCTGTCTCCCCCTGCCCCAGGTGAGGGCCCACAGGCACAGGCAGAGGATGGGAATCCAAGAAACTGTGTGTGGCCATTAGTAAAGACACAGCTGCATAGGACATGGGTGTGAAGGGGAGCCAAGGTCCACCAGGAGTAGGACATTTCCTCTTGCCTACATGGCTAACACCCATGCCTGTGAGGGGGTGAGCATACCAGTTTGGCCCAGGGTGGATGGGCCATAACCATGAGTTCTTTGATTGGAGGTGATAGGGTTTGGGTCAGGCCACCCCAAAACATGGCATTTTGGCTTACTGATTTCTTGAATTAAAGTTACTTAAGAGGGGCGCCTGGGTGGCTCAGTGGGTTAAGCCGCTGCCTTCGGCTCAGGTCATGATCTCAGGGTCCTGGGATCGAGTCCCACATCGGGCTCTCTGCTCGGCAGGGTGCCTGCTTCCTCCTCTCTCTCTGCCTGCCTCTCTGCCTACTTGTGATCTCTCTCTGTCAAATAAATAAAATATTTTTTAAAAATAAATAAATAAATAAAGTTACTTAAGAAGCAGCTTGAGCAGGAACACTCTGACCCTCCTCTGTCCCTCGGAAAGCAGGAATAAATCTCTCACATGAAGGGCACCCTCCCTGCACCAGGAGGGAGAGAGACATCCTTACCCCCAGAAATGGGGAATTCAGCATAAACAAACCTCGTTACTTCTTCACCAACTTACTACCCCTGGCCCAAACTTCTTTGTCTTGTCAATTCTTCACAAATGTATTATTTCTTTATCCAAAAGGTATAAAAGCTGGCTGCTCTGGTCCCTTCTTTGAGTTTCCTATTTTATGAGTTGGTATACTTAGGAAATGGAATGTTTTTCTCCTGTTAGTCTGTCTTATGTCAATGTAATTATTAGGCCAGTCAAAGAATCCAGAGGGGAGGAAGGGAAAGTTTTCCTCCCCTGCAGGGGAGGGCCCTGAGCTCAGGGGATCTACACCCCTGCCCCCCACCGTCCTGTCCTACTGGCCCAGCCCAGGTCCAGAGGTCTGCTTGGACAGCTCACTGGGTAGCAGAGATGAGTGGGGGTGGGGCTTTTCTCATTGTTCCCCAAGGGCAGAGGGGCCCTCTAAAGTAAGATCTCTCTTTTCTTTCATCCCTTCTCATAAGGCAGCCTCCCTTCTTCTAGAATTTCCACCCACAGACCCAGGACAGGCCCTTGGAGCCCCTAATCCCTGCGTTCCCATCAGCTGAGTCTTTCTCCCCAACCTTATCTATCTGCTGCAGCCACCGTGGGCTCCCCTGCGGCCAGCCTTCCCCTCCCTCCAGCCTCCCTGCAGGTCAGGTTGTGCGTCCTCCTCCTCCTCCTCCTCTCCTCCCCTCCCTCTTCCTCTCCTCTCTTCACTTTCCTCCTCCCTCCCCTCCCACTCCTTCTCCTCCCTCCCTGTCAGCCTCCTCACCCTCATCTCTATCTCCCCTCCCTTCTCCCTCTTTCTCTGCCACTCCCCCTCCTCCTCCTCTCCCTGCCACCATGTCCTTCCTCCCTTGGAGAGAGAAAGGAGTTGGGGGATGACAGGGTGTGTGTGTGGGAGGGGGTTGGACAGTGGCCACTGTACTCACTCATCCAAGGTCAGCCTTCCAGGCAGGTGCTGGACACAGACCCCTTTGGTCACTTCCTTTCAAAGGGGAGGAACACCTAACAGCACCCCTACAAAGGAGATGCAGGGGTGGGGTGCTGCTGTGGAGATAAGAGGGCAGGGATACAAAGGTGAGCTTTGCCTGGGAGGGGTTGCATCCCACCCCCAAGCAGCCTAGATGCCCTCCCTGGAATCTGGAATCCAATCAGCAGGAAATCCTCAGGAGGAAGCTTTGTCCTCCAGAAAGAATACCATGCATTGAAAACCATGCACACAGGGGTGCATGGAACCACCACACATCTTTCTTTCTCTTGGCCTCAGGGCTTCAATCTTCCTATCTGTCTAGAAGGTGTTGGATAGCAGCCAAATTGATCATATGACTTGACCCAGAGTCAGTTCCTGCCTCTGCCACTGCCTACCTGTGAGCTCCTCTATAAGTAACTTAAACTCTCAAGGACTCACTTTGCCCATGAATACAATGGGGTCATGAGGCACCTCTCTGCTTCAGGCCCTTGGGTCGCCTGGCATGTAGACATTGCCCACAGGAGGCAAGACCAGAGAGTATCATGGAGGAACATGGCAAGATGAACCTAGGTTAGCAGTGAGCAGAAGGGATAAGGGAGTCCACACCCAACCCCCACCCTGGGGTTCCTACTTCGCCCAGAGAGCAGATGCAATTGCAGATTTATCCTTGGCCTTGCAAAGACAGCCAAGGAATGCTCAAAGATGGGGTGAAGCAGGGCAGAGTGATTTGGGAAGGGCATTCCCCCAAGGAACTCTCTGCTTATTGGAAGGGGAGGGGGACATGGAAGGTGCGCAGGCAGGGGCGGGATGGCTAGGATGGTGAGAACCAAAGGCAGGCAAAGCTCCCCACACAGCAGGTGCTCAGGGAGGACTCATCTGCCAACTTCTGCCTCCTCCAGGATGTCTTCCTGGCCACCGCTCCTCCTTCCCCAGAGCTTGGGCTCAGCTCAGGACTGGCAGAGTCTAGGTGCTGCCCAGTGCTGATCTGAGAGAAGAGGGGAGATTGTGTTGAGCGGAAACCCTGGCCCAGCCCTGCCCACCCTGTCAGGCTCAGAGAGAAGTCCCTGCAGCATGGAGCCCCTAAAGCGACCAACAGACACAAAGAAGGACTGATGGACAGAGACGGAATGCCCCCAGTGTGTTCAGGGATACCTTGAGGGGGTATGGTTGCTGTGCTCCGTTGTGGCTTGATCATGGAGGCCTTGAATGCCAGGCCCAGGAGAGACATCGATGATAGCGATAACAGCTGTTGGTTGCAGCTAGAAGCACAGTGTGTGTGTGTGTGTGTGTGTGTGTGTGTGTTGTGTGTCCACAAATGCGTGCGTGGGTGGGTGGGTGCGCTCCTCTCCTGGCCTGGCCTCTCTGGGAGGCACATCTGTACTCTGGTGCTCCCAGGTGGGCAGGCAGGTGCCCACTCGGGCCCCGAGACGTCCCGGCTCTCTGCCTGCCCACCACCTCAGCCACCTTTGCCAATAGGCCACGTGGGCAATGAACACATCAGGCAATTAAACAGCAGATCAATTCAACTTAACTTCTTAGAGGAGAGCAGATGTACTCAGCAGAGGGAGGACAAGGCTGCAGGAGAGAGAGGCTGCACAGGGAAGGAATGGGAGCTGGTAGTGCAAGGTGGGGGGGATGGGCAGGGATTGGGGGTGAGAGGGGATGTCAGAGACAGTTACAATACACCTCCGCTGGGGAGGAGAACAGAAGCCAAGGGGAGGGGAAAGGAGCTATGACCAAGGTCACTGACCAAAGGGACCAGTACAGGACTGGGTGGCAGCAGAGAGAACAAGAAGGGTGGACAGGAGACCCAAGGCAGTCAGAGGATGAGCCTGTGCCCTCTCAGCTGCCCAGGAGTCCCCTCCTGGTGGGGTAGGGGCTGGTGGTAAGAATACACATATTATCCGGCTTGCAGGAGGCTTTAGGACCTGCTCTGTTGGCAATGCTGGTCCTGGGCTCTGCCAGTGGTCCCCTGGGAGGCCCCTTTGACTGACCACATCTTGCACATTGGCCCCATGTGTGAAAGTGCCTACCCCTGGAAAGACATGCATTCATTTGTTCATTCATTTAATGATGTGCACTGAGCACCCACTGAGCACCAGGCTTGGGGTGTGGCATAGGCAGACACCGAGAGGAGTCAAGGTAAATGCAGGTAAACGTACTACAGCAGGGGAGAAGACAGGACAGAAGGAGACTGGCTCGGGGAAGGGGGCACAGATGGCTCCCTCAGGTGGGTGATCTCTGAGCTAAGGTAGGATAGGGTCAGTTAACCAAGGAAAGGAGTGGGTATTGGGAAAAGACAGGAAGGGAAGGACTCGGGCTTTGGGGACAGCAGGGGCATGGGCAGAGGGCCAATGAGCACCTCTCCAACACGGCACTCTGTCTATCTAGGGGGACCAGGGGCCAGGGTCAGGGCATGTGGGTGGCTGGAGCAGTCAGTGCAGCGGGAGTGGGACGGAGGAGTTTGGGCTGGTCACTAAGGCAATAGGGCACTGGGAATGGTTTCAAGCCGAGGTGGGATGGGAAGGCCCATCTGGAGTTTGGATGATCCAAGCCAGAGGCCCTGTAGGAGGTGCAGGGCTGGGAGGAGGGATGGATTGGTTGTGGGTGGGAGCAGCGTGACTGGGGATTGACCTCAAGCTCAGCAGAGGAGGTACTTCACAGAATGACTCGGGTCAGGGATCAGGATCCAGAAGGACAGCATGTAGGTTAGGACCCAAGGGTGAGAACAAGGCCAAAGGCAAGGATGGGCTCAGAAAGAAGGTATGAGACCAGCAGTGGGAGCAGAGCCCTGGGACAGGCATGACCCAGGGACAGCGGGAAGAAGATATGTCTGAAGGAACGGAGGCAGTATCTCCCAGGGGCAGGAGGGGAGGTGGCTGTGTGATGTGGAAAGCAGTCACTGATAAGCCACATGCTGGTGAGGGGCTGCTGTGAGCATGTCAGAATCAGTAGGGGGCCATCAAGGCCTCGGAGCTGCATATGGCAGCCTTGGGACTGAGGAAGTAGAAATCACAGTGTGGACACCAAGGGAGGAGTTTAGGAGAGATGAGTAGACAGATAGGCAGACAGCTGGGGGCATGTGTGGGAACGGGGGTGGTTTGGGAGGGGGGAAATGGCTGTGGGAGGTCTGGGAGGAAGGTGGGAAGAGGGGTTGGTGGAAGGGTAAAGACGATGACATGAGGAACAGAGCATTGGGCACCTTAGCATGAATGTGGCTGTGTGATCTTAGCTGAGCCCCTGCCTCAGTTTCCCCATAGGTAACATGAGGGGGCTCCCCCTCCCTCACCCCCTCCCTGTGGTGAGTAAGAAGCCTGGTTCCTGCCTCTGGGCTCACAGCCTAGAGGGGACCAGTCAAGAAGAGAAACCATCCTCCCAGGAATGGGAAAGAAAGGGAAATTAGGGCAGGGCATAGGCCCAGCAGAGGCCAGATCCACTCAGGTGCTCACTCCCAGTAATCTCTGGGGAATCCCTGACCCCATCATGCTCTCTTCATGGGTTGGAGACAAGCACATGTTCGCCCCCACCTCCTTGCCTTGGCACAGGCCTGGCCAATCACCTTCCTCCATCTTCAGGACCACAGTGACTTTCTGGGATGGGAAGGTGACCGACTTGACCCTGAAGCTTCTGCTGGAGGTACAGAAATGAGGTATTGTGAGGGGGCAGGACTGGGAAGTCCTGAAGGAACATGGAGTTCATATTCAGAGAAGTACAAGATAAAGAGGCTGTGTCCGGTACTAATGTTTGAGCACTTATATCTAGCCATGCCCAAAGCTCGCAGATCTGGACTTTTCAGTTACTTGTGCCAGTAAATTCCATTTTGTTCTTGCAGTAACGTGAGTCATGGTTTCTGCCTCCCAATCATGACCTGAAGGGAGAAAGTACCCCCTATGCTTGGTCAGGCCAAGTGAGGGGGGGAATTTCTCAGTGGGAAGAATAACATGGGCAAAGGCCCTGGGTTGAAAAAAGCTTGACACTATTGAGGAATTGAAAGAAGCTGCCAGGGCAGGGAGCCCAAGAATGGAGACTGGAGACCAAGGAGCTGCTGGAGCTGCCATCTTGGCAAGAGCTAAGAGGGTCTATGGACTAAACCCATGGGTGGTTGAACTGAGAAAGAAGGGATGGCCGGTCCAGTGAAGAGGGAAAGGAGACTAGCCAGCAAGGCTTTCCATTTGGGGCTCAGGAGAGAATCTGGAAGATCCTAGGAAGACTGGAGCCTTGGAGACACGAACCCCAGAGAGAAAAAAGGGACTACTGGACTAGGCCCAAGATGGAACCCAAAGGAAAAACCAGACATAGGGCAGGGGGAGAGCAGGGGGGGTTCTGGAGAGGCAGGCCACCTCATCCACTATGTGTGATCTGTCTAGTGGCCTTACCCTGAGTCATTTCCACAGGGCGAATGGGGAGTGAATGGGGATGGGAAGAGGGTGGACGAGGCCACTGCCACCTAGGCGGGGCAGAGGACATCAGAGAGGCTCAACAAACACCCTGTGGGTGTCAGGTCCAAAGACTGAGGGGTGCCTCCCCACTCCTCCACCAGGGGTGGGGCAGACAAGTGCCTCAACAAAGGCTGGGGACAGGGGACACGAGACCGGTCAGGAGGAGCCAGGAAATTAGAAGTGGAGCATGCAGAGACTCAGTGGAGCAAGGCTCTTTGAGAGCTGAGTGGGGGTGAAGGGGGATAGTCCAACACAGTCAGGAGACCAGCAAGAGAGGTGGTGAGGTGGACAGCCTAATGGCAGGACCCAAGAGACACCAGAAGCCAAGGCAGAATCCAGAAGGAGTCTTGGTCTTCTCCTCTCTTGGGGAGAGGGTCTGGTTCTGGGGGCCCCTAGGAGGAAGGGGGCAGAACCAGGCCCCGCCCCAATCAAAGCTCTTCCTGGCCCCACCCTACCCCACCGGCTGGCTAAAAATAAAAGCAACGATAATTTCCCTAAATGAAACCTCCACTTAAACACTTAAAAAGCAATAAAAACTCAATTTTCTTTCTCTCAATTATTTTACTTATTCCATTTTCCAAAAGGTTCACCCTGTTATGAAGATGTATTTTTCCCCATCAGCGGCGGCGTTCTCCGCCATTACTCAAACTGACTCAGCCTCCCTCTGCCAGGAGGGTCGCCTAGTCTCCGCGGCAACCGGTGCGCTGGGGAGGACTGTGACTTCCGCCACAAAGGCGTTGTGGGGGGGGGGGGACACCGAGGGAGTGATATCTGCCACCAGCGGCGCCCACACCCACCCACCGTGCCTCGATTTCCCAGCTTCGTGGCCCTGCCCTCCCGCACTGTCTGCGGGCCTCCCTGCCTCCTAGTGTCCCCCCCAGCCGGGGCCCTCTGTCCCCTGGCTTCCCTGGTCAGGCTCCTCAGAGGCAGTGGGGAGGGAAACCAAGTGCCACCGACCTCAGACAGCACGTGGCTGGTTCAGGGGAGCCGGCCCAGTGCTTCATCACGCAGTCCTGACACCGTAAAAATTAGGTTTCCCGATGTCATTAGTGCCTTGTGATCAGCTTCATTTGTATCTTGCCTGCCCTGTTGCCTCGTCTCTGCTAATTGTTTTACTCACTCCTTCCATTTTTAAACTGCTGTCTTGTTGGCTTTTAATTTTTAATTATTGCTGTCGCCCCTTCCTTCCTAATTGGTCCAGGCCCCCACTGAGGCTCTCCCCGTGCTGTGGCGGCCGCTGGCTCCCCGGGGGGTGGCTGTTGCTGGCCCACCACCTGCCCCTGTCAGCCCTGGGTGGTCCCAGCCTTGCCCCGGAGGCCAGCCACGCACCTGGATACTGGAGCGGGTGTGTCGAAGGCATCTTGACCTGGGTCTGTCCTCCAAACACACATTGGGCACCGACTACGCGGAGTTATGGGTGCAGGGATCCTTGGGGAGTATGAATAACCCAACCCACCCCAGAACTGCCTTGGTTCCGTTGTGGGCTTGTCTGGGGTTGTCAGGGGCGTGGAGGGAAATGCAACCCTTGCCGCCCCACCTCTGCTTTCCTCATGGCCCTGGGCCTCCCAGGTTTACACACCAGTCTCCTCCCCAAGTGCCCCAAAGCCCTGAAGTCATGCTTAGCCTCATCTCGGAGCCCTTGCTCAGAATACACAGGTATTCCGGCCTGGGATCCCTTCCTCTTCTTGGCTCTGCTGACTCTTTTTCAGTGCTCTCTGTCTGTTCATCGGTCTGTCCATTGTGAATGCATCTATCTGTGCATCTGTCTATCCATCCATCTCTCTGCCTGTATGCCTGTTTGTCAGCTTGTCGGTGGATCTCTTGGTCTGACTGCTTGCCTTTCAGTCTGCCCAAACCCTTCTTTGCACCTGCCCTAGCCTCATTCTTTCCCTCAGTGTTTGTCCCCTGAGACTTCTGGCTTTCCCTTCTCCACGAGGCACAGCCCCATGGGAGCCGCTCTGACATCTCTCTCACTCACAAACAAGCCAGAGCCAAACTCCCTGAAGTTTCAGAATGGAACCTGACCGTCCCCAGCCTGTGTCACACATGTTCTTGCCTCTAGATCTTTCTTTCCCAGCAGGCATCCCTGCCACGTGTGCCTGCTCTTCCTCTTGATCCATTCAGTGACTGCGGACTCCCCCAATCTAGAGTCAGTGGGCCTGGCTCTCTTCTGGGTCTGCCTCTCTTTTGCTGTGTAGCTTCAGTAAGATCCTTGCCTTCTCTGAGTTGCCACTGTTCTCATCTGTAAAATGGGAACAAACCGTAGTTTCTTTCAGGGAGCTGTTGGGAAGCTCACAGGCATTCTGGGTGGACATGTAACCACATAACTAGTGGGCAGGGAGAGGCCAAGGGTCCAGTTTTTAACCTATCCCTGGGACTCTCAGGCCCACCGTTCCCCTCTCTGAGCCCCTCTACCTTCTCCACAAATGGAGTCTTTACTAGGTTTCAGGAGGTGGGCTGTCTCATGCCATTTGATCCCCAGCACAGCCCTATAAAATAGGGACCATCAGCAGACCTGGAGAGGGAAGGAATATGCCTAAGTGCCCACAGTTAATACTAGCAGAGTAGAGGGACACCTGAGTGGCACAGTCGGTTAAGCATCCAACTCTTGGTTTTGGCTCAGATTGTGATCTCAGGGTCATGAGATTGAGCCCCATGTTGGGCTCCACGCTCAACACACAGTATCTGCTTGAGAGATTCTCTCTCCCTCTCACTCTGCCCCTCCTTCTTGTGCATGCACTCATTCTCTCTCTAAAAAGAATAAATAAATAAATCTTAAAAAAAAAAAAAGGACAATAACAACAGAGTAGAATTTAATCCCAGAACTGTAGCAGCTCATCTTGCGGCGGAGGGGAGGGTTAGTGGGTGCTGGTGAGCCTGGGTCCTCCTGAGGGTTGGGGTCGGCAACACCACCTTGGCCAGCAGTGTTAGTTCAGCTGAGCACTGGACCCATGTTCCAGATAGAGACACCAAGGGCCAGAGAGGGAAGGCACTTGCCAAAGTCACATGTGAATCCTGGTCTAGCAGGGGTTGGGCAAGGGGGCTCATCTGCCAAGCTCCTCAGCTCCCTGGTGGCAAGGAGATGGGCCCCTACTATGCAAGGGGAGGGTTTGCATGGCTGGCTGGTCTGGGGAATGCTGTAGTCACAGATGACTTCACACTCCTTTGTCCTTCCTCCCTACCCTGGTTTGTTTGCTTCTTCAGTGCGGGGAAGAGGAGGGCAGGGCCAGGATGGAAAGGAAATTTTATTGAGCAATACATTGTGCCAGGCACAGTGCTGGGCAATACTTAATTCCTGAAACCACACTGTTCAGGAAGCTCTTACTGTCCTGCTTTGTGGACTCCCAGCCTGATGCTTACAGGGTGTGGTGACCCACCCAGGGCCTACCCCTGGGCCTCTGACGTCCTCACTCCCCTGCAAGTGCCGCCTATGACAGAGAATTCCCTCTGCTCCAGCCCCTTCTGAGGACAAAGCAGTGTGGGGTTTGTCTTTAGAGCCCCTGGAGCAGGGACCTCGCTGATCAGGCTCACCCTCCTCCATGTCAAGCCTCCAAGTCACAGGCCTGACTCAGAGCAGACGTTCTGACATGTCTGGTGGTGACCCGAATGCTTGAAGATAAGAAGGAATGAAGGTCCCAGCCCCACTTGGCCACTGCTGAACGTAGCCCCAGGTGCTCAATGGACCCCTCATCCAGCAGCACCCGGACTTCCAAGGAGGATCTGGAGGTGAGGCAATGCTAATGGGATCGCCTGCGGAAAAGTTGGTAGGTCGCCTTCCCGGGACAGTACCACTGCCACCACACCCCCGCAGCAGCCCTGGGGACTGGGGCTCTTTGTCTGCTCTGCGGCCCGACGTGCCCCCGCCCCCGTCCCCGGTGTCCCCAGACACTGGATTCTTGCGGGCACTGGGCAGCGGTGCAGGGGCCGCCGGGTGGCTCAGGGGAGGGTAGTGCCCCCTGAACAGATGCACATGCGCCGTGCAGCCGCCACCGCCGCCCCCCCCCCCGCAGCCTCCCTCGCCCCAAACGCACGCGAGAAAAGCAAACAAAGACGTATTGGTTTCTGCTCTATTAGAGGCGCAGGAGGGGGGAAATCAATGTTTAGTAAATGGGAAAAGAGAAAATCGTTCAGGAAAGACAGTCTATTTCCAAGCTGGAGAAGGGTTCGTAAACAGCACAGGCCATTGCGGAGGAAGCCCCGCGGGCCATCAGACTCCCAGAGCGGAGGAATGTGCACTTAGCGAGCCCCAGTGCCTGCGCTGACCCAGAGCCCAGCGCCCTGACGGCTCGTGTACCGGGCTCTGCAGCCAGGCTGACGGTGGGGAAAGGGCCTGGTGTCCTCCTCTTAAAGTCACACCCAGGCGCCTCAGGTGGTCGTGCTGTTCCCCCTTGCTCCTTTCTCTGGGTCCCCATTGCCTGGATTGCAGCTGAGCCCCCTCCCTGGCCTGCAGAGGCCCGCGGGGGTGGGGCCCTGAGAGATGCTTTGTCCCCCCTCAGGGTGTCCAGTCACCTGCCTCTCTTCACCCTGACTGCCTGGGAGTTGTGTTTTTTTGTTTTGTTTTGCTTTGTTTTTATTTTGTTTTTGTTGTTGTTGTTGTTGTTGTTTGTTTGTTTGTTTGTTTGTTTTTCCCAGAAAGGTCGGTGCTGGCTTCCTGGAAGAAGAGCATTTGAACTGGACCTTGAATTATACGGAGGAGTTCTCCAGGTTAAGAAGGAAAAGAATGGTGATTTGTGGTGAGGAACAGCCAGTTTATGCAAAGACCAGGGGTACCTGAGAAGTGGCCATGGGCTCTCTGGGGGAGGAATGCAGGCAGGGAGAGGGGAACTTTTGTTTCAGAGGGGGTATAGCTGAGGGAAGAAGAGGCTGGGAGTAGAGCAGTAGAATTGAGTGGGGGCTGGCATCCAGGTCATTGGAGAGGCTCAACCCATCCCCTGGTCAGGCTGCAGTGGCCCCAAAAGGCATAGAAAAAAAAAATACAGCATCAAGGAAGGATCACCTGAACCTCTGGAGAGTATAAATGGGAGACAGGTGCTGAGTAGTTCCTCCCCCAGCCCCACTTGGGCGGCTAGACGGTTAGAAGCCCCCCTTTGGGATGGCTGGTCTGCTGCCCCGCCTCTCCATCCCCACTTGGCCCCTCATGGCTGGTGTTTAGATGTTCCAGAGAGCAGGGAGTGTGGGTCAGAGCCTTTGTCCTCTCCATTCATCAAAACCCAGCAGGCTACATTGGGAAGTATTGAATTTTAGCTTAAGATGGATGGCACGACTGGAGTCTCCTTTACAAATGAATTATACTCTGTTTACTGTTGGTACATGTGTGTGAGCACGTGTGAATACTGGATGGGAATGTGGATTTGAGGGGCACACTCTCACGGGTGGGCACACATGTGTAGGAGTCTGCATGGGGTGCAGGCAACTCTTGCAAGAAATTGGATAGAGAAATTATCCTCGAGAGTGGGGCCGGGGCCTGAGATGCAGGAAGGAGACAGCCTCTTATTATTACCATTGCTCTTTTTTTTTTTTAAGAGATTTTATTTATTTATTTGACAGACAGAAATCACAAGTAGGCAGAAAGGCAGGCAGAGAGAGAGGGGGAAGCAGGCTCCCTGCCAAGCAGAGAGCTTGATGCGGGGCTGGATCTCAGGACCCTGAGATCATGACCTGAGCTGAAGGCAGAGGCTTAACCCACTGAGCCACCCAGGTGCCCCTATTAACATTGCTCTTACTAGTATATCAGTACAAGACCCTGCTCCCCACACTAAGTCCTTTCCAGATAAGTCTTTCCACTTCATAAGATCATGTGAGTTTGTGAGATCAGCTCTGTTATCATTCACATTTACTGAAGTAATGGAGACTCAGAGAGGGGAGGTGACCTGCCAGAGGTCACATTGCAGGATCCTGGAGCTGGAACTGCACAGTGTGGCTGGGGTCTGAGATGATTTTCCTGATGGGGAGGTGGCCCTGAGAGAAAGCCAGGGATAGAGAGGAGACAGTGGAGGGCAGGGGTTGAGGAATGTGGGGGGACTGGAGCACCCCAGGGCAGAGCACTGAGATCTTGATTGGACTGAGCAGGAAAAAAGACAAGAGAGAACATGCCCAGGCAAATAGCCCAGCAGAGAGCCCTATCTTGAAGGCAGAAGGGGAAACCAGGGGGACTCCTAATCCTAACCTCTCCTTGGGATTTTGTTGCCCCACCTCCCAGCCTGGATGCCTGCTTCCATGTCACCCTTCTGGGCCTCTCTCTTTCCATCTGTACAACAGAGTATCTGGACTGGGTTAAGGAAGTGAAAGACTTCTGAGCTTCTCTAGACTCTGATCTTCTGGATCTTTGTCTTAGGCATATGCACAAGCATATGGGTACCTGTTTTGGGGGGAGCGTGTGCCTACCTAGTGGGGAGCACAAGCGCAAAATGGGGACCCAAAGGAATATGAGCATGTGCTTGTGTGCATTCCAGCCCATGGGGTGAGGGAAGCATGTTCACACAGGAGAAGGGGTAACCCCAGGGTTTATCCAGGATGCAGCCCAGGATGAAAGGAGTGAATGATTGTGGTGGGCATGAATAGCAAATTGGGGTAAGCCAGGCCAGTGCCTGGCCCAGGGGTGGGGGAGTAGGGACAGGGTTCAGGTGCAGGAAGAGGTGGGCAGAGGAGACCCTTGGATCTCAGGACTTGAATTTCCACCCACCATGGCCCAGTCTCATCCCTGCTCTCACTCTGGCCCCACTGCTCAGGGCAAGCACAAAGAAAACAATTTGCTCCAGCTAAGGCCGCAAGAGATGGAGACTGTGATAAGGGAGCTTCAAGGTGAAATCAGCTAGCATGGTCCCTGGGCTGGGCAGGGGAGGAGTTCAGAGTGGGGAGGAGGTTGAGAGAAGGGGACTCAAAGAGGCTCTGGAGTAAGAGAGCCTGCAGAAGGAGGGATGATGGGAAAGGCTGCTCTGGGGACCAAACTATGGAAAAGGGAGGGGAAAGCAGGCTGAAGGACACCAGAGGTGGATGGACAATTAAGCAGGATGTAGACACTGAGGAGGGGGCTTTTAAGCTTGGTTCTCCAAGGGGCCCTCAAAGAGATTCCCATCCCCAGTGCCCCATGAGTTTTGCAGTTGTCACCAATATGGGCATCCAGGGCAACTGTACATGGGCTCCAGGGTCAGGGAGCCCACGTGGCAAAAGGAGGCCAAGACCAGGCTTTGGCCTTGAGTGCCAGTGGAGAATTAAACATGACCAGCCTCAAGGTTACTGAGCAGAAAGGTGAGTAGATATTCCTGGCACCAGAGGTTGCTCCCCTCCCCACTTCATGAAGGCAGACATCTTTCATCTAGAAGCCTGGTGTTATGTGGGCACCTTCACCAGAGGGGGCATTCCCAGGCAGGTGCACACTTGTTACTGGGGAGGCAGGCCATGCCAGGACCTATCCAGGTGACCTGCTCCCAGGTGCTCCATCCTACCACATTTTGAGGTCAAGTAGGACTGGACGGTAGGCTTGAGAAGTGGGGGCAGCTAGGTGGGTGGCACCAGAGGCAGTAGGTGAGGGAAAAGAGAGAGGTTCAGGCAGGTGCCTGGTGACAAGTTTTCTCAGGAACAGGAACTCCTCCCCCACCTCTGGCAGGAGACAGCTCAGGCCTTGTCCAGATACACAGCCCTTGCTGTGCCCAGTTCATTGTTCCTTCATGGAAAGCACCTTACAGTTGTCCCTGCTGTGACTTCCTTCAGAATAGGAAAGGGAGCCTGGCAGGACTAGCTTAGAGCCCTTCTCCTCCCATGGTTGTGGGAGGTACGTGAAGGACACAGCGGCTTACTTTTTACTTTTTACTTTTTTGCTTATTGAAAAAACAAATGGGTCCCTCAATATGAGGTCCAGGAGCCTCTAGAAAAATAGCTGCCACCTCAGAATTCTCCTGGTCCCTTCAAGGGAGCTCCCTAGAGGTCCAGGAAATCTGTGGAGGGCTCGGGAGAAGGACACTTACTGTCATTCCTGCCTTTATCAGCTGACACTTCTAGGGTTCCTCTATATCCCTTTGGGCCTGACACCCCCCCAAGTCCTCCCTGCCTCAGCCTAACTTCACATGCCCAGGGATGCAGCGATGCTAAGTACCTGGTTTTAGCTTCAAGGTGCTGTACATCTAGTATCTCTATCAGACCCCAATGGGAAATGTCACCTGCTATGGAAACATCATTTTGGATATGGTCCATCTGCCCCAGGCAGTGAGAGCCTTTGTCAATCCTTCAGTCTACTGTTTCTGCCCTTACTGAGGCAGCTTTGGGAAATCCCATCTTTCTTTGTGGGAGAGGAGAGGAAGAGGGTGAGGAGGAACCAGAAGAGGAGGGGGAACTGGATAGGTGGGACAAATTGGGCCCTCATGTGCCCCAACCCTCCCGCCATCCCCTCCACCCCACCCCAGGTCCCAGACTAGGCAGAGAGGAGGGAATGTGGGGATTCTCCCTGGGCTGGGAGAGCAGCGTGGGCAGCCCTTTCACTGGGCAGATGGGGATCAGCACCGTGGAGAGCTCTCATGACTCACACAGATCCCCAGCCAGAGACAACCCACTACCTGTGAGTGTCAGTGTCTGGGGTCCTCCTGGTGAGCCTAATGGGTCTGTTGTCTCCTGGGTGAGTGGTGTATCCCCCAGGTTCTCCATAGACCTTGCATCCAGAGACCTCACAGTCATGGGCACCCATTGTGCACATTGGTCTGAACAGGCCAGGATTTCAGGAGCAGTGTGTTTGTTGACCAACGGAATCAGTCTCCCAGTCTACTTCCACCATGCCCCAGGCTGCTCTCTAATCCTGGGGACCATCTTCCCACACTCTCCTTCCTCTCAAAGTTTTAATTTAACCAAGCCATCTTTTCTTCTCCCTGAAGAATCAATATTTTCTCTGTCTTTTGACACTTATTTTATTTTATTTTTACATGCGGCCTCCCAAAGGCTGTAATTTACCGCTAATACCATGCAATCAGAGACAATGGCTGGGCGCCTGTGAGCAGGAGCAGGCAGGCTCCCTGCCAGGTGCCCCCAGCCCCCCTCCTGCCCTCACCCACTCACAGGGGTGCCCATGGCTGTGAGGCCTCTGGATGCAAGGTCTATGGAGAACCTGGGGGATACATGAGCCATGGCCTCAAGCCATTATCTGGAGGGCACAAAGGATGGATCCTCCAGCTGGGGAGGGGCCCTGGAGCAACCCAGAAGTGTGGGGGCTCCTGTGGGGGGCTAGTCTGAGTGGAAGGTCAGGTAAGGTGCTCAGGGGCTCCCTTCTGGGCCAGCCTCAGCTACAGAGAGCCCCCACAATGAAAGTGCCAGAGCTACGCCTCTCTTGGCCCGAGCCTCCTTACTCCCCTCTCACCCCTCCTCCGCCGCTGCCGTGCTGTGCCCGCGTGGCTCACGTGCTGTAATCTATGGCGCTGTTACTCTGTGTCAGTGATTTAAATCCTCTGATGGAGCTGGTGACAGCTTAAATGGCTGCCATCCCCTCCCCATACTCGCCGGGCCCTGACAAGTCCCCATGGGGGAAGGTGGGGGGGTTGCTGAGGTAGGATTCAGACAGTATTTTCCAAGCTTGAGGGTGGCCAGGCTGCTGTTTCTTGCCCCTCTGGAGAGGAGGGAGCCAAGCGTGCCCTCTCCTTCCCCTCACTGGTGATCAAAGAGAGAAGATAAAACCCTCCATAAATTCCCAGGAAATGGAGTGTCTGGAACACGCTCAATTCCACCTGCCCGCAGGTGAGAGGCGTGGGGAGGGGGGCAGGGTGCCCAGCAATGGAGATCCTTCTTTGTGGCTCTGTGGGCTACAACTATAGGGAGCCAGACAGGCCTGGAACCCAGCTCTGTGCCTCGGGCCCAGCCTCACCCTCACCAGCCAGCCCCAATTATGCTGATGCTCAAACCCCAGCCCTGCTCCCAGATCCTTGCCATCCTGGACTCTTCCCTCCATTCCTATATTTAATTCTCAGTTCCATCCCTGTGCAGCTAACAGGGTGGGTGGACATACACGTGGGGAAAACTGAGACACATAGAGACAGAGCTAATCAAGGGAACCCAGATGCTGGTGATGGTGCAAGTTCTGGTCCCAACCCCTGCCTCATCCTGAATCCCACCTCAGTTTCTTGGAGGGTATGGGACATTCTGAGAGTGGCGTTGGCTTCCTTCCCTGGCAACACACCCAGAGAAGAGCCCTGGGGTATGATAGGAGATGAAACTGTAAGGTCTTGCTGCTAGGGAAGGTCTCTCAGCACTGGATAAAGAGTCTTGGAAGGCCCAGCACTGCCTGATCCTCTTGCTCCGGGGTCCTAGGCTTTCCCAACATAGCCCCAGAAAGAATGGCCAGCTCAGTCCCGAAAGGTCTCAGGGTAGGTTACGGTGAGTCTCATGTGGAGGGAGGGCATGAGGTCTTGTCCTTGCTGGTGGATGTCGGGACTTGACTCTCTTGAGGCCATAGCTCATGGGGTTAGATGAGGCCCTGGTCACGCACTGTGTGATAAAAGGGAACAGCCCAGGGGCCACGGGAATACCCAGAGACCCCATTTGGATTTAGGGAAGATCTTTAAAGCAGAGGCTTGAAGGAAGGGTAGGCAGAATTCTCTAGAAGACCCATGGGAGAGGGTAGGAATTCGAGTTAGAGGGAACAACGCAGATGAAGTATCCCCAAGGGAGTAGGCAAGACTTTGTGTTATGGCCGAGAGGCAAGGGGGTGACCTAAGAGTACCAGACCAGGAAGGACAGGTAGACCTTGTGACCTCCCTTGTCCTGTGTGAGGAGATAGGCAGCAGCAACCCCTTTCTCCAAGAATGGAAACTGAGTGCAGCAAGGTTGACTGACTTTTCCAAGGTCAACAATTTGCAAGTGCTTGAGCTGTGACTTGATCCCAGGTCCTGTTGCTGCCCCTCAGCTCCCACCCCAGCCAGGACACAGGCTAAGCTGGGCTTGTAGCTTGTCAGCATCCTAAACCCCTGCAAATCCCTCGTGGGAGTAGGAAGTGTCAGAGGAGTAATTAAATGATTGAGTGAGCAGGGCCAGCGACTGGAACAAGGCACCCGGCCACACCAGGTGTCCTTCCAAATAGCCACATGTCCTCAGCTGGGGGCTCTGAGAGCCTGAGCTGGTAAGAGGGGCTGTCTCCCTGCCAGAGATAGGAGTCAGGCAGACTTTCAGCTCCCTGTGCAGGGCCTCTACAAGGTGGCCAGGGCTCAGTATGCCAAATCATTCCCAGAGAGACCCTTTACTGCCACTCTGTCCTATGGAGCTCACAGTCTGGAGGGGCAGATTCTAGACAGTTGGATATGCATAGGACAGGGTTTCAGGGGTGGGGGCAGGCATTGACTTTTAAGGTCTCATTTCACCTTGAACAGGCCCCTTGGACGGAGTCGGACTTAGGAGCAAGACAGACCTGGGGTCTCCTCCTGCTTGCACAGGTCCCCTTGCTTACTGCCACCCCCAGATCCACAACCCTGACTCAGCGGCTTAAGCCAGCTCCCTGCACCTCCCACTCCAAGTGCCTTAATGACTTTTTAATAAATTGAAAAATTGTTTCAATACCAAATGCGATCCTGGGACATTGTTCGTGACTGTATTGAGCTTAAGTCAAACGCTTTGCATCCTCAAATCCGACTGATTAATAATTACAAGGAGCAAGTCTGTCTTTACTGTAATGTGTTTAGGAAAACTGATGGATTTAATTTTTTTATCGGCCAAAGTAAGAAAATGTAATCTTTCTGAAAGTATCTAATACAACAATGCACCATAATTAGTTTCTCTGGAAACAGGCATAATGGAATAGAATAATAAATCACTTCGCCTTTCGTCCCTTTCCTCTGATGGAGAGAGATTTCCCCTCTGCGGGGCTGGAATAGGACAGGGAACAGAACTGGGGGATTGAGGCTCTTCGATGCTGACATAGCAGGACATGGGCCTCTTCCACCCTCCAAAGGGCTCAGAAAACAGACCCTCCACTCCCCAGGCCTGAAGCCAGAACAGTTCTCCAGAAGTGTGACCCAGGTTCCTGAGTGATAGTTGCTCCCCGCCCCAACCCCCCATTTCCCCACAGCCAGACCCATACCCATACCATACCTTGGATACTCCCAGGTCAAGGGAAGCCAAGACCACACGGCTTCAGGGGCAATGGTGATGGAAGATTATTTTGTCTGAGCGTGTAGGGATCCCAAGATGTGGGAGGTAGGATAGGAGGAAGAGGATAGTTCTTAATTTGTAGCTGGGATTGCTCACAGTTACTACCTTCCTTGATGTGCCCCCTTCCCCATGCTTAGACACCAGCAGAGGGGGTGTAGATAAGACGGTGGGGCCAGCCAGCCCCCTCAGAGCCACCTCCTTCTACCAGCCAAGTGGAGACTGACCTGCCCCCACCTCCTTCACACAGAGCTTAGTTCTCCAGCTCTGTGGGTTCTGGGCCCTGCCCCCGACTCCTGGGCAACTTTGCCTGGTAGCCTCCACAGTTCTCATCCTCTGCAGGCCCCAACCTTGGCCAATACCCCAGGTGTGGGCTATCCTCATCAGAAGCTCCCCCACACCTCAAGTGCTCCCCCCTCAGCTGCTGCTTCTGCCCCGGGCTCACAATCAGTAATGACAGGATAATTGTTTGTTTTATTGATCATGACCAGCCTTCTGTGGCCCGGTGATGGATGATGTGGGAAGAGCCACATTTGCCCTGGCACAGGCACCCCAGCACCAGGAGAACCAGAAGTGGCCTCGCCTGGAAACAGACTTTTCCTGTCCTGCCGCCTTATCACCCACCTCCAGCCCCGGCCCATGGTGGTAGAGCAAAATGAACAGTAGATTGGGAAGCTGAAGCCCTGGGGCTGATTCCCAGAATCCCAGAGCCCCCAGGCAGCCCCTTTCCCCTCCAATCTCTAGTCTCAGATTTCTTTAGAGGTTGGAGGAGTGGTATGTAACTGGGGTGTCCCCGATGGTGCCTTATAAATGCCGGCACAGACTATGAGCTCACAGCCTGGAACTAGCCAGCCAGCTGGTCACCCAGAGCTGCTGGCCACCTCGCTGGCCACCTCGTTCATCATTCTCCTCTTTCATGGCCTCTGTACTGAGGATCCCACCTGCAGCTGGCCCACCCTGTCCCTTGTGGAATCCCTGTAAGACTCCACTGGCTGATCTCTCCCACCCCAACCGTCACCACACCTGGGGCCAGTCATGGCCTGAAGTCCAGCACAGACTCTCCCTCCCTTTCCACAAGGCTCCACCAAGACAGGACAGGCTTCCAGGATCTCTTGGCACACCCAGCCTCATCCCCTGGGGCAGGGGTGAGATGGGGGGGGGGGGCGCTTCTTTTCCTGAAGCAAGAAGCCCAACTTGTGATCCCAGGGGTACTGAGGAAGCTGCATCTTAAACCTCGAAGTCATGCTGGGCTAGCAGCTGGAGAATGTGGGCGTAGGGGACTGGGAGGTGAAGGGAAGGAGAGGAGGATGGGGGATCCCACGACCCCTGTTGGCAGTTGCCAGCTTCCCAGCTAAGGTAGAGTTGCCCCTTCCTGCCCCCTGGTGGTCAAGTAGGGCTGCGTGTCTGGTTCAGGCCAGTGAGTGGTGAGCAGAAGCCACACTTCAGACCAGAGCAGTGAATTGCTGGTGTGAGACCTTTCAGGGCCCTGGTCCCCTCTTCCACAACAGTTTCCCAGACTTTGGCTGTTCAGTCAGACTGGTCTCAGTATGAGGATGACATAGGGCAGAGCCTTGGTTACCTGTGAAGGACATGAAACAGCCCAAAGAAAGAAGTCTGCATCATTTGAAGCCACTAAGATTTTAGCTTTGTTGCTGCAGCCTACCTGAGCCTATGTTGACTTGTATGGGGAGGAGGAATATGCTCTCAGAGCAGATGGTACTGGCAGTGGGGAGGAGAGGGACGGTAGTGATGGTGGGCTGGGACACCAGGAGCAACCCCCGCCCTAGCCCTTCCCTTCTCTATGCTTTAGTCTCCCCACCAGAGACACCTGTGTGTCTTCTGGACTGGAGAGAAGTGAATGAGGGGACAGTGTGAAAGCAGCTTGAAGTGGGAGGAGACAGCCCTGGTGTGTATGGTTGGGGATGGGGACAGCTAGTCCCTGGCTGGATGTTTCTGCTACCATGACAGTGACAACAATGGTGACTGTGAGAGTGACAGCATCATCGAGCTGCTGGAGGTGGTGTTGGTGACGGTGTTGGTGCTGGCCTGACTTTCACCAGGGCCCCGGCACGGCAGTGATCACAGCAGACCCAGACGGAAGGCCTCGGACGTTGATTAATTACCTCCGCTGGGGCTGGCTAATTGTCTGCTGATCTCTGCTCGTCAAGTGCCCTGCCTGCCTGACCCGCTCGAGCCTTCCAGAGCAGTATTGCATGGTGTCAGGGCAGAGGTTTCCCAGATATGCCAGCCCCAAAGACCTCTTCATTTGCCTTAGCTGAGCACTCCCCCACTGGGCCCAGCAGAGACTCCTCCCGGGAAGCTGGGTGCCGGGCTGGGCAGCTGTACAAAGCATCAGATGGTGTTTTCCTGACTCTAGATGAACACAATATGGAGTTGCCATGTGTCAGTGATACGCACGGGGTATAGGGCTGGGAGGGACTCTCGGGGACTTGGCTAACGGAGTCTTCTCTTGGATGCTCCTTGTAGATGTCCGGGAAGTAGCCTTGACTCTGGCAGCCAACATCTGTGTCCCATCCATGCAGGGCCTTGTATCGGCCACTGGGGGCACCACCGACTCAGTGATCACTCCGCCCTAGCATGCCCTCTGGGAGTCTGGCTCCTGGAGTAGTCCGCTCTGGACCGAGACACGCCCAGTGTGATGGATTTGACTTGGACACCTGGGTGAGAGCCAGGGCAGTGCAGCTCTCAGGCCATAAGCCCTGCGGCTCCAGCCCATCTCCTTCCTGGTACCAACGGCCAAACTGAGGTCAGGAGGGGGTGAGGAGGGTCCCAGGTCACCCAGGGACTTAAGGGAGAGCTGGGCCAGAGCCACGTTTCTTTCTCCAGGTCAGGGCTCACACCCACCCCAGCTCCTCACTCCGAGCTTATTTTTGCTGGAAGGCACAGATGAAGATTAAAAAAAAAAAAAAAATTCCTCCATTTTGTTTTTGCTGAATCGGCACTTCTGTCATCCCAATCTAAGGGGCTTGGCTTGTCTGCTATGAGGGGGGAAAATGCCTCCATTTAAAAGCAGAACTAAAAGAAAAACATCCACAGGCCCCATTTCACTGCTGCAGACATGATGAGCAAACCATGGTCGTTAACATGATAAAAGTCACTTTGTCTGGGTGTAAAATTCATTTTTCCCCATTTAGCACATGGTGCATTTGCATCCCGCTGCAGTTCCTGGGCTGCGGGCTCCTCCCGAGGATGCCCTGAAATTGTTCCCATTCCCCAGGCCGTGTCCCCTGAGACCTGGTCTGGTAAGGCCAGGGTCACAGTGCGGGGAGTGACTGACCATTTGGGTGGTCCCTGGGCCATGTAGCTGTTCTGCCCACGTAGCCTCAAGGGGGACCCTGAGGCCCCCACACTCTCTGGCCAGACCTGGAGGGGCCTGATCCCAAGGGGCTCCCTCTGGCCCAGTCCTTGGCCTGGCTCTGACACAGAATATCCACAAAAGCAGGCTGCCCCAGTGTCTCAGCACCCACCTGCGCCCCAGGAGTCCTGCCCTCAGCCTCATGGGGCTCCTGACTCTGAGAGGGGAGGGAGTTGCCTATGGTCACCTGGGCAACTGAGGCAGAGCCCAATGCGTCCCACCACAGCAGGGCTGAGGCTTCAAATCCCACTGATGCCAGCACCTGCAAGGGTTAAATGTCAGAGCAGATGCAGACAGCCTGGGTCCTGCCTCCCATTCTGTCTTAGAAATAGAGCCTTGGAACTTCCTCTCACTTGGACTCAGTGTCCCCAACCATAGTGGCAGGTTCTATGAGCCAGACTCCGAGGTCCATTCCAAGTCTATCCTTCCCTGAAGGGTGTCCAAATATTGTCTGCTGTTCAGCCTGAGTCTTGGGGGGACCCAACAGCATAGGATATCACTGCTGTGGGCTGAGAAGGCAGATCTCTCTGCCCCTCTGCCCAGAAGGCCAAACAGGACATATAGCCTTCCCAATGCCCCTACCTCCAGCTCCTCCCCCCCATAGAGGATGGGCTGGCTCCAGAGAGGAGGTGGCATGGGGCTACCGCCGAGTGGCCCAGGGGAAGCTGGCTGCTGATGAAGGGTGAGATACTCTCCCAGAGTGTTGGGACGTGGGAGCTGAGAACCCCTTTCTGCGGAGCTCTGCCAGCAGACATGGGAAGAGGGAGAAAGGATAGGACCCCCTCCACCTTGACTTTGGCTCTGGGGGCTTAGATACAGTTAAAATGAAGCTGCTAACTACGGTGGGCAGGGAACCGGGAGAAGATTCCTTCCAGGGAACAGGAATGCACGGGCTTGTGGGTGGGAGTAGAGGCGGCTCCAAAGAGGGGTGGGCAACTACTCCCAAGAAAGAGGAGTGGGAAGCCCTGAGGCGCTCTGCTCCCCTGGCCCTGGGACAGGTCTAGACAGAGCGGACTCAGAATATGCACAGTAACCATGACGAAGTTGCTGGGTGACTCCGCCCCACCCCTTTGGTTGGAGAGATGGAAAGGCCAGGAAAGCCTGAGCAGTGGATGGTAGTCATGTCATAAAGGAGAATATCTCCAGGTCATGGGTCGACAGGGTGGGCTGGAGGCCCTTTTAGAGGTGACGTTGGGGTCCCCACATAGGCTTTCCTGGAGAAGGCAGGGCTCCGGTAAGGCCATGGTCTCACCACGGAGGGGAGGTTCAGGCTGCCCCTCTCCTCCATCCCAGGACAAGGGGGCGTCACGCCCCACACCCCACGGCTCACATTCTGCTGCCAGAACAGGGGGTCCCTGACCGCCAGCCAGAGTAGAGCTCTTGGGGACCCTCAGGCGCCTGCAGAGGGGAGAAAGGCCCCCACCCGGTGAGGAGAGGGTGCGGGAGGAGCTTTGTGCGTGGCGGGCGGGGCCCAGCAACAGCTGTTCACTTACTGAAGCTATTTTATAATATTGCTGGAGCTTTTAAAATAATCCCATTTCTGCAGAATATTCCCAGCTAATTGGAGCTGTCTCTTTCTTATTAAACAGAAAGGTTATAAAAATGTGTGTTGAGGGTTTAAGAGCAATACCTCTCGGCTGTTCTGATTGTTATGACAAGGATAACGTACCGGAAGCCCGTGCTTGGCGGGCTTGGCAGTGCAGGCTCCGGCGGCTGGGCAGGGCCCGGGGTTGGGGCCTGGGCAGGGCCTGGCTGGCTCTCCCCACTGAGCCTTGCACAGCACCGGCTTGAGGGATGGCAGTCTTCCCCAGAACAATTGCTCTCTAAACACTTAGGCTGCTGTGACAGGGCTGTCCATCACCCAGGCCTCTGACTGGGGGAATTCGCATAATTTACTGAGAGGCAGGGGAGAGGGGGAAGCAATTCCAATTAGCTGAGCCAGGAGGCAGATGAGTTCCCCAAGACTTCAGTGCTTCAGGAAGATGAGTAAATACCACCTCTCCCTGATGGAGGGAGAAGTCTCTGTCCCTGTTCCAGCAACTGAGGGCAAAGGGACTGAGAGGTGCCCATTCTGCAGATGGGAGCATGAGGCCCATGGCTGTAGAAGGCCTTACCCAAGGTCATCCAAAGAGGGTTGAAACAAGTCCGGACCTGTTTGGAGCCATGACCTTGTGCCCAGCACCCATCCCTCCCTGTACCCACCTTTGGAGAGTGGTGTACACCCAGCTCTGTTCTGGAAGCCTCTGGACCCCCTGCCCTCTGCTGTCCTTCATCAAAGCAGCCCCATTTTAATCTGTCATATATGGGGGATCTGTGTCAAATTTAGTTTAAAATGAATCCCACATTGCTTAAAAAGACAGTTGGAAATCCAGTGTTCTGGAAGAGGCTGACAAGATTTCCATGGACCCCTTCCCGCTTGCCAGCTGCCCTCATCTGACCCATTTAATGGACAAATCTGTTTACTCCCTGGGATCCTTCCCTGGCCCTCTCTCACAGAAGATAAGCTTCCAGACTGACCTGGGCCACCCACCTCCCATTCTTACTTGTCACCTTTCTCCACAGGCCACCCTACTCTCCCTGTATACCTCAGGGGCTGCAGGAAGGCATCTATACGTTGTCCCAACCTCACTGACATGTCACTCTCGAATGTGCTCCACTGCCAGTCCTGCCCCTGGCTTGGGGCTCAGTTCCAAGCTGTGTAGGGCAGTCTCTGTGTGTGTTGGGCCCTGCTCACTGCCTCTACTGGGTGGTGTGTGTAGGGGCAGGACAGCACTCTCACCCCTCCTCCCTCCATGGGTCTGGCACCCCCTTCCCTCCATTTCCCCCCCTCCCCAGGGGCAGCCTTTCCATGATTGCTTATGATTCAGCAATAGAGCAAGCCTCCAGTGGCTTCCTAGCAGCTCTGAGGGGAAGATGAGGGGGTTTATTGGACCCATATTACCTTCAAGGGGACTGAGGCACAGTGACATTAGGTAATGAGCTCAAGGTCACCTGGGCCCATTGAATGTCCGCTGTCTCCCCAGCCATGAATCAGGCCAAGCGTGGGGATGACTGTCCTTTCCACCCTGTGCTCATGGGACATTTCTCCTATGATTTGCAGCCACAGTTGATATCCAGCTCCACCACCCGCTTCCCGGCCTCCTGGCTTGCCTGCTCCAGTGCAATGGGCTCCTTCATCATGGAGAACTCACCTCTCGAAACGGAGCAGATCTTAAATGCTTCACTGGCCTTCCCTGGAGCAGATCCTACCTTCACACCTTTTCCTAGTTCTCGCAGGCTCCCTTCATCTGGAATGCCCTCCCATGTACCCTCCAACAGAAAGCAGTTGCTGTCCTCATGTACCCCAAAGTACTGGACGTCCAATTCCACTGGGCTGGGGGGCTCCATGGATGGGAAGGGGAGGAGGTGGGGGAGGGGCCCTTGCTGAAGAATCTGAGGCCTGCTCACTGGCCACCTGGGGAGAGATTCTCCAACTGCTGCCTGCAAAGCCCTGTTTGGAGGTGGCGGGGGTGGGGGGGGGCAGGTGGCAAAGGGAGCAAAGAGGTTCAGTCCAAGCAAGAGAGACAAGGCGGGTTAGATGTTGGTCAAACCAGGAGGCTGCACTGCCACCCCGGGAGCGGGCAGGAAGTGCTAATTGGCATGCCAAGTGCATAGTTTTGCATACTGAGATAAGATGGGCTTATTAAATTTTTTTTTTTCTAAAGATCACAATGGGCTCCTCATGACTCAACCCAGGAAGAGCTGGATTGGGAGTCAAATCCTATCTCCTCTGTTTGCAGGCCAGATGGAACCATTCACTCTGAACCACTGGGGCCTCAGTTTCCTCCTCCACTCAATGGGGCTAATGTTGTGCGCTTGGAAGGTTATAGTGGGAATTAGGCATCCTTCTAGCTGTGCCTGGTATGTGTGGAGAAGGAGGGGAGGGGAGGGGGAATGGTGATGTGGCTTATGATTCCCATTCCCTTTCAAGAGAAAAGGTCAGGAATTCTCCCTTGAAATTCACAGGAAAGACAGATGGACCCTGGGCAAGCCCTTTCCCTCTGTACAGGGTCATAAGGTTCTCAGTTCCCAGAGAAGTGTGGGAGTAGGTGTGCTCCAGTTATGGGGTAAGTTCCCTCAATGCCTCTTTACCAGGAAGATGCAGCAAGACTCTTCGTGAGGTCAAAGTATGGTCCTCAGGCTCTGCCAAGAGCAGGTCTGGAAGGCTGGGGGGGGTCCTCGAGCCCGGGGTGAGGAAATTCCAGACTTGCCCAGTTTTCTTCTATAAGAGCAGCTAGGCCAGTGTTCTGAGTGGGCAACAGCTGTTCCTGGAATGTCCAGCCGAATTGCTACAACATGAGGATGGGGGGCACCAAGTGGCCAGGGCTCCCAGGGAGCCCTCAGTCCAGTCAGAGCCATGGAGCTGGCAGAGAGCTGGCAGAGATCCAGGAGGAGGCTCTACGGACTTCTGAGGGCAGGGTCCATCTCACTCCCAGGGATCTGACCTGCAGGGCTGGCAGGGGTCCCAAGGCGAGCCTGCCTCCAGAACCCAGCACAACAGAGGCAATTTATTATTACATAGCCATTTAGTCATTCATTAGCACTTGATAATTCCCTGCCCTTTGAGGGGCCTGAGCATGCCCGGCCCACCTCCTGCCCCTGGGTTCGAGGACCACCCCCCACTCCTGCCCATGCCTGACTCATCAGCAGCCTCTTCTGTCCATGGCCTACTCCCAGCTACCCGAAGGCAGCTGGCTTGGCTTTTCAGACAAGACCTGAGCGGCTTGTTGCAAACTGCTGAGTCGACATCCGACCCTCCCTGAGGTCTCTCCTGTCTCTCTCAACGTGTGTCTCCATCCACCTCTGCCTATCCAAAACTCCTCCTCGCTCATTTAGAAATTAAGACCTCAGCACGATGGTGCTCTGGAGCTCCAGACGGGGCTCAGGGAGGCCATGGCTGTAGGTGTGGGGTGGGGAGAGCCCTTCCAGCAGTGGAGGGGAATATAAGCAGGCTTCTAGGATTCTCCTTGTCTTCTCCCTGACTCTCACTGGCCTACCTGGTGTGACTGCCCAAGCACCCTCTTCTGCCTGCCGGGAGCCCAGAAAAGCTCTCTGACGTCCCGACTCTGCAGAGAAAAGGCTTGTCTCTGTCTTGGGTGTTCCGTACTGTCCTTTGAAATAGATTCTGAGGCTCAGTCATCTCCAGAACAGCCAGGTTGTTTCCCACCTGCCAAGCCTCTGGGCCCAGCTGGGAAGGGTTCCAGAATCCTTGCAAGCCACGGTCAGCTGTGGCACTTGGGGCCTGAACCGCGTCCCCTTCCTCAACCCACACCTTCTGGACTATGAGGCCCCCTCTCCCAGCCTCTGCCCTGCCTGCCCATCAACACCCATCCCTGCTTTGTTGTGCCTTCCAGGATCAAGACCAGGTGCCTTCTTCATTTGCCTGAGCTGGCACTACTTCATTCCGGCCGAGGAAAGAGAAGAACATGCTTCCACTCCAGGCTAGGGAGACGGACAGCCCTGCCTGCTCGGCCCTCTGTGTGGCCTGAGGAGCCAGAGTTTCCAGCCCTGCTGCCTGCCCAGCCTGGACTCATCTATCTTGAGTACCCCTGGCCTCCCCTGCCCCCCCAGACAGCAGAGCAGCCTCCAATCCACACAGCCTTCCTCCGCAGATCCCCACAGCTCACCCACTCCCCCTTGAGTCAGCGCCACTGACACTTTCGTAGGGGACTGGGTTGGACAAATCTCCAGGTCCTCTGAGGGCCTAGATAGTCGCTGAATCTTAAGTGCACCTGCATGGCGCTTGAGGCCAGCGTCCTGGTTTCTGTGACGACAGGTCCAGGCTGCGAGGGGCTTCTCTGCAATCGACATCCCCAGGCCACTCCAACCAGAGGGGGAGGAGTCCATGCCTCCTTCCTCCCTGCTCCCTGTTCCACTTCACCTCAGACCCTGGTAGAGGCAGAGGTCTTAAAGGATCTCACGCAGGGAGATGGTGAGGCTGCCAACAGAGCGTGCTTCTGAGAGTGGAGACACCCATACCCGGTGCTAATGGGAAAGCTAGACTGATTCTTGGCAGGAAGCTTCCCTTCTCCTCCCTGCTAGTGTCCAAGGAACTCAGGGGGAGGGTCTTGAGTGCCAGGACAAGGGCCAAGAGGCAGCAGCCTCATGAAATGATACCAGGCAGCCTCTCTGGGGCCTTCCAGCTTCTTACAACACACTGCTCTTCCTGGCCCTGCTTCCCCCTCCCACAGCATCAGCATTTTGCAGTAATTGAAGAAGGTCTAGCCTCATCTGTCTTCCAGGCTCAACAAATGAAGTGCTAACTGTCCCTCACAAGAACAGCAGCCATCAGTTAAATTAAGTGATGGCAGAGGGGTGTCCTGCCCTCCCCTCGACTATCTAGCAGAGAATAATCCACCAAAAGGTGGAAGGGCAAAAGCCAAGGGCTGTTTTCAGCAGAAGAAGAAAAGGAAACTTCCTGAGGGAGTTTCCCTAGCCCATTGCTCAAAGAGTTACTCCCTGGAGTCTAGCCTTGGTCTCTCCTGCCATCTTATGTACCATTAGTACTTACTGCCCTCCTTCAAGTGCCTCTGCTGTTGGGGAGGGGAAGGGGGACGGCGTGAGGTGTGGACCTGGCCTCAGACAGCCCCACTTAGGAAATGGACTTCTCACTCTGTGCTCACGTTGAGCAGAGCTAACTCATTCAGGAGACGCATCTCTGACCTGCTGGTTTCATTCGTCAAGTCTCCAAAGCCCTCCGTGCCTCAGTTCCCTCATCTGCAAAATGAACAAGTTAGGGACAGGCTGTTTCTCTTTCCCAGTCTTGGTGAGGGAGGCCAGCACCCGCTCAGCTCCACTCTCCGAGGGCCTGGAGGGGCAGCTATCAGAGGAGGCAATTTGCCGTGGCCATTCTGCTGATGGGGCGTTAGGCGGTGATGGAAGGCAGCCTCCGTCAGAGCCTGACTTAGCCCACCGCGGACATTCTTCGCTTCTACCTGAAGGCAGAAAAACACGTCTCGTGGAGAGTTAGAGCCACTGTCAGTGCTGGCCAGGGGCTCCGAGGAGACTTTTATTTATTTGGAAGCCATTTAGAAACCTAATGCTCTTCCAAGGGGAGAATTTCCCTCTTTTATTTGTCCTCATTTTCTCTTGCCACAGTGGGATGGAGGCCCCAGGATGAGGCGACAGAGCCAGGATCTAGGCTTATGTGCCACATATACACCACTGTAGGTGAGACCCAGGGACCTTGCCAGGGGTCTCTCGCGCCTCCGGGGCCGATGTGCAAGTCAGGGTTCTCCCAAGAGGAGCTCTGAGAATGCTCTGAGGGGCACAGAGGACAGAACCCAGACCGGAGCCTGCAGCCTGAGTCTCTTTGCCCAGCGCAACACCAAGACAAGCTCCCCGGCATGCAGTTTCCTCATCTATAAAAGGAGAGGTAGGACCAGACCTCTCGGAGGAAAACTGCAGACCGTCCAGAGCAGCTAGAGGTGGGAATGGACCTCCATCCAGGACCACCAAGACAGGGGCTCTGGTGGAAGCAGCCCCTCTGACTGGACGGTCACGTCCATCGCCATCCTGCCTAAGTTGGGTAAGTGAAGGACAATGAAGGTGACACTGGGCTTCCACTGGACTCACACAACCAAAGATCCTTCTCAAAGGATGCAGCCACCTGGGCTGCTGGAATCTCAGTGCAGGAGGCACGGGCTGTCCTGACACCCTGGCTCATCGTCACCCCATGTTGCCCATGAAGCCCTGCCATCCTGCCGTCCACCGGACCGCCTCTGCAAGGAACAACCCCAGGGGCTGTGTTCCCACCTCCCCTCCTGAAGAGGTCCAGTGAGAAAGAAGCTGAGGCCTGGGCAAACAGTCTCCTCGTGGCAAGCCACATACGTCTGGCTCCATCCTATCTCAGCCCTTTGCTCAGATGCTCTTCTCCCCACCTCCAACCACGCATCCATCCGAGCCCTCCCAGTTCTTCTGTGTCTGTTCCAAGGCCCCTTCCTCCAGAAAGCCTTCCCTGACTACCCAAGCCTCACATTGCTGAGTGACCACATGCTCTGTTTCACCCACAGGAAGTAACTCATGGTCGGAAGTATCCATCATGTTTTTCCTATGTCATATTTCCCCACTGAGTGGAGAGTTCACAGGGACCAAGGATCTACACCTGCCAGAATCTACGCAATTAGCCAGTGTCCTCTCTTGGTCAAATAATCTGACTTTAGTGTCCCTCACGATGATGGAGATCTTTCCGGGGAGCTTCCCCTATAGTACTAGGAGGCCTGGGCTCCCCCAGGAGCGCTGTGCTGAGTTCTTGATATTGGAAGCCATGATGGAGACACAAAGGCCCAGGTGACTAGCATCACTCTTGGTCATGGGAAACAGATCTGGGATGACAACCTAGGACTCCAGATTTGAAGATCCATGCCTGATCTGCACTAACCCCTGGGTGGCCTCAGGCAAGTCTCCTCCTCTCTCTGGGCCTCAGTTTCCCCCTCTATCTAACAAAGGGGTCCTACGGGCTCTGACAGTATGTAGCCTAGGACTTGGCCATGATTTTGGTGTGCCAGCGGTGAGGCCTTACATTGAATGAAAGGGTTAAACTCAGTCTCTTCCATTTATTACAATAAGTGGCACTATAAGGACTGAGGGTCATTTACTGTGCAGAGGATTCGTTTTTTTTTTTTAAGATTTTATTTATTTGACAGATACAGATCACAAGCAGGCAGAGAGAGAGGAGGAAGCAGGCTCCCCGCTGAGCAGAGAGCCTGATGCGGGGCTCGATCCCAGAACCCTGGGATCATGACCTGAGCCGAAGGCAGAGGCTTTAACCCACTGAGCCACCCAGGCCCCACTGTGCAGAGGATACTTAATGCCTTTGGAAGTAGGGTGCCTATCTCATTGCACCTGGAGGCCACCTTGCATCTGTACCGTGCTCAGGCAGAGGCATTGTGGGAAACTCACATTGCTAAAGGTCCCCATGGAGCTGGTGGGTGAGCCAAAGTAGCCACCGGCAGCTGTGGGCACTGGTGGTCATCCCATACATGGAGTGGCTCTTTCTGGGGGCCCTTAGGGACCACTGACTCTGGCCCAAAGGGGGCACAGGACAGGCGCATCAGAGGAGGCTAAATGAGGTGGGGACAGCTTCCTGTCATAGAAGGACACTTCCCAGGACAGAGGCAATCCTGGGTTAATGGGGTTCTGGAGGGTGGGTCCTAGCTCAGATCATGTTTGGCTCTGGGGAATCTCCCTTCTTTCCTTCTCTAATATGCCCACCCCACCTTGCTCATCTTACAAGGCCAAGCTGGAATCCCTCCTCCTAGTCTAGGAAAATTACGCTGCCTGCCAGCAGGTACGCCCTCCTCTTCTTGGGGAGGCCTAAGTCTCTGGGTGGTTTCCTTTCGTTAAGCCTTTGCTGAGTGCCAAGTCTTGCCCTAGAGGTGTTACCTGCTTTGGGTCTCCAGACTCCCCTTGCCAGCTGGGTACCACATCTCCCATTATACAGACAAAGAAACAGAAGCTCAGAGAGGCAAACTGAATTACCTACACCATCTGTGGTATCTGATGCCAAAGCTTTTACTTCTTGTGCCCAGACTAGAGCACTCTTCCTGGGCATACCCCCAAGCCCATGGAGATGCCACTCAAAAGTCCTTACGTCAACAATTCCTGCCTTCTCCCAATGGCCAGGTTCTTTGTGGGGCCCTGAGGAAGTGACGGGGACAAAGGAGACTCAGGCCCCAGCTTAACAAGAGTCCAGTGTGTAAGCATTTTCCTGAATCGGAGATGGAGGCTATGGGCCCTGTGTGTGTGTGTGTGTGTGTGTGTGAGGAAGTAGGGACAGGAGAGTGAGGACTGGCCTGGGGAGGTCTGTCTAGTTGAGGTGGGGCTTGGGAGGCTTCCTGGCATAAGCAGTATTTATGAATGTCCTGGGTTCAAGTGGTAGGGTGAGAGAGTGTGTTCTTGGAGGAGGGAACCATAGGAGGAAAGCGCTAAGAACACTGGGAGCAGTCTAGCCTACTGGCTAATGAATGGAGTGGCAAAGGGTTGTGAGAGGGAGGCTGGAGGTGAGCACGCTGGAGTGGGGATATTGCTACCCCAGGTGTCCTGGGTGGACATTCCTGATGGGCTTCCACCTCCCTTGTGTGGCATAACCAAGGCTACGACTTGCTTTGCCCATAGGAGGGTTTATATAAAGACCTCTCAGTTTCTTCTGTTCTGCTGAGCTGACCTCCCCTCAGCCCACATGCAGAACTGACTGAGGCCAGGTTCCCTGGCAGGGCTGCCCCCACCCCACAGGCTGCAGCTTCCCCTGCCCCTGCCACCCCGTGTCTTCCAGCACAGACACCTCTGGCTAGGTAAGTAGTCTTTGCTGCCAAGCATATCAATGTGCCTGCCGTGGAAGTCCCCCGCCATTTCTGGGAAGACTTGATTTTTCCTCCCATGACTTTAAACTGGGGCTGGAGCCAGCTGCCAAAAGACGGAGGGTGTTGTGAGCCTCAAAGTTGGAATGTGTAAACTCTTACTACCCATGTACTCTTAATTACCTCCCCTCCTTATTTGTCTTCCTTTAACGGCCTGTCAACCAAAATCTCCCGCCTTTCCCTTTGCGCCAGCAGCCTCAATTAGGTGCACATCTGTGGCGGCTGGAACCAAAATGCCCAGCTACCAATGCCCACTCACTGCACCCAGCCTGGATACAGGTGCCTGGCACTCCTCAGATCTGTGCCACTCTGGTGCCGAAGGGTAGAGAGACATCCCCTGACATTTCTTACCAAGCTACTCAGTGTCTGCCTTGGGAAGTTTCCCACCTAACCCCAGAGGGCACCTAATCCAGAGGGTAACACCCTTTGTGCTGGGTCCCTGGAGCCATGCCCTATGGGCATTTATCCAGCAAATAGTTGGGGGAGGACACTGTGGGGCCATCCTGCCCTGGGTATGGGAGAAACAGAAATGCTGGAGACAGGTATCAGCAGGGGGGCGCTGGGAGGGGTCTGATTAGCTCAGAGCCTGTTGACTCTTCTCTGTTGAACCCCCCTATCTCCTACCCCCTTCTGTTCTAGCCTGGAGGAACTGCTCAATCCAAGTGTGGGAGTGGGGCCGTCTGGCACAATTAGGCATCTGGTTTAGTGAGAGCCCTGCTTTTCCCCATACAGGTGGCCTAGCTTGTCCTCCAGTGCCCAATAGCCCCCTCCTGGTCACAGGCCCCAAGCCTCTCAGGAGTTTGGGACCCAGGACACTGCCTTCCTCTGATAATGTTTTGGGGGTCTCAGAGTTTGGGACCTATTGGCAAACCTCAGTCAGCTCTGGGAAGGAGGAAACTTTAAAATTGTCTCTTTATCAAGCCCTGGTTTGTGACGGTGGGGTGGGTGTGGGACAGCCCAGGCAGGACTGGAGAGCGAGTAATTGTCCTACGCCTTATTTCCAGCTTCTGACCTCTGCCCTCCTTAGTCCAGGGACCACCATTCTCCCTTCAACATTAAGTTGTCCTCGGGCTGACCTGTGAATGGGTGGTGGAAGGCTCACCCAGATATCATGAAGTGGGGCCTCTTGCCCAGGTGGCTACTGTTCTCATTCCTCCTGTTAAGCACAGAGTCTGTGGTTAGCTACTGCTGAAGGGATCTTGCCCCAAGCCAGGCTGGCGGGAAACATTCTCCCATTCTATCTGCACAAGGGCAAGAACAGAGTTCCAGGGACAATTTCCGGGGAATCTCTTGGATGCTCTCTCCCAACCCAGAGCATTTCAATTTACCAAGCAATTTCATCCTAGAAATGGGGTTAAGCACCCACACAAGCACCCACAAGGAGAGGAAACTGAGACTCTGAGAGGCCCACCAGCTGCAGCATCAGAAGCCACACCAGCCCCAGGCTTCCTGCCGCAGGCAGGAGTCAGGGGCCTCAGGACAGAAAGGATTGGATTGTGCGGGGATGAGCTTCCCAGCACTGGAGGAGTCTAAATAGAGGCTCTGCAAGCCTTGGGGGCTGGGGCTAGGGGCCAGTCTGCACACAGTGCATGCTAAGACCAGTGAAGTTAGTGAGTGGCTAAGGATGGCTGCATCCCGACATTCTCAGCCCCTCAGAACTGTGCAGCTGGACCCAGGTTCTGGCTCAGGGATCCAGGAGACCCAAGCCCTTTCTTTCTGTCAGGGCATGGGGACCCGAGTCCCCTAAGAGAGGACTCTTGCAAGTAGCAAGAGCCACTAGGGGTTTGAGTTCAGCACCCATGCCCTCTTCTCTGGTCTGCTAAAGTCTGCCATTCCAGCATTAAACCTGTGACTCCAGGCCTTAAGCCTGTTGAAGGTCGAGCCCCCGAAAGGGTCACACAGAAGCCTGCCACGGGCCGCGAGGCCAGAAACTCTTATCGCGCGTGCAGCGGAGAGGGGCAGGGGGGTCCGAGGCTGGAAGATAGAGGCGCGCACCGGGAGGTCAGCCCACGGTTGGGGCGCAGGACGCGCGCGCACCGGCTCCGCTCAGCCGCGCGGGCCAGCAGGGCCGGCTCGGGGCGGCGCGGGGACGAGGGGCGCGCGGGCACGGGCGGGCGCGTGGCCGCGGCGGGGGCGCGCGGGGGCGGGCCGGCCGGGGAAGGAGGGCGGGGGAGGGCGGCGCCGGCAGGTTGGCGGCGGCCGCTATTTGAGCGGCGGTCCCGGGCCGGGCGCTCAGAGCGCTTCGAGTCAGCGCGGCGGAGAGATCGCGGCGCGCAACCCGCAGAGGCGCTGCGGCCCGTGCAGCCCCGGAGGCCCCGCGCGAAGAAGGCGGAGGAGGCGGAGAGGCCGGATTGCCGCCCGCGCCCCCCCAACCCCGCCGCCGCCGCCGCCCCCCCCCTCCCCGCGGCGCCGCATCTTGAATGGAAACATGGCGGTGCCGGCTCGGACCTGCGGCGCCTCTCGGCCCGGCCCGGCGCCGACTGCGCTCCCCTGGCCCGGCCGCGGCCCCCAGCCCGGCTCCGGCGCCTGCCGCCGGCCGTCCCGGCCCCCGCGCCCGCTGTTGCTGCTGTTGCCGCCGCTGCTGCTGCTACCGCTGCTCGCCGCCCCCGGCGCTTCTGCCTACAGCTTCCCCCAGCAGCACACGTAAGTGGCCTCCCCGGCCGGCTGCGGGACCCCGGCCGAGCCCTGCGCGCCCCTCCGCCGCCCGGCCCGCGCCGGTTCCTCCCCGCGCCGGGGCGGGGGCGCTGGGTCCGGCTGCCTGCTGAGCCCGGGGACGGCGGCCCCAAGACCAGGGGGGCGGCTAGCCGCGTCCCAGGGCTTCTGGCTGCGTCGCGAAACTTCCCCGCGGTGCCCCTTATCCCCCCACCCCACCCCCTAACGGGGCAGAGCTAGATCTGCAAGCCTCGGGATGGGGTGGGGGGCTCCGAGTTTGCCAGCTGATTCCCCTGCCGCTGTCCGGGTGAGAGGGGGACCTGAGGTTGGGTGAGGGGGCGGCCAGCGACCCCTGCCCGGCAGAGTTGGAGCCGCGCGTCTGCCCCACGTTTCGTCCCCAGTGGGGGAACCCGGCGCTTTTGAGCCAGAGGTGGGGGACACCTCCACACCTGTCTTCATTGGCCTTTTCCTTTGACGGGAGGGACTGGATGCAGAGGAGGCAAGCACCTTCTTGTGACCAGTACCACAGAGGTGGTCAGTGTCCCTTGTTCTTGCCCCCTCACTCCTGAGGGGAGGATCCCTTGGAGAGCCCAGCTGGGAGGTGAAGGTGCTGGGATGGAGGCAGAAAGTGAATGGCAGGGAGGACCCCTGCGTCCTCTTGCTGCTGCTGCTGCCAACGAGGGAATGGCATCTCGTGGCCCTGCCAGCTTCTGCTGGTTTTCATGGTCCTTTTGAGCCTCCTCTCCCTCCCCACGAATGAACGCGCAAACTTGGGCATCCTCATCCGGTGAGCTTAGCCAGATGTGTCTAGGGCTCGGAGTGGGTATTCAGTGCATGTGGTCTTTAGGACAGCGGCTATTTCCCTGGGCACCCTACCCCAGACTTCTGTCAGTGCCCAGACTCCCCTCGCCACTGTGGCTTTGGGCCGTGGTGACCGCCTTGCTGTCTGTGTCTGTCTCCAGGTCTGTGGAGCTACCTGCCCCTGGAACCCTTCACCGGTAGCCAGGCCTGGGGTTTGGGAAATGAGTAGCTGGGCTGCTAGTGGCCAAGGGGAAGGTTCTGGCCTCAGGGAAGGGGGAGGCTGACTCTGCGTCATTAGACCATTTCTGCCCAAGGGTAGGAGCCCCTGGTTTTGCCTCAAAACCCGCCGACTCCAGCTTTTAGGTTCTCCCAGATGAGGGAAAAACAAACTCGGGAAAGGCACTGCTCTGAGTGTCTCTTCATCTCGTTGTTTCTTTCCTCACACAGCCTGGCTGTGCTCAGGCGGGTGATCAGTTGGCAAATTACAGGTGCCGCACGGACGTGTCCTCTGTCAACCGTCTGGATGTGTGTGTGTGTGTGTGTGTATGTGTGTGTTGGGGGGTGTGCAGGGAGAGGAGAATCATATGGAAGTTCAGGGCTCGTGGGTGCGTTATTGTCTTTCATTTGCTGTGATGAAAATGGACTTCAACCACGATGTTTAAAAAGAGCAAAAGCATTATTTTTTTTGTTGTTCTTTTTTCCTCAAAGCCAAGCCACAATATTTTTTCCCTAGCCATTTCATAGCTACTCAAATGAAGGTTTAAATAGATGTGCCTTTTCACCTCTTCTCCCTTCGCCCCCCTCTCCTTGCAAACTGCAGTGGGCCAGATGGCCATTGGGCCTGCATGGGTCTCCATTGGAAGGACAGTGTGAGACCCTGACCAGAGTGGACACCTGTCACTCTGTCCCCAGCAAGAAGACGATGAGGCGGGTGTGATGGCAGCGGCACATTTCCAGCTGGACGCTCTTCTCTTGTCGATAGAGTTGGAGCTAATTTGAGGGTTTGGGACATGTCTCGCAGACCGTAATTAGAGAATGAGAGCGGGGGTGGGGTGGGGGTTGTGCGCTCTGAGGGTCCGGAGGGAAGTGACTAATGTGACGACGACACACTGGGTTTACCGTGACAGCCAGCGCCCTTCAGCTGCCCTGGTCCCGCAGATGCGGATGCCCATTGATCCTTGGAAGGAGGAAGGGGAGGGAATCGAGTGAGGGCCCCCACATGACCGTGGCTGGCTGGAGCGGGGGCTTTTGTTGAACTCACATGAAAGGCTGAGGCAGCTGCCATGGGGCTGCCTTGCGGGTGGACAGCCTCCCGGAACTCTCCTGGGTCAGCGGCCAGGCTAGGACGAGACGTTGATACAGGTGGCTTTCTGAGCCTCAGCGTCTCGGCACTGGGGTGATGACCGCTCTGTGGAGAGGGCCCTAGGTGGGAAAATCATTTCCTCCTCCACGTCTGGCAGGGCCACAGGGCCCAGCTCTGCGAGCCCCTGGGTTTTAAGCCAGCGTGGGTTTGAGGTCCGGTGGCCATTATTTCTGTAATCGCTGGGGCAGCGTGGCTCTCCGCCCATCAGGCGAAGGGACCGAGGCAGCCGCTGGATCAAGGACAGAGGAGTTGCCGTTGGATTGGGAACAGGGTTTTGGTGTTGGCTGCAGAGGGTCGGGGGGACTCCCTCACCCCACTTGGACCGAGATCAGGGTTTCAAACGAGGAGGCCGCAGGAGCGAGGACATATGTGTGCACGTGTGCCCTCGTGTGTTTGGGCGTGAAGTTGGGGGAGAAGGAGTCAGAGCACACTGTCCCTTTCACCTGCCTCACCGTTTCCAATTCCACTCCCTCCAGCCGTGGCCATGAATGGTGAATGGCCCCCGCTGCCCGCTGAGGGCAACTGCTTTGCCTCTCCCTGCGTCTTTCTCCCGTCTGTCCTCTGGCCCCTCCCCAGCCCCCTTCTTGGGTCCCTCAGCTCCACTCCTTCTCCACTTCCTTGCCCAGCCTTCTCATTGCTCTGTGCCCACCCTGCCCGCCTCTTTTGTGGGACCTCTGTCCCGCTCTCTGGCATCCCTGGCTTTCTCTGATCCCCGCTCTGTGGGGCCCTGGCTGAGCTGCGCGCCTGGCCGCACCCTCTTAGCCCCACTCTGCCCCATGATGGCGCCGGCCAGCACCTCCCTTCCTCTGGCAGGCCCAGTGGGGACCAGAGAGCAGCCTGAGGGGCCAGAACCCACCCAGGAGATTAATGACAGCTGGAGTACGTGCTCCTTTTCCTGAGTGCCCATGACGGGGCACGCGTCAGTCTAGCTACGGTTAATGGGGGGTGACGTGTGTCTGTCTGGGCCTCTGAGCCCGCGCCTTCACCTCCCTGTGACTCTCCCTATTAGAGGGAGGCAACATCACACATCTGGGTCCCCCCATCTCCCCAGTGACCTGCCGCAGCTCTTGCAGGAGGGAGGGGCTGAGGCCTCATAGCCTGCTGCCGCCACCCCTGGCATGCAGAGCTGCCAAGTGCTCGCGTCCTTCCCGGTGTGGAGCATCTGGGGAGACCCTTGGCTGCCATCCCCCCTGGGCCCCACCCATATTGGGCACCTCCTCCGGGCCAGCTATGTCAGAAGAGCTCCTGAGAAGGTGGGGGAAGTGTTTTAAGATGAGTCCCCTCATAATCTGTGGGTGAGTCTCATACTAGAGTCTCAGTCATACTAGGGTCCCCAAGGAGAGACTGACTCGCAAGTGGAGTGAGCTCTTCTACTCTCAGGGCCTCCTTTTCCCTCCTGCCAGTGTGCAGGTGGGCAGCACACGGCACCTCAAATGTGGATGGGCGGACCCTGCAGGCTCCTGGGAGAAGGCAGCTTGCGCACATGCCGCGTGTCAGGCGTGTAGGCCCAGCAAGGCTCAAGCAATGGCCTCCAGAGCTGACCCCCTTGTTGGGGTGACCTTGCTTCAGTTTCCCCAACTGAGATGATAGAATCTGCTCAAGAGTCTGGGGGTGAGAATTCCTGCGAGGGGAATGTATCCTCTAAACATTAGCAGCTGGCCCTAAGGCTGCAGCCTGGCAGGCCCCGACCCACCAGTCTTTCTACCCTGCTCCTGTGGGCTGAGCGCCTTCCTGTCTCCACTTTGCTGCTGCTGTCCCCTCATCACTGCATGCTTTCCTCAGGGGTTTAAATACCTCTTTCAAGGTCTGACACCCACACCTTCTGGAGACCTCTGGGTTGTGCCCTTAGCTCAGACTGTACCCACCCACGTGGTATATCGGCTCCTAGAGGACAGACACTGGGCCACCGCCCTCCGTCACTCTCTGAAGCCCAGCTTGACTGTAGTGGGGAACATCACCAGGTTAATGGTGGGCCTCCCCTCAGTGAGCTCAGGCCAGGCCCTTACCCACATCACCGCCTTGACCTCAGAACCTGTGCTCATGCCCATCCCACAAATGAGGACGCTGAGACTCGGAAAGACGAAGGTCCTGCCCAAAGTCCCACAACTTCCAGAGGCAGGCCTGGAAGAGGACTAACCTGTTCGATGCTTAGCATCCCTGCCAGGAGCTTGGGCACATCCAGGCAGCGGGCCCAGGAGGTTGGGGGTGGGGACCCAAAACCTGGGGCTTTGGAGGAAAATGAAGAGGCCTAAGACCTGTGAGGCACGCCTAGGTCTTCCAGCTGTAACCTTTCCTGCACTGTCCCTCTATTCTCCTGGGTCTCAGGCAACCTGGAGGGGGCCTTCTTCCTCGTGCCACAGCTGCCCTGCCAGCCCACGTCCATGCCTTTCCACTCGTACACAGGTGATCCTGGGGCTGCCAACTCAGGTTTTCCTCTTCTCCAAGGCTTTGAGTCATAGACCAGGCCTGCCTGGCATGGAGGGGTGGGCAGGAGGGACTCCCATCTCAAGATACCAAGGTACCATCTCCCCCTCCAGATTCCAGTATGATTCCAGAGAGAAAGGGCGTAGGGGTGGTTAGTGGAAACCGGAGTCTGGATCCTCCAGTCCCTTGGCAGTTTCATTGGCCTCAAGGGGACTTCAGAGGACTCAGACCGCAGAGACCTTAGTAAGGTGTCCCTGCTGTAAGGACAGGTGTGGCCTGGGGGGCTAGGGTACTATGCAAGGGCCAGCTGGAGGTTTGGGAGTCAAGGTAGGTAGGCCTGTGACATAGGCCTATCTGGCAGGTAGTGTGGTCTGGGGGTTTGGGACTGGTCTCTTTCTCCTTCCCCTTCCCGTACCCCCGGCCCTGCTGCTGTCCTTGCTGGCTTCTAGATTCAAGATCTGCCTCAGGAGCTAGTGACCTGTGCCTTGAAGAGAGTGAGCTCAGGGCCTCAGGCGAGGGTGGGGGTGGGGGTGGAGCACCAGGGTCTGGGGTACCGTGAAGGCAGGGGGGTGCTTTCCACTGCTGGCTGCAATCCCTCCAGCCAACTGGGGAGCTTCTGTTCATGTCAGGGTGGGTTTGTTTTTTTTTTTTTTCCTCCTCTGGTGCCTACTGTCTAAACAAGAAGCTACAGAATCAATATTCGTATTCCCAGAGGGAGGTGTATGTGTGGTTTTTGCTTTTTTTCTTTTCCCTTCCTCTCTTGTCCTGTGTAACCTGAAGAGCCTTTTGAGCTGCCTGTGGCTAAGGTGGGGGGGGGGAGGTTGGCAGTGCAGGTGACCACCAATGGATTGGGATGCCCCTGGGGGGCTTACACATTCCCCATAGGGATCTCTTAGAGCTACCCTATGGGAGTCAAGGATGCTGTCATTTAGGCCCACACAGTCTGAGCCCGACTTTCTGCAGGCATGACCTGGGGGCTTGGCTCCATCTAGTAATGCCCTGCCATAGGTTTGTTGTCCCTGGGCCTGATCCTCCTCACAGGCCACCTAGTCCTTCTCCCATCTGAGCTGGGCCGCCTCCTTCTGGGGCTGGTCCTGTCCACAATGGCTTCTGGCCACTGCTGGCGCTGGTGCCTAAGCTTGTGGGGGATGGGACCCCACAGACCAGGAGACCCTGTCTAGCGGGGCTTAGGTGAGGGGACTCTTCCCATGGGGGACCTGAGGGGCCTTGCCTTGGGTTAGCCTGGTCCTGGGGGCCCTCTGTCAAAGGCATTTCCAGCCCAATCCTGTCAGCGGGGTAGCTGGCAGAGTGGTGACCTTGGACAAGGACCCTCCTCCCCCTGGGCCTCAGTTTCCTCTTTTCCAGGTTCTTCTGACTCTGACATTCCAGTAGCCTGAGAAGATGGGTTCAGGGTCATCCCGTTCCTCTTCCCAGCACTTTAACCACAGAGTGAGGTCTGACCCCCAGCCCAGCTAGACCCCACCTCCTCCAGTGTGAAGAGCCTGTGCCTCCCCTACTGACCCCAGGCCACACTTTGGGTGTCTTGACGCTGCTTCTCAGACTGACCCACTTTGAGCTCTAATCAACCTAATTGTTTAGCAGAGAGGGAGGGCAAGGGAAGTCTTTCCTGCTGATCATTAACGAACTCTTCCCACCTTGGCAATGACTCTGTTAAAGGAAGGGGAAGAGAGTGGTGAGAAGAAGGAGGAGTCATCCCCTCTGCCTCTCTTCCGGGCCCTCTGTAGACGGCGGGTCCCTGGCTCCCACCTCGATGCCTTCCTTCCCTGCTGGCCACATCTTTCTGAATGAGGGCCCTGCTTAGAGCACACCCACCTCTCACCAGCTGTGTGACCTTGGGAACATCCTTAGCCTCTCTGGATCTTGGGGCCTCCTCTGTAAAATAGGGTTCCCTCGAGCGTACTGCCTCACAGGGCTGGGCTTTGAAAGGTCCTGAGGGATGGGCCTTGCCCCTGCCCGATAAGGGCATGTGGATCCTGACTCAGTCTGTGAGGGGTCTTAGTCCAGCCAGGTCTGCACTCCAAGTGCCAGGCACCTCTCCCATCACCCACAACAGCCGCAGCGTGGCTGGGCCCTACTGGCACCCAAGACTCAGCTGTGGTTCCCACATCTCTGCTCCTGTGCTTGGCCCTTGCCTTGGCCTGTGTGTGGAAGTATCTGAGTGTGTTCGTGTGTGTGTGTGTGTGTTTTGTGTGCTAATGTGTTAGCTGTGTTCATGTGAATGTACACTTGTGTGAATGTCCATGTGCATACGAAGATGAGCTTGTGTGGAAGGGTGTGCACGTGTGCCCCTGTGTGCGCCTGCTTGTGCATTATTTGTGCACATGCGTGTGGGGGTGTGTGTGCACGTGCTCACACATACACATAGGGGTAGGTGCATGAGTGCGGATGTGGGTGTGGCCTTGTGTATGCATGCACATCCGTGTGTGCAGGCAGATGTGGGGTTTATCTCTCTGTCCCCAGAATGTGCTCTTGGTGCCCACCTCCTGCACCTGTCTTTGAAGTTAATGCCAAAGCTCAGCTGGGCAAACGCTGGCAGTGGGGACTAAAGAAGCTGGATTGTTAGGACCAGTGTTTTGCAAACTTTTATGTCAGAAACAGCCCGAGTTAAGGCTGATCTGGAAAGTTTGATCATCTACCAACTGGCTCGATGACAGTCTGTGAAGGAAACATACAGGCTGCGTCCTTGTAATTCAAATTTTTGCAAATTGAATGATATTTAGATACACTGGAGGACTTGGGACTCAGAGAAGTTTGGTGAGCCTTTTATAAAGTGAAGCATCTTTGCAAACAGCCCTTCCCTTGGGAATCTGAGGGGGTGAGCATGGAGTTCAGGGTGCAGGGAGAATGGAAACCCTTGCTGCGTGACCTGGCTTTTTTCCCCCTCTTAGAGTGGGTGCTTCTCATTTGCACACCAAGGGAGGGGGACTGGCATCCCTTGGAGCATGTGCTGTAGGTTTGGGCTTCTCCCTCCCCCCCAAGGAAGATATTTGTGCAATCAGTTACAGGCACGATTTGGGGTACAAGAGCTTGATGATCCCCACACAGTCCTCTATTTAGGGCACCTCCCACGAAGTCTCTTCCTTTCAAGGATGAATTTTTGTCTACTGGGTCTTCATAAACACACAGTCTGGGTGCCAGCCCTCAGGGCTGTTGTGCACCCAGCTGAGCTCTGGCCCTGATCTGGTGGGGTGTGGCAGCTGAGAACTGTAAGTTTTGTTCTCCTGGCATTCTCAGGGCCCGTGCGTTATCCGTGCTGGGGTGGCCTAATGTCCTCCACATTTTGGGAGGGGGCTTCTGCAAAGAGCAGAGGTGGCTGAGAAGGGCCCTGGAGGCTACAAGACCAGTGAGGGTTCCTGGGGGCAGGGTGCCTGGGTGGGACCATCTCCTTGGGCGGTATGGGCCTTGCATGGTTGCCTGTCTTGGCAAGGACGTATCCCAACCACAGAAGCCCCTGGGACCCAGATACTGCCATTGTAAGACAAGGAAACTGATGTCTGAGGTGGCAGAGAGGAGCCCTCAGGCCCCACATGCCTTCTGGAGGACAGGGCCCCATCCCCAGTGCTCAATATAGGTGGCTCAAAGAATGACCCCAGCTTAGCTGTCCTTGCACTATGACATGCAACTGGTTCTTGTAATAAAAACGTCCCTGGAGGGGCGCCCAGGTAGCTCAGTCAGTTAAGCATCCAATTCTTTTTTCTTTTTTTTTTTTTAAGATTTTATTTATTTCTTTGACAGAGAGACAACGAGAGAGGTAACATAAGCAGGGGGAGTGGGAGAGGGAGAAGCAGGCTTCCTGCTGATCAGGGAGCCCCACGCAGGGCTCTATCCCAGGCACCCCAAGCATTCAGCTCTCAATTTTGGCTCAGGTCATGGTCTCAAGGCCATGAGATGGAGCCCTGAGTCAGGCTCCACACTGGACGTGGAGACTGCATAAGATTCTTTATCTTCCTCTGCCCTCTTACCCCCGGTTCTCTCTCTCCCTGTCCAAAAAATAAGAAAATAAAACCCCTGACATGGGATGCAGGAGCAATTTGAGGCCTCCTTTGGCAAGTCCTGTAGAGCAAGGTGCCTGGGTGGCTGGAGGCCCCGGCTCCTGGTCTCCCTCTGGGACAGACGTTGGGGCCTCCCTGCCGGTTTAGAGTCAGCAAGGCTTCCAGGGTACCCTCAGAAGGGACTGCTTTGTCCTCAGGTGGGCAAAAACGGCCTGATGTATTCCTACGATGGGTAGAGGCTGCTGCTCGACTCTGAGCTTCCAGCCTGACGTGGCATTTTAGCAGTGATAACTTCTCTCTGCAGCCCCGTGTTCTTTGCCCGCCGGCGCCGCCTAAAATGCTGCGTTTGAAGCCTTAAAGGTCAGGCCTGGTGCCGCTACGAGTTCCAACAAACAACAAAACAACCCACCTCAGCTCTGCCCGGAGCTTCATTTATTAGAAAAGAGAAAGAAGCTGACGAAACAGGCTTCGGTGCTGAGGTTGTCACAGACGGACATTGCTTGTTTACCCCTGTGAGCTGAGGTGAGGGTGGATTTGGAAAGAACCTGAAGTCTTCCCTTCTTTCCCTGGACCCCCTAGGCACGCTGCAGTGTCTCCTGCTGAGGGGTAGCGATGACCTTGCACCCCGGAAGCCTACCGTGGGCACAGCCCCACCTCCCAGGCTAGAACTGGAGGCCCTGCCTGGGCTGGCTCCGGGCTCTGGCCACTAGCCCTGTGACCCTCCAGGCTCTAGCCAGGCCCAGCCACTTGCAGGTCCTAGTAGGAGCACTGACCTTTGTACCTTTTGGCCTTTGCGCATCCTATCCCTCTATCAGGCCGGCCTGCTTAGCCCAATTTCCAAGGCAAAGAGCCTTCTGACCAATGGCCTCCTCTGGCTCCCTACCCCTGGGGGCCTTTCAGACAACCCTATGCCCCAGTGCATAGGGGCTTCAAGGAGTAGGCATTGAGCTGACAACTACCCCTACAAAAGGCGAGTCTGAAGAGTATATTTGGCTGCAAGGAAAAGAGGCAGTTTTTGCATATACCATGGCAAGCACAGCATGAAGATTTTTTTCATCATGGTTAGTCCCTTTATCCTCTGACAGGAGCCCAGAGGTGGGTGAGTGGAAGCTGTCATTGAGGACCAAGTCCACACCTGCACTCTGCCTGTCTGGCCTCACTTTTAGTGGGGCTGTCTGTTCTTGGCTGACTCCCCTCATGGCAACATGATGGCTGCCATAGCTCCAGGCATCACAGGTACCAGACAACAGGAGTAAAGGGGATACTGGGTTCCTCTTAAGGGGTTGGGAAACCTGGCTCAGAAGCCCCTAGCCAACTTCCCCTCATACCTTATTGGTTAGCAGTGGGTCACATGTCCACTGTCAGCCAATCACTGGTGATAGGGAAAGTGCATTGTGATTGGCTCTGGCTAACCAGGATTTACCCTTGAGCAAAGGATAGGGTCACCTTGAGGCTGGAGGCAGGAGAGATTCTTATAGACTTGGGTTTTGTTAACAAGAAGCAGAGAGTGAGAGAGAATAGGAAGGCAATTTTTGCTGCAGGGTGAGGCCAGAGGGCTGAACATGGAGTAGGGGTGAGGAAGAAGGTGGGAGGGGAAGGGAAGGAGGAGAGTATCCATGCTAAAGGAAGCATTTGTTAGGGACTTGGTTATTTTAAATACATCATTTAACTACATCACTATGAGCTGGGCCCTGGGTGATGTATTTCACATATCCTATAGAGTGAGATCAGTCCATTTTTATTCCCATTTCACAGACAGGAAGAATTGAGGTTCAGCAGGGCTGAGTGATGCTGAAATCACCCAGATAGTGGTGGAAGCAGGATTCATACCCCAGTACTCAGGTCTGAGCACCCAGCCACAGCCTCATGTGGCCCTTCTACAGCCCACCTCCTCCAGGCAGTCCCCTGACCACAGGACCCTCGAGGTGCTCCTACACTCCTGTGCCCTTCCATCACAGCTGTTCCTCCTTAAGCACTGCCTCTTTTATCAGGCTGAGTTCCTTAGAGCACGGTTTCACAGGGTGCTGGGGCACCCCCTGGGTCCTTGGAGCCGGTGAGCGAACTGAGAAGATGCAGACAGAGGCCATGTGCTACTGCTGCAGAGCTGAGGAAGTGACCCATGGACATAGCCAAGGGGAGGGCCTGGACTTGGCTGGGAGCTGCCTGTGAGACTTGGTTCTCGTCTTGGGTGGGGGCAGCTGCGGTGTGGGTGTACTTGTGTGTCTGCTTACTACAGAGAGCACTGGTGTGTCATTGGTTGGCTCCTCTGATAGATGTGACAAGATCCATGCTCCATCGAGGCCGCATTCTCATGACCTTACCCCTGGCCCTTCCTGTTATTCCCTGACCTCTGTTCTCTGCACCGATCGTGGGTCCAGGCTGGCCACAATGTCCAGTGGTTAGTCAACCAAGGGCACAGGTCTTAGGAGAAGCCCTGAGCTCTGTCTTGCCTCTAGGTCGGGTGCCCATCTGGCTGCTGCTCCTCACCTGTCACATGAGGGATGGGGCTCTCTGGAGCTGGACTTTACTGGCACAGCTATCAGTCCTCCAGACCAAGACAGGCCTTCTCTGATCGGAGTCTCCTTCTGAGGCCTTCTCCCCGTAGCTGGTGGAAGCTGAGGGTACTGTGGCCACTGGTGCATACACAGAGTGGGGGAGCAGGGAAGTCTAGATTCACTTCCCATTCTCCCACCACTCCACCCCTCACCCTCAATCTTCCAACCAGCTCCACCCCCCAACCCCCACCCCTAGCGGTGCCTAGATTTACCCGTGGGAGACTCAGAGGGAGGGAGGCAGACAGGCAGCAAGGTCAAGTATTTAAACCAGACCTTGGCTGCTTTGGTCCCCCGAAATCTCAGGGACTTGTGGTGTAGGGACTGGGCCTCCCCTTGCCCTTCCTCCCTCTGCTAGTGTCCTACCCCACCGTAGCCTTGGCCTGTGTCCAGCTCACTGTGGGAATCTGGGTAAGCCACCTGCCCTCCTCCTCTGAGCCTCAGTATCCTCATTATTCCCTGGACCCTCCAGACTGATGGGTCCTTCTTCAGCTGAGGACGATGCTCTCCTGCTACTCCATCTGTGTAGCTCTCATCTGTCTTACCCTGTAAGCTGGTGCTATGGCCCACAGACAAGGGGCTGCTTCTGATGGGCCCAGGAGTGGATCTCTGCCCTTGGGACTGAGTACCCATGAGGACAGTGCTCATCGTTTTCCACAGGGGCTTAACAAGCACCTACTAAGCATTAAGTGCAGACTAAGACAGGGAGTGGTTGCAAAGGGCCTTGCCAGCTCCAGGAAGGATCTGCCTGTGGTCCAGCTGACCTCTGCGTGTCCCGGAGTGACTGACTGGGTCACTGTTTCCTGAAGCCTCCCCTGACTTAGAGGCTTCCTGGGCTGCCCGAAGGCTCCCTCATTCTTGTCTCGCTGTAGACCTTGCTGCCTGCCCTTCAAGGCTGTGGGCCTGGGAGAGACAACAGCAGGGGCCCCCCTGTCCTTGGCTGGAGCTCCAGTCTCACACATACCAAGTGCTCAATAAATGTTCACTGAACAGAGTCTGCACAGGTGTCTGAAAGCTGAGCTGGTTGTCTTTGGAAGCAGGAGTAACTTTTACGTGGTCTGGGACGGGGCCACCATATGGGCCTGGCTTTGCTGGTGGCATAAGGCAAAGGCCATTCCACACACTCTCCTGTGGCTTTAACAAGGTATTGCCCCAGCCCAGGGGCTGACTCCAAGGTCTCCCCTTAGGGGAGAGGGGGCCATGGGACTATGTTATTTAATTGGGTTGGGGCAGGGCCTAGGGATCAATATCTTCCAGAGCCACCCAGGGGTCCTGACAGTGAAGGTAGAGAAGCGTGGAATTAGGAAAATAAACACAGGACCGCCCCTTTGTCCCCGTCTAGCAAGGGGGGCTGAGGCTTCAAGGCAGGGGAGGTGGGGGCTGACATACTGGTTCTGGGGAGTCTCCTGGTTGTGGTCCCTGTGGAAGCCAGCTGTTCCCAGATGCCTGTGCACGTGGCCAGTGGCCAGAGTCTGTGGCCTGTCCTAGGGAGATCAATCAGGCCCCCTCAGCCGGCCTGACTGTGCCTCTGCTGACACTTGCTCTCACCCCATCTTCCCCGCTGACCGTGCCACAGCCTGCGCATGTCCCAGGACCCGCCTCCTGGCTCCTGACCACCCCTTTCTTCTCAGCTGTGTGCCGAGCCTGCTCTCTGGGAGCTCACCTTCTGTGGGGGAGACTGCCAGGAAAGAAGAAATGGAAGAAAGGCTGAATAAATAATAACTATGCCTGGCTGGTGCTCCAAGAGGCATTCAAAAGATATCCAAGAGACACTGACTCTGGTAGTGGAGGAGGGAGGGGGCGCAGGGTTTGTCCTCTAGATGGGGTCCTGACAGGCCTTCTTGGGGTCCCTGCCATTCCCATGGCCCTGGGCCTCCCCCAGTCAGGGCTCTAGAGGCCTGGGGAAACCACTCAGACCCACTTTCCTCCGAAACAAGGCTACTGATGGGGGGACAAGGACAAGGACAAGGGGTGTGGGTGGAGAAGGGGGGGTGGGGGAGCTTGCCCCTTCGGACCCAGTGTCCAAAGTTTCAGATGGGCTTCATCCCCGCCTGCTGGCACATTCCTGCTGCGCCCCTGGATGGTGACGCGAAACACCCAGGAAGGACACCATAGGCTATGCACAGCTCATGACCGGGGCCCTGGCACAGAGCAGCTGGTGAGGGGTGGCAGGGAACAATCCCAGAGGCTGTTAAGCGGGGTGATTTACATGGTTCCCGAGCCTGCGCCGGGGGAAATAAATTTCACAGGTGATTTCCAGATTGGTGGCGTATGGAGGCCATTACTCAAACATGGAGAAGGGTGGGGACTCCCTGGGGCTTCCAGAGGGACCCAGAGCCATGGGCTCTGCTGGCCTTGCTGTGCCTGCCTGCTGCCTTCTAGAAAACCTGGTCCAGGGCATGGAGATTGAGGAGGGGAGGAGCTGTGGGTCATAAACAGAGTCCCATACATGGCCTTGTTTGAGTCAGATTGTGCCTCAGTTTCCTAATCTTTAAAATGGGATCATATTTCCTATATTTTGTAGTGTGAGGTTGGAGCCTCTGTTCTTGTAGCCAACACATTTTGAGCACCAGCTATGTGCCTGGCCCTGGACTCAAGAGAGGGTGTTTTAATAATAACATCTGTGTCAGAAATATCAGGAAAATTGTGAACGCTTTGCACTTGCGGGCACCTCTGGCGGGAGTGACAGCAGGAGGATTTTACTGCTGGAGCCCCATCTGGCCCATGCAGACAGTAATACTGTCCCCAACCTCTGGTGTGCAATGGGCTGAGGCTCAGGGGGGATCGGGGGGCGGGAGTCGAGGTCACAAGGTACAAAGCATGGGGCAGTGGTAGAAGGCCCAGGGCAGGAGGCCCTGCACCATGTCCTGGTTGTAATGGCGACCGGGTAGTCCTGAGTGAATGAGTAAATGGAATTTGTTCCTGGGAGACTGAGCACTTCCCCACCAGTCTGTCCCCCTTTCTCTCCTGTCCAGAGGACCTTCCCTGGGTGCTTCTGCACCCATACAGCCCAGAGTCCACCTTTCCCAGAGGGAGTGCTCACAGAGGGTTGGGGCTGAGCGTTCAGCACCCCCCACTGCAGGGCAAGTAGTAGGTAACCTTGTGTGAAACAAAATTTACACAGTTGACTGGCAGCCACTCTGAGCCCTGCTTTTTTCATCCGAGAAGTGGGGAGAGGCAACCCGCCCCTTTCTCACAGACTGGCCCTGGGTGCCTGTGAAACATAGGGCAGATACCCTGGCAGGGGTGGCCCGCAAGTCAGCACAAGGGGGACACAAGGGCCTGCTCTGCTCACCTCCCCGCTGTTGGGAGCCCACCACCCTGCCCCCTTCAGCACTTGGCGGTGCTCCCCCGTGTACTTGAGGTTGGAGTTCTGTGGAACTCCGTGTGGAAGAGCAGCCTGCCGTGATGCCCATGGTGTGTCTGCGTGTTCACAGCACATCACCGTGGGCAGGGCTCGCCTTGCTGCTGGGCCTGGCATGTGCTGCCCGCTCTGTCTGGAGCGCCGGCCAGCTCTGCAGCACTCCCTTCACCTGGCCAGCCCCTGAGGGTGGGTCAGGCCCCTTGGCCTGCATGCCACCCCTCAAGGCTCACTAGACCCCCTTCTCTTTGCTCATCAGGTCTGAATCAGAGCAGGCATCTGTTCTGCCTGAATTCCAAGCTCTGGAGAGCAGGCTAGCACCTGCCCTGACCACCATTGTATCTCTTCCTGGTGCCCCGCCTGCAGTCTGGCCTAGTAATCATGTGAATGAATGAATGAATGAACTAACGAACGAATAGTGAGCAAGCCAGTGGGGAATTTGCAGAAGGTGGGAGACATCTGCCCAGTTTTGCGGGCTTTGTTCTCCCCAGGCCAGCCCCAATGACAATTCAGGCTCACCAGGCGGAGTGGCTCCTCTTGGCCTGGCTGCCTCACTAGGGCTCCTTTGGAAGGAGGCGCTGCTGCTGAGCTGGCCCGTGCGTCCCCCTCCTTGTGGGAGTCAGGCCTTGGATCCCCCACAGCACAGCCCACAGAGAGGATTTGCATTGCTAAAAGATTCACCACAGAGCACCTGAGAGTAACCAGCCCAAAGCGTGTCAAGGCGGGTTGAGCACTCCCATTCGATTTACATGAAGCTTCGGGGCTCTGAGAAGCCAGGCTCCAGTAAGAAGCAAATCCCAGAGGAGGTGGGCATTCCCCCCCACCCCACCAACTTAGTCCAGGCTTCCCAAGGTGGGATTTGGCGCGGGGAGGGACTTGGGCTCCTCACTGCCGAGACAACATGCCTGCAGTAGGGATGGTGGGGTATAAGGAAGAACTTCCCAATTACACCCAGCTCTGGCTTGCTTGGGGAGGCAGCAGGGGCCCAGATGTAAGGACGGGCCCCTTCTCAGAGCTGAAAACAGTCATAAATGGGGGCTGGCCCTTATCCTCACCCTATTTCCTACTTTAGATATTGGCCATTGGCATCCACCTTGGAATTAAGGAGGCGCTAGACTAAGACAGGGCCTGGGCTCTGAACCCATACTTTGCTGGGTTCAAATTCTGGTTCAGCACAGACTGGCTTTGTGGCCTTGGGTGTGTTACTTCACCCACTGAGTTTCAGAGTCCTCATCCATGAAACAAGCCTGGATTGGTCCTCACCTAGCCAAGGATGCTGTGTGACGTCATCACACAGAAATTGCACACAGAGCACCCAGCATCCTTGGTCCTTGGTCCTTTCCTTGGTGCTCTGCCACCTGTGGAAGTTGGAAGCCCTTTCCCAGCCCTGCTCTGCAGCCTTTTTCCCACTGCTAAGGTAGGTGAACGGGGTAAGGGCCAATCTGGTGAGGGGGAGATGTTTAATTAAATCTATCCGTAGGCACTTCCAGAAGACTCTTCTTTGCCAGACCGTAAGCTAAGTTCTAGGGAACTTGGTGATGGGACCAGGCTATAGTACCAAATTAAGGCAAGGGTCCATAAGGTAGGGTAAGGACTATGGATTTGAAAGGAGGTAGGGGAAATCCACGAAGACTTCCTGGTGGAGGTCACTTGGTAGAGGTGTGTCAAGGCCAGAGAACAAAGCTGGCCCTGATAGGTTGGGTTCTGGTCTTTGCTCTACCACTTCTCTGTACCTGGGTGTGCTCCGGAGGCCTGCCAGCTTCTATGGGGGAGATCTCTGCCCTGAGGAGGAACTGAGGACCCCGAGTAGGGGGGGGCTCTCTGTTTTCCTCAAGGCAGGAGGCCATGTCGAGGATGCACACAGAGGACGGCTATTTGTGGCTCAGCGAGGATTTGACTCATGCTGGGGGGCGGGGAGGATGTGCAGGAGGGGAGATAGGGACATGTGAATCACAGAATCAGACTGAAGTAGTCAGTGACACATGGAAAGAGCCTCCTTTGCCGCCTCTAGTCAGGCTGCAGCTATTGCTGTAGGGCAGGGACCAGCGGTCGGGGCTCCTGGATCCCTCTGTGACTCACCTGGTGACCTCTACCGGTGCCTAAGCCCTTCTGTGCACTTCCCGAGACGAGGCTTGGGCATGGCTCCCCCACCAGAGCAGAGGGCTCGGCACGGGGACTGTGTCAATATACCCATCTCCTAAACCTCAGTTTACCCATTTGCTACATGGGCCTGGGTAGGAGTTACCTTCCCATTGTGCCCGATTTCCTGGGATGAGAAGCAGGTGCTACAACCCAAAAATGGCCATGATCTGTACCAGTAACTAGGGCAGGTGGCTCCTGGCCTGGGGAGCAGACGGCGGATCCTGGACAGAGTGGCTGGCAGATACCCCATGTCCTTGGCCTGGACCCTTTGCTTTGTTCTGGGGAGGCCTCAGCTGGTTCATGAACTCCTCTTGCTCCTTGCTTTGTCCCAGCTCTAGTCTGTGGGGAAATGCACAAATGATGATATCTGGGTGTTGGTACCTTTCGGAGACCCATGATGCTGTCCCCCCAGGGGAACCAAGTTGGTTGATCCTGCTGCCACAGCAGTCTGAACACCACAACTCCATCTGTCCGTAGTTGAGAAACTGAGGCACAGAGACAGGAGTGGGTGAGCCTGCACAAAGCCATGGACTCAGGCCCCAGGAACCAGAATTCAAGTGTGCAGAAGAAGGCAGCATGGGGCAGGGTGGGTGGAGGTTCTGGGCGCCCCCAGATGGCACAGGGAGATGGAGCTACACGGAAGACAGCTCAGGTCTGGCTTACTTCTTCTCCGCACTTTCTTCTTGCTTCCTGGAAAAATTGGCTGCTCCAGCACCCAGCCCTTCTGGGAGAGTCATGAATTATGCACAGAAGCCACAGGCCCAGTCCTGGGCAGGCCCATCATAAATGAACTTTAATAATTCATAGGGAGAGGAGCCAGGGAAAGGGAGGGCCTCCTGGGCCAGCCCTGGGGCAGCCTCTGCACTTCCAGCCCCTCTGCAGTCATCCGCTGCCCAGCCCACCTGCCTGCTCCTGGGCGGGCCTCACGCCAGCTAGGGCAGGATGGTGGGGAGGTCACTCCGACTCTGGGGGCCACCGCCACTCAGCAACTGGCCCGTTCTTCCAGGCCAAAGAGCAGGAGGTGCCTCTCTCTAAGAGGGCAGGAAACAAAAGAGAGGAGGTCTGGTGGAATGCTAGCTAAAACAGTAACCCCAGGGGGCATGTGGGGATCCTGTTGCTGGGGTAGGGGATGGGGGGAGCGCAACTTAAAGTGGGGTGAGGAAGTGGATTTCACCAAGCAGGTGAGGCATGGGCAGAGACCTGAAGGGGGTTAGAAGGGGATCTCCTGAACTTCTGAGGAAAGAGCAGTCCAGGTGGAGGGAACAGAATGTGCGAAGGCCTGTGCACAGAGTATGGGAGTGTATTCAAGCCCCAGTGAGGAGGTCAGTGTGGCCTGAGGAGCAAGGCGAAGGATGCCATCAGCCTTGCCGGGGGAGGTGGCCAGTGAAGGAGAAAAGGGAGAGTGAGGCTCCAGAGGGAGGTCAGTGTCTCAGTTTGGGAGATCTGTTAGATGGCCAAGAGGCCAGGGCACGCCAGCACCTGGGCATTTGAGACTGGGGTCCTGAGGAGAGGTGTGTGTCGTTCTGATGGGCATTCATTAGCTGTGTGACCTTGGCCAGAACACTCGGTTGCTTTGTGTCTCAGTCTCCCCCCTCTGAGGAATGGGGGTGAGGGTTGGACTGCTGTGAAAATGAACTGAGGCATCACAGAGAGAACGCTAGTCTGTCACCGCTGTGATGCTGACACAGGTGCAGGCCCCGGGCAGGGAGACCCCAGTTAGAGCCCAAATGGCCTGTGGAGGCCTCACACTGCCCCTTCTTGGACAAAGAGAGATAAACAGAGGTCTGGAGAGGCCAAGCACTGCGCTGGATGTTGCCGCAGAGTAGGGCCTGGTACACAACAGGGGCTGGGGGCGAGGTGGCCCCAGGGCCCCTCCCCACCCTCCTAGTGGAGCTCTGGCCTGGATCCCCCACTCCTTGGGGACTTCTCCAGCCACGCTCCTGGTACTGCAAGGGTTGCTCCTGTGGGAGCTGGAGCAGCCCCCCTTACAGGCTTCTCCCCGCTGCTGGAAAACCCTGTACCAGCCATGGTGAGGAGGGACCTGCTGAGTGGCTGCTATGGAACCCCTGTGCTTGTGGATGTAAGGACCACCTCACTTTCTAGACAAGTTACCAGAGGCGCCAGCAGATGAAAGGTGTTACCAAGGTCACACAGCTAACCATGGCAGAAACAGAAGTCAGGCTCAGGTGACCCTCCATGCTACTGGGGAAACTTCCTACCCCGTCTCAGCCAGCACGTCCCTGGTTGAGGCTTGCCTCATCTATAGGTCCTTCCTGACGGCCGAAGACCCCGTGGACCTTTAATCCTGCATTAATTGTGGGAAATGAGGCCGAGTCTGTGACCATTTGCTGTGTGAGTCCGGACACCCTCCATCCGTCTCTGGGCCACGCGGGCTGCCTGGCTCTCCCAGCCCTGGGCCATGCTGCTCGCTGGCTCCAGGTTTCTCCTGCCCTCCCCCAGTCAAGCTGTTAGGAGTAAATACTGGGCTGGACCCAGCGCCCTAATTAAAGCCGGCTGATTGTTCACTGTTAGTCTGAGGGGGGAGGCACAGTCTCGCTGCCACGGCTGCGAGAGCCAACTAGAAGGAAAAGCTTTTTCCCCGGGAAAGATAGGGAAGGGACAGCCCGTAATTAATAACCTCATTAAGGAGCAGTATTTGGGCAGGGTCCCAAGACACACATAGTTGAGGCCGATGGATTTGGACTAATTCGAGCTTCGGCAACGTCAGCCCCTCCCCAGCTCCCCAGGGTCTCTGAGAGTCACTTGTGATAAGTGGGCTGCCTTTGTCCCTATGTACATGGGAGGGGGATGTGGGGGGATGGGGGTGATGACATGGGGGGGCAGGTTGCTTACACTATAGGGGTTTCTTTAGCTGAATTACAAATCAGTTGAAGATGGGCCAGTCCTTTCAGTCCTGTGCCTCAGTTTACCTGTTGAGTGGGTATGTGGCTAGCAAGGGAGCCTCATTACACCCACATCAGCTGAGCCAACACGCTCCCCATCACCCTGTGCTGACTGCCCTCCACATCTGTAGGCACTTTCATGTCCTTGGCCGGGAGTGGCTGAACCCAGCTGACCTCTTAGGAGTCAATGACCTTGGCTAGACTTTTGCCCTCTACCATCCTCAGCAGGCTGTGATCAAATCAGGATCAGGGGTGATACCCTGGCTTTGAGCCCTGAAAGACGCCAAGACCCAAGCATCTTCTCTCCTGAGCAGATGGGGAAGGATGCTCTGATCTCAAGAGGCCCGGTCTCTCCCACAGGGTTGGACCTGTCTCAGGGTCTCTGAGGCCACTCAGGGAGGGGTTGCAGCCCACCTGGAGGCCAGTCTAAGGTATAGGCACAGCCATCCCATGCTTAACGAGCTGCCGGTCTGAGGAAGAAGATTGGACTGTGGGTCTGAGCATATGAATGTGTGGGGCAGTCAGCATTGCTGACAACCCCTCCGTGGGGCCATGGTTTTCAACTGCCTCTTCTTTGGGTCCTGAGAGGTAGACAGGTGGTGAGCTTTATTGCCATTTTCCAGATGGGAAAATTGAGGCCTGGTTCAAGGCCTCAGAAGAGCCAGGACTGGATCCTGGCACTCAGTCTGGGTAGAGAGAGACATCTACCCGAGCCGTCAGGGAGGACTCCCTGGTGGAGGTAGCTCTGGAGATGCCACAATCCTGGGGTGCAACAGCCTTGAGCTTACTGCTATTTGCAATGTGGCTATGGTCCAGGGGAAGGGCCAGCCACGGCCGGGGCACTGCTTCAGCAGGGGCCACAGCTGCCATCTGCACTTTGGGTGGCTGCTGGGAGAGAACACCCTTTCCAGGCCCACTCACATCATCTTCCCCTGGGCTGGGGTTAGCCCTCTTGGGCTCTCTCCAGGTCTGTGTGTCTCCATCTGTCTGTCCCTTACCACTCTTCTCCTGCCCTATCTTTTCTTCTTTCCTCTTCAGAAGACTGTGAAGGCACCAAGGTGGGAGGTGGCAGGCCAGCTGAAATATAATCAGAATAATTAAATAGCAATTTATTTTAAATCATTACCTCCCCCAGAGCCGGGAGAATAATTGGCCAGCCTGTCACGAGAGAAGCAGGAGACCTGTGGGCTGCCGCCACTGTCAGGCTTGGCTCCCATGCCCTGAGCCGCAGGTGGCCCCACACCCCTCTCCCACCCCAGCTTCATCCTGTTTTTGCGGTCCACCCCTCCTGCTTCACCTGCAGTTCCACCCCTGCCCCCAACCCCCCACCTGCCCCCTCGTGATGGCTGCTCTTCTGAGCCAGTGGGAGGACTGTAGATTGCTCATAGGTCCCCCAGGGAACTAGGTTGATCCTAGGAGTCAGCCTGGTGGAGGCAGCCCGCAGCCGGGCTTTGATGGTGGAATGCCTCCATAGTGGTAAAGAGGCCTGCAGAGGCAGAGGTCAGGAGTCCTGAGGCCCCTGCTAGACCCTGCCCGCCCCCCACCTGTCCCTGTCTGCTCTGGAACAATACCTGCCTCCTTTCCTCCTTGCCCTCCACAGGGTCCAGCCGCCCACACCCACCCATGCCCTCAGAGGGTAAACCTGCCGTGTCACCTGTCTCTGGTTTTTTGATTTGTTTAATTATAGATGAGTTTTCTGCATAATTTATTCCAAAAGCCTGGATTATACTGTACAATTAAATCACATTCTGATCAACAACTTCGCGTATAAAATTAACAACTGGCAACAGTTTAATCTGTGCTGTGCATCTGCACATGGGCTTTTTCCCTTTTTCCCCTCCTCCCTCTCCCCCACCCTTTCCCCCCTCCTCCTGCCCTGCCCCTCCCCTCTGGGGGAGCCTGTGCAGCTGGCCTCAGAGCTCAAGGCCCCAGAGTACACCCTGTAGGCTGGCCAGGGCCTCCCGAGGTTCAGGCTGGGCTCTAGGTGGTTCTGCCTGCTGAAGGGGGTCCTCAGCCCCATTTCCTCACCCCACATGGAGATGACCTTGCTCCCTTGCATGTGGTTTTGAAGTCTGCCCCGGAGAGTGAGGCCTGGCGCCCTTGGGCCTTCCTCCCGCTGGGCTGCCCTCAGTCGGCCAGTCCCAGGATGAGTGGCCCCTCTGCCCTGTGCCCACTCCCTGCCTCTCTCAGCCTTTCCGGCAACCCCTTCCACACTCCCTCCCTCCACGCCCCTTTCCCTAGGTCATTTAGTCATTGGAGGGAGCTTTCCTGAGCACTGGGATGCTGCTGTGGGTGCTCTTGTAGCCCCTGGGAGTGCCTGGTAATTAGGCATATCAAGGCTGCCATGTGGATTTCGCCATGGAAGCTTTCCCGCCAGTCATCCCCCCTATTTACAGACAGGAATACTGAGCTCTGAAGAGACCTCAACTCCCCAAGGTCGAGGTCAAGGTCACAGAGGCACCTGTGCCTGAGGCTTCCCAGAAGCTGCCTCATCCTGCAAGGTTGGGATCAGGGAACTGATGGAGCCAGGAGGACGGGTCTGGCTTCCCTTTATGTATATGCCCTGCACCCACCCTTGCCAGGGGCCTCTGTTTTCTTATTTGCAGAATGGGGGCCCAGGGCCTGCACCACCCTGGGTTCATGCACATGGAGGACACAGCGATACAAGGCTCTGTCCTCGGCCTCTCCTGCCCACACCAGTCATCCTGAGGGCTGCAGCCCCTGACTGCACGTGCCTCCTCCCAGACACTCTCTCTCCTCCCTATCTTACTAATTTGGCACTTAGAGACACTTGGAGATAAGCAGTGTCATCTCAGTGAAGAGCATGGAAAATCACAGGGACGCAGAGAACCAGCAGGTGGACCTACCCTGTGGGGAGGGTGACCCATGGGCAGCACTGTCCGACCAGCGAGGCACTGAGGAGCCAGGGCTGATGGGAGCCTAGGCAAGATTTGGTCAGCTTGCCTTTGACCCAGTGGGGCCATGGACCCTGATACGTTCCCCCATACTTGCAAAGCCCTGATGCCGTTCTGCCAGGAGTGTGACTGTGCCTGTGCCTGACCACGTTAGCCTCAGCTTGGTGGGTGCTTTCTCCAACCCTCAGACAGGAGCTCTGGAGGTGTAGAGTTGAATCCCAGCCTCCTTGGTCCCATGGTGTCGCGCCTGGGAGCCAGCACTGAAATGCCAGCCAAACCCTGGAATCCGCAGAATCTCGTCTCAGTGACAGTGTAATGATTTATCTATGATGTTCTTTTTAATACTGGGACACACATATTGCCTTCCTAATTGGGTTTGGTTTAGGTGAATAATCAGAGTCACTTGTTTTCCCTGGCACTGTTCTGATGTGCAGTGCCGCAGGGGCCTGGGGTCTGTCTGTCCATCCGGCCCAGGGCACCAGACAGAGGGCTGGAGCCACCTTCCCCCAGCCCCAGCCCCCAGGAGGACGTGAGGACGTGTGTCCTGCTATATCATGGGCAGACCGGTCTCTGTGGCCTAGAGCAGAGTCTAGAGCCTGGGGGTGGAAGTGGGGAGGTCATGTGTATGTGCATGTGAGTGTATGTGTGTGTGTGTGAGAGAGAGAGAGAGACAGACAGACAGACAGACAGTGGGAGGGAGGAAAGAATGTGTGTGTCTTGGAAAGAATTGGATTTATCCTGAGATTTGGCTCTTCTAACATTCTTTTAGTGTTGAAATAGCCTTTTTAGATGAAATGATGGTGATTATAATAATAATAATGTGTTGTCTGAACAAAATAAAAACTTGGCATCCATGTCTGTTCTTCCAATTAATTTTCATTTACTTATCTGTGAAATCCTAGAACCAGTGACTTAGAGATACACTAGAAAAGAGTCAACAGCCTGGGGCCGAATCAGTGGTGTGCTAGTAAATGTTTACAGTTCGCTCTGTGGGGGGGGGGGGGACTGTGATTTGTAGCATTTGCCGATTTCTGTGGTATAAATATTCCTACTATGGCCCATTTCAGGTTCTCAGTGACAATCCTGGATGCAGAGCTGGGAGGGGGGTGCATGTGCTCACTTGGCTGACTCCAGCACCTTTGTGGATCAGGCTCTGTGTCTGTTGCTTCTTGGGTGGTTGGCCTTGGGCCAGTCACATAAAGCCCCTGTGCCTCAGTTTCCTCATCTGTAAAATGGGGATGATAATGCTTGCTGCTTCGTGAGGCTTGAAGCAAGAGAGCAAGTGGCATATTGGCACCACTCCATGGACAGCATGGGTGTCCTTGTACATACTAGTCCCAGAGACGATTATTATTGGCATTCATCCTAGACCAGTGAGTGAGTGGCTGAGGTCAGGGTCAGGGCCAGGGCAGAGTTAATGGCTCCTTTCAGAGACCAGCTCCTTGACCTCAACCATTTTTGTACCTAGCTGGACACAGCAACCTACCTCGACATTAGCCCCACCCCCCACCCTGGGCTCTGTCTCAGGAGCACAAAACAGCCACCTGCCCCGCTGTCTACCCACAGCCACAGCCAAGCCATCAGCACCCGGCACATAGGAGCAGGGGCCAAGCAGGCTCTCAGTTCTCTGCTGGGCTTTGCCCTCCCCTGGCTAGCAGCAGAGGCCTGATTGCCCTTTGTAGCCTGGTCTTCAGCCTGGCCCCCTCCTGGGCTTAGGGTTAGCTTTCTCCTTGTGGTGGGGAGTGGAGGTGGGCATCAGGCTGTGGCTCAGCCAGCAACAAGCTGAAGCTAATACCTATTGCTTTTGATGTTGATTTTTTTTTTTTTTTTTCCATCACGGTCCTGACATTCAGCTTGGCAAATTGCAATTAGTGATCCGCCCGCCTCCTGCTCCAAGTTCCCATGCCAACCGACCGGGGCACACACAATGGCACAGGCCCAGCCCCCAGCCATGGGCCTGAGGATGGGTGTGGGGCAGGGGGCTGGGGTAGAGGCTCAAGCTCTTGTGAGCCGGGGAGCTAGCAGCGTCCTGGTCCTGAGTGGCGCTGCGGAAGGTGGGGGAGGTAGCCAACCCAGGGCACGTATTAGGGCCGGATTCAATCTTCTGGATCCTGTGGTTTCTGGGGTATTCCTCCGGAGACTAGGGAGCTGGTATCACCGCCCCCTACCTGGCCCTATGGGCTATGCTTACCCCATGGTGTATTTAAATCTTTGTGGTAACTCTCCTGGGAGCCCTCCTTGGAATGGCCTTGTTCCCAGTGTGCTGGGGTGAGGAAGTTGAGGTGCCTTTTCAGATTTTCAGATGCATTAGGGCAGTGGCCCTTGGTCACAGCAGAGAACACCTTGGAAAGTGTGAAGAACATCTCCCTGGCAGGTTCTTAGCAAGGACTGTTATGGTTTTGCTCACTGGATCTGGCACTTCCTGAAGGAAAGTCACAGGTTAGAACGTGGGCCGAGCCTCCCCCCAGAGGCCATTCCTGTTCGTGGGTGTGGGCTGGGAATACTGGGCCTTGAGGCCACCGGCCCCTCCTGTCCACTCACAAATATCCCGGTGCAGCACCCTGGACCACCTGTTCTCATCTGTCCTCCTCATACCCTGCAGCGTGGCCCCAGATTATCCCCACTTTCTGGGGGAGGAAACCAAGACACTGGTGGGTCAGAACGAGCCCAGAGTAACGGCAGTGCGAAGATCTGCTCAGGCTGGTGGCTCAGGTGAAGGACTCCTGGGGCTTGCCAGGCCCCCAGAAAGGGGCAGGATGGTTTGAGCTGGACCTGCAGGCAGCAGTGAGCTTCCAATAGCTTCTGTGTGTCAGACTGCTGGGAAGGTGAGGGCCGCCTCCAGCGGAAGCTTTCCGGGTCTGCTTCTCAGATGAGGCCCGCAGGGGCAGGAACCTGCCCCCAGTTACACAGGGACTTGGTGGGGACAGCAGTGTGACTCATGTTCCTTCCCCTTCCTCAGGCCTCACCCAGCCTCAGGGACAGGAGGCTCTGCCATCCAGCAGCCCCCACATGGCTCACTCATGCCCCCCTCTTCCCTGGTGTCCAGAGTCCCCATGTTCAGAGCAGCAACATCAAGGGCTGGCTCTTCACGGTGAAAAATAGTCTCCCTGCAGGCTTCTTGGAGCTGCTGGACTCCCTCAGCGCATTTCAACGACAATCCGCTCTCCTCCCTGGCCTTCCGACAGTACGTGAGGAGAGCCTGGGCCACCAGGTCTGGGCTTCAAAGGGAATCACAGGCTTACTCCGGTTGCTAGCCTCTGTTTCCCCTCCAGTGAAAATCAGGTTCTGAAGGAGTGGCTGCTGCTGGTCGTGCCCCGGGTCACTCGGGAGGGGGGCCTTCCTGATACCTGTCTCCTCTCTGCACACAGGATGCAGCACTGGGCCCGGCGCCTGGAGCAGGAGATCGACGGCGTGATGCGGATTTTTGGGGGCGTCCAGCAACTCCGTGAGGTAAGCCCACTGCCCTGTGCTTTCTGCTCAGGGGCCCTCTTCTGAGTATGAATGGGAGAAGGGCTCCAGAAATAAGGAGTGAGGTTAGGTGTGGGGGGCCACTGCTGGGCCCATTGGGGCAGGTGGGGAAGCTTCTAGAGTTTCTGAAGCTGAGCTGAAATCAAGCATCGGGGTGGGGGGCCTGAGCTGAAATCAAGCGTCGGATGCCTAACTGAATGAGCCACTCGGGCGCCCCAGGCTTTCGGGGTTTTAAGTGGGGGAGGTCTGTGTTGCAGTAGTGCCTGAGGCAGGAGGCCAGGCCCTGGAGGGTGTTGTGGGTGCAGCTGTACCCAGAGTCTGAGGGACTGTCCACACTATGAGGGTGTAGCCACGGCGGGCCGCTCAGGGCGCCGCTGTAGCAGGAGACAGGTTGAAAGCCGGTGCTTGGCAAGTTGAGGGATCAGGGCAGGAGGGGTGATTGATTAGGCGCAAACGGCCACATTCATCCTCGGAGATTATGTTAATGTTTGAAATAGTGATGTGAAGAGCAGGCCATCCGTCACCCCCAGAAGGCTGCAAAATGTGTCGCTGTCAGGTTCCTGAGCCGTTGCTCTTGATGTGGAAATGCAGAGGCTCTGAGAGCTGAGCTCTTGGCCTGCTTGGATGGGACTCCCAGGGTCTCTCCGCAGGCTTGGACCAGCGGGCCCCCTGGAACCGAGCAGAGGAGTAACGGTTCTCCTGCGGATGGTTGTCCCAGGACCGGCAAGATGAACAAGGGTTTCTGTAGGTGGTTCAGCCACGAGGCCAGGTCTGGACACTGTTTATGACATGCCTCTTGGTCAGGACTGGGATCATCAGGTGTAACCTCTATGGGGAAGCTTCTGTGGGGTTTTAACCTTGGTCCTTTCCACCTGCTTAGCTTAGGGTAGCTACCCAGGAAATGGGGCTGGCAGTGAGTGTGTTGCCACTGGCTGTGGATAGGACTGTCCCTAGGCACAGATCAGGGCTGGATAACAAGGTGGTAACATGACAGGGAGAGGGAGTCCGGGTCTGGAGGTCTCAGCCCCCAGCTTGCTCGGTGTCCTCCCCCTCGTGGCCCAGTCTCTCTGAACCTCCCTGCCCTAACTGCTGGGCTTGAATTGCACTAACCCCCATCCCACTCTTCCCACGAACTCTTGATGACTCAGCCGTACTTGGAGGCCAGCAGAGCTTTCCAGAGAAGGCTCTGTAGGAAAAGCTGTTCCGGAACACAAGTCAGTTTATGCTTAGGAATTGCACCCGGCACTGACTAGGTTCTAAGTGGGTGCTGCCAAGTGTAGCCATGCAGGTTAATGGAGAAATGATAGTACCCTGGAATGTGCATCATGTGCCTTTCCAGCTTTTGTATTGGAACGTGAGGTGTACCCCACATCAGTTGTTAACTTTGCACCTCCTGTCGAGAATCTTCCCCGTGCCTTGACATCTCTGCTTGAGGACGCTGTTTGTTTTATAATCACGGGCAGATCAGACCTCGGACGTTTGCCAATGAGCAGATAATGCCCACATTTCATGCATGAGATTTGGTTCTGCCTGAACCGTTGAGCTCCCTGGCTGGTGAGAACCAGCGATGGAAGCCCAGCTCGGCAGCCCCACTGGTGTGCTCCTGGGTGAGTCCCTGCTCCTTTCTGATCCTCGCTCTTGGTCTGTGATGTGGCTGGAAGGTCTGGCTGGAGGATGACGTGGCGAGAGTAACAGTGGGTGGGCTGACACAGGTACACCCTCTTTTTTAGAAGTTTAACTCCCTCACCGATCATTTTCACTCCGAGGACCTGTTGAACCCTTCCTTTCTGATGGGAGGTGAGTGATTGCAGATGCTTTCATCAGTGAATACACCTTCCCCCACACTCACACAGCCACCCACCACCAGGGTCACGAAGCTGGCTCAGGGCTCCCAACTCCTGTTCTGGGCACTGCTTCTCCCCTGGCTGCACCTCTTGGAAGGGTGGGCAGGTTAAGCCTGAGGACGTGGGGAGCTGGCTGGAGCAGGGGCTGTGCTTGGCACGGCGGTGGCCAGCCTGGCCTCAGGCAGAAAAGTGCTGATCCGGCGTTCCCGGCTGACTCCTCCTGGCACCCCTCCGCTTGGCGATGGCTGCCAGCTCTCCAGCGGCTTTCTGTCCTGCTCCAGTTTCTTCTCACCTGCTTCCTCAGCCTCTTACTTCCTGCTGACAGCTCTGCGACGGCTTCTTGGCGCTGGGCACTCTGGTGAAGTGGGTGGCAAGAAAGCAGGTGAAGAATCCTAGAGGCAAAGGACAATCCCCTGGGAGCAGGAGGGAGCCAACCTCCCCGCCCCCTACACGCCGCCACCCCAGACCTGATAGAGTCACCATGGTTCTCCTTCACACATGTATGGGCGGGCCTGTGAGGCCAGCGCCTGCCCAGCTCTGATGGGTCAGGGGGATGCTTGCAGCAGAGCCCCGACCCAACTGTGGGTGCTCCCGGGGATCCTGGCCTCAACTCTGCTGAGCTGATAGCCTCAGCCCCCAGGATCCTCCCCAGGCCTCCCTGAGCTGATTCTGTACTACTCCCAAACACCCTGAAGTTGGGGTATCCTGATCAGGGCCCGCTTGGCCTTCTTCCTCTGCATGGCTGCCCTCTGCCCCTCTCCCAGTCCTGGAGACCATCCCACTCCCAGAAGCTGGGCGCCACAAGAGCTGGCAGCTGCAGGAGTCCAGAAACTGCAGACAGTGGCATTTGGGAGCATTTTCCTTGCCTTGGCACTTTCCTCCTCCCAAGCACAACGCCATGGGGGCATGGCTGCGTGTAGACCAGGGCCCACTTACAGGTTAGTGGGGTGTGGGGACAATCTGCAAAGCACACCAAGGTGGGGTGTGGGGGCGGTCTGCAAAGACCCCATCGCGTTTCCCTATTTGAGCCCAGGGCCAGCATATAGCGGGTGCTCCCACTGTGGCCTGGTGCTCAAGGTCCATCCCCACCCCCATGCTTAGCCAGATATTCCTGAGCCTTGCCCCCTCCCCGCCCCTGGGTACCACAGCCCCACCTCCCCCCAAGCCCTGGCCTACTCCTGGTGTGACAGGGCACAAAAGTGTGGACTCTACTGTGGCCTGTCCTCTCCAGAACCCCTGGAAGCTGATCAAGGTCTCCCAAGCTCCTTGTCTGCCCTCCCCCATCAGCACCATATTGTCCCCATCCTGAGTGGGGCGGGGGAAGAGCAGAGAGCATATGCTTGGGCTCTGAGCTCATTTGCATAATGAGACTGATCAAGATGAATAATTCATCGGGTGCCTGGGGGTGCGTGGGGGAGGATGTGGCGATGGCCAGTCTCCCCGCTCTGAAACCCAGGTCACTCTGATGGGTACAGCCAGGAACCTACTCACGCCTGACTGGGTGTCCAGTGTAGAAGGGGAACAGCTCTGGGGACTGCGGGAGAGCAAAGCGGGAGAGATTAGAGTCGGACATGAGGAAGAACCCGTGGCTCATCAGTGGCACCATCCTGAGACAGGTTCCTGACCTGGGAGAGATGCCTTTCTTGGAGGGTCTCTAAAGAAGAGAGTGAGAAGATCCTCTCTCTGGGGTGAAGGAAGGCTTCCTGGCCAAAGCTGGGCTGGGAACAGAGATCTGGGGCCACAAGCCACTCTCTGGAAAGGGTCAAGCCAAGCCTGGGTCTATGGGAGCCTTTCTCAGTCCACATTAAACTCAGAAACGCAGAAACGGCTTAGAGCCCTGTCAGCGTCCCTGGCTGCCTCAGTTACATGACAGCCTTAGCCCGGCTAACGGCTGCTGGTTACTCCTGTGGTCTTAACATACAAATGGGAAAACCAAGGTCCCGAGCCACTGTCTGCATGGGCCAGTCCCATCCTGGAGCCCCAACAAGCCAGAGTTACGCAGTAGTGGGGTTGGGGAGGAGTACCAAAGCCAGAGGTGCAGGTCTGGGACCTGCCTGGAAGAACTACCCTGAGGCAGCCCCTCCCCTCAGCGGCTGAGCTGTGTCGGCAGAGAATAGGACCCTAGGACTCAGATCCCTATACCCAAATCTCCTACCCCTCCCCCCACCCACTGCACTACTGTGCTTCTCTGGACAGGCATGGTGATTCAGACCGATGGCGTCCATGGTGGCATCCTCACTGCTCTGGGTAGCCAGGAATGGCATTTCTGAACCCGTGATGGTGCCTCAGTCCCAGCCCATCTTGTCTGCCTCTGGCCATCCCTGTACCCCGCCTGCTTAGTGCTCCCTGGGAATGTGTAATTAATATTTGTGGAGCACCACATCTGGAGCTGGCTCCTGGCAAGAACCAAAGTCTGGCTACATCAAGGGCCCCTTTCCTAAGGTGCAGGGAAGCAGGGACAGGGCCCCTTCACACGTGCCTTTGAGTCAGGCCTCCCGCTCTCCCTCCAGCCCTCCCCGCTGGCTGGTACCACTAATTCCTAAAACTCATGCGTACCACACACTGGCTTTGAGGTGGTAGCCAAGGCTGCATTTGGCCCCCATCCGGGGAGGGTCCTCTCTGGGAATTTGGATATTCAGGTGGGGTTAGTGGTGCTAAGAGTGCCTGGGAAGCTCAACCCTAGAGGGGCTGGGGCAGAAGAGAAGGAAGGAAGCCAGGGTAGGGGAAGGTCCCCGGAAACCCTACAGCCCCTGGAGGGCCAGGAAAGGGGAATTCAAACAGTGATGGCCCCCAGAACCCACAGTTGGTCCTTCTCTCAGAGCTCTGTAGTTCACATGTGCCCCGAGAGGCAGGCCTGCAGCTCTTCGGCCAAGCGGGTCCCCTCCACCCTGCCCGCCCTTGGAGACCAGCACAGCTGTCCCAGCTGACAAGCTCATAGCCAGGTGAGGGGTGCTGAGGGAGCCCCAGCCAGGCCCATCAAAGCCCCTCCCCACAGTTCCCAGAAGCCTCAGAACCTTAGCCGTAGGGGCTCTGCTTTTGCTCTTCCCAAAGCCCCCACCCTTCCTCCAGCCAACCCCCCAGTGAGACCCAGCAGCGCCCTCCTTTCTCCCAGTGAAGATGATCAGGATGTGGGGCGCGTCGGGGTGGAGGTGGTGGGGGGTGCGGGTGTGAAATATGCCGCTGGGTAGGGATTGCTGCCGCTCGCCTCCCTAAAAACCCACATATATTATTCTTTAATGGAAAGTTAATTGTCTTATTATTCTCTCCATATGGTCCTCTTGCTCGGCACCCAGCGGGGATGCATGGGGCCGAGGAGGGGCTCCTGGGAGGGCGTCTGAAACGTGGTGAGGCCGCCACTTGAACGTAATTACATACACAGAAGCAGATGCATGGAAGCCTGGCCGAAGCTCGCCCGCCTGGACCCCCCCCTCTGTGCCCCCAGCCCAGCCTGCACCCCAACCTCTTTCCTTCCCAGGCCCGCCCAGAGTGGGTGGGGGGCTCTTCTGCCCCTCCCCCACACGAAGTCAGGGAGTGCTGTCTCCTGAGCACTGTGCGTGGAGACTCTGTGTCCTGCTCGCCCCCTCCCCACACACTCTGTTGTCGCCTCCAGGAGAAAATTCCATTTTTGAAGCTTTTCAAAAGCCATTTCATCAGTGGCAGGAACTCCTGCCTGCGGGCCAGCTGACTGGCTTGGGTCTCCAACACCCCTTCCACGCACTCTCCCACCAGAGAGGGATGGTGTGGAGGGAGGGCCACCCCGAGACAAGTTGCCCGGGGACCCTGGCTTATGTTGGCCATGCCTTCCGGGGGCACCCGCTCCTGGAGTCTCCGGCTCCTGAGCGCCAGGCCAAGACCTGTGCCCTCCTCAGCCCCTGTCCCCTCCCAGGCCTCTACTCTTCCTACTCCCCAGAGAGGGAGGGTGTTAGGTCAGAACAGCCTCACAGCAGGGCAAGGGCGCAGTGACAGGAAAGTCCCCAGACGAGCATGAGTGGGTGGTTGCCTCCCTAGCCAGTGCAGGAGCCCCTCGCTCTGGAGTCTCGCAGCGCGAGGCTGGAGCAGGGAGCCCTGCAAGGAGGCTTCTGGAATTCTGGCACAGCCTCAGTGAGCAGCTGCTCCCCAGCCGCCTGTGGAGGTTGTAGGTGTGGAGGCCTCTGTGTAGGTCTGTGGGCGAGGCCTCTCTGGGTAGGATCAGCAGGCCCATGGCTGGTAGTACAGGCACAGGAGAGGGACCACCGCAGGGCCACGGCCGAGGTCCATTTCAGATAGGGACCGGCTCAGAGCAGGAGGAAAGAGTTGTACATTCCAAAGGTGAGATCTACCGGAGGTCCCACAGCTGGTAAGTAGCAGAATTGGAACTTGAACCTGGAACCTGTGCCACAGGCAGCAACTCCATGGTGGGTGATAAGAATGGAGTGGGCAGGACTGGGCCTTCCCACACTGAGGGACCTGGAGCTCTGAGTCTTGCTTCCCCCACTCGTGACATGGGGATCCAAGCACTTCTGTCCTCATGGGACATGAGAGGATCTCAAGGGACCTGGGGCAAGGAAAGGCTGTGGACAGAGCCCTATAAATGTGGGGGTGCCTTTGTGTTCCCCTCCCCATTATCAACTGCTTGCCCTTCCAGGAATTGGTCACGGTTTGAGGAAACTCAGCTGCCTGTGTTGTCCCCTTTGCTTGGCTTAGCCCAGGAATCTCGTCCCTGCCGTCTGAGTACGTTCCAGTTGCTAGAACAGAATACCATAGACCAGGTGGTTTCTTTCTAATGTTTCTGGAAGCTGGGAAGTCCAATATCAAGGTGTCACGAGATTTAGTGTCTGGCGAAGGCCCACTTTGTGGTTCATAGACAGCTGTTTCTTGCTTTCCTCACATGTTAGAAGGGGGAAGGATCTCTCCAGGGTCCTTAATCAGGACTCCAGTCCCCTTCACAAGGGGCTCTGCCCTCATGACTTAATCACATCCCACAGAGCCCACCTCCAAATACCAACTCCAAATCCTGGGATTAGCCTTCAAAATATGAATTTGGGGGTAACACAGATAATTCTGTCTCTAGCACTGGCTGACCATGGCATCTTTGGGGAACCTTAGAGGGAGAGGCAGGGCTTGAAGAAACAGGGCCCATGGGCCACGGAAGGGTGGGTGACTCCTGGAGCCGGGAACCCGGGGAGCCAGCTGCAGAGACACCCCTAGGGAGGAGGCAGGCAGCAGGGAAGGAAAGGTACCCAGTACTCCAGAAGAGGCCTGTGAATCTGTCTCTCAAATCAGTCAACCAGCTGGCAGCTTGTCTCCAGGCCTGGTGGATTGGGCATGGGCCTTGCTGGCAGTGCAACAGAAGTGGTAGGAAACCACTGATCTGTGGGCCGACCCCAGGTGTGGGCACTGAGGATAGGTTAGTGGGTCAGAAAATGGTGTGGCTGAGGATCACGGGTTCCTGAGGGTGGCAACTCCAGGGATCTCTGGGAAGTTCGTGACTGGGGTCCCTCTGTTTATTTATTCTTTTTTTTAATTTTTGTTTTTTAAGTTTATTTGTGTAAGTAATCTCCACACCCCACATGGGTCTCGAATCCATGACCCCAGGCTGCTCTAATTGAGCCGGCCAAGTGTGGGGGTCCCTCAGTTTAAAGAAGAGACCCTTTCAGAGGCATGGTCATGCCTCTGCAGGCCGACCGAGTGCCTCTCTGGAAGTTTGGGTTGAGAACCCGTGGCTTTGCTGCACACTCCTTCCCTGAAGTGGATGGCTCTCTATCCTTTCATATTGGGAGTCTAATTTGCTTGTCAAATTTTACTAACGCAAGATACCACCTCTTCCCCCTCACACAGCAAGACTGTTCTGATGAACTCTCTGGGGTCCCCAGAGAGGCTGACCTGATGGCAGGACAGCTGGGGGTCAGCTCCGATGGGGACCCCGTATTGCAGATTACTGAGAACAGAACAGGGTCTGCTCCCCTCCCTGCTGGCCTCTGCATCCATCCCTGGAGGGCACTGCGGCTAACATGTCCTGAGCCAGGGGCCGGTGTGCATGATCAAGGGTGGCAGACGGGATGGGGGTAGAGGGCAGAAGGGGTTTCCATGCCGGGCCCCCGGGTACGGCTGACTCGAGCTGCATTCCTCCCTGCTCCTCCACCCCCATCCATTGCTGGATCCGTGGCAGCCATGGGGACACTTGCCTGAGATTTGTGGAGCCCCAAGCAGTTGGCAGAGGCAAAGAAGTAATTGGTTCTGACAAACCACATTCGGCCCCAGGGGCAGCAGGAGCAGCATTGACCATGACCAGGCAGGAGACAGAGGCTCAGCCCGACCTCCCTCCACCTTCTCTGAGCATTGCTCTCCTGTCCTCAAGAGCAGAGATGGAGAGTTTGGAGAATGTTACAGAAGCCTGAACCTCCCATCTTTTCCATACTTTGCTCCCAGGCCTGAGACCTGCCCTGTGGCTCTGCAGGGCAGCTGGCTGACTTCTTACGAGTATGTGGGCTGAGGCTAGGGGATCCTGGACGGACTCCTCAGCCCACTCCTTGTTCATCCTTGGGTTCTCATCAGTCAGGAAGCCCCAAGACTTGAGCGTTCTAGTCTCAGGGTGTGGGGTTTGGAGCTGGGCCCCCTCGAAGAGGTTGTACAGTCCGGGCGGAGAAGCAGGCTGCACACACACGGGGGTGGGGGCACACATACATACTCGCCTGTACCCCGAGGCTGGCCAGGAGTGTTGCTTAGCTAGTGACTGCTCAGTGGACAGAGAAGCAAAGTGGCAGGCATCTGAGGACCAAGAAGGGGGAAACCAGGGCTCTGATTGTCCCACAGGACCATGGGAAGCACCCGGTCCCCCATGGGGAAACAGAGCCAGTGCATCAAGGTAGACCTTCAGTGCCAAAAGCCCTGGGAGAGGTAGGCTTGCATGGGATCTGCCAGGCTTGGCCCTACATAGACGGTCTCCAATTACTCTTTGTGGGGGATGGAGGGTACAGGGGCCTTGAAGAAGGGCCCAGGAGAAGAGCTCGCTGCAAGGTGTGTTGGCACCCAGATGTCACGCTGGGGTGGGGGAGACTGGGCTGTTCCAGAGTGACTTGAAGGCCTGGCCAAGGTATGTGGCCTACACAGGGAGAATGGGGAGACTTTCGGCCTCCCGGCCATCCCTGTGCCCTCCCCATCCCCACTAGACACCCCAGCTTCTCTTCCTAGTGCACTTGCCATTCTCCTCATTCACCTCCAGGCCTCACCCCGTTTTAAACCCAGCCCATAGCTCCCTCCCCCAGGAAGCCCTCAAGGTCAGCCCTGAGGTCCACAGTGTTCAGTGCACCCCACTCCCTTCAGCTTTTGCATCCTTTGGGTATGCACGGAAGGCAGGAGCTGCCAGGAGCCTTTTGTGGGCATTCTATGGGGTAGGGAGATTGTGACCAGAAGGCAGGGCCCTGCCCAGGCCTCCCCAGGGTCCACCTGAACACGGCAGTCAGACCTAGAAGGCAAGCAGCCCCTACTCCCCCACTGGGATTCTTGGTCCCTTGACTCACTGGGAGATGCCTCTCTGACCTGCGGAGGCTCATGGAAGTAGAGCTCGGGAGAGCACATGTAGGCGAGAGAGGACAGGAGTGCGACGGGGAATGGGGCTCTGTGTGCACCTGGGAGAGCCCCTGCCAATCTGCGTGCATGCTTTGTGGGGGGTGTGACCAGGCAAGTGTGTCCACACACGCGTGTGTACGTGGCTGAGCCCTGTGTGGAGGTGCACACGGGCACACTTACAGAGCAGGGTGGGATGGTGAGGAGGCAGATGCCGGGAGTTCTGTGTCACCCGAGCAGGCGAGAACTACTTAACTGGTTAATTAGTGAAGCTGAGAAATCTCAGTTGTGGGTGAGGAAGAAGCTCGTCTTCACACCCGCCACCTTCCCGTGCACCGTAAACATGTCCCCAGTGACTCCATGCCACCGTGCGCAGCAGCCCCGCAGGGGCACAAGGTGCCAGTGGGCTGTGTCTCAGTGTCCTGGCACCCCAGTGTGTCTGCATCCCGGGATGGCTGCTCAATCAGGTGGCCCTTCTTTGGAGAGTGCAGGCCTGGTGCAGGCCGTCCTTGTCCCCAGTACAGTGCACAGAAAGGCTGGGGGGTGGTGAGGCCACAGAGACATTGTTCCCATTTCACAGATGAGGGCGCTGTGGCGGTGAAGGGGTGTGGGCAGGAGCCTCCTTTCCAGGTCTTGGGCATCCTGGTGAGGGAGCATAGCTCTTCCCGCCCTCCCGGGACTGAAGTGTTACTTTCTGGAGGCAGCCGAACAGTTTGGGTGCCTGCAGGCTCAGAGGAGAACTAAAGCTTTCTGTAGCCCCTGACAGACCTCTACCCGCTTAAAACCACCAGGTGCTTTGTCACCAGCTGGGCCTGATTCCAAACCCCACCCCCCCACCCCTGCCCTCCCGGCCTGCTCAACACTTCCCCTCTGCCATCCTCCCATGCACCCCGGCTTCTGCAGCCCCACGGCCGCCTCTGTTCTGAATCCTCCATCCAAGTGCAGCTCCTGAGGTGCTAATGGGGTTTGTGGGGCTTGGCTCTGAGCCCCAGAGTCTCCTGGATGCCAGCTCCCCACTCTCCTGCTGCCCCACAGACCCCGGGCCCCTCTGCTGCCTGCGCTGTCTTTGCACGCAGGGAGACCCGGAAGCTGGGTCAAGTGGCAGCCACTTGCCTCTTGATCAGGTGTTGACGGAGGAGCCTTCATTATGCTCCATCTACAGGCACAGAATAAATTGGTGTGCAGTGAATTTATTCTTTTTAAAGAGGGACTTTCACACTGGGGAAAACTTTTTTAAAAGAACATTTATATAAAAAGCAATTACCATGCCGGTAATTTTTACGTATTCTCTCCCTTCCACCGCTGCCTTTGTGTTTTGAACGTGACCGCCTCCTGGGCAGCTGCAGCCTAGCTCCCTGGCCTCGGGCTACAGCTTCCCCGCCTGCTGGAGTGCCTCCTCCTCCGGGAAGGCTCCCAATGCAGGCAGGGCCTGGGCCCAGTAGGGGTCCAGGCTCCAGAGCACGGCTGGGTGGATTTATGTTCAAAACTCGGGTGCTTTGGAAATTTCCTCCTGCATGCATCTCTGTCCCAAGGTTGCTCCAATTCCAGGGCTGGTGCAGCCCTTCCAGGGCCCCTCTTGGCAGCATTGAGCACTTAGAGGCACCTGCTTCTCAGCAGTGTCACAGCCCGTTCGTGATGGGGGAGGTGGTGGTGTGGGAACAGGTATTTTCTTTCCCAAGGAGCCACTAACGGGCACCCTGCTTCCCCAGCCATTATTGCTCTCACACTCGATGCATTATGTAAATTGTCTCCGTTGCTAAGTGGTGGAGGAGCTGCTCAGGGGGAACGGAGGTCTGGAGCCTTCTGGTGGGGGGGGGGGCAAGCGGGGAGGCAGGAGACTGGTTCTGAAAACTCACTGCTCCATATCAAGGAGGGTCTGACAGCCCCCCAGCTCAGACTGGGACCTCCAGGGCTTGCACACTGTCTCCCTCTTTGACCACAGCTTTGTGAGGGTGCTGGCGGCACCACCCAGCAGACTGGGGCTCCCAGGAAGCTGGGGAAATCTTTCACTGGACAGGACCATCAGATTTGACCTTTCCCTCTCGCCTCAAAGTGGCTTCCATGATAGGGCACGTGCCCCTTTGCTGCCCAAGGAGGCATGCTTCTGCCACCTGCCCAAGTCTCACCAGTAGCACCTAGGACCACAGAGCCTCCTGAGAAACCCTTGGCAGAGCCGGAAAAGGTCGCGTCCATCCTTGGGGCTGGGTGACCCACCGCCTGCGCCCTGGGGCTCTGGCGGCTCCTTTGGCAGTGAGGCATGATGAGGTACCTAAGGGGCACGAAGGTTCCTGGGTGGAGCAAGGCCTGGGTGATGGAGGGGGCTCTCGCATGGTTCTCGCCGGGCTATCAGTCCTCCCTTTGGAGTCACAGACCGGGAGGTCTGGGTCCAATGTCTTGTTCCCTGTTCTCTGTTCTCTGAGGGCTCTGGATTGCCTCCAGCTGAGTCCAACTCTCATCTAAGCTTATACTTTGTATGCAGCTCCTCCATGGTGGTCTCACGCCTGCCCTCCCTCAGACTGGGAGTCCCCCTGGGGTGGATGTTTGTCCTGTGCAAGGAGGCCAGTGGGTTGAAAAATTGCGGGTTTTCACATTTGCCGGGAAATTACATGAGTTGGGGATTCCGGGGAGCGGATGAGAATTTGCACAGACGTATGTAGCTCACCCAGCCCCACTTCTCAGGCTGTCCCTTTCCTCCCCAGCCCTCCCCAAGCGTGGCTGCTTGTGAGTCTGGGTGACTCACCCCGGGGCTGGTTTAAACAGAGGTCAGGGCAAAGGTAGTGAGTGTACAGCGCTGCACAGATGTTGTGGAAGACGGGGAACTTCCTCCCCGCCCGGCTTCGTCCCCCACTGCGGGCTGCTGGCCCTCACCTTGCTTTCTGATTACCCCCAACTTTGGAGAAATGTGGAAGTGGGGGTGTGGGTTAACCAGACCGGGGTCACCAATACTAAATGGGTGTTTTGGCCTAAGGAGCCAGGTCTGTGTCCTCAGCTGATCCGGGAACTGAAACCTCGAACTGTCTTCATTTGCTGGAAGAGTAAACAGAGGTGGTGGTGATGTCAACAGAGCATCATATCGTCTTCGCCCTTTGAGGGGCCCGCAGCTCCAGGCCAGAGGCTGGAGTCCAAGCAGTCAGTCCCCTGTCACCAACTCCTCTGCCTACGTTATCTTTTCTCCTTTCTTCCTTCTCCCACGTCCCCTTCCTTCCTCCCTTTCTTAATATTTTTTTCTTTTTCTTACCTTTCTAGATGAATTGTTTTTAAAGATTTTATTTGAGAGAGAGAGATGACAGAGGGAGAAGCTGACTCCCAGCTGAGCAGGGAGCCCGATGTTGGACTCAATCCCAGGACCGTGGGATCATAACCTGAGTCAAAGAAAGACGCCTAACGCACGCAGGCGCCCCTCTAGGTGGATTTTTAAAGTCAGGGTTTTAAAATTGGCATCTTGGGGCACCTGGGTGGCTCAGTGGTTAAGCGTCTGCCTTCGGTGCAGGCCATGATCCCATGGTCCTGGGATCCAGCCCCGCATATGGCTCCCTGCTCAGCAGGAAGCCTGCTTCTCCCTCTCCCACTCCCCCTGCTTGTGTTCCCTCTCTCACTATGCCTCTCTCTGTCAAATAAATATATAAAATCTTTAAATAAAATTTAAAAAATAATAAAATTGGCATCTTGTACGCACACGGTGTAATGCCGTAGTTTCACCAGGCATGCTGTTAGTGGCGCAGCAGCCCCTCCTCTCCATTTCCAACTCCCCAGAGGCTGTCACTTTCTAATCTCAGAGCTTGGTATCTTTAAATGACATACTTATGTCACTACTTCATGATTGTTCCATTTTAGGCATTATCCACGGACAAGCTCTGAGGGAGAGGAGCACTTAGCTCTTCGCACTCCCCCTCTTAGCACAGCCCCACCCCTCACTCTCCCATCCCCCTCACAGGGTCCTGCGGGTGGGTCAGGACTCTGGGTTGATACTGTCTTCCCTTGGGCAAATGCTCTTCAGAACTGTAACTCAGAGTACACACTTTGGGGTACAATTTTTACATTTTTTTCCCTGCAGGTTAATAACTGTCTGGCGCCTGCTTCATTGTCGGTGAACCTTTGCTAAAGCTGCCCCAAATTCCCTGCCCTTCTCTCTGACCTCTTGTCATACGTACAGGTGCACCTGGGGTTCTGTCCCATAAATCGCCCGGGGAAGTCTCACCAGGAACCTCCCGATTTGCTCCTGTGAACACCGCCCGCTCTCCCAGCCTGCGGCTCAGACTATGCCTGGGATCTCCCTCACCTGTCATCTGGGTTGGAATCCCTTAGTCCTGGATGCCCTGGGCTCCACTTCCTTGGTTTCTGATGTGCTCCCTCATTTGGGTAGAGAGGATTTTCAGTTGGCTTCTTGAGGGACGGTACATGGGAGCCAGACTTCTGAGACTTACACATCTCAGAAAGCTTGCCCTCTCCCCTATGTTTGGTAGAGGTTGAAGTTGGGTGTGCAAGTTCAGCGTGGAAACCATTCCCAAGGCAGTGCCCCATTCCTTCCAGCTTCTCTGAGTTGCTGTGGAGAGACCCAGAGTTTTATCTCTAGAAACGTCCTCCCTGTGCCCAGTGTTTAGAAGTTCCACATTGCTATACCTTAGTGGGGTTTATTTTCACTGCTCACCACTCAGTAGACATTTCAAACTGGATGCTTGTGTCCTTCAGTTCTGGAAAGTTTTCTTGAAAGATTTCTTTAACTGTTTCCTCCTTAATATTTTCTCTGCTTTCTAAAACCTTTAATTCAGACCTTTTTCTTTTTTTCTCCTTTTTCTCTGATTTTCCATCTCTGTGGTTTTTTTAATCAGCAGATTTCTTAATTTTATCTTCCAACCTTTCTATCAAGTTTTTTTTTTTCAAGGTCTTATTTATTTATTTGAAGAGAGAGAGAGGAGGAGAGGCAGACTCCCCAGTGAGCAGTGAGCCCGATGGGGGACTCAGTCCCAGGACCCTGAGATCATTGACTTGAGCTTAACCAAGGCAGAGGCTTAACCAACTGAGCCACCCAGGTGCCCACCTTTCTATCAAGTTATACATTTTGTTACCATGTTTTTTATTTTCAGGATCTCTTTTTGGTCCTTTTTAAAAAATATTATCTAGCTCTTATTTCGTGGTTGCCACAGTGTCTGTTAGCTCTCTGTGAATGACAGTATTATAGCTTAAAAAAAAAACCATAAACCTCCTTTAGGGGCCCCTGGCTGGCTCAATCTGTAGAGCATGTGACTCCTGATCTAGAGGTCGTGAGTTCAAGCCCCATATTAGGCATGGAATGTATTAAACACACACACACACACACACACACACACACACACACACAGAAACTCCTTTACTTTGAGATAATTTTAGACTTACGGAGAAGTTGACAAAATAGCACAGAAATTCCCTAACGCTTCACCCAGTTTCCTCTAACATTATCATGTTGCATAACCATAGTACAAGTACCAAAGCTCAGGAGAAACTGACGTTGGTACACTACTGCCAAGCAAAGGGAAGACTGTATTCGGCTTTTACCAGTTTTTGCACTAGTTCCTTTCTCTATACCAGGATCCCACACTGCCTTTCCTTGTCACATCACCTTAGGCTCCTCTAGTGCGTGACAGTTTCGGGGTCTCTTTCATGATCTTGGCACTTTTTAAAAAATACTTGTCAGTTATTTTGTTCAATATTCCTCCATTTGTGTGTGATGTTTTCCTGAGTAGACCGAGGTTATGTATTTTAAGGAAGACCCCTGTAGGAATGAGGTGTCTTTCTCAGTGTATTGTATCAGGAGTACTTGTTGTCAGCGTGATTGGTGATGCTAATTTTGATCATTTGGCTAAGGTGGGTTGTGCTTCCTTCCCCCACTGCAAAGTTGCTATTTTCTCTTTGTAATTAACAAATCTCTTGGGAGATGCTCTGAGGTCATACAAATATCTAGATTCTCAAACTTTCGTTCATTCATATTAGTATCCTTTGATGGGTCTTGCCTGCAGCTGTTATTACTGTGGTGTTCTAATGGTGTTTTCCTATTCTGTCATTCCTTCTCCATTTATTAATCAGAATTCTTCCGTAGGGGGAAAAACTGTCCTTTCTTCCCTGTTTTACTTATTTATTCAGTTACCTATATCTGTGTTGACTCAGGAATACTTACTCTGTGGATTATGATTCATTATTATCATTATTTATTTTCTTGCCCCAATTATTCCAGCTTTGGCCATCGGGAGCTCTTCCAAGTTGGCTCCTCTGTCCTTTGACGTGCTCCTCTCCTTATCCCAGCACTTGCTTGCTTTCTGTTGCAACAAGACACTCCACGCTCATCTTGTATCTTCTCTAGAATCGACCACTTCCCCCAAGGAATTCTGGTTCCGCTTTTATTGGCACATGGTATTTAGACATTAAGATCTGTGTGCTGAGTGTGCTCGTGGGGTGAGGCTGCTTTGATGCCCTCTCATGATCAGAACTGGGAAATGGGAAATATATGTGTGTCTGTTACCCACGTGTACACACGTATCTATGATTAACTTCATTTATCTGTACAGATATTCGAAACTGTGGCTTTGTACTGAAACCCCTGACTCCAGTGCCGTGCAAAAGCTTCATTCCTCCTTCCCTCTTTGGTGACTTCCTTTTCCCAACAGTGAGAAACCTGGTTCTCCTTATCTATATTTACTTAGTTCTTCAACCCCAGCATGCACAATTTATGGCATTTTTTTTTTTTTCCATTTCCGTGGCCTTATGTAGCCCAGGTTCCTCCAGGTACTTTTTGTGTGGTCTCTGACTCCTATGGGCCTATCTCCCCTCTGCGTTTGGGGTTCCATGTGGTCTACTCCTATTCAAGCAGACCGGAGGTTCTGTGATAGGAACCGAGAAGTGGGGTTCACACCCTCTAACTCTCACCAAAGCACCAGAGAGTGGGGCTCTGGGTGTGGATGTGAGAGCTCCAGGCACAGGGGCTGCAGTGAGGGGACGGGGTTCACGGGCTTTGGTTTCATTGTGGGTAATCTGGCTAATGGCCCTCCTGGCCTGCAGTTTCCCAGGGAAGTTTCTTTCAGCCTTCCATTTGGGGTTTCAGGGCTTACTCTTACCACATGAACCTACTGTGGGCACAAGTGAGCCTTGCAGGGCTGGCTGAGTCCATCACCATGGTCCGTCTGCCTCCAGCTTCCAGATGTTGTTTTTGGCACCTCCTCCATGTTTTCTTTGACTCATGGGTTTTTGCCATTTTAAAGAACCTTTTCCTGTGGTTTCGGGGAGCTTTGAGAAAGAGGAGAAGGTCAGTCCACTAGGCACCCACCACCCCCGCCATGCTCCTGTAGCAGCTGAACCCTTACCGTTTACTCAGTGAAATCCATGCCAGGCCCTGGCCAGTGAATGAATAAGCAGGAGGTTCTCTGCCTGGTGGAGGCGGCAGGCAGGCAGGGCCTCCTGACCTCCGTCTCACTACCCCTGACCCTCCACGTGAGTCCTGCTTCCTGCTCAGGGCTCCAGAGAACACAGTTTGAGAACTGCTGCTCTGTGCCTGGGAGAACGTCTAGGCTAGGAGTTAGCATCAGGGAACAGAGGAGGGGATTTAAGAAGACAGAAAGGCAGGGGGCTCAACACGGAACCTGAGCAGCCCGGTTCTCTCCCTATGATCAGGTGCCCCCTCGGAGCAGTTGGATGCCCCAGCTGGCCTGGCTTACACAGCCAGCAGTGGGAAAGAGCTTTGTGGATGAAGTTCTGCCTTGATGGACAGCATGGCCACTGTTCCTTGGGGGGGGGGGGGGTGCCCCCCCCACCTCCAGCACTGTCTTTGGGCTCAGGAAGGGTGACCGAAGGCTCCTGTGACCAGGGCAGGGCATTTCCCTGAGCCTAGCTGGTGACTGAGGGCTCAGCTCCCAAAGACTCCTGCTGTTCTGAGTGAGTGAGTCTTCTCTTGAGCTCATCCTCATGCCTCCAGGCCTCCCCGGGGCCATCCCCTTGCCCTACTTGCTCCGTCTGCCTGTAGTGTCTTCTTCAACTTGTACCTGTTAAAATCGAGCTTCTCCTGAGGCTGGCTGAGTGGGGCCCTGCCCCTCAAGGGTGATTAGATGCAGTGAAGCCCCTCACGATCAGGTGACCTGAGCCTCAGTTTCCTCATCTGTAAAAGAGAGAGGATTGCCTCTACCCTCAGAGTCATGCAGAAGTAATGAAAGATGTGGAGTTGCTGTGGGTGACAGACCCAAGCCCCATGGATGCTGAGGCAGCCGCAGAGGGATGTGGAGCTGTAGTGGCAAGAGCTGGATGAGGGACCAAAGCTAGAGAGGGAGAGGCAAAGGCCGGACTGGGATGGAGGGAAGAGAGAGACTAGACCCAGGCCAACAGCTGGAGCAGGAGGCAAGGACTGGCTGTGAGGGCACAGGTGGCCAGTGTACCAGGGGGCCGAGGGATGGACTGAAGAGCCAGTGCAGAGGGTCCCAGGGGCAGAGGGGAGATGAAGCTACCACCTTTCTCAGCCCTACAGATAGGGCTGGGCAGTGCAGCCAGTGCCTTCTAGAAGCAGGCCTACAGGCTATTTTTGAAAAGCTCAGAGCAAGGTTATGGAGTAATTTTTTGCAGCTGCTGGTTACCAGGAAAGATATTCTTATGAAAGGAGGTCTCAGTTCCAACTTCCCTGATGGCATTTCGGGAGACCGGGCAAGCTGGACCACCCGCCAGAGCCTGACCGTACTGCTTTGTGTCCTGCTTCATTCTCCAAAGGAGGGAGGAGGGGACAGAAGGCACTTCTGGACTCTGAGGAGGTTGCAGTATTCTTGGGGAGCTCATGAAGAGCATTGTGAAGGGCATGGGACTGGGTCAGGGACCAGGTCCTGGCCTCGGCTGTGCCTCTTCTGACCTCTGCAGGGTGGCCCTGGGCACTTGACCTTTCCCTCCCTCTTTTCCCTGTTTTTGAGTTTTCTCAGGTCGGGGACAGGACAGTCCATGCTCCTGGTTTGGGGCAGGTGGGTAAGGAGGAAGGACAAGTGGACAAAGGTGGAGAGGTAGGGCTGAGTAAGGAGGGGCTGAGACTGTGCTGGGCAGACCTGGAGGGCAGCCGAGTTCCTGGCAAGTCCTCAGTCCCCTCGGATCCTCTTGGCCCATCCCTGAGGAAATCGAGGGTCCAAAGAGGACAGGGACAGGCTCTCAGCCACACAGCAAAGCTGGTGGCAGAGCTGGGGCCAGAACACAGGTGTGCAGACCCCATCCTAGCCCAGTGGGTAAAAATGGGGAAATTACAATGTCATTCCAGCCACAGTAGGCAAGACACATCTGTGTGGCAGACCAATTCGGACAGACCTGTGCCCCCTGAATGTGCGAGACTTTTCCCTTCCCCACCCCACCAGCCTTTGTCCCTTCTTGCCCTGGACAGCTTTTGTTTCTCAGAAACTATCTCTGGAGACTCAGGTTTGGTGCTAATTAAAACCCATCAGCCTCCTTTCTGCAGAGGCCAAACCCCTCCTCTGTTACTATCTGACCCCGGCTTAGTGGCAAGAGCTGGCTGTTCTTCTCCATCACTTCTAGCCTTGGGCAAGAAAACTCCACCTCTCTGTGCCTCAGTTTCCTCATCTGTAAAGCAGAGTAACACTCCCCATCCTGCCTCCTGGGGTGTCACAAGGTTTAAAGGACACATACCATACATGTCACTTGGTCTGGGGCTGCAGGCACTAGGAGCCTTGAATGATGGGCCAGAGATGACCTGGGAGTCAGTCAGAAGTGGCTGCTTCTTGGCAGTGGGGACAGGCCCGGATGGATGGGGGCAGAGCGTGGTGAGGATCGGCGGGGGGAGCATGCAGGCCCGAGTGTCTGTTTTGCTGATTGCTCCTTTTGCTTTCAAGGAGATTAAACTATTTTTAGTCTGCGCCACTGCTGGTGAGACGCCGGAGGAAGCCTTTCCATCGCTGAGATTTTCTAGAAGCTGCCAAGTGTGGTCTTCAATTTGATTCTGGGAGCCTCCCCAAGCAGGCGGGAGGGGACGTCACCGTCTGGGGGTGGTGGGGACATGCGGGCTTGTGGTTGCTCCCTGAGGTCCTTGCTGGGCTAGTCGTTGGAGCTATGTGGCCCTGGACTGCGGGGAGGGAGTAATCTGATGCGCCCGATGTTTGTAACGCTGTGTTTAAAAAAAGTAATTTATTTTCTAATTATTCCTTGTCTTGCATAACCGTGCATCGCCAAAGTGTCGCTATTTAAAATATTTATCTCTCCACGCCGCAGGAGCAGCCCTGGAGCGTGGAGAGGGAAGAAATAAAAGTCCGCGTGCTGGTCGCAGGCATATTACTTTGACTCGTCCTGGCGGCTTTGACGTCTCCCTGTAAATTCATTTATTTTTCATTAGGATGTTTCTGAGCCTGTGGCCCCCAGAGAGCCAGAGTGATTACGCTGTTCATCTGTGAGAGAGGCAACAGAGAGGTGCTCGCGGACTGAGCTCCACCAAATATGTCCCGTGCTCCATCGCCGGGGCCCTGGGCAAGAGTCTGAGTGAGCGTGTGGCTGGGGTGCACGTGTACGGTGGATTTGTGGTGCCAGGCTGCATGGCTCTGGGGGTGCCCCATGGCCAGGGACTTTGGCCATCAGTTCGATAGAGAAACCGAGGCTCAGAGAGAGTCTGCTGTGGAGTGGAATCACCTCACCAGCAAAGTGGGCATTAAGCCTGTGGCCTGTTCAATCCCAGGGGCTTAAACCTTCTCTGTAGCTCGTCAGGCTTTGAGATTGGGATCAGGGAAATCTGGGTAGCTTCAAAGAGGTACACACATCCCAGAGGGTTGAGCACAGGGCCCATGGCTTCCCAGCACACAGGATGGGGCCTGACTCTTCCGCCGGATTTGCCCCACCCTGGGTTGCGGGACCCAGTTGTGTTACTGAGGCCGTAAGCATCCGGGACTGGAACAGCAGCCCGGTGGGGCCGGGACCAGACCCGGCTCCTCCTTCACTAACAGCCTCTTTTCCAATCAAAAAAAAAATTTTTTTTAAAGCTCACTGAATCTAAGAGAGGGTTTTATGCTGAATTTTAAAATACCTTATTTTTTCCAGTCTCTAAACTACTAATCTCCCGGGCTGAGGGATTCTGGGACAAAGGCGAGGCCTCGAAGTGGAAATCTATAAAATTAGCTTCGGCAGTATTAGTGTTTGCAGTTGGAGATTGAAAAATTGCTTTCCCAGGGTCTGATTGGAGGCTCCACTCTCCTCAGGGAAGAGGCAAGAACTCAGCCCAGAGACACCCGGGAGGGCAGGCTGGGGGCGACCGAGGGACAGATGCCGGGAGGCTGTTGTGGGGTTCAGAAAAGCTTCTCCCAAGGAGGCCCCCTCCTGGGGTCTGTGATCTGGGCCTGCTCTCCAGAGCGCGTGCTGGGGTGAGTGTATCCTCTGCCTGAGTCCTCCTTATCAGGGCACAGTTTCTCCAGAGCTCGGGGTACACAGCAGGTGCCAAGTAAATGCGGTGGAGCCCAGCTGGGTCCCTTCCCCTTTTCCTCCTGAGAACCCCTGGTTCCCCCGACCTCCGCTCCAGTTCTCCCACACAATGTGGGGGAGGGAGGCTTCCGGAACCTGACTGAGGGGCCAGCTCTGGTGCCTGTGGGTGCACCCGCCTGTGTGGCCCATCAGGCCTCTTGTGTGCTTGATTGCCTCTGATTGGCTGCAGCTGAATTCAGCAAAAGCTATTATTTGCCCTTGATGAGCCAATCAGATGGCCTCATTGGCCATTCAGAGCAGGCACCGGAACCTGAGGGGAGATGGGACCCAGGGAGCGGAGGCAGGGTAAAACAGATGCAGGACCTGAGCCTGATCTGTGTCCACCTTGACCTTCACACAGATCACACCTCCCTTCCCTGACTCATCACCCCAAACCAAAGCTCCACACCCCCCATTAGGCCCATTGCCTAGCCTTTGCCCTCGCTGTTCCCTCTTCCTGAAGCACCTTTCCTTGCAGATCTACCAGCCTGAACACCAGATCTCCTCCTTGGAGCACCTTTCTACCTCTCCAGGCCAAGATGAGCTATCTCCTGCAAGCTCCCCAAGCCTGTTGCCTGCCCCTGTCTCTTGCTACGGCGGGAGTAATGGAGGTCATGGGGCTGGTGGGCAAGGAGATTCAGACAGACTGGAGCTCGAACTCTGATTTGCCCCTTTCTAGCTCTAGGACCTTGGACAAGCTAGTCCCCCTCTAGAGCTTTGGTTTCTCCACCTATAAAAGGGCCTCATAATCCTACCTCCTGGAGGGGGTGGGGCCTGAACATGGGGTTGCTGGTGTGAAGTCAGGCCTGGGGGGCTGGAGTCCAGCAGCTGCTATGACAGGCCTTGAGCCTCTGCAGGCTGGCCTGGGGCTTGACACTGACAGGGACAGACAGCCTGGGTCCTGTGTCTTAGGTCATGTTCCTGGGAAACAGGCTCTGAGACACTACAATTTGCAAACAAAAGGTTAATTTGAGGGGAGGGGATGCTCTGGAAAACAACACTTGTAAGGGGATGTATGGAACAGGACTGGGCAGGGAGAGAAGCCAACCACAGGCAACTGAATGGTGGTCTCAGCCTGCCCCATGGAGGGGCTCTGGGTCCGGGATGGCTCTTTGGAGATGTCCTAATTTGAGGCTGGGGTCCTAGCCTTTGTATTCTGCACAGTCCCATCACTGGATGCAGGCTGCTGCTGGAGAGGGGGTGTGACCGCAGGTGAGGTGGCTCCCTTCCAGCAGGGGAGAGTCCCACATTAGACTCCGCTGTGGGTCCTCAGACCCTGGCCAGTGAGGAATGAAAGCTGATTCTGAGAGGAAATCCACAGCAGTATCTAGAAGAGCCCGCCTCTTGAGTCACTTGGACCCCTTGCTTTGGAGAGTTAAGTTTTCCCCATGTAGGAACTCAGTTGCTCCAGAATTCTGGCTGGTCCCTTTACTGGGAAACTTGCAAGACAAAGGACAGTGAGATGAGCTATTCCCTCCAACATAAAAGCCAGAGTTGGTCCGCATGCTGTCCCTCCCTCCCTCCCCACCCACCCTAGATTCCTCTCACCCTGACCCAGACCCTTCATCCGAGATGGCTTTGAGCCCTGCCCACTCTGCCCCTCACAGGCCATGGCTGGTGCCCTTGTTCATCCTTTGCTAACACTTAGACATCTGGTAGTACAAAGAGACGTCCCAGTGGGTTGCCTGGGTGTCTGATGTGTATTTCCCTAGCCCCGGATCTCCTGATAATGAGAATCAATTACCTTTCCGTGGCTGCTGCTCTCCTGGCTTCAGGAGTCTGAAGTGACCAGCCAGCAGCTGAAACTTACAGCGAGACTCTCACTGTGTTCCTGGTGATAACATTCCCTCTCCAGGAACCAGGATTTGTAGATTCACAGAGCTTAAAAATCAAAGTGATTGGAAGCCAAAATTCCAAGTGAGTGAGTGAGGGGAGTGAAACCACTCCAACTTCAGCCTCTTGGTCCCTGAACCTGTGTGTTCTTGCCTATTAGGGACGTGGCACTTAGAATGCTTCTAGGCTGAGGGTGAGTACCACCTCCTTGTTCTGGCTAGACATCATCTCCAACCCGGTGGCTTTGCTGTGCCTCAAAGAACATTCCACGCAAGAGAACTGTAGACATGTCCATACAGAACCTGTACGCCAATGTTCATGGCAACATGATTTGGAAGATTGTTTAAAAATGGAAACAACCCGGGACGCCTGGGTGGCTCAGTTGGTTGGGCAGCTGCCTTCGGCTCGGTTCATGATCCCAGCGTTCTGGGATCGAGTCCTACATTGAGCTCCTTGCTCGGCGGCGAGCCTGCTTCTCCCTCTGCGTCTGCCTGCCACTCTCTCTGCCTGTGCTCACTCTCTCTAATAAATAAATAAAATATTTTTTTAAAAAATGGAAACAACCCAGATGCACAAATAAAATCTGTGATATATCACCATGTAATGGAATGTTACTGAGCAGTAAAAAGGAATGTAGTTCTGATACACCCTATAATGCGGACAGACCTTGAGAACAGTGTGCCAAGTGAGACGCCCATCACAGATGGTCACCACCACGCACAGATCTTCAGATTTCAGGTCCATGCCCATAGGTCAATCCGCGTGCCTCTTGACCAGGCTTTCTTGTCCCTGATCTTCCAGACTTCCTTCGTTTTGGCACTCAGTCAAGATGATTATCACTTTCTGTGACATATTCTGGACATATTCTTACTATTCTTTACCTTTTATACAAGGTGGATCACCAGGTATTCTGCCATTTTTGCTCTGTGGGAGGATTTCTCCTTTGCGCCATCTTTTGGGCCATCCCTGAGTGGGGCATAATATAGCTGCTATTTTTAGCTCATATCAGCATATCAAGCGGACCCATCTGAGAATAACCTCAATCTTCTTCCTCCCCCGTCCATTGATCATGAGGCACACCACCACCCCAGCCTCCATGCTGTCTCAGTGAGACAGGCGCATTCACACTACCGTAGTGAATGAACAGGATCCAGACCACATGCATGTACAGCTTTCTTGTGCCCTCTGACCGGGCTCATACTTGACCAAATGTACATCTCTTCCTTCTTAGGTGGGTTGCTCTTAGACTTAAAAGACCTCACGACTTCATGGGTGTGATAGAAGCCAGATGATTTAATATGCTTTGGTCATTTAATCAGGTACCATGTGCAGTCTCTACCAGGACCCAGTAACGATCCAGGAGCTGCTATCAAAATGGTACATTGTTTGGTTGAAAATGGTCAGGACCCTACAACTCTATTGTGATTCTCCTATTAGAATCTGCCATACGGAGCGCCTGCATGGTTCAGTCGGTTAAGCGTCTGCCTTTGGCTCAGGTCATGATCCCAGGGTCCTGGGACTGAGTCCTGAGTGCAGCTCCCTGCTCAGCAGGGAGTCTGCCTTCTCCCTCTCCCTCTGCTGCTCCTCCTGCTTGTGCTGTCTTGCTCTTTCTCGCTCGCTCTTTTGATCTCTCTCTCTCAAATAAATAAATATAATCTTTTAAAAAAGTAAAATCTGCCATGAACCCCACACAGCATCTTTCCCCCAAACAGATACTTCTAGTATCATCAGACCACTAGGTCACATGGCCTAAGCTGCAGGGCCATGTTCACCTCACACTAAACCTGCCGCAGAGCTCTTTCTCACTCTGGGCTTCCCTCGGAGCTGAAATCCTTCCATGTCACCCAGTATATGAGGTGGAGAAGAGGACAGCCCCCCTGAGTTCCTCTCTTTGACTATGTCCTTCTCAGTTGGCAAACAGCTTTCCCATGGAACATGGTCACAGTAGGTTTTCTGGCCTTTTGTGGTAGAACCACTGTGGTATGTCCACTTGTCTGAGCCTTGGATCTCTTTGTCAGGTGTTTTTGATGGGAATTCTGGCATTTCTACTTCTCTTGGTGTAGGCCATTTCCTCGGCCAGGCTTCCCACATCTCCTGGGGTCCTTGCTAGTGTCATGGGAGAGAGTTCCCATGTCAATGTCCTCTCCCACACCCAGCCTGTCTTCTGCCATCCTTGACCTGGCAACCTCAGGATGTGGTCCCAACTGTCAGCTAGGTTCTAGAGCACCTTCACATACAGTCCTTTCTTCTCCCATAGCAGGCCCAGCACTTCCTGGATCGGTTATGTTGTGACTTGACTCTGGTGTTTGGTCTGGTGCCTGGGAAGGAGGAGTACCGATCCTGAGGGCAGTGTGTTGCTTTGTAACACAGAGACTCCTAATCATCTTCAAGCAAGTCCGGGGGTGGGGGGCATGGGGGTCCTAGCACTTTACAAGGCGGAATGGCCACTGCTATTGGCCTTTAAACCCCAGACTCAGATAGTTTATGGGAGTCTGGGGTTTAAAGATCTTGAGTGCAGTGACCCAGATGTCCCCATCCCACAATTCAGGGACCCACTTCTTCCCAATCAGGGTCCTGACCTTGGGTAACCAACCTGCTAGGATTGAGACTGTAACTCCCTCTGGATCTTTGCCACTCTTCTAATTAAGTCCTGTGCCTGGCCCTCAGCTTTTTCTGCCTCTGGCTTCTGGAGATGAGAGTCTTTTTATATCCTGCCAAGGGGGCTTCTGACTTTCACACTTCACCTTAAATTCATGATTAATCACGCTCAGCCTTTCATTGTCTCTGTCCAAAGCATTGATAGCCTTCAGCAACAGCCATCCCATTCCATAGTCCTTATAATTACATTTTCCTGAAACTTGCGGACACCTGAAATATTGCACCCATCCCCAGTTATCCCATGTCAGTTCACGATGGGTGAACATTTGATCAATTGCACTGTATCATGGGGTCCATTTACCACCATGGTGAGGCCCTCAGCCAAAGACAGTGCCCACTTTAAAGCTGGCTTTCAGGGGGCCACCTGGGTGGCTCAGTCAGTTCAGCATCTGCCTTCAGCTGGGGTCATGATGCCAGGGTCTCCCCACATCGGGCTCCCACATCGGGGAGCCTGCTTCCCCCTCTCCCTCTGCTTCCAGCTCTCCTTGCTTGTGCTCTTTCTCTTTCACTGTCAAATGAATAAATAAAATCTTTTAAAAAAATAATAAAGTTGACTTTCGGGTACCACTCCCTGCACTAGCTGTGGTGGGGTCAGCTCCCTGGAATCAGACTTGGAAACAGAGGCTGGAGTGCAGGTGTTTCCTGGGGGCGTACTCCTGGGGACCACACCTGGGAGGGGGAAAAGGAAGCCAGACTGGGCAGCGGAAGTGTGGCTGTGACGCAGTCATAACCAAAGCCTCCGCCAGTTCTGCAGAGAGCACTGGAGCCGGCCTCACCCCTTGGAGTTGTCCCCAGCTGGGGTCGGCCCTTCATGCTGCTCTGCCTGACCTGTGTGTCCACCGAGCACGGCTGAGGCGACTCCCTGCTCTCAGGCCACAGCCCAGGCTGGGACTCTGTGGAGAGCAGGCAGCAGCTTGCAGCTGGGGGAACGAGGGCTTGTCCTGAAGGCGGGTGCGGGGGATCTGGGCAGCATACCACAGCAACCATGGTGTGGTGCCACCCAATCAGATCCAGGTTCTCCTTATGCCTCTCACCAGCTGAGACCTTGGGCAAGTCCCAAGAGCTCCCTAAGCCCAGGGTCCCAACTGTAAAATGGGGCGTGGCCAAGCCCCCACCTTCCAGGACTACTAGGAGGGACCTGGGGGCACTCAGACTGGAAAGAGCCCGAGGCTACACATGTGTAAGGCAGAGTCAGGTGGGGGCTCCAGACTTAGGGACCTCCAACCACTAGAGCTAACAGGCTCCGCATCCTCTCCCTCTACAAGGAAATCAAGGTGTGGGGCAGACCGGGTTTAAAGAAATGGGTAATGTGGGCTAAGTCTGCATGGTTAATAAAACCTTGCCCCTTTTGGCTCCTGGTGGTGAGTGAGATGACCCAGCACTTGGTCAAGGGGTCAGGGGTGAAAACAGTGTTTCCTCTGGAGGAGCAAGCAGAGGGTGTCTCCTCAGCTCTGTGGATTAATAAATTAGTGACCCATGGTGTCAGGCTGAGTTCCGAGGGCTGGACCCCCGGATGAGTGGGGGCCGTGCAGCATCTAGCTCTTAGTGGAAGGGGCTAGTAATGATGGGGGCGAGCACAAGCACTGAGGACCGTCAGGAAGTGGACAAGGAGTCCTTGCAGAGGCCGTGGGCTGGTCACTTCTGTGGAGGCTTCTGTAGTCCAGGTGGTTCTCGACATGCCACAAATGACCCCTCAGTGGCAAGGGCTCCATGCACAGGGGAGGTGGCTCAGAGGCGGTCCCATGTCCAGGAGCAGCACAGGGTCAGAGCCTTTGGATCATGTTGGCCAAGAACACCTATGATGTCAGCAGGGGCCCTGGGGGTGCTGCTGCAAGCAGGGCGGAGAGCTGGGAGGAGACGGCGAGCAGGGAGGAGGGGAGGGGAAGCTCTACGATGGGCATGCGTGTGGCGGGCATGCCTTTTAAAACTATCGTCAGCCTTGGTGTTCCAACAGCCTCTTTCACTTTGTAAAAGCCTTTTCTTTTGAAAAATAAAAGAAGATTGGAGGCAAGTACAATATTTGGCTGCGGCGGCTGCTAATTTGGCACTGAATGTCACCTCCGCCTTTCTCTTCCCTGATTCCAAGTGCTCCTTGCCTGGCTCTGGGTGGGCGGGCAGGGCGATGGGGGTGCAGGGCGGGCTCCCCGAGCCTCTTAAGATGCGAGATTCATTTCCTTAAACACACATTGTCTCACTCCAATTTCACGTCCGAGCAGTTCTGGCGAGGAATTAGCAGCCCCTGGGAGAGAGCGGGCGGGTTCTGTTTACACGGGGTGGGGGCGGGCTGGGGCTGGGGGTGGTTTGGACAGGGAGCCTACAGAAGACCTGGGTCAGGGGCTGCCTTGCCTGGCTGGATGGCTTTCCAAGGGAGCCAGGCCCGCCTTTGTCAAAAGAATGCAGAAATCCTGGCCCATTCTAGATGTCCTGAGCATATAATGATTTGGGGAGCAAATTAAGGATATTGGACTCCCAGGTCAGAAAGGACAGATAAGATCATTTGATCCTCTACCCCCGCCCCCAGAGAGGACTGAGACTGACGCCCTCCGTGGTGGGGTGCGCTAACTCTGGAGGCCGCACTTGGCTTTTGACTCGGGTGCCCTGGACCCCTCCCCACAGGGCTCCTCACCTCTGCCTGCACATCTCCACGGCCCAGGAGCCTGCGCTCCTACAGTTCTGTGGGAGACGCCGCCCTGCTCTGTGGTGCCTCAGGTCCCTCCGTATCCCAATCGGTCCTCAGGGCACAGGCTCGCACATGACAGTGCTGCCCGTGGACCAGCCACCTCTCTCGCCTCCTTCTCAGCAAGGCGCTGGGGCCATTGTGTGCGGTGATGGTCTTAAAGAGGAGGCTGAAAAGGGTTAGCGGCACTTTAACCTTCTTCAGGGGTGCCCTTCACAGGCATGACAGCAGCCTGGGGAATTCAGGCCTCCCTGGTGTGGGCCCATTTGGGGACATTCTCCAAGGCTGAGGTTACCTTCTTATGCCCTCTCTTACCTTCCCCCACTCATACCCACAGTCACCCCCCCTTCCTCAGCCACCAAGCCTCACCCCTCAAGAGTCTTGGTCCTGGTCTGGGCACCCCCTAGATGCCAAGTCAGGGCTGAGCCCAAGGAGTACTGAGGGTGAGGTGGCCCATCCCCCAGCTCTCCTGGGCTGCTGCTCATTCATCACCTCCTAGAGGGGAAACCTCCTAATTTGTCAGCCCATTAGCCGGGCACAGGCAGCATATGGACCCCGTTTCTGCTGCCCTCTTCCCGCCTGCCTGGGATAGCAACATCTGGGCTCACTACATGGCAAGATCCGGCTTAGCTCCTTCGCGGGGGTGTGCGGGGAGGGGCACCATCTTGCCCCACGGCTGAGCCCCTCAGTGAGGCAGCCAAGGGTTAGCACCCGGCTTCTCCAGCAAATCCACGTTTGGAATTAACAACAAAACCTTGCTAAAGCCACAGTCTAGGGAGAGCCCTGCTTTTAGGAAACTGGGCTTTATTTTTAGCGTTTAGAGAAAGGTAATTTTTTCTTACCCACTATCAGCAAGGAGATCAATTGTTTTCGTGGTGTTTCTAGATCCTCTTGTCTGGGAGTGGGGCTGGGCAGGAAGGATCACCTCGTCCTGCCGTTCCTGTCTCGCAGGGGAAGGAATTTGCGCCCCAGGGCTCTGTCTGCTGCAGCCTCTGGCAGGCCATGCAGGGGGGGCTTCCGTGTCTGTGGGATCAGTGGCTGGAAGGAGGCACCAGCCCAGTATGCATATGTAACCGGGGCTGGGCTCTAGTCCCTCTGAGATGACAGGCAGGGAGACGAAGGACTGCTCAAGGACTCAAGGACTCACCAGGTCCGTCATATGCACAGTGTGCACACAGATGTTCCCCAAGGCCTACTGTGTGCTGTGCTTGAGTAGAGAGACAGGTGACTCTGGGCCACCCTCAGGGAAGGATGCACCTGCCTCATTCGTAGTGAGCCTGGAGGAGTGCATGCCGGGATACGTGCTCTTGGACACACACATACCCAGCAACCCACACACACCCTGGAACACATGCTTAGGCGTGCATTGCACACTCCCAGGAATACCACCCCACTTTGGTGTACCCATCCTCTCCTGTACACGAACACACAATGCCTCCCAGCATACATACAGAGATGCATACTCAGGCACATACATGGGCTCCTGCGTTGCCTGCATTTATGGCAGGAGATAAATTTACAGTTCAGCAGCCCTAACCAGCTAGCACGGTAAACTCAAAGAGCCTGAGAGCCGGGGCCTCGTGGCACGTTGGCAGCCCAGCAAAGCATGGGGCTGTGTAGGAGGGCTTCCCCAGCCACCTTGGCTGGCCAGCCTTCCCAGGCAGAGCACACCCAGTTCCTGGCTGGAAGAGGGGCCCGTGCAGAGACTACCTGTGCCAAGCTGGGGCTGAGAAGCAGGGCACTACCTTAGAGCCTTAGCCTGGGGCCTCTGCAGGGCTCCCTAGGGTACTCTCCCAAGATGGAGGTATCCAGGCCCTGGGGGGCAGAGTGGGCAGGGCAAGGGCATTCCAGAGGCCCTGCTGTGGACGTGACTGTCTGGCATCTTAGCCTGGTTCTGGAGCCTGGAGGAACGGGCTTCTGGCTTAGACCTGAGCACGTCCCGGTGGAGGTATGGCAGGGTAGGGAATGAAGTTGGATTCTGGAAAGGCTCAGATTTCCCTAGGGCTCCATGGGGGCCAGAGGAGTGAAGCCTAGGGCATGAGCTACCTACCCCAGTGTACAGGCAAGAAAAGCAGAGGGGTTAGGGTACACTCAGAGGCACTGAACAGGACAGACCTGGGCCTCTCACCCCCATCCTATCCTGCATGCCCCAGGAAAGGGGCTGTGGAGTCCTTCCCCAAGATCCTTCCCCAGCACCCCTGGTGACCTGGGTCTACAGACCTTGCTTGGGGCAGGGGGTACTGTGAGTGAGCCTCTGTGAGGGGTCTCCCAGTAGCCCCAGTGGCATGGGTGGGGGAGGGGTTATGAAGAACATTGCTTCCCCAGTCTCCTCTCCCTGCTAAGGAGGAAATAGGGCCACCTTACATAATTGGGGCAATTTGTTCCGCTCTCGTCCTGCTGGTATCATTGCCCTCGACGCCTCCTTGCTCAGGGAGCCCTTGACGGAGCTAGAAGCTCAGGCGTCCCTCCCTCCTGCTGGAGGTCGCTGAGCAGAGGACGCGGGAGCCCAGAGCATCGACACCGCTGAGACTGGCGAGCATCTAGGCCTGGGGAATGTGGGGGAGGGAGGGAAGAGGGGACAGAAGCCCAGGCCTCCCTCTCCCAGTCTTCCAGGTGACCCCACAGTTGTCAGAGAGTTCCCACCCGAGGCTCCAAGGAGGGGTGGAGGACAAAGTTACCTCTGTCCTGTCGCTAGACACCCCTGCCCAGCAGCTTTCTTCACAGGCCTTGTGCCTAGCTACTCATTTGGCTCTGCCTTTGTCTGCCATCCCCGGCCAGGGGTACGCTCTTTCTTGCCTATCCATTTCCACTCCTCTTCTGGAAAGTCTTCCCCACCCTCCCTAGCACAGAAGGAGGTGCCAGCAGCTGGACCCTGGGTCTTCCTGGCCCTGCCCTGCTGCTGACCCCTCCCTTTTGGACTCAGTTTGCCCACCTGGATCCTGAGGTGCTATACTTCCAGATTGGCGAGGCTAGGATGGTTTCCTGCAGGTAGACACACCTCTCTGGGGCATGCCCACCCCTGGGTCCAGTGGGGATCTTCCTTGTCCTCCCCACAATCCCACTGGGCAGACCGGCTGGACAAATGACAGCAGGCCTCAGGGCCTGATGCATTCTTTGGCTGCCAGTGGGCCCACTGAGGATTCAGTGGGCACCAGGCCTCCATCTGAGTGATGATCCTGGGCAGATGAATTAGGGGCTTGTTGTCCTGAAGGGGCTGCATTTCCTGTGAGGGTTCACCCTGGTGCCTCTGAATGATGAGCTCTCCCGGAACATTTAAAACAGGGCAAGGTTTGCAAACACCTGGGTTAGCTGACCCCCACTGATGTCCATAGCCCCAGGCAAGAGGCCTCAGGGACATAGCTGAAGGGGCATTCAGAAAGGCTTCCTGGAGGAGGAGGCCTGGGAGGCAGGGTTGGGGCTGCGGAGGGTCACAGCTTCCCATGGAGTGGAGACCAGAGGGGTCTGGAAGCTGCCCCAGCCTGTGCTTAGTCTGTGTAGCAGTCATTGAATCCCAGCTCCACCAATTACTTTGTGCCTCAGTGTCCTTGTCTGTGAAATGGGGACAATAACTAGGGCTTGTGAGGGTTCGACACAATGGATGGCCAGCATGGATGCCCACACAGGCCCCACTGGTGTGGCCAGCGTTTTCTGCCCCCATAAAATGATGGTGGTCCTCAACCCGTCAAGTAGCCCCCAAAGCTGGGTACCGAGGAGGTGGCCCACCTGCAGTGGGAGTCCAGACACAGCATCAGCCTCCCCCGAGCACAGCACTCTCACTTCCAAGTTCATGGCTGTTCAGATCAAGGGCCCTCGTGGTGCTCACCAGTGTAGCCAGGCACCCGGTCCTGTTTGCACAGTTCGTTTGCACGGCAAACACTACGTGCGGACTCAGTGAAGACAAGCACTGGGCCTGGTGGCTGCTGGGTTCTCACACTCACGGAGAGAGAGCCTGGAGCTGGGCCCTCCCAACCCACAGTGCAATGTGGGGAGGGGCAGAGAGGGGCCAGGCGGGCTCAGGAGTGCCCAGCTCAGAGGGGTGTGGAGATCACCAGCCCCCACGCGCTGGGAAACCCTCGTGTGGTGAAAATCTGCAATTTCCCTGTCCAAATGAGGGGAGAGAAGGGGTCCCCTCTGGTGTGTGTCCCCAGCTTGTGCGTGTCCTTGGTGCATATGCGTCCCCGGTATGTGCTTGTCCTTGGTGTGGCTCCAGCGTGTGCGCGGCCTCAGTTGTCCAAATACTGTTTGTTTATGTATGCTTCTGACATACACAACAGAAGATTTTAGGGCACTTGTGAGGGTTCGACACAATGGATGGCCAGCATGGATGCCCACACAGGCCCCACTGGTGTGGCCAGCGTTTTCTGCCCCCATAAAATGACATAAAATTCGAGAAGAGCCTATAAATTGGAAGTAGGAGAAAAATAAAAGAAAAACAAGGGGAAGGACAGAGATGGGGTTGGGAGGCGCTGATGCAGGGTGTGGGTAAGATAGCCCGGCACGGCTTGCTTCCTCGTACCCTCACTTGCACACTCAACAGCAGACACGGTCCTGCTCAGCTCTGGCCCCCTCTGCCTTGTCAGCAGCACCCGACACTTGAGCACTGTGACCCTCCTAGGGACCAGATCTAGAAGCCACTCTCCGTCAGCCATGTCCTTGTTGCCACAAGGCCCAGCACCCTTGCTGTTAGGAACCTTTCCAAGGCCGTGTCCATCAGCGGGATTTAGGACCAAGACCTTCAGGTAGCCCCAACCATCTGGGGCCAGGGAAGCGTCACTGCTTAGAACGTATCAGATGGCTGCAGACCACCTTTTGAGGTACGGATGGAAACCCACAGAGCTTCACCCAGGTGACACCCCGTGACAGCCAGTGGGTCCATCCAGGCTGTGGTGCTTTCTCTATGAGCCTAAGTGTGAGGTCTGGCAAGGTCCCGAGTAGCTTCTGGGGCACTGGGCCCAAATGTGGTGAGGTCGGTGTGTGTGTGAGCTCGTCCACGAGGTCTGGCGAGTGTACCTGGAGCTACAGCGTGTGCACAGGGATGGGGCAGGACCCTGTGGTGACCTTGCCCCCAGACAGTCCCTTTTTTTTTTTTTTTAAAGATCTTATTTATTTATTTGACAGAGATCACAAGCAGACAGAGAGGCAGGCAGAGAGAGAGGAAGGGAAGCAGGCTCCCCGCTGAGCAGAGAGCCGATATGGGGCTCAATCCCAGAACCCTGGGATCATGACCTGAGCCAAAGACAGAGGCTTTAACCCACTGAGCCATCAGGTGCCCCCAAACGGTCCCTTGATACCACTGGAGGCCACAGCTACCTCCCAGCCTTAGTTCTGTCTCCATCTTTCTCCCCATACCTGACTCATGTTTTCACAAAAGCATCTGGCCTGAGGGCCTCTCCTTGTGATTGCTGCTGTCATTATTTGGCGACGCCTTCAGCAGCCAGTCTCAGGAGCAAAGGGCAGACTTCCAGCCTGCAAGGCCTGGAAAGTCTGGCCCTGCAGGACAGTGCGGGGCAGGGAAATCTGTGAGGGCCTTGGGAGCAGCCCTGGAAGGAGGCCCCAGGAGAAGCCAGCAGCACCTTGCATTTGACCTTTCATCGTTGAGGGAACACCCCCAAGGCCTGGCTGAGGCAATTCAAGGCTGTGCGGATGCCGAGGGCGAAGGCTCATGCCAAGCCACGTGCCTGGAAAAGGGCAGGGCCAGGATTCAGGCCACAGCTTTTTAGCCATTCTCTGCTGCAAGTGGAGGGGGCTCCAGGGACGGGAAGGGCTCCCCTTGGGACAGATTCCGACTCTTTGCCACTTCAGTTTCCTCGTCTGTGAGATAAGAAGCCGCCCAGCTGCTGAGCACCTCCTGGTGCCCTTGTCATAGGTCAGGGAGGGGGACGGATAAAGAAAAGTCAGGTGGGCCCACGCCCCCTTTCCCAGGAAGCCTGCCTGAGGACCCACAGGACAAGGTCGGTGTCTGGCCATCTGGGGTCCCTGAGAGGCCTGTCCCAGGCCCTGCTGAGAGGGTGGAATGGAGGTGATGTGGGCAGAGGAAGTGGGCTTTGTCCTTTGCTCTGTGCCTTGGGGCCAGCCTCAAACCCATCTCATGAGGGTGTTTATGGGGGTAAGTTTCTGACACTCTGGACTGAGGGACAGTCACTTAGATAAGATCTCCATAACAGCTAGAGCCATGAAATGATCAGGAGTCCTCCCTGGGCCACCAAGAGTCTGCTGGCTCCCCTGCCCTCTGACTCCCAGAGCCCTGCACGTTGGCCTGCCAGGACTCTCGCCCCTGAGAAGCAGAAGGTAGGGCCTCACAGGGCCCAGACAGGCGCAGGGGTAAAGGGACTGAGGAAGCCAAATGGCAGACCAAGCGACCAGGCCATGTGTGGAAGAAAGGAGCTGTCCCCCAGCTCTGAGGGCAGGGTCCACATCTAAGGCCATGCTTGGCCAGGGCTCCTCAAGGTCGTGACCAGGCTTGTAGGCAGGGGTGTGGGCGGGGACTTCTTGGACCCTAGGACCTGGATCTGCTGACTGGAGCTTAGAGGCCCAGTGTTATGGACTCCTCCACCCCCAGCCTAGTCTCCAGCCCATATCTCCAGCCGACAGAGCCTTGGTTTCTTCAGTTGTAAAATGGGGACGATCACCATACCTGCTTTTGAGGAGCGTTCCGACTCCATGGGTGAAGCACTGAGCCCTGGCTCACCACCTGGAGGGGAGGGCCTGTCACCCCCTTCCTGTCTCTCCGTAGCTGAGAGGCTGAGGCGTCCTGGGGGAAGGAAGGTGGGGCCCACCCCGTGGGGAGACAGGGAGAAAACCAAGCCAGGGTGGGTGGCAAGGGGGCCCAGACGCTGGCACAAACAACCTGTTTCCCATAAACACAGGCGCCCACACCAGCCACACGAGTTGGGAAGCGCGGGTGTGTTTACTCGCACTCCCCCGTGCCGGCTGGTGTGCTGGGCACAGCTTCCCTCCCAGCTGCCTCAACAGCCGGTGGCTCCCGGCTCAGGGCTGGCAGCCAGCAGGGGCTCTGGATCTGCCTGCAGTTGCATTCACCTCGGGCTCCCGTCCCCTGCTCCTGAGGCTCTCCGGGACCAAATTTGGGGGACAGGGACCCTGAGATTCTCCTCTGGTATCCACGTGGCTGGGCCATGACATGCTCCCCTGCTCTGCAGGAGCACGTGAGTACACAAAGGCCTGGGGGCCAGAACTGTCAGTGACCCACGCCTTGTGTTTGGGCAACAGGTGTCCCTCTAGAAAGGTCCAGGCACCCTCCATCCCCACAACCTGGCTGCTTTCCACTGGGGTGTGGACAGCACCCAGACACCTGGGCACACCCAGAACTAATAGGTGCCCAGTGCAGGGGGGTGGGGTTGCAGGGGCCCTGGTGCCCCGTAGGCCCTAGGATGCTGGGGCTCCAGGTTTCCGATTCTCGGCTCTGGGAGCACCTTGTCTGAGCTGGGCGGTGGCAGCCGTGGGAGGATCGTGCATCACCTCTGTGAGGTCGGGGCAGATTCTTGTCTGGGAGGGAGTTGCCATGGCCCTGCATCACCCTTTTGAGATACACAGGTGCCCAGTGCTGACACAGGCAGTCAGGGACACTGGAGTATGCCCTCCCAGCCCCATGGACTTGACCTCCTGGCACTGTCACCTCTATGATAGCGAGACAAGCCCCTACCCTATCAGATTCCTTTCTCACCTCCCACCCACCCCAGACAATTTGCTTGGCCACCAAGGGAGCCAGAACCTAGGGAAGAAAGTCACAGACTATAAGCTTCACATAGGTGCACAGGTGTGGGAAAGCTGCTGTCTAATGACAGCAGCCTGGAGACCAGCAGCTGCACATGACCATGAGTGAATTCCTGCTCAGCACCCTTGACATCAAACTGCGCTTGCATGCTTCCTGTGACGGGGAGCTCCCTCTCTATCCAGGCAATGTTCCCACGGCTTGGGAGTCTGGAGTGTGGGAAAGTTCCTCCAGTTTCCCCTAAGCTGGAAAATGCCCCGTCATCACGGGTGCCATCAGGAACCTCAGACCTGGGCCCTCGGGAACACTGGAGAAAGGATTTGTGCTTGGAGCTGGGTGGAGCCATGCCCCCCCACCCCACCCCAGGACTGCTCTCACCTGAAATACACAGGCCTTAACATGCAGAGGCCTTGCTCCAAGTCAAGTCTGGAATAATGGATGGATAATCAGGATTATTGTGGTTTTAAAGTCAGCTTAGAAATTCACATCTGTTTCAGAGGCTGAAGATGGGCCACACCCAGGAATGGGCCCTGCACGCGTTCCATCTTGGAGGCTCAGGCCTTGCCCTGTGGCGAGCAGTCGACCTCACAGAGGTGGGGGTCTGCGTGGGGAGGCAAGTGCAGGGAGGGCCTCGCAGACTGGCTCTAGCTCAACTGGGAGGATTGGGTTTATTGTTTTGTGTTGGGTTTTGTGTCTTTTGAAAAACAAGAGACTGAGCCTTTTTATGACATGGATTTTACAACGTAACGAGGCAGCGTAATTTCCCATTCTCAGCAGCAAGTGCACTTTTTACACTAATTGCATAATTAGACATAATGTACTAATTGCGGTAATGGATGACAGTCAACTAAACTTTAACTTTAAAAACAGGGAGGCGTTGCTGGGGGTGGCGGCGGGGCTTTGTGCCCCTGTGAGTTTTTCTAAGGGAAATTTGCCAGCGAGAGCTTCTAGCAGCTGCCTCTGGGGGGCTGAGGGGCCACTGAGCCACCAGAACCTTCTCACCTGATGGTCTAGGCCACACTCCCCCTCCCCTGAGACTCCTGGGCGGCTACCTCCCTTTCTGCTCAGAATCTGACTGCCAGACTCCCTTTTGCCCTCCACACACCCCTGTACTCCTGCTGCTAAGGGGCCCACTGACTTCCCTTCCTCCCAGCCTCTACACCTGCCACTCCTCCTTGCCCAGCCCCCTTATCCCCCCACCAGCCCCAAGTCCAGCAGACTCCCACCCAGCCTTTCAGCCTCTCCCCTGTAAGGCCTTCCTAATCTTTTCTCAGACGCCCCCCATCACAAGGAGGTCAGCCCCATCCCCGGGGTCTCCTGCCTGCCTCTCCCTGCCACTACCCCTCTGCTGTTGTTAGATGACTGGGTGAGTCCCAGGAGGGCGGGGACAAGATCTCGTCCATTTCTGCTGCCCCAGGCTTAAGAGGGCCGCAGAGCCTGTGGCGTGAATGTGGCGTGCGGAAATGTGAGGATGTGGGGCCAGGGCTGGGGAGGAAGTGGAGCAATTAAGGGGCCACCGATCTGGGGGGCCACATCCTGACCTGCTCCTGGAAGCCAGGCCAGGAGCCCTCCTCCCCGCCTCCACACCGCCTTCGTGTTCTCCACTGGAGCCCACACAGAGCCGCATTGGTGTGGCCTGCGTGGTGTCTGTGACTTCCCGTAAACGGGGATTCATTCCAGGAAATACCTGTTCAATAGGAATGTTAATTATGTGGCAGCCGGTACCACAATGTCCTGACCCTGCTTGTGACATGACACCATAGATGGCTAATTGGGGAGCTCCCCCCCACCTCAGGACAGTGGCAGGGTGGCATGGCCACATGAGGGCTGCCGTGACAGTTGGGGAACGTCAGCAGCTGGGGGACATGTCAGCGTGTGGCCCACGACCCCTGCCCATGCACTGACTGTGTCCTATGAGGGGCCCTTGCTGTGCTCTAGGGTGACGGAGGGGGCTACTCCCCGGCCCCCCAGGGAGCTGTTGGTCACACACAGAGACCAGGACCTGGCATGTCGCCAGAGCAGCTGGGTCGGGGTTTTTGTGCACCCACTGGGGGACAGTTCCCCTTGTCCATCAGGAGCTGGGCTGTGGAGCTCAGGAAAAGCCCAGGAGTCGCAGCCTGTCCTGCATCTATCCCGAGTGCTCTCAGGGGGAGGGGACCACAGGGCGCCCGGCTACTCCCTCGATCCTATGGTCTTCAGGGGTGATTAGCAGCTATGTCAATACCCTCGATTTCCCCCACAAAGCCAGGGGAAGGAGTAATCCTGTCTGTACCCTGCCCAGGAACCTAGTGGTGGGAGGGGGCAAGGGTGCTGGGGCAGTCAGCTAGCTGAACACTGAGCTCTGCCTGAGCGTTTGAGGAGACAGCCAGAAGCCGGGCCCAGCCTGTGTCAAATCTTTCTCGTTCCATTTTCTTTCTGATTTAATTTTCCAGAGATTAGGGCCCGTTCACCTTCGCTGCGGAGAGGAGGCTCACGCGCGCCTGTTTTTACTCCTAGGGTCGGGTGGTTGGTTAGTTGATCAGGCTGATTTTGCTGGTCCGCCCCTCCGCCCCTCCAGAATGGATCTCCTGCCTCCCATAGTCCTCAGGTCTTCTGTGTGACCCCAACCCGCCCCCCAGGGCCCCTGCTGATGCCCTGTGCTCCCTTCACCTTCAAGTATGGGACTAAGTGCGGAAAACCAGACTGCACAGAGTGGGACCCGAAGCAAGGGCTTTGGGGCAGACAGATTCAATTTGAATCTGAGCTCTCCTGTAGAACTTAAGCTCTCTGGCCTTCAGTGGCCTGTCCACTAAATGGGCATGATCAGAAGAGTCCCTCTTCAGATTGTCCAGGATCAGCGAGGTCAAGTATGAAAACATCTGCCCCAGGGTGGCCAGAGCCAACACACCATCCTCCCTCTTCCAACTTTGCCCTGCTCTGCTTCTCCTCACCTTCCTTTTCTTCCCCTTTCTGCACACCTTACTTCTCTCCATGGGCAGGTTGGGTGCTGGCTCAGGGTTAGGCCCCACTGCCACCGCCAGCTTTCTAGGGCCCGTGGTCTCCTGTGGTGGCTGTCTCTGTTCCCAGGTACCTCAGAACTCAAACCCACTCCCAGTCAGGACGCTTGGGAGCTGTGGGAACGAGGCTGGCTCCATCCGCCCCCGTGTGGATCCCTGTGCTGCCCGTCCAAGGTCGCCATTCTTCCACGTGCCTTCTGGGTTCACCTCCTCTCTTTAGTGCAACTACCCAGGGATGCAGGGGGCTGGGCAGAGGTTCTGGGGCCGCCACAAGCCCTGGACATCCCTAGGCCGAAAGGCTAGCCAGAAATACTGCTTGACTAAAGAATCAGTAGAACTGAGAGAAGGCTGGGGTTGAGGCCAGCAACAGGGGTGGGGGGAAGGGGGGCACTGGGGGGGGGGCGGCAGGGAGGGAGGTGACGATGAGGGCAGGGATGGGGGGACAGGTCTCCATAACTGATGGGGGGAGGTGCCCTCAAGGGGAGGAGGCCATTGGTATCTGGCACAAGGGAGGGGAGCCAGGGACCCCTAGGAACAAGGAGCTGCAAGCTGCTTCCTGAATTATTGTCCCTTGGGGTCTCAGCTCCCCCATTCTCCCTGTTCTACGTGCTCACCTGGCTCCAGCCAGCTTGTCTGTTCATCCTCTGCCCTGGCCCACCACTACTCTGTGGGATGGAGCCCCTGCCGCCCCTCCCCCATCACAGCTGGTGTCAAACCGCAACCTGTAGGCCAGCTGCTTCTACGGAGGTGGGGGCCCCGGAAGCCATGCTGCCATGGGAGCTGTTGGGTTTTTCCAGTTAGCTCGCTGGGCCAAGGACACCAGCGGGCATGCAGTCCTGCTGCGGTGGCCGAGGCCCTGTTCCCAGTGCACGCCAGCCTGTCTGTCACATCCGAGCTGGGACCAGGGACCAGGGCTAGAGTCTGGGGTCTAGGGGCACCAGCCCTGGCCATGCTGTCTGCCCTGGGCTCTCCCAGGCTTCCTGTGGGGCCTCCAGGGAGAAAGCACCTCCACAGAGAGCATCAGTGGAGAAATGACCTATCTCCCAGCGCTGGGCCATCTGCTGAGCTTGATCCCTCGGGTCTCATTGGGACATGGGGCTCAGCTCATGGTCCACCCCAGGGGACAGGGGCAATTGGAACAAGTCCAGGGGAATGTTACGAGGGGTGAGGCAGTTGGGGTAGAAGGAACGAGGGCTGTTTTGTCTCAGAGGCGAATCGAAGGGATTGGGCTGGTAGCTTGACCGGCTCCTGAAGCTCTAGGATTTACCTCTCATCTCCCCAGAAACGCCTCCTAGCCCATTTTACCACCTTTGCTCTAGGAAGGGTTTAGAAAGGCAGGGAAGGATGGAAGGGAAGGGAAGCACGGACAACATGAGCAAAAGTGTGGTAGTGGGCGTCAGGATGGGTTGGGGACCCAGAAGCCTGCAGGGGCATGCCAGGTCAATGGCGGGAGAGGCCTCAAATGCTGGCACCAGGGCCAAGCAGAGGGCGATCCTAGAGGGCTCCTGGGACAGGGAAAAAGTGTGGCAGATAGAGCCCCAGGCTCCAATAGGTAGCATAGCTGCAGGCAGGCATATAAGAGTCAGGCCAGGTCTAGCTGGTCCCAGAGCTCTGCTCTTGAACATGGAATTGGGCATATGCATTTTCCAAGGGTCCATTACACACAGGCCCTGAACTTGGGGAAAGTTGGAAGAGAGCTGGCCTTGGCTATACTGTTATCAGTGGCATCCCTGTGTCTAGGCCCCTCTGTTGTCACTTCCAGGGCTCAGGCTGAGGTGTTGGAGACAAGGACAGGGTGGTTGGAGAGGGGCTGCCCAGGGAGGCCTGGGAGGAGGGTGAGGCTGGAGGTGGGCCAACCCCAGGAGACAGAAGTTGTCTGCCCAGGAGTGGAAGCCAATGGCTTTAGGTCCTTAGTGTGCAGATCCAGCAGGGCGAGTGGAGGCAGGGAGGAACGCGATTCCTTCTGCAGAATTCTGGTGATCTCCAACAATAGCAATAGCAACAATAGCATAGGATCCTTGCAGTCCTCCATCAGCCTGCAAAGCAGGGACTGCTGGTCTCTCATTTAATAAATCAGACACTGAGCTTCAGAGAAGAGGTGACTCCTGGCAGGGTGCCTGCTTTCAAGCCCTGATGCTGCCTTTCAGAGCCCTGGGATATGACCCTGATAGCTGGAGACCCACTCCCTCTGGGGCCCCTGAGCCCTGGCCCAGGCACCATGCCAATTTGCAGGGGCACCCTGGACCCAGTGGGGAGGAACTCCTGGGCCCCCGGAGGAGAGCTGTCAGAAGGCTGCTCTGATCAGGGGCTGCCACAGCTGTGGACAGCCCTGTTTGGGACACCCGGGAATGACCTTGACAGGGGAATCAAGTGTGGGAACTTCATCCCCTGCCCTGAGAAGCCAGGCAGCTGCGCCCCCTGCTGGTGCAAGTGGGCCAAGGGAGCACTTGGCAGAGGCTTCCACCAGTGTGGCTGAGATAGGGCCTCCACACGTCCCCTGTCCCCCGAGCGGCAGCTTGGGAAAGGGTATATTTTTTAAAGTCCTGAAATCTGACGGGGCGCAGTAGGTTAAGCGATCGACTCTTGGTTTTGGCTCGGGTTGTGATCTCGGGCCCTGATCTCAGGGTCGTGAGATCATGTCCCGTGCAGGGCTCTGCACACAGTGTGTGGCATCATCTTGACATTCTTTTTCCTTCTGTCCCTCCCACTCATGCTCTGTAAATCAATCAGTCAATCAGTCAATCTTTCAAGTCCTAAAACCTGGGAAGGAGAAGTCTGGGAGGATGAAGGACCTGGCTTTGCCACTTGGGGTCAAATGGCCTTGACCTGTCCTTTCTTGTTTCTGAGTCTCAGTTTCCCCCAGCAGAGGGCATTGGTCTCCAGCCTCCTCCCCACATTTCTCAGTGACACCCCCGCCCCCCCCCCAAGGCTCAGGCCCCTCCTTGATCACTGCCTCCCATCTGGGGGCTTCTGCCTTAAGGCATGACCCAGGGAGCCCAGGGAGCAGCCTGGCCCTGGTGCCCACGTGGGGTCCCCTTCCTCCCTGCCCTGAGTCCAGGCCTCACGCCTCGCCCTCTAATCGCCACTGCTCTGTGGGAAGGAGCGAATTCACCACAAATTATTTTGTTCTAAGAGAAGGACAAAAAGAAAAGAGAAGCTGGGAGGGATGGGGGGCGGCAGGAGGAGGAGACTGCCTGAGCCGGCTTTGTGTGGTACTTTAACCCTTGGACTGCTGGGCACTGGCTGGGTGGCAGGGCTGGGCTTGGGCACGCCTCGTCCCCCACCTCCCCCACCCATCCGCTGCCGGAGGCCTTATCTCCTCCACGTCTTGCTGTCACTCTCCCGACCTTATCTCGCCTGCCTGTCTGTCTCTCTCATCGGCTGCCTCTCCCACCTCCTTATCTCCCCCTCATCACCTCTTCTCTCCATCTCTCTGCGTCCCTCCGCACACAGCCCGATGGCACAGCCCAGTGGCGGCCGTTCAGTGGTGGCATGTGGCCTCAGTGAAGGAGTCAGCTCGGGGAACAGACCTCCTGGGGTCATCTGGACGGACACGGGCAGGGGTATACGATGTGCACACCCACACACGTGCACACACCCAAGACCCTAGCCTGGAACAAAGAGACCCACTGAGTTCACTTCCTGGACTCCCGCAGAAGCCCTAGGCGGCATCTAGAGGCCCTACCCCACCCCACCCCCAACACCCAGGCCCGTGCACGCAGATGGGTGTGTATTGAGCCATAACACACACACTCACACATGCAGAAGCAAACTGTCAGCTTTACACCCCAATGTGCACGTGTGCAGAGACCCAGTCCCCAAGGAGGAGAGAAGGGCCGATTTGTTTTCCCCACAGGCCTTTACCCCTTGTCTCCGCTCTCATATTCTGTGCCCTGAATAACAGAGGAGCCCCTGGGGGTGCCCAGGGTTCCTCTACAATTCTGTAAGTGCCCGGGGGGCAGCACCAGCAAAAAACAGTATGGATGCCTGAGTCCTTGGGGAGCAGTGGCTAGGTGTTTCTGATGCATGTGTGGGTGTGTAGGTGTGTATAGTGAGTGTGGCAGTGTCTTCGTGTCAGCTGGCATGTGGTATGCAATGTGTGCCTATTGGTTCCTTCTCCCCCCACGCACACACCCTGCCTCCTCTCCAACCCACCCTTCCGCCTCTGCTCCTCTCAGCTCCGAACTCACCAGAGGGGTGTTGCTTCTGCCTCCTGGGGGAGGAATCCCAAGTCCAGAGAAGGCAGTGACAACCTTGTCCAACCAACCACAATCAGGGCTAGCTGTGGAATCTGCGACGGGAGCCTTCCTTCAAGTTCAGGAGGGCCATGGGCCCAGCCCGCAGACATCCATGCTCTCTAAGTGGCCAGGGCCAGAGTTGGGGTGGGGTCAAGGGCTGGACCATACTGGGCAGAGAGGACATGCGGGGTGCTGTGGCATGGGAATGGGGGACTGCCCTAGCCTCACCTCTGACTCCTGCTTCTTTCTAGATCTACAAGGACAACAGGAATCTGTTTGAGGTGCAGGAGAATGAGCCCCAGAAGCTGGTGGAAAAGGTGGCAGGAGACATCGAGAGCCTGCTGGACAGGAAGGTGCAGGCGCTGAAGGTAGGTGCTGGTGTGGGGTTGAGGGTGGGTCAAAGGGAGGGGCCCTGCGTGGCCCAGGCAATGTCCTGGCCCTTGGAATTCAGGCTGGGTCGTCACAGGCAGGGCAGTGCCTGCCTGGATGTGGGCAGCTAGGGCAGGAGCAGATGGTTTTATCAGGAAGAGTCTCCATAAAGATGATCTGGGGTCTTGGGGGCCTTATGTGGGCATGAAGATGGGACCCAGGCAGTCTTAGTGTCCTCTGATTCCTCTGCTCTGAGTGTGCCCTGGGGAAGCACCTGCTGGTAGCTGGGAGGGTGGGCTGCAGCTGTGGTGGGAGGGAGTGTGGAGTGGCCCTGAATAGCCCACGGCAAATGCTGGAGCCCTGTGATGCTACAGGTTGAAGCCCCTGCTCTGCCCATGACCTTGAATGTTTCTCTGCCTCCCTCTGAGTCCGGTCTCCCTGTCTAATCTTGGAGAGGTTGTGCCTATCAGCTCGAGGGTGCTGCCATTCCGTGAGTTGGCAAACCCTTCTAGGCTGTGTGAACGAGTTGTATGAAGCCAGCAGACCCCCCCCCTTGGCTTCCACCCACCCCTGGGTGGGAGGACTTTTGGAGCTCCAAGGTTGCCCTGGGGGGCTTGTGCAGTAAGTGAGGGAGAGTGCCCAAGCTGCTCCCACCATCAGAGGCACAGCGCCACTGCCCTAGCCCCAGCCTGTGCCAAAAGGAGGAGTACAATCAAAAGGAAAGGAGTAGTGATACACATGACGCGGATGAACTTGAAAACATTCCACTAAGTGAAAGAAGCTAGCCACAAAAGACCACCTATTGTGTGATCCCATTTGTGTGTAATGTCCAGAATAGGCAAATCCATGGAAATGGAAAGTACATTAGTGGTTGCCTAGGGCTGGAAGGGAGGCGGGAAGGAAAGGGGGATAAGGAGTGTCTGTTAATGGGTAAAAGGTTCCTTTTGGGGGTGATGAACATATGCTAAAATTAGATTGTGATGATGGTGGCACAACTCTGTGCTAAAAAAACGAAATAAAACACTGAATTATATCCATTATGTGGGTAAATTTTGTAGTATGTGAATTGTGTCTCAGTAAAACTAGTTACAAAAAAGGTTGAGGAAGTCCACCCAAGCCCCAGGAGAGAACCTAGGACCCCTTTCCCCAGGAGCTGGGCCCCGCTGTCCCCTGAGGCCCCCTGCCTGCCCATCCTATGTGACCTGAAATCATAGAACAGCGAGAGGCTGGCATTCTGGGACCAGAGGCCCAGAGGAAGTGGACCTCGATGGCTTCCCACCCAGTGTGGATCCAGACCACTTGGAGCTGGGCTCAGCCCAGCCCAGCCTGACTTTCGGGTTCGGGATTTCCTGATCACAGGTTGGGAGACCGTTGGAGAAAGGAACTGCCATGGGGTGGAAGTGAAGCCCAGCCTTTAGCTGGGACAGCAGTCCCTTGGAGTGGGGCGGGGGAGAGGGGTGGCCCAAGAGTGTCTCCCCTGATTGTGAGAAACACCTTGCAGCCCATCCACTCAGCACATCATCTCCACTCCTTGCTTTTCCTAGGCCTGGGCCTGTCCTCTCCTGTCTCTCCTCTCTTTGCCTCTCTCTGTCGCATTCATTCCAGACTCCTCCTCATTCGCCTGCTACTTCCTTGCTCGGCTCCAGTTTACAAAGTGCAGGCCCCCAGCCCTGAACTTGAGTTGAAATCGTCTGATAAATTCAGGAAAAGGCATCCTTTGGGCCTTCAGACCTGCTGCCCACCCCAGCTTTAGGACAGACACCTCACTCGTGGAGCCCAGGACCCAGCCCCCTGCCCATCCTCTCCGGGCACTACAGCACTGGGGTCCCTCCCCAAGCTCCTCCCCCCAACTCCTAGACAAACAATCAACCCAGACAGCCTGGAGGGAGGGAGAACTCAAGGCCTGGGTTCTGATCCCAACCCTCTACTTATACCCCACATGCTGTACCCCACCCCATGAGGCAGGGCAGATGGCTCTCTCCTTCCCCCCCGCATCTGCAGCCTAGCCCGTGGCCTGGTCCACCGTTAGCGTCAAATGCAACTTACTCTCAACAGACAAATGATGGAATAGGGCCTTCACTGATGGGGTACTCACCGTGTGTATGTCTGACAAAGGCCACTCTCACGGCAGCCCTTACCTGCCCAGCATCCTGCTGGCCATGAGCTCCCCCGTCTTGCAGTGCTCCTGGCTCTTGGCCCACAGGATGGTTCTGTCCATATCCCCAGAGGAAGCAAAGGACAACCATCCTTCCCCTGCCTTGGTCCTAATTGTTCAGGATGAGCTTTGGTCTTAATTATGTTTTACATTTGCTTTTAATCAAGTTCTGGCCCCTCTCTCCTCCTTTCCCACATTTGTTTGCAGCCTGAGTGCTTATGGAGGCAGGGATGTGGGGGGCTGGACCCCTCACCCCCCACTGCATTGTTCCTCTCTCCCTGGACCCCATCCAGTAATCCAATTTAAAGCCTCTTGCTCTGGTCTGGAATTTTAATTCGGGGCTTGCAAAGAGGAATCTGAGCAACACTGGGCGGAAGTTCACGGTCTCATCTAATCAGGGACAATCAGATGTTTGTTGCGAGTTTCTCCAAGCTGCACAAGGTGATTCATGGGGCCAAGAGTCAGGCAGGAGCAGGCCAGGTCAGGGGCCTTGCAGCACAGGCAACCAGCACTCTCGAGTTCAGGAAACCCGCTGGGCCTCAGCTTTGGACACACAGAGGGGAGCTGTCTTGTGACTTATACTGCCCAGGGAGAAGGGTCCTCTGAGCCAGGGCCCACTTTCTAAGGGTCCTGAGTCCCAGGAGTGGGGGAGGGGAGGTGCCTGAGTTCTTACAGCACAGTGGAGGCAGAGATGGACTCAAATCAGGACTCTGCTATACTCCCTGCTGGGGCCTTGACACACAGCCCCTCTCTCAGAAAGGTCATTTCTTCCTGGTTGTATTTCTTCCTCCACGAGTCCTCCAGTTCACTCACGGCCCACTGCATGCCAGGCGGTTCTGGGGGGACAGGGGGAGGACAGGCCCTGTGCCTGCCCTCGTTGAGCACTTGGTCTAGTCCTGTCCCAGGCCTTAGTATACTCCTCTGTGAAATAGGGACGTGAAACCATCCCTGCCCGGTACTTCTGTGCTCACAGAAGTACCTGGTTCTAGTTTATAAAGGCCACAAAGAAAAGCCAGTGTCCACAGAGCTTGGGCCATCCTCAGCACCGTCCCTGGCATCTCTGCTCTATGGCTTAGAGGAGAGGCTGCAGAAGGAGATGCAGCCTTTTTTTTTTTTTTTTTAAGATTTTATTTATTTACTTGACACAGAGAGAGAGAGATCACAAAGAGGCAGAGAGGCAGGCAGAGAGAGAGGGGGAAGCTCAGGCTCCCCTCTGAGCAGAGAGCCCGATGCGGGACTTGATCCCAGGACCTTGGGATTACGACTGAGCCAAAGGCAGAGGGTTAACCTGCTAAGCCACCCAGGCACCCCGAAACACAGCCTTGATAAGGTGAAGAGTGACGTCAGTGCAGGGGCCTTCAGCCTCCTCTCCGGGGTGAAGCCATGGGTATTGTGGCTTAGTTGTCTCTTAGTTGTCCCAGAGAATGGGAAGCGCAAGGCCAGTGCACCAAGGGACATGAATGTGGCTAGAAGCCTGCTCTTGGGGAGACCCTCTTACCTCCAATTTCAAACCAGCCAGAGGCCATGGAGAGGTCTGGCTTTAGAAACCCAGGATCTAGAGACCTTGGCCCTTCAGCTCTGCCCCACACTCCACCTTGGGTATGGCCCATTGTCCCCAGGGCAGAGACCTCTCCACATGCTGTGCTTTTGCACCTTTGTCTTCATGCAGCGTTTTTAAAACCTGCTTGAACACTGGAGTCCCTCGAGGAGCTTTTAAATTGTGACGCCCGGGCCCTGACCCAAACCAAATACTTCAGATTCTCCAGAGATGGGCCCGGGCTTCAGTAGTTTTCAGTGCTCCTCAGATGATTCTGTGTAAGTTCAGAGGTCAGAACGTTTCCCTGAAAATGGGCAGAAATAATTCTCTCCCATGGTTATTGGCCTCTTTCTTAGGGCCTGCCAAGTGCATCGCCTAAGATAAGCCAGAACATTCCAGATCTCTCCAAATCCTCTCTACAAGCCAAGGGTATCTTATCCCCATTTTATATTTGAGGAACTTGAGCCTCCAAGAGGTTAAGCCACTGGCCCCAGGTCTCACACCAAATTTGGGCTTTAGGTCTGGGCAGTCAGGCTTCAGACCCCACATACTGCCCACCAGTGCCACCCTCATCTGTGCTACCACTGGTGGCCACATGGCGTTGACTGACTACAAGGGGAGGGCGGGGCTGAGGGAAGAAGGGATGGGACTCTGGCCTCCTCTGACAGGGGCTTGCTCTGAGATGACCTAGTGACCTTGGGGAGGTCCCTGCCCCCACAGGTTTTTCCTTGCACAGTGGAGAGAGACCCTGAGCACCCTGCCCTGCCCAGCCCGGGAGGCCGGGATGGATGGGACAAGGGGGCGGTGCAGCTGTAGCCTTGGATCTGGGGGCTCCAGCAGGCAGTGTTCCCACCCTCCATTGCCTCTCTGGAGAGCAAGCATCATTTAAGAGTAAAATTAAAAACCCTTCCGCACACAGCCGCCCTGCTTTCTCTGCTAATGGCCACTTAACCCAGTTAAACTGATGCATTGTTGGCAGTGTGGCCAGGTCTGTTCAGGAACTGGGCTTGGAGCTGGGTGCTCAGAGGAAAGGGAGGAATGGGCCAGGGAGGGGACCAGGGAGTGCCCCAGAGCTGTGGAGAGGACCACCACCCCCCACCCCACCCTCCTCAGTTGCAGCTTTCTTTCCAAGTCTCCAGGAAAGACGGGGTTTCTCTCTGTCGGCATGACTGACATTCTGAGCAGGGTAATTCTTTGTTGTGGGGCCTGACTTGCGTGTTTTGGGGTGCTGAGCAGTATCCTTGCCCTCTACCTACTAGATGCCAGGAGTACACCACTCCCCCAGCTGTAACAACCAAAAATGTCTCCAAATCTCACCAGATGCCCCCTGGGGGCAAAGCCCCACCCCCAGTTGAGAATCACCGTCTCATGGGAGAGATGCAGCCATGGGGAATAGATAGCCCAGAAGCAGGGGCCGTGGGGACCTCAGAGAGGTGCAGCCTGGATGGGGAATCCTTAGCAGGAGGAAGATCCTTTCAGTTTAAGAGGGTAGAAGTGAGCTTGGGGCTGCCTGGAGGAGGCAGCAAGGATTTGGCGGGGAGGCAGGGAATTCAGCGATGAGAGAGAGCTGAAGGCTGGTTCAGACCTGGATCCACTCATGTACCGATTGCTGGGGGGGTCAGATGAGCAGATCAGCCCTGAAAGGAGAAGGCCTGGAGGAGGCCTGGCCCAGAGTGGGAGCCTCAGGAACGTTCAGAGAACAGGTACCGGGACCGTGGCTCTGCTTTCTGGCTGGAGGCCAGCAGCTGGGATCCGACTCCAGACTGGGGAAGCTGTAAAGGACCCCCGTCATGGGGGACAGACAGGGCAGGGGACTCAGCGTGGGCTGCCTCCGCCCACCCTGCTTGGCGCAATTAAAAAGTATTTATGTGGGGCCGGCAGTGGCTTCTGCCTCCCCTTCATTATGAACATTAAGAGATCTTGACCCTTCCACTTTCCTGCTCTTGAAACGAGGCGCAGGCACGTGGAGCCAATTAGGCGCACGCGTGGGCGCCGGGGGCCTGAGCAGCCTGTTCTCCTTGATTGCGACGTTTACAGCTGATTATTCTCCCCTCACCCAAACAGCGCTGCTCCTTCCTGGCAAGGGGCCAGTGCCACCCAGAGGAGCCACCTGGGGCCCCCAGGGATGGGGGGGAGTGCTGAAGGAGTGAATGGGCGCCCTGCCTGGGAACCCTTGGGGACCCCCACTTCCCACAGGGAGGCGGCGAGAGAGGTGCCCATCGAGGAAGCAAAGGCAGGGCCCCGGGTAGCAGTGAGCACCCAGGAGAGACAGGCAGCACCCGGCGACAGAGGGTGACCATTCAGGAGCAAGGCTCAGCGAGAGCGGCTCTGAGGAGGCGGCCTGAACGTGTGAGGGAGGGAAGGTGATCTGCTGTGCTGTCCCCCCACACACCCCCACGGGTCCTGAGACTCAGCATGAGCCTTGGACGAAGACATGCTGCTCCAGCAACTGGTGGACGTGTCTGCAGGGACGGCCTCCCCTGTGTGCATCCCCACCAGCTGGCCAACAACCCAGAAGCCCCTCGAAGGCCTCCAGGCTCAGCAACCTCCCTGGGAACGAAGAGGGAGACAAGGGAGAGGTGTGGAGAGGGTGTGGCCACAGGGTCCTCAGGGGAAACCTCATTCCTCCTCTCCTCCTGCATGCCCTTGCCGGTGGTGGTCAGATGAGGGCTTGGCTCGACCTATCAGGCCTCAGGAAAGGCTAAGCTGTGTGTTTGGACCAGGCTGTCCTGGTCCCTGGGATTGCCCCTGTTATGGGGGCCCCTCTCCTGGCTCCTCCTCCAAGGTATAGGGGCCTTAAGAAGGGTCAGAAGAGCTGTGGCCATTCCCCAACATCTGCTAGCCAAGGGGTCTGGGGGCCTGGGGTGCAATGCCCCTGAGATCCACAGAGCCTGCTGGGTCAGCCTTACACCCCCGGGCCCTGCTGCTGAGCTCACCCTCGTGGCTGCAGGTCGGAGGAAACTGAAGGCCCATGGGTCAGACCAGGGAGCTCAGCATCCTGTTTGCCCTGACCAGCATGGATTGCCTCCTGTGGGGACACCTTCGCCAAGGCACCCCAGGCCCAGATCTCTCTCCACAGGGGGTATCAGCCTTGCCCAACCAGGGGCCCTGCTCACTGGGTCATTTGGCAGACTTGCCCGCTGCCCCTGGTCTGGCCCTGGGTGTAGAGCCAGTCTCCACTCACCGTAGAGCAGAGTTACCATTTTACAGACGAGGAAACAGAGGCACAGCCTGGCTAAAACAGGGTCAAGATTTCCCACTGCCACCCGCCACCCCCACCCACCCACCCAGCATGTGTGCCTGCCTCTCCCAGCACTCCCGAGGAGGAAGCAGACAGAGCCAGAGCAAAGGGGAAGGAGATGTCAGGGTTCTGCCTGTCAGGGGGCAGAGCACAGGCAAGGGCCTCAGGGCCAGACCTCGGTTGTCGGACACAGGACAGCTATAGAGGGTCTCTGGGGTGAAGAGGCCTGCAAGCACAGGCTGGGAGCCACTGCCCTGAGTTCCCTTCTCTTTTTTTTTTTTTTTTTTTTTAAGATTTTATTTATTTATTTGACAGAGAGTGCAAGTAAGCAGAGCGGCAGGCAGAGGGAGAGAAGCAGGCTCTCTGCTAAGCAGGGAGCCCGATTCGGGGCTCAATCCCAGGACCCTGGAATCATGACCTGAGCCAAAGGCAGCTGCTTAACCAACGGAGCCACCCAGGTGCCCCCCGAGTTCCCTTTTTAACACCGCTGCAGCCTGACTGCCCCAGGACGGGGAGTCTAGGCCTCGGGGTGGGGTGGTCATCTGGAGGGAGACACACTGGATTCCACTCCCCAGAGAAGCCTGCACAGAGGGAGGATCCTCTCCTGCTTCTGCCCTCCCCCACTTGGGGGTCCCAGCTGGCCATGTGGGGCAGAGGCTGGGATGTGGAGGAAAAGGGCCTGTAGGTGCCACAGGGACAAACCAGTCTAATTCAGGATCAGAGTAGTGAGAAATTTAATTGAGTTTTAATAGCTTCTGGCCCTTTGTTCTGAAATCCTCAAGTACGAGGGCTGGGGGAGGGAGAGTGCATCTAAGGCAGGGCAAGCCCGTGGCCCAGCTCGTCCCCCTCTTGGACCCCAGACTGGGAGCAGACAGACAAGCCACAAGGTCCTAACGTGCAGAACAGCTGCCATGGGAGGGGCGAGCCTAAGGAGACAGCCTGGAGGTGGCAGTGCTTGAGCTGGTAGAACCAGAGAGGTGCAGAAAGGGAAGAAGGAAGGAGCCAAGGCCTGGCCTGACGTGAGAGGGAGCGGAAGTGAGTCAGACTGAGTCCGCCGGAGCGCTGTGGGCTAGGAAGGGAGCCCAGCAGGTGCAGCCCATGCATGGCTGTTTCCACTGGAGGGGAGAGGGGATGGAGAGGCGACGGAGGTGGGGGGCAGGGTTCACCCCCGAGTTCTGGAGTGGTAGCTGCACATCTGTAAGCATGGCCCCTTCACAGTGCAGCAGCTCTGGGAGTGGCCAGTTCCTATGTCACCCCATTTTCTATGGCTTAAAATAAATAGGGACCTATGCCTCCACTTTGGCAGTGAGTACCTAACGGGGTTGTGAGCCGGTTCACAGGGCTGCTGGCAGGGAGGGCCTGGTGCCTTGGACCCAGCCCAAAGGGCTGGAGCAGCTTCTGGTGCCATGGTAACCCTGGGAGTGTCCCCTAAGGTTTTCCTGGAGGAGGTCAGGTAATCCTGGCTTTGTGTCATGAGATACCAGGCATCTCCAGAGCGCTTTGCTTTTTTCATCCTCTGTTTACCATGCGGAGCACCTGCTGTATACAAGCACCATATTAGGTTACCAGGTACAGAGATGGGAGAACAGACCCGTGGGCCCCCTCCCTTGAGGACTGCCACCTGCCGAAGGTGACAGTGATATGACCCATGCCACAAAGTGTGGACACTGCCCAGGCCTAAGGGACCTGGGGTAGGGCTGCGGGGGTTGCTGGAGATGCAGGCAGAGGAAGAGGCTCCAAGTAAGAAGGCGCAGCAGAGGATAGACCAGAGGTAGAGAGGGTGCACGCACGTCCCCCTGCCGCGACCTCTGCAGGGACATGGTGACGGAGCATCTTGCCTGGGGCCTCGGCTCTGCACCGTGTGCACACGGACACCATGAGGGGTTCTTAAGGCAAAGGCGTGCATGGCTGTGCCCAGGAGAGTCACCATTGCTGGCAGTCTCGCTGAAAGCTCACCTAGCGACCACAACCTGCACAGTCCTGACCTCGCACCACCCCCAAAGGAACCTCTGGCTGGGAGCGCCCCCTAAAAATGCAGCGGCTCATGATGCGCGCAACTGGGCCCAGAGCAGAAGGTGGCCGAGGTTCAGGGACGTGAAGCGCTGCTGGGCAGCAGCTCCCACTCTGCCCTTGAGTAGCACACCAAGCCCTTGGCAGATCTCCCTTTCTGAGCCTCAGTTCCCTACCTATACAAGAGGAACAACAAGCATGGCCTTACAGATCTGTCATCAGAGTTTACTCCCAGGCCTCGGTGACGCCGATTCGAGAAAGTATACACGTGGGATGGACCCCATGGACAGGACTGGTCTGTGCCTAGCCTGGGACCAACCCTGGACTGTCAGCCTTTGTGCCGGCCTCCCTACTCTGGATGCCTCATCAAGGACCCATCCCTAGCTTCCACTGCTGTGAACCACACTGTCCAGGCTGCTTAACGCTTCCTGCCTCCTGGCACAGGCCTTGGGTCCCTTGTTTGAGAGGCTGGTCACGGTTGTCGGGCCCTTTGTTCCAGCCTTCCTGTGTTTGCCCACTCTGTGCCTCGGCGAATGGGAGTCGAAGCATGTTTGCTGTGTCAACACCAGCTGGAGCCGAGGGGATGAGGCCCTCTCCTCCAGCTGCCCAGGTGCCTTGGGTTCAGCCCCCTCCCTGGGTGGTTGGAGTTGGTAGGCAAGCGGGCAGCTCCCCACCTATGACCCACCCATTCACCCATGGGACTGCTGGGCCTAGGTCGGGCAGCTGTGGGGAACCAGCAAGGGCAGCCCTGGGCCGGGAGCAGGACAAAGAGGGACCAGTGCAGTCGGCCCTCTGCTTAACTTGGGAACTCCTGGCAGAGATAGCCTTCAGGCATCTGAAGGCCAAGTTCAGGGCTTTCCCACTCTCTCTGCAGAATCCCTCCCCAGGCCCAGCTCCACCCCTCTACCCCTCCCTCCGCCCCCACCGTGTTCCTAGTTATCTGATCAGCAGCAGTCAGGCAAATGGACAGATAGACGGGCATGGAGACAGGGTCAGGGCATGGAGTCGAGAAGAGTCCACCTGGCAGGATTGCTCAGCGTCTTGTCTGAGCTGAGACCTGACCAGCCCTTATACACATGTGTGCCATGTGGTTACTGCTGTTACAAGGCAGGGACTTGGGCCACAGGGAAGAGCCCTGACACTTGACCTCACTGCACGTTCACAGAAGGGTCCCTGTCACGTGGAAGCACAGAGAAATAGGGCTGAGGCTGAGGCTGGAGGGAAGGAGGGAGTTGGCCTCTCAGAAGGTGAGGAAGAGCATTCTGGCAAAGAGAACAGCTGGAGGGGCCCTGCAGGTAGGAGTGGGGCTCAGAGTCCTGTTTGGTTGCTGGGTTAGAATGGGAGGGGAAGCAGGTTGAACCCTCCAAGTTCTGGGTTAGCGTAGGGGCATGGGGGAAGGTGGTGCTTACAGGGACAGGGAGTCTTGGACAGGAGTAGGCTGTGGAGTGAGAAGGCTGAACCCCCAGGAACCAACAGGGATTGTCAGCAAGTAGGCAGCACTGCCTGCCCCCACCTTCCTTTCCCAGGTGTTTGCTGACCCCTCCCCGGAGGGAAGTCAGGTGAGGCCGGTGTGCACTGCTCACACCTTGGGGGGGCAGCGTGGCCTTCCCCCCAGACCCACTTACACCTTAGTGTCCCTAGGCAAGTTTAGCATCAGCGCCTGTTCCTGCCCAGAGTTCTGAGGCCTGAAGGTCCTCTGAGCATGGATCTTCGACCTTTGACTCTGGTCACTGGAGGCCTCAGGGCCCTGCTGGGGGCTGGTTTTTGACATGGGCTTTTGGGGGTTCCAGAGCACCTTCCTGTGCACCCATAGTACCAAGGGCTCAAGAATTAGGGAGTAGGCACCATGAAGTGGAGGAACAGCCTAGGATGAAGTTCCCTCACATCCCTCAGGTGGGAAGGTCCTGACCCCAGGGGCCAGCAGAGGAGTCAGGGGCATTTAGACAGAAAAAAGGACCTATCCATGCTCTGCCAACAGCAGGGACAGCCCAGTTTATGATAGCTACAGATGTCCTGCTGGAGGATGTACAGCTACATCCTCTGTCTTGGCTGTTCGTGCATGGGACCCCTGCTGCAAGGGCAGCCCTGACCCCGAGACACGAACATGCAGGGGAAGCGGTGGGGGGTGGGGAGAGTGTGGCCCGTTCTTCCTTCTCCAGGGCACAGGTGGGTGCGTATCCCACGGTGGTGTCTAGACCTGGGCATGTGTGTCATCATGGGCATGCATGCACCTGCTTATTTCCCTGTGCTCGTGGCTCTCACGTGGCCCAGGACTGAGCCCTTTGACTGTGGCCTGAGTGACGGGCTGTGGCCCCACCATCTCCCAGGGATGGCAGTGACCTTTCCCCACCTCCCACATCTATACCTATGCCTTCTTTTATCAAATATTCTGCTAATCTCATCTCCTTGTGTGACTGCCGTGTAATTAGCTCATTTTGCAAAATATTGCATCTGTCTTATCCACCTCCCCCCCACACCCCGCCTCTTCCTTTTACCAGGAAAGCGTGGGCAGGGATGGGGTCGAGGAAGATTACTGCGAATGAGTCTACCTTACAGGGGGGCCCTGAGCAGCCCCCTGCACACTCACAGGGCCCCCCATGAACACACACTGATCCGCCCACAGGCCCCGTTAACACACATCCTGGCCCCAGAATCATGGAGGTCAGTGGGCTGGGGGTGTCCTCGCCCTCCCTCCATCAGAATGGGGTGGGGCCGACGGAGCCCTGCTCCTGAAGAACTCACACAGGGACTGCCCAGGCCCAAGCTGGGCTGAGACTAATGAGCTACTAAGTGGAGGTGCCCCAGGTGGGCCTGTGTATGGCAGGCAGGCGGGGGTGGGGTGCGGAATGTGGAATGCCCCCCCCCCCCCGCCCTGCTCTTAGGTGTGGCCATGCACAGAGGGGCTGAGCTAGGACCTGGTTTAGAGGAATTCCCATGATCCTCATCATCACCTGCCTGCCACTGCCACCCACTGGACAGGGAGCCACAGCGGTTAGGCAGCCCTAAAACCCTACACCATCCCATCACCTGCCCCAAGCAGGATCTGGTGCAGCTGTGAGGTGGGGGCTGCTTGGGCCAGGGACAGTGGACAGGGCCTATATGGAGCCCCCAGTAGGGTCACACGTGTCCCAGGCCTTGGCCCTGACCAAGTGTGACAGCCCCAGCCAGGGGCACCAGGAACATCTGCCTCCAGTGGTGGGGCTGGGCAGAAGGAACAGTGTGGGGCTTGGAGCTGTTTTAGCCTCAGAGAGTGGTGCTGCTCCCATCCAGCCATCCCTGCCGAGCCCCCGTCCCCACCTCCCCCACCCATTCTCTGGATGGGAGAGCAGAGGCTGCCGAGGCCTTCTCTGCACAGAGAGCCCTGGGAGGCTCAGAGCCGGCTGCAGCCATCGGGTGGCTACAAGGCTGGGCGCGAGCCCTCGGCTGGCATGGCCTACTTTCCCGAGACCTACCTCCCACCGCTCCCACTGTCTCCCTGCCTTCTCTTGCTTCAGCTCCCTCAGGATGTGAATTCTCTTAAACTTTTAATTAAAAACATTCTCCTTTCTTCCCCCAAGGTTTGCTTCCCTGTGATTTTCCTCTTAGAAGGAGAGATTGGTGGGAAGGGGACGGTGGGCCAGGAGTGGAGGTCAGGCCTTCCTAAATCTCCATAGGGGACCCAAGGGAGCCAGGGCCTGGCCTGGAGGAGGCTGCCGGCTACCCCCCGGCCCTGTATCACCCTCCCTGGCTTCCTGGCTGTCAAGGGGGGCATTTCTGGGGGCTCCGGCCCTGGGTGCCACTGCCGGATTAGAGGAATGGGGCCAGCCTGAGGACATGCATGCACTCCCACCATGCTCTGTGTGATGACTCGAGATTTCCACAGCATAGTCATTTCCACTGAGTGGAAGGGCCCTGCCTTCCTGGGAGAGTGGTGTCTGCTCCAGCAGCCTCGGGGTCACACCCAGTCTGTGGATTGCAGGTTGGAGAAGTGTTCCCAGGGTTACTCAACAGGCACGATGCAGCCCAGGGTTGGTGTCATGGGCCTCGAGGTCACCAACTAGGTCACAGCTACTTCACATGTACAATTCCCAGCTCAACTCAGGGGCACAAGGTCGGGCCTCACAAGATTGTAGCCCCGGGAATGCTGGGGACACAGATCCTTAATGCCAGGAAACCAGAATAACTTCTCTAATTATGGGGCTGGAGGGGGGCTGGCCCATGTCCTCAGATTCCTGTTCTGGAGTTGGAGCCCACCAAATGTCTGGCAGTTCTTCCTAGTGTCAGACCACGATCCCGCCTGCTGAAGCCCAAGCCTTGGTTCCACCTGTAGAGAATTTTGGCACACACTTCCTTGCCCAGACCCCTCCCGTGGTCCAAGAGACAGGAACAGAGTCACACCCTGTCCCCCCGTGTTCCTATCTCTTCCTCCATTTCTCTAGGTTCAATTTTCTTCATCTGAAAGCTTCCAGGCCCAGCCCAGAAAGCCCCCCACAAACTCAGACTCATCCAGGCACATTCCCTTGTCCCATTCTGAGATGCCCCCACCACAGGTAGTGCCTCTCCCATCCCTAGGGTCCAGGCCCCCTCCAAGCCCCCAGAGGCTCAGGACTCAAGACTGTAGTCAGGCCTGAGCCCAGGAGAAGAGCAGAGACATCGCCAGCAGAGCCCACGTCTCCATGGTGTCCAGTCCTTTACCCCTTGCTGGACTCCCTGTCCAGCCTGCTGCATGGACAGGGAACATGGCGGGCCCTTGTGAGAGCATCAGGATGCCCCCAGAGAAGGGGATGCAATGGGGATATGAGCCCCAAGGGGCTCGAACAGAGGTTCCCCCACCACTCACCTTCTGGGCTGCCCTTATCACCCCTCCTGATACACTGGGTGTGTTCCACTCTGCAGCCTGGAGGCTGCCATGACTGGCCCTGGGAGCACTCAGGGAGACATCCGCACAGAGGCGGGCAGGCTATGCCAGGATTTGGCCAAAGAATTGGCTGGGAGGAGGGACAGGCCAGATAGGACCACAGCACGAACCAAGGCATGAAGGGGCCAAGGGCAGGGGCTGGCTTGAGGTAGAGGCAGTGCACGGCCAAAAAGGTAGAAATGGCAGTGAGAGGCCTTGAGCACCCAGCACAGGGAATTAGACCCCTGGCACTGGAAGCCCTGGCAGTCTCCTGAGTAAGGCAGGGATATTCCTTTTACAGCACACATTCACTGCACCTGCTGCCTGCCAGTGCTTGTGAGGTGGCCTGGCTCCACCCCCAGGCAGTGTCACTGCAGGTGCCCTGTGGCTCTGGGGGTGTCGGAGTGGCGGTGGTCGTCGGGGAGGAGCCTGGGCCTTCCCCACAAGGCCAGGGGATGCAGCCTCCCCCAATAGGTGCAGAAGCACGGTCCCACCTCTCACGGTGCTGCCCTTTCCTCCTGGCTCACTCTGCGACGGGGCCCACTGGTTTCCAAAGCTGGTTCAGGTAGGGGTGGAAGACTCTTCTTCCCACTGCAGCACATCTCAGGGTTCCCCGAACCCCATCCTGTCAGCCTCCACCTAGCCCTTCATTTCCCAAGCACACACAAGCATCAGGCTGCTTGCTGAGGCTGCTTGCTGAGGCTGCTTGCTGCTGCTTCTTCTGTCACCCCACAGTGACAGAAGCAGACCTGGTCCTGCCTTCTGGGACCTTGTGGTCCAAATGGGAGACAGAGGGCAGCCAGGTAATGGGAGGATGTGTAATGGGACGTCAGGGGGTTCAGAAGAGCGTCCCATCAACGAGGCAAGAAGTGGGCGTCGGCCCCCCCACACACATACCCCCAAGTGCAAACTCAGAATCTGAGCAAGGCTGAAGGCAGTGAGAAGGTGGCGGCTCAAGGTTAAGCCCCATCCCCCGACCCAGGACACAGGGGTCTCTGCTTGTAGGGTCTGACTGCCTTTGGGGTCTCTCTCCCATGGTCCAGCCCCAGCTCTTGCCAGGAAGCTGAGGAGACAGGAGCCTCCCCTAGACATCCGTCAGCAGACCCCCACCTGGGCCTAGAGCATCGCCTCCAGGCAGGCAGTGAGAGATGCAGGGAGTTCTGGGTCTTTCTGGGTTGCCCAGCACCAGCCCACCCCGAGGGGCTGCTGCTGTCAGTGAAGGAGACCCCCCAGCGGCCCTTTAGAGTGCTCAGCAGTGGTGATGGGGCCCATGTGAGACCAAAACACAAGTGGAGTATGTGTCTGTTCGTGGGAGGCTGTCGGTGTGGCTGGGCTGTGCCCCGTGTGCATGGCAGGGATGATGCTGCCTGGAGATGCACATCCATGTGTGCAGCTAAGGGGCGGGCCAGGGCTCTCCGTGATGGGGCGTGCGTGCACCAGTGGATGTGGGAGACACGTGGGGTGTGCGCTGGAAGAGACTGAAGAGCTGGGGTGGGAAGGGAGGGAGAGCTGTACCACCACAAGGTTCCTGCTGCCCACCGCAGCCCGTCTCACAGGCACTCATGTGGGTGTGCCCAGGCAGCCACAGACACACATCTGTGTAAAAGCCGTGTGCTCCCAGCCCATCGCCCACTCTGCAACCACGGCAGCACACCCAAGCCCACACGCCCACACAAACGGTATAGATAGACGTGCACGCATACCTGCAAGTAATTCCCCTGTGTGCGTGTGGCCCGGCCCATGCATGCGCACATGCGTGCACCTGTGTGTCCCAGCTAGATGCCCCTGCCCGGAAACCCCTGTCACAGCTGCCTCATCCCTCTGTCCATTCACTGCACCACTGCACCTAGGGGAGGATATCTCTGCTTTACAGACCAGCAAACTGAGGTGCAGAAAGGAAAAGGGCCAAGGCCCCTGGATGGCTCCAGCAGGGGCCCAAGCCTCCCAGGATCCCATCTAAGCCTGACACAGCCCCACAGCTGGTGTCATGGTCTCCCCGATGCTCCTCTGTAGAGCCTTTGGGGTCCAGGACAGAGGCATGGTGTTTTCAAAGCACCCTGTTCCTGTCTGTTCTTTCCTTGGCAGGGGCTCCCTGGAGTCCCCAGTGGAGCATCTGAGCTCACAGTCATGGTTTGGGGAGAAGCATTGCCCTGAACCTTGTGCAGGAAAGTGACCTGTGGAAGCAAAACAGTCCTCCACCAGACCTCAACAACACCCCAGTGCTCCCAGTTCTAGGAGTCTTGTCCTGGGAATCTGGCCTCCGCTTCCCATCCCTCTGGCCCAGTCTCCTGTCTCCATACCCCTCGACAACACCCTCTGCTCTCCAAGGTCATTCCTCAGTTTATATCAGCAGCTCCTGACATTCCCAACTGGAAAGCTCTCAGAGGTAGGACATGTCCTGAGCCCTCACCACAGACCGGGCTCTGGCCCAAGAGGGGACACAGGAGGAGGAATCAGACCCTGCTGTGACCTCAAGAGAGCCTGGCCCAGGGTGGCCAGCCTTGTCAACCAGCCTGGTGACTTTATGGTAACTACAGCTGTTAGAAGCTGAACAGGAAGCTTTGCACACAGTTCAACAGAGCTGGACATTAAGAAGCAGGCAGAGCAGGGAGGAGAAGAGCATTCCAAGTGGAGGGAATGTTCCATGCAAAAGCAAGGAGGTATGAGATTGTGGCCCGATAGTCAGATGCTTAATCAAACCCCTGTCTCCTGCGTCTGCGCAACCAGACATTCATTCATTCATATGTTGATTCAGCAAATAGTTACCAAGAGCTGGGCACTGGGGCCACTGGGATGGAAAAAAACAGCATTGTGCCTACCTCCGAGAGTGCACGGTGTGCTGGGGAATCATATGACAGAGCAGCGCAGTCTTAGATGAGGGCACATACATCCTGGGAGAACCCTGAGGAGGGGTATGATGGAAGAATATGGGCATTTGGGAACCCTAAAGAGGAGACCTTATGGAGGCACACAGGCCACTGTCAGAACCCCAAGGAGGGGCCTGGCCAGGACTGGGGCTCATTCATCAGTAACTTTTTTTTCCATTTATCAGTGTTGGATACCCAGTCTTCAGAGGCCCTCATAGCTGGAAAGGCCCCTGGCAATCCAAGTCTACATCTTTCATTGTATAGACAGTTAATCTGGACCCTAGGCCCAGAACTCAAGTCTCTAGGGTTCCTCTTTCAAGAGCGTAGTTGTAAAAAAAAGGAAAGAGTGCAGTTGTATTGAATAAAGCAAGGATTGCACATAGCCAGACCCAAGCCTGGACTCACAGAGGACCTAGTCCTCTCTGCACAGCGCCTCCAGCAGCCTAGACATGGAATTGCAGGCCCAAGAGGCTATTTTGGGAGCCAGAGGGAGCCCTGCCTGTGTCCTTCTCCGGCCAGGAGGAACAACTGGGGTCTTAGGATTTCACTGCGCCTCAGTTTTCCACTACAAAACAGCAACGTGATCCCTGGCCTGTTACAACACTGGGCAGTGGTGAAGACGGGGAGTGCTGGTTCCCAGGACTGGAGCTCCCGGGGAGGCCTTTCCACCTGGGGCCCGAGGGGTACTGGGGACATAGGACCGCCCACTAGTGTAGCAGCAGGGCCGATGGCTGGCTTCCTCTCCTCCTCAGTGGCTCTCGAGCCATCCGTCATTTACAAATTCTCTTCATTTCTAAATAAAATGATTTGTTAATTTGAGTGAGTGATCACCACTCGTCCGAGCCTCTTTGCAGGCCCGGGAACAGCTTGTGGGCTCCCGGAGCCCCGTGCCGCCGGCCTGGCGCAGACTTGGAGGGGTTGTTTTCGATTTAAATGTGAATTGAATGAGGAGAAAAATGTTTCTCTTGGCAATTCCATAGGAGCTCGCTCTTCTGACAGATGTTGGAGTTTATTATCCCATCGGGCTAGCGTTTTGTCGAGCAGAATTGCTAATTATTTCAGAGGCCCGGCCACAGCCGAGGAGGGGAGGGAGGTGGCGGGCGCGGTTTGAGGCGGCATCTGTCGATGCTAAGCCCAGCCCACCACCTCTCTACTTGTCGCCTAGGATCTGCAGAAATTTGGGGGCACGGGGAGCCCTGGAGGAGGCAGCAGGAGCTGGGCTCTTGCCAGTGGTGTTGTAGCCTCCTCCTGAGGATTGTGGAAGGTCACTTAGGGGGTCTGGGCTTACTTGTATAGTGGGCCCGTGGGTGGTGGATGGGAAAAGGCTCCAAAGAGAGGCCAGTGTTTTTCCCACTGTGTGAAGCCAGAGTCATCGATTGCGACAACCACACCTAGGTGGGGGCCGTGCTTGTGAGCGCGTGGCTGGGTCTCTTCATAACCGGGGGCTCCGTGCAGGCGCGTGGGAGCATGTGGGGATTTGGTGTGACCGTGTGCTGTTTTCGTGGGTCACAAGCCGCCTGGGGTGACCGCACGTGTCTGCGAAGGAGACGCCCGCAGCCGAGTAACTCAGTCCTTCAAGGTATGGCTCTAATTCATGTCTGTCCCCAGTCCCCGCACTGCAAGGTGAAGGAGGCCTTGGAAGACAGATGGCCAGAGGGGACTAGACCTCAGGAAGGGTGGGCCAAGGCTGACTAGGGTGGCACTCAGCTGCTCTGGGGTCCCCCAGGCTTCAAGGGGCTCCATGGCAAATGGCTGGGTTTCTGGTGGAGATGTGGCCCTGGCAGCCTCCCTCCCAGTCCATCCAGCCCAAGGATCTTAATCTCCCCCTGCAACAACTTAGAGCCGCAGGCAGAGCCAGTCCTCCTGACTCCCTCAGCCCAGGTCTGACTGCAGTTCATTTCTAAGGCAGAAACTGGGGTTGGGGACACATCTAATTCCTCCTACAGTGTCCCTGAGAACCCCCCCACTGAGAAACACCCCCACCACTGCCCCCTTGATCACCCCATCTCTCCTTCCTGAGCTTCAGGACAAGGAGCCGGCCGCCTTGAGCCCCCAGTCCCGGCCAGCTCAGGAATCATCACGTCACTCTCTCATCCTGGTGTGTCCCCACCCCCGCCCCGCCCCCCTCAGCCTCCACCACTCTTCTTCACCCTCATCAGCATCAGGCCAACGGGAGCTCAGCTCCCTAGGTTTAACACAAAGGCGGCAGCAGCAGCTGGGCAGGATTTTATAACCCTAATTAACACTGGATTCCCTGGGGTTCCAGCTCTAGAATCCTGATGCAGGCCGAGACCAGCAGAGCACAAGGTGGGGAGGGTCCTCCCTGGAGCTGGGTCAGGGAGACGGAATCTCAGTCCATAGTCGCCAGGCCCCAGAAAGTGACATGGAGCCCTGCCCCCTCAGTCTTTCCTCTCCCCATGTCCTGGGCCCTGACTCTCCTAATGGGGGCACGGGGAGGCTGGAGAGGGGGTATCCAGCGATCCCCAGGCTGGAGATCCTGCCAGACACATCTGACCATGTGTCCCTAGGAACCAGGCCCTCTCTCTCCTCTGGATAAAACCACCGTGACATCCTTCCATTAAATAGGGCATGTTCAGAAGAGAAAATTGCTACTATTTTCCCCTTTTACTTCACTGTCATCAAAAATTGATCCCATATTGCATCCTTATTTCAAAGAATGAGCTAAAAAAATAAAATAAAAATTCTTGGTCCTCAGAGCGACAGCTGCATCAAGCTTCACATTCCCCCTGCTCCCACTCCCACCCCCTGGGAAGAAAGAAAAGAAAGAAAGAAAAGAAAATCATGGTCATGGTGAGGGGAGGTGCCATGGCTGGCCCCTCTAGGGCCGTTGAACGTGGCTTTGGGAATGGGGAGGGGCAAGGCATATGACTTTGCGGGCAGAAGGGGATTTCGATCTGGTGAAATGTGGTAGAAAATGGGGTAATTGGGGGAGGTTAATTTGGATCTAAATGGAGCGATTCGTTATCTCAATAAGAAGCGTCTCGTTTTCCAGGGAGACGACTGTGCCTGCCAGATGCCGCCTGCCACGATGGTGGGGCGGTGGCTCCAAGCAGGGCCCCACTGCCCACTGCCTGTCAGTCTTGATTCACAGAGCCACCCATCCTGCCCGACCTGGGGAGGGGATGCAGAGACAGGTACAGGAAGGGGGAAACTAAAGCCGGGGAGAGCAACTGGCCGACACTCCACAGAGCGCTGGGCTCCTGTCCAGTGCTCCTTCCCATGGGTCAAGCTGTGTCTTAGAAAAGGAGAGCATGGAGGGCGCCTGGGGAGCGCAGGTGGTTAGGCGTCTGACTCTTGGTTTCGGCTCAGGTCATGATTTCACAGTCCTGGGATCGAGCCCCGAGTCTGGCTCCATGCTTAGCATGGGTTCTGCTTTGGATTCTCTCTTTCTGCTCCTCTCGTTCATGCTGTCTCTCTCTCCCGCTCACTAAAATAAATAAAATCTCCAGGAAGGGAGGGAGGGAGGAAAGGAGAGCATGGGCAGGTTCGGGTGCACAGTTTAATTTGGCCTATTCACTAATTCATTCAGCAAAGTATTGAGCATCTTTTCAAAAAAGAAAGCATACATAGTAAAACATAGAATATGAATAATAAGGATAAGACAAAAGAGCCATGATAAGCAGCCCCTGGTAGACCAGGCATTTGGTGTTGAGTCTCTGAGTCGACTCTGAGCCTCCTGGTAGCCAAAGGGAAAAGGGAGACCGGCTGCTTTGTGTTCTGACTCCAGAAGATGAGACATTTAGATCAAATCCCCACAGAGGCCAAGTCCTACTTCTCATAGAATGGTGCCTGGGGAGATTTCATGATGATGCCCCTCAGCCCCTGTAACCTTTACTAGAATCAGGGTTCAGGACCTGGCACCTGGGTTGTAGTGTGACCTCAGGGATGTCCTGCTGTCCCAGCCTCAGAGCCTTGCTGGAGGCTATAGGCAGGGGCTGCTGACAGCTCTGGGATTGCTGGTCACAAAGGGATGACCAGCGCGGCCTATAGCCCTGCAGGCCTGGGCCCAGCAGCAGAACAGACTTAAGACTGGGTCCCGGATCCTCCTCCCACCTGCTTTTCTTCTGAAAAACAGAACAGTAGCACCAGACTTGCCCCCCATGGTAGTGTTCGCCTCATGATGATTGGCCCCCATGAGTGATGACTGTAATCACGAAGGCCCCCGGCAGGCAGAGACGGTGCCCAAGATCTCCTTGGTCTGCGTGTGCACCTAGCCTGGTATTGGCCACACTGTGATCGCAGCGCTAGGGGGTGAGCATGGAGGTGTGGGAGCCCCCTCCCTCCACTGGGCAGTCTGGGATGGGGCGGGTGGGTCCCGGCCGGGTCCCGGGTGGGTCTCCAGCCCCCAGCTCAGGCCACAAATACGCTTGTTGAAAGAAGAGGTGTTCTGGGGGTCACCTTTTCATTTATTCCATACTGTGGTGTTCATTGCGGTAACACAAAGTAAAATGATCGTAGACAAGAGTGAGGGTAGGGAGGAGGTAGACCAATGAATGAACGGGGGGGTGGGGGGGACGCCTGAGGAAAGACCACTCGGCAGGAACAAGACAGGTGGTAGCCAGAAGGTTCTGTTTGGCCAGGCACGAGTGGGCAGAAGCCACGGCTCGGAGAGCCACCCCACACCCAGCCACCCCAGGAAACAGCCCTGCCCAACCTGTGCCTTGGGGATGGAGTCCAGGACATGAAGTTGGGGTCTCACCTGCCTCGTGTGAATGTGCCCGAGCGCACATTGGCCTGCATGCGCGGGTACACCTGTTTCCACACTCCCACATAGGGTTTCTTAACTCTGCAGTTGTGTTCCCAGACTCACATGCATGTACACCTGTGTACACGTTTGAATGCGCATGTGCACACGCCCTCCTTCTCCAGCTCCCAACCCTCCAGCCCTGTTGCAAAGCTGTCGACCACAAAATCAGCTGGAAGAGGCCTCATGGCCCACCCCCTACTTAAGACAGAGACTCCCTGCCGTGCTCCTCCCTGGCAGACTTCCTTCAGTGGAGGCTCAAGAAGTCCCCATCCCAGGAGCCCCACTTACCCCCCCCCTTTCTTGTGGGGAAGTTTCATGGTGGAGGGGGCACCCCAAAGAGTACCCATCTCTGTGGGTTCAGGAAAGGAAAGCAGATCCAAGAGCAGTGAGCAACTTCTCTCCTTATCCTCATGGCTCCCTGCACTCCCGCCACCGACCCAGGGGAGGCCCACCTCCCACTGAGCTTTGGATTTTCCACCAGTGAAATGGGGTGAGATTGGCTCGTGGAGGTTCTGCCTTGATGAGTGTGGAAGAATGACCCTGGGGCCTAGCCAGCCAGCCTAGGACTTGAGGTCTGCTCCTCTAGGGGATGGGCCTGGCCCTGACCTTCTGCCCCTTGTCTCAGGCAGTAGTCTGCGATCTAGGTAGAGCCAAGCACAGCTGCCCAGAGTGTCGTCAGGCTCAAGGCTGATGAACATAAACCCACAGCAGCACCCAGCTCCAGCCCTGATGCTTTGAAGGTCCCAGGCTGTAGGCTGAGCACGGCAGCAGTGCTGGAGGCTGACCACAGGTGGCAGAGGGCTCCTGGGGGCCAGAGTTTGCTGGGTGACCTTGGGAAAGACACACAGCTCCCCACCTTCTTAAGGGACCCCTCTTGCCTCCTCTGGCCTCAGCCAGTGGGAGTGGAAGGCAAGAATTTGGAGGCCACCCAGGACGACAAGTGCAAGGTCATCCAGTAAAGCTGAGGCTGCGCTCAGGCCCATCCAGGTCTTCTCCTGCCCCCTGGGTTCCTCTCCCAGCCCCACAGTGTTCTTCCATCCCGTGTGCTCCCATCCATAGCCAGCCAAAGACCCACCCACTTCCTCTTCAGCAGGGGCTCAGCATCTCAGAGAGGGCACTGGGGGTGTCTCATGGATGAATCAGTGAGCGGAGGTTGGGAAACAGCCCCCACCCTGCTCTCAGAGAGCCATGACGGCAGACAAACTGAGCGACCACATCCGAGCCTCAATGTCCTGATCTGCAGAATGGGTTAGGCATGGGCCCTGCCTTGTAGGGGCTGCTGTGGGGATTAATGTTTGTGCAAATCACAGGTCCTACCAGTGCACTTCCAGATGCAGGAAGTCCTTGCTGACCGTGTATACTTGAGGAACATTTTTTACTCAAAGCCCCACCTGATCACCTGGCCATAAGTCTCTCCTTCCCAGAAAACCACCAGCTATTCTCTGCAGTTTGCTCCAGCCCTGCCTTCAGAAGCTGTCCTCTTCTTCACGCAGTCCCGGGGGCCACTCTCCCCCACTCTCAGGGCACATGTGACTGAGAGATTAGCCCTTCCTAAGAAGGCCAAGTGTCCTTGGGTTCCATGTAACCAGCACTTAAGCAATTCCCCTGTTTTCCACCGAGGCAGGCTCTCTGGGTGCCTGGATGGATGGTGCCATTTTCCCATTTCACAGAGAGGAAAGCTGGGGCCAGGAGAGCTGAAATCACCCCATCGGGCTGGATCTGAGTCCACCGTGGGCCCGTCCCTACGGGGCTCCCTCCCACAAAAGTCCAGCCCAGAGGGCTGAGGAGATCAGGGGCTGAGTGGCCTTAGCCAGCTGGGATTGAGGGACCCTTTCCTGGGAGACAGCACGGTAGGGAACAGATTCGAGACCCTCCCCCAAGTAGAGCGGGGCTGCAGCCTGTGTGGAGGTGGGAGAGATAAGGTCCCAGACAGGCAGACACGTGCTGCCGGCCACCTGCCCCACCCTCCCCATCCAGTGCCACGGCTCTGCAGCCGTTGCTAGGCATCTGTAAGGCCCAGGTGGGCCCTACCTGTCGTGGAGCAGCCTTGTAGCATGAGGTGGGCATGGGGCCCGGGCAGGAGCAAGGCCGCCTCCGCCTGCCTGCCCTCCTCTCACTTGGCAGCAGCAAGCAGAAGCCATTAGCGCCTGGCAGCCCGTGTCCCATGGCTCTGACAAACGCCTTAAATGTTGTCGCCAAGGCTCCAGCTGTCCCGCCGGCCGCCTTTACTCCTCGTAATAACCAAGTGTCGACGCTGATTGCAACAGCGGGATGCAGCCAGGATTCAGAGCAGCTTTTACCCTGGGCGTTTCCACCTGGCAACCGGGCTGTGCCCACCCCACCCTCCACCTCCAAGCCTTTGTCTGCCCGGCAGCTCTTCCCAGGCCCCCGGCATGGCCTCTGGGCCAGCTGGTGCCCAGCTTTGTGTCCCAGGTGGTGCTCATGCGGCCACCACCAAAGCTGGTGGGTAGCGATAAGGTCAGGTCTCGGGCATCCTCACCCAGCAGAGTGATGGCCTGAGTTGAAAGGTCTGGCCCCAATTCCTCCTCTTCTGGGTGACCTCTGTAGGGAGGCCCTGACTTTGCCTTGGTTTAGGCTCATCTCTCTGCCTTGGCGCCCTTGTCCGTGGAATGGGAATAATGACTGGGCTTCATGGGGCTTAGAGGGAACACATGTGTGAAGCAAGATGCAAATCATGGCGCCCTGTGGAGGAGGCTAAGCCACACCAGGAGCACAAACACCTGTGGGAGAGTGAAGGCCTGCATCAGCTGCCTTGGCCTTGACTGTCCTCTCCCCACAGAGAAGCCCGTTCATTCCCATCTCCACCACTTGGCCCTGCTCAGGCTCCCACTCGGAGTCGCCTCCCTTCTCCCGTCCATCTGGCCTTGTTTCAAGTTTGGTCTGCCGTTGCCTCTTCCCAGAAGTCCTCCCAGTTTGATCAAACCACCCTCCTTGCCTGCCGGTTTTATGTGGTCATCCAGTGGGTCCTAGATGTTCGATATTCTCCTCTCATTTTCTACCCTCATCCACATGAGGCCTTAGGAGGTTGAGACTACTAGAAGCCCTATTTTAGAGATGAGGCCACCAAGGCTCAGACAGGGGGACAGTCACCATGTCACACATGCAGGATGACTTGGGATGCACTGGCCGCTAATCAGGGGGATAAACAAAGCCCCAGTCTCCCGGGGGCTCTGTCAGAGCAGCCGGCATCCTCCCTCCACCTGCCTCCCCCAGGCCTTACGGGCTGCCTTCCTGAGACACCCAGTTACAAGCTCCCGTGTCCAGGTGGTTGACTTATGAGGTCTCTGATCACCAGATCGTTTGTTTACAGCTTCTCTAACCTTCCCATGATGCTGGAGGGTGATAGAGAAAGGTAAAGGATCAGCGGTCTCTGCCCGCTCACCAAACTCCCCTGAGGAATGCAGAGGTGATGGAGCAGGTGGTGACCATGAGGCAGTGGGAGGTGATGAAGGTGGTGCTGGTGGAGGTGATGGTGGAGGTGCCTGTGATGACAGAGGTGGAGGTAGTGATGCCGGTCATAATCGGTGATGGGAGGACCAGTGACAGCGTAATCGTGGTAGGGGTGATGAGCCATGCTGGCATTGGTTAGGTGGGGATCAACAGTGATGACGGAGGTGGCGGTGATGGTGGTGATGGGAGTGACACTCTGGTGGCAATGAGGTAATGGTGGTGGCAGTGGGAGTGATGGAGCTGATGGGCTCCCCGTGGAGTGCACCTCATGGGCCAGTCCACTGGGCAGCCCTATCCCACATGGGGGGTGTGCCCTCACTGGAGGAAGGGTGCAGTAAGGCTTGATTCTCTTTTTCTTTTAACCTTTAGCAAGCACAGCCTTCTGGGTAATGAGATGCAAATTGACAGAAAAGACAATGAGCCAGCCTGCGGCCGGTGGGGCAGCTTGTAGAGTCAGGCTGATTGCCTCCGTGCCAATTTGCATGGCATTAGCTGTGCACATCTCCTCCAACGGGGCTCACGCGCTTCACCAGAGGTCACCTGGATGGTTGCGTCCAACAAGGGGTAATTCAGACCAGGGGCACGGGCAGGGCCACTCTGACCTTGATTTGAGTGGGGCTTCAGGATTTGACTCAGAAGAATCTGGGCCTATGGGGAAGGCCGCTGGATGGGGGTAGTAGGGGGCAAGGAGAGGTTTGGGCTTCATGGTCATTCAGGACTAGGGACAGGCCAGAGGTCCAGTTCCCACGTGTGGCAGGTCTAGGAGGTCTGGTTTGACTGGCACCATGGAACCATCCATTGCATGTGGTATGACGGTGATACACAGGACCTAGGCAGAAGAAAGGTTTGGCTGGCCTGGGATGCCTCAGTATAAGTCCAGGCTTACCTCTAACTGACACCATCACCTGGGTGGTCCCTCCAGGCCTTGGCTCCCTGAATGTGCAGTAAGGCCCTTGGCCTCATTGTCTTTACCATGAAGGTGATGGTCATCAAGTTCTGCTTACGGTGTGCTCAGCAACAGTGGCCAGGGCCAGCTCTCCATGTGAAGGTCACGCACAGCAGCCTTCTGAGCAGGCCCATCTCTGGGCCTGCCCAGTTGACCAGTTGATCACTGTCCCAACACTCGAGGCAACTCCTGGGATCATTCCTGGAATGTGACCCCGGGGACCTAAGCAGGGTAGGACCCAGACAGATGGCCAAACGCAGCCCTGTGGCCACCCTGCCAAGCTTGCCTGCCTCTGTCCATGGTTCTGAAAGTCCAGGCCCAGCTTGCCCTGGGGTCCCTACTGTGAGGGGACAAAGGGGCCCCTTTCCTACTGCCCTGCTGTCCGACCCCTGCAACCTTTCTGACCCAGTGCAACTCAAGACTCCACCCTACACCCTCTGCCAGGACAGAGGACAGTGGGGAAGGAGGCCCTTTCCCTCTGCCCTCCACCCCAGCCCAGCTACTGCCCCCTCAGGCATGTCCTGGTGCCCCACCAGCCCCACCTCCCCTCTCACTGTCCCACTCCCTCTCCCCCTGAGGTTGGGTCTAATCAGAGCTAATCAGAAAATTATGAGCTGCCTGATTACTGATTAGATTCCTAATGTTAATAGAGTCGAGAAGGGCCCGCTCAGGCTGTGTTTTAGGAAAAAGTACAAAAATAACATCATGGGAAGGGAGCATGGTGGCTGGGTGGGGGCTTGGGCTCTACTGTCCTCACACACAGGGGATCACACTCCTCTGTTCTAGTTGGTGGGGGGCGCTCAGACTCAGCTTTTACATGGAAGTACATTTCATAACAGAAAGACCTCCTAGCACCCCTAAATTCTCCCAGCGAAACTGCTACCGCAGGCAGCTGTTAGTATAGAGGCCTCTACCAAGTTCTGTGCTTGGGACAGTAGGACCGAATTGTAGTGGTATGTTGGGTGGGACAAAGAGAAGAATTACAGGTGGTCCACCGTCCCAACACTCGAGGCAACTCCTGGGATCATTCCTGGAATGTGACCCCGGGGACCTAAGCAGGGTAGGACCCAGACAGATGACCAAACGCGGCCCTGTGGCCACCCTGCCAAGCTTGCCTGCCTCTGTCCATGTTTCTGAAAGTCCAGGCCCAGCTGGACCCTGAGGTCCCTGAGAGCAGGGCCTAGCCTAGCATAGGTCAGGCACACAGTAGGTGCTTAATAAACATTTGTTGACAGCAAAGAGGGAGGGTCATATCAACCTCTTCCCACTGGAACCACCATGTTCCCATGTCCTGTCCCTGGGCTGTGGTTGGGTGTAAAGACATCTGAGAAAGCTTCTTGGAGGAGGGGGTCAGATCATGTCTGGAGAATGCACTGGTCTGGGGCCAGAACAGGAGGACAAACCCCTGGCTGACTTGGCCAGATGAGGAGCCCGTGTCCACTACCCCCAGCCTCTCACTCTGGCAAGGCCTCAGTGACTTTTGCTTCCAAACCATTTCATCATTGACTTGGCAGCAGCTGGGTGGGACTGGTGGATGAGATTTTTAGTGAGGCAGACATCTTCAGTTCAGACCTCGGAGGCAATCACTTGCCCCCTCTGCATGGGGTACCCTGTGGGGCCTGTACTCAGCCTCACTCTGCTCACGCCTTTATCTCTGCACCATCTGGAATCCCTGTGTTCTGTCATTGGTGCTGCTTCTGGCGTGGTCTCTGCCATCTCCACCCCAGGCAAATCCATGGCCTCTAAGCCAGCAGGTGTCTAAGGGCACCTCCTGATCTCCTCCCCCTCCACCAGCCTACTTGACCAAGATGGAAGCCTGCACCCAGAACCAGGGCCACACTTCGGTGAATCAAGCCCCTGCCCTCAAGAGACCACATATGGGGGGAGTCAGACAAAGTAGTGATGGAAGGTGTCACAGGGAATTCTGGAAACCAGGCTGGCCAGAGCACTAGGCTTCCTGCAGGAGGCAGTTGTGCAGGCTTGGGGGCTGGTGGGGGAGGTGGTCCAGGCTTAGGGTGCAGCACAAACAAGGGCAGGGAACCTAACATGGTGGGAAGGCAGAATCCAGGTCGTCATGGGGCGAGAGTGACAAGGTTGGCAAGGCCAGGCCACACAGGTCCCCATAAAGGGTGGCAACAGGAAAGTGGGGCCTGGGGGGACATGGGCCTGTGGGGGTGCCTGGGGAGGATGAGTTTATACTAAGCAGCTTGGGTAGGAGTCTGAAGTTGGGTTGAGGGTGGTTCTGAAGAGGTCTGGTCAGAAGGGAGAGGGAAGTCACAGGAGTAGGGGGATTTGGAGGGGACCAGCTTCCAAGAGATGGACTTAGGGAAGTGATGGCTCAACTTGGGTAGAGTTGGTTGAGTAAGACATACAAATGGGCCCTCAGTTCCTACCTAAGGCAGGGTTGGGCTGGAGGACAGGGAGGATGCTGGGGTCCAGTGGACAGAGGCAGTGATAAGGAGAGGGACAAACAGTTCATTGGCATGAGCTTCAAATGAAGCCAGGTCAAGCCAAGGTCAGAGGCCCAAGAGAGTATCCAAGATTGTTTTGGAGCAGTCCAAAGGTCCCTGGGCAGAGCTAAGGGAAGGGGCAACCTACAACCTGGGGCTATATCTCCAATACCCAGAGTGAGTCTGCCTCCTGCTCTCTGTCTTGACCTTGTTGTGCATCTGCATTCCCGTGGCCCTAGGAGAGCCCAGGCAGGATTCTGGTCCCATATACAGGTGAGAAACAGGTGCGGAGAGATGAAGGCAACGTTTCCCAGATGATGCACTGGGCAGCCACTCGGCTTTAGGAGCTCGGGACTCCTGGTCTCTTTGGCAGGGCCATTGTCACACACAGACACGCTCACACACCCATGCCCTCACGTGCTTGTCTCCAGAACATGACCTGTTGAGGGAGAGGAGTCAGCGATATTTCCACAGTACACTTTAATAAATGGTGTGTCGCCCATCTCCTCTGACTGGAGAGTGGCCAACAGCCCTGGGCCTGACACCCTCACCTGATGCTATCTGCATGTTTTTTAAAGGAACGAAAGATACATTGGTGAATTACACTGGGTCATCCTTCAGAGGGAGGAAACCTGACAAAACTGGAAATTTTATGAGAAATTCCACCTGGCTTACCAGGGACTGAGTCCCCTGTACAGATATGCAGGTTTCATGCTGAGACTAAGGGGGTGCCAGCTATGTTGGTGGGTTCTTACCCCTGTTAGCCTCCTGAGGGATTGTGCCAATTGGACCAAGTTCCTTCAGCCTTGGAATCCACATGGCCCAACCCTCAGCTCACCCTCGTCAGGGGTAAGGTGCTTGCATATGGCCGGGCTCTGGGGCCATGGCCCAAACTCTGACCTGTGTGTTGGATTTTTTGGCTTATTTCTCATCAGGAAAACTCTGATGGGTGCCCGTCAGGGGACCCAGGAGCAGCAGCAGTGACCGGGCACGGCAAGGCCCCAAGAGCCAGCCCTATGCTTCTGCCCTCAGCACAAGGCTGTCCACACTCATTCCCTCCTGAAGCGACCCAACACCAGAGCTGAAATTTCCAGAGGGTGGACTTCAGCCACGGTGCCTGACAACTGCTCTGTAAATTCAGGCCAGCCCCTGAGAATGTTCTGCTCACCCACAGGGGCCCCTCGCCCCTTGCCCTGTTCACAGTGAACACATTTGGATCCTGCCCCATGATACCTTGGGCCCAGCTCTTTCTAGACTGAGGGAGGTTCCCGTTGAAAGCTAAAGCAGCGAAGCCAGTGGAATTGATGTCATCCCCCAAGTGCCAACTCACCTCCTTTCCTTCCTACTCTCTCTACACGGCTTCCCACTCCACATGTTAAACTGTCCGGTGGAGGGTGACGTATCAGTAGTAGGAAAGAGTGGGTTTTTTAAGAAGTCCTGCCAGGCACAGTACAACACAGCAATCTTCCCTCGGTGCCCGGGGATGTTCCAGGAAATCCTGTGCGGTCTGAAATTCCAGCCTCTGGGGTACCCAGTTCCCCAGCCCCATCTCCATCTTTAGCCCAAGCCACCCCTCCCTTCTTCCTGTCTTTCCTGGGAAATTAGAACAGGGGCTGCCCTTGCAGGCAGGACCAAGAAGGCACAGGAATCGATAACCGAGGCCGAGATGCCCACAGAGAGCAAGCAAGCCCGGACCTGGGGGGTGGAGAGTCGGGAGCCCCTGCAGAGGGGATCCACAACTCGAATGAGTTTTTTCCTGGTACATGTATTCTGACCTTTTTTTTTTTTTTTTTCTGAAAGAAAAAAATCCATTTTACTATTTTTTTTTTTTTTAAATCAGCTCGTAGAGGACGTGTGCAGCTGGTAAGGGAAAAGGTCAGGCAGGGAGCCTGTTGGCCGCCAGCAACCGCGCAGGCCCCACGTGATGGTTGTCCCCCGAGGTGCCCTTCACTTCGAGGCGCGTTAGTGATTTTCCCCATAGTTTTGGTTGCCGGAGTTTTGGTCTGAGGTTTGAGTGTTTGTTTGTTTTTCATTTTTTTTGTTTTGTTTTGTTTTTCATTGTTTTGATGGTGGTTTTATCTTTCGGCTGAAGGTCGGGTTCATACAGAAAGGGTGGGTCGGAGGTGTCATGGACGGGAGCCAAGTGTGTCCGGTGTGGACAGATGCAGCAGGATGGAGAGGGTGGGGGGGTAAGGCCAAGTGTGGTCCCACCCCAGCGCACGGGTGTCTGTGGCGCATTCGACAGGAAGGCAGAGCCACAGGCATCTCCTTTGACATGGGTCCTGGGCAGCCCACTCTGCCCATCCGGTGTGCTTCTCTCTGCCCCTCAGAACCCAGCAAACTGGGGGCGCAGGACATGGCCTGCCTTTGGAAGGTGTCACAGATGGTGGCAGTCAGAGTGTTCAAGGCTGCCGTCACTCAGGCAGCGGGCACCAACCGTCCACACGTGCACCTCCCCCAGGTCTCAGGTTGTGCAAGGACGTGGCCAAGTTGGGATTCTCCTGGTTTCTGACTGTGGAAGTAACCGCTTGGAGCAGGAGGTGGACAGACAGACAAATGCTCATTCAAGCCAAGGTAGCAGGAAGGAAGAGACCCACAGGGCCGTGACCCTCCACCCGACCTGCGCACCTACCCCTGTCGTCAGCCCTGGAGCTCGAGCCGCTTCCTTGCTAAGCTGCATCTTGCTTCATTATTATGCAGATATTTTAATTATGCAGATATGTTTTTAGACAGTTTTAAATATGTATATTATTTACTCATTAGACCATAACAGCTCTGGAAATTGGAAATCTGTATTTAGTATCTATCAGTGCACAATACAGAGCTAATACGGGGCCCGCAGGCAAGGGAGGGAAGCAGGATGGCGGCGGTGGCAAGGCTGGGTTGTCAGGGGCTGCTGGACACCCTGATCCTCAGCCCCTCCTGAGGTCTGGGCCCATAGGGGGTCGGCTCAGAGCAGCGTCTGGAAGGCTGATCCACTCTCCTGGGGAAAGGACAAAGGAGCGGCTTCTCAGGGGCAGGTGGGGGGGCATCTGAGCCCAATCAGCAGACCTGTGTGGCCAGACCCGTCCTTCCCTGAGATGCTCACCGTCCAACACTGCCGACAGATCAGGGTCGATGCCTCTCTCTACCACTTCCCTACCAGGGGCCTGGGCTCGTGACACCTATGCTCTGAGCCTCGGTCTGCTCTCCTGTAAAAGGCAGGGAAACTGACGACTCTGGTGGCTTGAGGGGGATAGAAGGGGGAGGGTGAAGAAGAGGCCCAGACTTCCACCTGTTACTGGATGACCTACACCTGTCCGTGAAGCCCTGGCCCAGGGGAGGTGCCAGGGACGGGGTCTGGTGTCCTCTGTCCCCATCCCCTTCCTTGAAATACTTGGGCAGTGTCTTCAGGGCATCTGCTTGGTGCTAGGACGTTGCAGCCCCCAGACTCCACCCTGGGCCCCCCATCCTGGCTTCTGCCGGGCTCAGCCCCAGTGGCCCAGATCTCAATAGCCTGCTCCCCGTGAGTTCAGAGACTTTCCTCCTAAGCCTCTAGTATCCTCTTGGAAGAGGGAGTAACTATGACTAATTAAGCTCAAACACCTCATACAATCTTTCCCTCTGGGCTGCATGAAACAAATCCTATTTGATAGGCAGTCGCTCCCCAGACCCATTCGGGCTCAACCAGCCCTGGGGTGAGAGGAGGAGGCTCAGGAGAAGCGAGGCACCCAGCACTGGGGGAGCAATGGGCCCCCAGAGAGGAGGGAGGAGCCTGAGAGCTCCAGCCTCCTCACCCCCAAGCTCCACCCCTCCCAGAGGGCAGCCGGGGCTGGACCCTCCAGCTGTTGGCCTCCGAGGGGCAGCCACCATGTCTCCAGACCCCTCATCTGAGTTCACCGCCTCCATAGCAATGGAAAGATGTTTCACTTAGTGAAATGTGAAGGTGTCTGCCAAGGGGCTACTCAGCAGGGGAACTTCGTCCCCAGCCCAGCACACCCCGAGTCCTCCTCTTTCTTGCCTTTTCCTGTAAGAACGGTTTCCGGAGCCGAGGGAAATTGACTGTTAAGTGAAACTCTCTGATAATTGCCTCTGAAATGCCCGCTGTTATTGTGATGGACTTGGCCGTGAGCAGCCCTGCTCAGCAGTCTCACCGTGGTTCCCTCCCAACGCCTTGGCCGCGATGGGGAAGTCTCGGGCCAGGCCAGCCACCATCAGAAAGTCTGCGGCAGTGTCTCCCTCCCAGCCCACCCTAACCCTCCACGATGTGATGAGAAGTGGCTGAGAGAGGGGAAGCCACCCACCTAGGGTCCCACAGCTGGCTGGCAGAGCCAGACTCCTGCCAGGTCTCCACCCAGGTTCAGAGATATTCTGACTTTAAATTAGTGGATGTTCCTTGTGCACCTACTGTGTGCCAGGGGCCAGCTTATTGGAAAGAGCCCTCACCAAGCTCAGAGCACAAGGAAGAAAGCAGTGAGATGTGACAGGGACAGATGCAGGCTTGGCAGGGGTCAGGGAGTGGTTCGGAAGAGGATGGGGCCTCAGCTAATACCTCAAGGGTGAGGGAGCAAACCCACTGAGGAGTCTGGGTGAGGGGACACAGGGCAGAAGCAGAATGTGCTAGGGCCTGGTAGCAGGAGAGCCAGAGGCTGCTGGTGGCTGAGGGGTGAGAACGGACCACATCTCCCCCACCGTCCCAGAAAGGCAGTATCCTGGACATGGGACCAAGCTGTGCGCCCACCCCTGCCCCTGACCGGCTGGGAGTCTTGTAGGCTCTGTCTTCCCCTCTGGGCGTCAGTTTCCTTCCCCATCCTGCCTGCCTGGAGGCCATCATAAGGACCCAGGAGAAGCAGGAGGTTCATGCTCTAGGAGGATGAACCTTAGAGCAGGGTGGGGCTGGGCCACAAGCACATCTCTCATACAGACTTGAGCCGGACTGTAGAGATGGGAGCCCGAGGCTCTGAGTGCCCGACAGGAGGGGAGCCCAGGGACCGGGCAAGGGCAATAGGAGGAATCCAGGGGAGGTGAGAGTCTGATAGGGCTGACTGGGGGGCTAGGGAGCACATCCAGGCAGAGACATGGAGCAAGAGACTTGCATGCTTGGAGCCAGCAAGAGACACCCCTAGAAGACTGGCCCCTCTGGGCAACTTCTGGGGGTTGGAGCAAGGGAGCTGCCAAGAACCTACCCACCGTCTGAATGGGTACAGTTCCTATCTCCAATTTACAGACAAGACACTGAGGACCAGCAGGGGAAGCCACGTACTCAAGAAAGCCAGCTTTGGAACCCAGGCCAGGGCTGCCTGCCGCTTGGGGCCCCTCAGGCATGCCTGTGGGTCGGCGTAGTCCTCTCCCCTGAGCCCCTCAGACCCAATGGGCCTCTGGCAGCCGCCGCTTGCCCGCTGCAGCCCCGTTCTGCTGCCTCCACCCTTCCTCCTGAACCCCCAGGCCTGTGTGTTTAGCAGTTTCCACACGTCCAGCGCCCGGGGATGGGCTGATTGATCTGTAACACCGAACAAATAATAATGGCTTGATCGTTACTGAGGATTAAACGTAATCCTTTCGCTGTGGCTATTGCTGCTCCGTTATTCACGAGTCAGCGGGCTGACCCAGGCCTTCGAGCCCGGGGGACTTCGAGGAGGCTACCGTACCCGCCCCCCGTGTCTCCCTCACCATGGCTGCTCAGCTAGGGAGCCCCAGTCCTGGGCCCATGCATCCCTCAGACGGAGCAGAGCCCTGAGAGGTGGAAGGTGCTGGTGGCACCCCGGGCCCATAGGGAGGTGGGTATAGGAGAGAACAGCTCCCCGAGGCTGCGGCCCAGTTGGACACTTCAGCGGACGTCCGTTTGGTGTTTGCAGCCCCCTCAGCACTGGCACTTTCCTGACCCAAGAGGCCTGACCTGGGTATTCCCATACCCAGCCCTCACCTCATCCCCCATGAGGGGCAGTGGCCTCAGTGGAGCTTGAGGCCCACTCCGAGAAAAAGTCTGGGTCCGGGAAAGGAGGAGGCCACTGAGGAGGAAATTGCCCAAGTCTGAGCTCTCGAGGTGCGGCCCCAGGGGCTGTTTCTTGGCTTCACGCGCTCCCGTCCAGCCCAGGTGCAGAGCGGGCGCAGCAGATGCTGGGTTAGCAGTAATAACACATGTCATGTGTGCGTGTCCCACAGCAACGCCCTCTGCGAAAGAACTCTGCAGCCTTGTGAAGCAGGAGCCTCACCCATCCACGGGGGGTGTTTATAGTTTAGGCTGAGAAGAGACCCCAGGATGGCAGTGCAAGCGAACCCCTTGGGACCTCAAGAAAGCTTTGCCTTCTATATGCAGAGCCATAGGGAGCTGCTGAAGGGCTTAGGGGCAGGGGCTGGCCACAAGATCAGATCCACATTTGGAGAAGAGATGACAAAGGGCAAGAAAGGACACAGGAGGGGCGCCTGGGTGGCTCAGTGGGTTAAGCCTCTGCCTTTGGCTCAGGTTATGATCTCGGGGTCCTGGGATCGAACCCCGCATCAGGCTCTCTGCTCAGCGGGGAACCTGCTTCCTCCTCTCTCTCTGCCTGCCTCTCTGCCTACTTGTGATCTCTGTCTGTCCAATAAATAAATAAAATCTTAAAAAAAAAAAAAAAAAAAAAAGGACACAGGAGCCTGAGGGACGAATAGTAGGTGATTTGAGTGACAACACGGGTAAGACGTAGGTGACAGCGGTTCCAGTGTGGATGGGCTCATTCTAGGAGGGGACGGAATACACTCCAGTGGGCCTGAGGGTCACCCCCAAAAGGTGTCCAGGACCCCTAAGATATGAGAGGTGTCCGGGTGTAGAGGTGCCTGGTCCCCGAAGCTGGGTAAGTGGGGTGGGGTGAGCCACCCCACTCGGGCACTGCATAACAGGTGGGCAGGGGCTGGAACCTACGGAGAAGACAGGTGGAGTAGCAGGAGGGGGAATTGGAGGCCAGGAGGGACCCAGCATCATGAAGTGAGGGGGTTTGACAAGAGAAAATTTCCTACCCTGTCCCCAAGATCCCCAGCCTCATAGCTTTCCCAGCATTCATTGTTCTTGGCCTGAGGAAGAGGGGGAGCTAGGCCCAGCAGGAGTAAGGTTGGCCCTGGTCAGCCCTGCTAACTGCCAGAGGTGACATCCCACCCCGGAGAATGTAGGCCATACCACACCACGACCCTGTTCCATGCTGGGAGGGAGGAAAACCAATCTCCCACGTCCCGGCCCCCATCTCCCCCTCATGGGCAGCTGCCAGGCTTTGTTAGAACCTCTCTTCTGGGGTCCACGTGCCATACCATGCCTGGACTAATGAATGGGAGCATGTGTCCTAAATACCAACAGACCAGGGCCTTCTGAGTGAGGGCGGGAGGCCGACAGGTGGGACCCACTGCTCTACCATGGGGTGGAGGGGGTCAGAGGTGGAAGGCCAGAGCCCCTCCCCTATAAGTGTTTCCCTGTCCCTCACCAGGCATGGTGGGCCCATGGAATGCGCCTTCAGACCTTGGTCATGGACTAGGTAAGACAAATGTGATTGTGAAGGCTGGATTCAGGGCCCCAGCCTGACCCATGCTATGACCTTGGCAAGGCTACTTACTGCCTCCATGCCTGGGTCTCCTCATCTGAGGAAGACATGTCAGGCCTAAACGGAGACAGCTACACGTGACATGTCACCGGGCTGGTGGTGGGCTGGCATGCAGCAAGTGACCTCTTCGTGGTGATGGTTGTCAATATGATTAACAAGACTTAATTGCGCTTTGCTCTGTGGGAGGCCCCAGAGGTCCATCTTCAGGAGTCTCAAGAGTTCTTGGAGGGACAGGATCCACGGAGGCACAAAATAAGAATCTCTGGGCAGCCGGGGTTCAGGCCCTGAGGGTGGCAGAGTACCAACGCCTCCTCCAGGAAGCCTTCCCTGACACCCCAAGTTCCCATAGCACCCCAATGCTTCCTTGAAGCATTTCAGCTCCTCCTGATCTGGTGGTTCTACCTAGTGTTGTATCTGTGTCTATCTCCTCGTCTAGACTGTGAGAGGGCAGGGGGAGAACAGGGTGTGGAATAGAAGGACTGCTCACACGCAGAGGGGCCGTGAAGGAGGAGAGTGCAGGAACCAGCCCCAAGGGATGGCCAGGCTTGTGTGGACAGAGGCTTGGAGAGCCATGCTGAGAAGGGGCTCAGGAAACTGGAGCAGGGACAGTGGTAGCAGGCCTGGGTGTGTGAGACGTGCTCAGGGCCTGAGCAGTTGGGCAAAGATGCATTAGCAAGGCATGGCTGTCCCTGGTGGCAGTTCAACCTTGACCTTGGCACTGGCGTGACAGAGTGGCAACGGGGCTTGACTCTAGGGCCTGGGTCCTACTGCATCTTGGGCGTCCCCCTGCGATCCTGTGGGCAGGAGATATGGCTGGCCTGAAGTACAGGGAGTCCCATGGAGATGGCACTCAGGTCACTTCATGCAGGCTTCACCCGCCCTATGTGAACCCAGCTGCGGGGGGAGGGCCCGCACAGCAAGCTAGGAAAGGTCTGGGGCCAAGGAATCTCTGAGGGTCTGGCAGCCTGGGGCAAGAGAGTCCCTGAGCCAGCCTGGCTCCAGGAAGTACTAGGGATGGAGAAGGCTGGGGCTGGGCGTGGGCCTTCCTCAGCCTCTGATCCCCCTGTGTTCTGTTCCTCAGAGACTGGCCGACGCTGCTGAGAACTTCCAGAAAGCCCATCGCTGGCAGGACAACATCAAGGTAAGAACTGCCGTGCCTTCCCCAGCCCCTGTGACCTGCCCACAGCCAGCAAGGGTAGATGTGGATTCCGGGGAGGGGGCGCTGCCCAGACTCACCGGAGGAGCACTTGAGGGCTCTGTGGAGGGGAGCCTGGGACCGCAGTCTAGCCTCCAGCAAACATTTGAGGCTCCCCTTGGTGCTGGGACACAGGGTGCAGAGAAGAACCTCTCACAACACCCTAGAGGAGCTGTGGGGGCCTCCAGGGGGCAGACAGACTACTCTAAAGTGATGCTCCCCAAAGTTGTTTTCACCTGGGAGGTTAAGGATGGGCACAGACTCTGGAGAGACCCTGGGGCAAAGAAGTCCCTTGACTCCAGGACATTCCAGATGTAATACACTGACCCAGAAGCGTCACTGCCAGAAGGGGACTCTGCCCCCCTCCTGGGATTTCCTGAGCAGCAATCTGTATTCCAGGAGGCCACCTGACTACGATCAGGGACCGGGCTTGTCACAGTCGCAGGAGCCTCTCCTTCCACCAGCAGAGCTCAGAGGAGCCCAGGTGCCAAGGGAGTGAGGGGTGAGAAGCTGGTAGTAGGTCTCTTCTTGAGGGTGGAAGGACCCAGAATGTGCAGGAAGGCGGGGAAGCCTCACTGACTGCCAGTCTCAAACCCAGCTTGCCCTCACAAATGCAGGCAAATGTGCTTGATTTGGGCTGGGGCTGGACACACCTGTACCCTTTCCGTCAGGCCAGCATCTCAGTGGGCCCCCAGGAAGCCAGAAGGTAGACTAAGGCAGGCTTCTTCCCAGACTTGGGGAACCCCCAATGCCAGGGATGGTGGAACCCTCAGGGACCAGGCCAGTTAGCCAGGCTCGTGTGTCCTGCACAGTTGCTCCGGACTCTGAGCCACACCTTTTGGGGGTCTCTGTGCGAACCACAGGGAGAGGCACCAAGGGGGCTGCCTGCGGGGACCCAGGGCTTGATAAGGTGGGTTCGGCCCTTGCCACTCCTGCTCTGGGACTTGCACATCTGGTGCGTGAGTGGATAATTACCCCCCCTTCAACTGATGAGAACGCTGAGGCACAGGGTGGTCAGACTTACCTGCAGTACTTACCTGCGATACCTGTTGGTGGCCTAGATTCACAGCCGGGTTGTCAGATCCCAGAAAACTCATGCCCATGATCCAGGCACCCTGAACCCGTCTGGTCCTCCTCCCTGGCCTCCATCCCCCCGGGCCACCCCGAGTCCTGCCTTGCCTTGCCCACAACATGGCATCCTTCCTATGCTGCCTGGTGGGTGCTGGGTGCTACCCTTCGGGAGCTCAGGTGGGATGGTTGGTTCCAGTGAGCACTTGAGTGACTGGACGACTCCTTGGACAGACCCTGCCTCCCAGGAGCTCAGGACTGGCCCTGCTCTCTCCCTCCCTTTCCACCACCACCACCCATCGCTGGGTCCCCATGCCTCCTCAGCCCCCGGGGATCAGAAAAAGCATGGTGGCAGCACCCACCACTCAGACGATGTTCCCACCGATAAACAGCCCCTGCCCAGGCAAATCCTTTTCAAGGCCCAGCCCTGATCTGGCTGTTCGGGCCCCCTTGGCAACCTCATTCCTCACCCGCCTCCCCTGTGCCCCGGCCATGCTGAACACCTCACTCTAGCCTATTCCTGATCTCTGCCCGGTTGCCTTCTGTTCCTCCTTGCCACCTGGCCTGTCTGTCCCTTCCCAGTGAGGCCACTCCCTTGTCCCAGTCCATCAGCCCCTCCACCTTCTGGCCATCCAGGACCCCACCCCCAACCCCGCTCCTGCTCTGGCCCTTCCTTTGTTCCTGACATATCTGCGTCCTCCCTCCCTACCCAGGACTGTGTGCAGAGCAGACACAGGGCAGTGAGAGAAGGAACAGGGAATAAGAGAATGAAAAGACCCGCCCTCGCCCTGGTTTTCTCTCCTTCCCAGCCCGGGCCCCAAACAAGACAAAGAGGCTGCCTTAGCCCCAAACCTATTTTCTTTTCCTGACTCTGCAGAAAACCCTAAATTTACAAGGATCATCCAGCCAGACTCCTGACCCTTGATTTTTAGCTACTCCCTGAGGCAGGAACAGCTTACCCCAGGCCAGAGTGGGCACCACGGAGCCTGCCAGGAGGGGGGGGGGCAAGGTCTAAGGGGCATCCAGGGGTGCCAAGACCGGTGCTGCTTGAGACAACGTGCTCCCTACACACCCAGTCCTTGAGGGGCCCAGCAAGGGTTTGTCCCTCGCTGGGCTCCAGTTTCCCCATCTGGCAAAGGACTCTGGTGTCGGATGCTGCTTGCTGGCCCAGCCTAGTGTGTGGAAAGGTCGCTCCACATGTCAGGCCACAGAGAGGACAAGTTGGCGACAGTGTAGGTACATGCCCAATCCTGGGTGCTCCGTCCTAAGAGGAGGCAGGAGTGGGCTCTGGCTGTCCGCCTCCCCTCGGCTAAATCTGGGATGCCTCAGGCTGTGGAAGCAATCACCCAGCCAGCAGGTGCTGGCCACTGCCTCCCCCTCAGTCCATCCGGCTGCGTGTCTGTCTGTATCTCAGGCAGGGTGAAGTGGGGATCACCCCCTCCTTCCCAGCTGCAGGGTCAGGGCCCTGCTCTTCACCAGAAACCCTGCAGTCACCCCAGCTGCCAGGCTGCAGAGCATTAACGCGAACGCATTCGCCATCACGCCAGCCAGCCCCGCCCATGCTGCCTGGGATAGCTGGCAGCGGCCGCAGGTGGGGACTGTCCGTGCCAGGGGGATACGGGGACTCGAGGCTGAGAAAGGAATGGCGTCTTTGTCCGTTGCAGGCACACCACCACCTTGAGACTGTGTCCTTCCCAATGACCTTAGGGAGGTACAGATAAGCAGCATGTTCCTTCGTGTGGCGCTCAGGAGAGCCTCAATGCCAGTTGTCAAATCGGGCCCTTTCCACAAGCCGGGCCTTCTCCCAGGAATGCCCTCCCCTCCTCCTTCAGAAGGGCAATGCCTCTTCCTGCCCAGTTAACTCCCTGGGAAGCCTGAGATTGGCTCCCACGGGCCCCAGGATCCATCTCTGGAGTGTGCCTCTGCCACAGCCAAGGTGTGGGGTCATGGCCTGAGACTAAGAGGGGAACAGGGGGCCCTCACGTTCAGACCTCTCTTTCTCTCTCTTGTGCCGGTTCTGACCCTGTGGACCCCCAACCCTGACCATTCCCAGTGCAGGCTGCCCCAGGCCACTATCCCAGCGGACTCATCTGTCTGCCCCACTCAAGGCTCCTCTAGGCAGAAGCAGTTGGACCTGATTCAGGGTTACCCACCACCTGTCCATGTGCCCAGCCCAGTGCCCTGTGGACAGGTTGGCCCAGAGCACCTGGGCCTCAGTCTTCTTACATCCAAGATGGGAAGAATGGTGACCGGCAGTTCTGGGCACAGAGGAGATGCTTGGCACATGGAATCCACTCTGTGATCAGTAGGGTATGGCCCTCCTTGTGGCAACAGCACACAGTAGGTCTACATGCAGACCTCTGAGAAGTGGACATCCGCACACACACACACCCCATCGACACCAGCCCAGAGAGTCGGGGGACCCTGGGGTCCACAGGGTCAGAACCGGCACAAGAGAGAGAAAGAGAGGTCTGAACGTGAGGGCCCCCTGTTCCCCTCTTAGTCTCAGGCCATGACCCCACACCTTGGCTGTGGCAGAGGCAGGGAACCACAGCCCTTGCACACCAGGGAGACCATGGCCCTTGCTAGAGGCAGCCCCTCCCATGACCCCGCAGGCAGACAAGCAGGAGCTCTGGCACCCATCACACTCAGGGTGGGTGAGGACGGCCTGCCTGCTGGACCCTGGCCCTGGCTCCAGCACCGTGCTGTGCCGGGGTTATCTGCAGTCTACACCATCCCAGGGAGGAGCTGGGCCAGGGCATGGGTGGAGGAAGCACAAGAGGCCATTGGCCCCAGGGCCTCAGGGCCAACACCAGGGCCTGCAGGGGACAAAGTACTCCCCTGAGAGTCTAATGGAGGAAATAGTCCTATCCTGGGGAGTCTGAAGGAGGAGACGCAGCCCTACCTGGGGGCGGGGCGGTGTCTGATGAGAGAGGTAGCTCTGTCTGGGAACCTAAAAGGAAGGCTGTGAAGGCTGAACCGGGCCAGAGGAGCCGGCTGGACAGGACAGGTGGCCTCACCAGCCCGAGGTCTGCCCCAGCCATCAGGCCGGCTGCCTACGTCTCTGCCAAGCTGGCGACAGACGGCTCTCTCAGAAAACAGTCCTTTTGGCTGAGCTGAGCTGGCCCTGAGCCAGGGCAGGAGGGCCGAGCATCCTCACTGAACACCCCAGTACCGGGCTTAGACACCAACTGCTAATCCCCGTGCTCACCTCCTCGCCCTGTTTCTCCCCTGCCAGCACCTCTCATGTTCTCTCCTGAGCTCCGCTCCCACTAAGGGATTGGATGTGTCATCTATACAAAGGCCATGTGGGCTCCCTACCCCACCCTTCATGTGCCATCTGGGTACAGAAATCCACAAGTGGGAGAAATCCAAGTTCAGAAGGGGTGATTCCCCCCCACTCCTGCCGCGTTTAAGCAAAATGGTCCCTAAAACACCAGGTAGCAGAAGGGGGTGTTGGCTGTGGACCCCAGAGAGTGACGATGCCCATTTCTCCCCAGCCAGAGGGTTTCCTCCACCCTCGGGGCCTTCCCAGGGCTGTGGAGTTGCAAACATAAGGGCCCCCCCACCGTGGGTAAGGGCGGCCCGAACACCTGGACAGACCAGCTTCCTGCCTTCCTAGTGCCCTCAGAGCAGGCAGGCAGCGTCATCCCACTCTTGTAAGTGGGAAATCCAGACCCCAAAGCAAAGCCTCACCAAGGCGACAGGATTTAACAGGCACCCTTGCCTCCTTGATGAGACGGAGGTGACCCCCAGGAGTAGTCCCAGGGCCACTGAGAGCTTTGGAGGCTCTAGGCTCAGTCTTCGCTCACCGTTTGGGATCCCAGAGCACACGTGTTCAGGTCAGGATTTGAGGCAGGGACCCTTTGCCAAGGCCCCAGCGTGTAACCACTAGGTACCGCCCCCTTGTGGTCTTACCGAGGCAGGACAATAATGGCAGACACGGGGCACTGCGCAAGCCAAAGCAGACACAGAGGCCTTTCCAGGGGCCCTCCATCCCAACCCTGATGGCCCCATCCTGCCCCACCTCCAGCTCCACACCGTGTCAAGTGTAGAGACCACAGCTGTGTTTACAGTGTATTTTCACTGTGACCTTGCCTGCCACCATCCCACACTACTCCTTCTCTGTACCAAGGAAGGGGCATGGCCAGGCCCTCTCAAGGTAGGCGAGGGAGGGAGGAGTCCTGCCTCCTGGGGGACAAGGACTGCACCCAGATTCCTAAGCCTCATCCATTGTCTGCAGGGGACTGAAATCCTCCCGTATGACACATTTCCCCTGTGTCACTGATGCCACCAGCATCTGATCCTTTGCTGACACCATGAAACAGCAGGACAAAAAGACAGGGAGCCACAGGCAGCTGGAGGGGTGCTGTGCAGGGGGCAGGCCCCAGCCTGGCCTGTGAGAGGAGCATGTGTCTCCTGGGGGCCCCGGAGTTACTGACCCCCCACCCATGCCCTTTCCTGTCCTTGCGGGAGGTTTGCCTAAAAAGTTGGTGAGTGCAGCCCCATGTTCTAATCTGCAGTCCTCCTACCGCGCCCGCCTGTTTTCATTACGGAGGGAAAGAGCATCAGAGCCGTGTTTATAACCCCCTTTTAGATAACAAATCACATTTTCTTTTTGCCAGCGAGTGTGTTGAATTGATATTTTTTCCCCTCGGTTTAATGGGTTTGTGTGTTCAGGAATGATCTTCATCAACCGAAACTCCTTATTGTGTTTGATGTAATGTCAGCTTTCATTATGTGCTTCGGTCGGAGCCGGGCGCAAGGGAAAGCCGAGCACCCTGGAGCCTGGGCCCGGGACCCCCAGCCCCCACACCAGGCCCACCCGTGTTCCAGTCCTCCTGCTGGGTGGGTGGTGTGGCAAAGGTCAGAGATGCAATGGGAAGGCGGGTTGGAGCCTGGGTGTGAAGCCTTTCTTACCGCTGCTGTGTCCTCCTCTGTCTGAGGCAGGTTGCAGGGCTCCTGGGAGAGCCCTGAGCATGTGCGAAGCACTGGAGGCCAGCAGATGCCTCTGGTGACCAAAGCCATCAGGTTGTCTCCGGTCTTCCATCCACCCAGCGGCTGTAGTCTTGCCCACGCACAGTGCCAGGCATGGGGCCGATGTTCCAGAATGCTTGGACTGTGTTTACGGGTCCAGCCAGTGGCCTCTACCCACCCAGACCACTGGTGGGAGACAAGACATCCCTGTCCCCACAACAAGCCCCCATACTGAGCACCTCAAACAATGGCCTCAGGCCCAGCACCTGGGCAATCCCCAAGGCCAAGCCCCTCCCTGAAGCCCAAGGAGCCAGAGCTGAGGGGGAGCAGTGCGGCCCCAAGGTCATACAGCATGGAGTGAGGAGGGGGCTCTGTACTTGCTGTTTTATAGCCAGACCACTGGGCGCACACTTGGTCAACACCCCCATTTTTCAGACCACAAAGAAACAGGCTGCCAGGGCCACGCACCAGGTGTCTGCGGCACGAAACAGCGCAGGAAAGCACTGGAGGAGGGCGACGTGGACAATGGCCCTCTCCTATGTCCTGAGCCCGGAATCCATAGGGTCAGGAGTGGGGTGGCCCCTCTGGAACCAGTGGCACTTGAAGGCCCCAGATTCACCTTCTGGCCGCTGCTGTCAGCCATGCTCAGTTCTGATTAAAGATCATTAAACATGAAATTAGCCCGTTTGTGTTACGGGTCCCCGGGGTGGCCGGTGATTATGGCGCGCAGATGGCCAAGAAACCAGGCTGCGGACAGGCTGACGAGGCCGGGGCGGCTGGGCTCACACCGGCAGGCGCGCAGAGCCCAGGGAGGCAGGCGCGGGGGCCGGGCTTTGTTTTCTCCCACTCCTGTTGTGTAAACCCCCTTGCATTTCACAACAAATCACAGATAATTAATAAGTACATGCCCGTAATGAGCAGGCTTTTTAATAGAAGAAATTGGAAGATGTGGTGTCGAGTCATTATTTCACTCTGGCCCAGACTCGGCTCTATTTTCCCATCTTCCTCACTCCCCCGGGGCTGCCTCAGCCAGAGTCTCTGCAGACAGGCTGCCTCTGAGCCCACCTCTCAGTGGGGTTGCAGAGAGGACGCCTGGTCCTGGAGTCAGGGAGTCTTGTGGAGACCCTGTGCAACCGGGAGCTGCGTATCTCCCCAGAGGCTATGAGGGCCCATGAGGGGGGGAATGTCCGGGGCAGAGGTCGGCATGCCCGGTCCGATTCAGCCAGCTGTCCAGGAGAGGACCAGTGCTGTCCTTGGGCCAGGGGCCCTGACTACCCCTCAGGTAGCCTTGTGCGGAGCTGTGAGGGTCAAGGCCTCTTTGTCCCCCCAGGAGGAAGATATCCTGTACTATGATGCCAAGGCCGACGCTGAGCTGGTGAGTCCCCTACCTCTGTTGCGGGGGGTGGGGAGCTGCCAGAGCCCATCCCCCACCCCGGGCTAGTCGCCTCAGCTGTAAAATGAGTGTGAGATCTCGGGGCTCTCCCAAGTTCTGAGGTCACCCTGCAAAGTAGCAGTGGCACAGGCCCCACACCTGACCCCAGGCAGGTAGTGAGACCCTTGGATCTCCTCCCATGGGTCAGTCCAGGTGCCAGCATGGAGGAGGCTGAGCGCTGTGGGAGCCAGGAAGAGGGAGCAGTGGGGAGGGCTTCGGAGGTGGCAGGCAGGGCCAGGATGCAGCTGTGATGCGGTTCAGATGGGGCAGGTACCTTCCCTGTGGTGAGGGGTCAGCGGCTTCCGCTTGCGGAGCTCCCTGCTGCTGGCCCCACCATCAGGGCTCCCCATAGCTCAGCCAGGCTTGCCCCAGCTGCAGAGGCAGCCCAGCCCTGTGCCTGTTCTTCAGACAAAGGACGGCCTCGGCAGCGGCGGCGGCAGCACTGGGGCTGGCTGGACGGCCCGGACCCACAGTGCCCCCCTGCCTCTGTGCCCCTGACTGGCTCATGTGTGCTTGGGCTCCCCGTCACCAAGGCCTCCCATGAAAGCCATATGAGCATTTTGGTAGCAGGGGACCTACAGAGGAGGCAAGAGTGTCCGAAAGAGGACAGGGCCCACAGAGTAGACGGTTTTTGGTGAACACGCCAAGGCACAACTGCCAGCCTTGGAGGTAGACGCTGTTGAACCTGTCTTCTCTGTAAACGGAGGTGTCGTAACAGCTCACTCTCTGGGGCCCCACTGCTCTGGCCGGGGCAGGAGACCCCCAAATCCAGGGTTCCTCTCCTGGGCTTATTGGCCAGGGGCATTTCCTAGGGCGAGCGGGAGGTAGACAGTGACCCCCGGAGGTGGGTAGGCAGGCAGGGATCCCTGCAGAGGGTCGGTGGTGCCAGGCAGGCCTGGGTGAGCCTTCAGGAGAGCAGGCGGGCAGGGGGCCAGAGCGGGGGTGCGGGGGGGCTAAAGCAGGTGTGCTTCCCCCTTGGCTGAGCCTCCGTGGCTCCCAGAGAAGTTGCTAAAATTAAAGCTGGAATCTGAAATTCAAATGAAGAACGAACCTTTAATTAGACCCTGAATCTAATTCCTTACCCCCCTCAGCAGCAGGCTGTAATTTTAGCAATCAGTGCATTAAATATAAACCAGGAGCCTGCAGTTGCCCACCGTACAAAACCCCTGGGCATGGGGGTGGCGCTGAGGGGCTTCTTGGCCATTCTGGTGCCTGGTCCCCTCCCAGGATCCCCTGAACTCCCTATGCCCAGGACCCCCACCCCCGGGCTCCAGATCACTGATTCCCTGCACCACCACCCCTTCCCAGCCCCTCATGGGGGTAGGGACAGCCCCAGGAGGGAGAGGCACCCTAGGTAGGGCTGGGCTAAAGTCAGGCCAAAAGCCCAGCCCTCTATAAATATCGATGTGAACACATTTGCCGACTCCCCTGCTTGTTGTGTTGTTTTGTTTTTTTAATCTTTGCCAGAGGTACAGTTAGAGATCTTTCTAGACCATTTACTTTTAAATTACCAGCCAGAAGGTGGGGGTGGGGGAAAGAGAAGGAAGGAAAAAGTTCGCCAGCTGATAGCTTATCAGAACGGAATCCAAATGTCACATTAGTTGGGAAAGTTGGGAGATTAAATTTTCCAGCGCCCTTCATCTGCCGCTGACATTTCGGGGGCTTTCTTCTCCCGCACCTCCCCCTCCTGCAAGCGGAACGTGAGCGGCTCACGCCTCAGAGGCAGCAGGCTCGGCAGCTGCCTGGCCCGGCTTCACCCAGCATCCAGGAGCTTCTGAGGGCCCTCCTAGGGTGTGCCGAGGTGGGCAGAGGGTGGCACACACGGTGAGGGGCGAGGGAGCGAGGGGAGGGCAGCAGACGGCTTGGCTTTTGCTGTACAGAATCCGCCCTTGAAGAGACATGAAGGGTCTTTCCTCCAGACCCTTCTGAGCCCTGCCAGCTCCAACCCAGGCCAGTCTGCGGCAGCCCATCCAGGCAGTAATTCATTCCCCAGGCCAGAGAACGGACCCGGAGCACTCCTGGGGTGGGGAGAGCACATCTGGCTGGGCAGGGAGGCACCATCACCCTTTCCTCAGACAAGATACAGCAGGAAGCAGGAACACGGCAGGGGTGCCCAGGACCCCGTGAGCAGTGGAGTCTGCAGAGCCACAAGGGGGTGGAAATGAGCTGAGCCTGGTATTGCCAGTGATCACAGGGACTGAGAGGCAGTAAGGGGCCATGAGCATAATCCAGCTGCCCACACCCCTTCCTCCCAGGGCACAAGGCCCCCCAGCTCTGTCCCTGCCCTGCCTTGGTCTCCATCCCTCCTTTCCTCCCCATCTGGCTCTTCCCTGTTTTCCTCTTCATTCCCTACCACCATCTTCCCCTCCCCCTTGCACACCTGCACCAGTGCCTGCCCACCCCCCCCCACCGCACCCTGCACCGCTCGGCTGCGGCATCAATGCGCTGTAGCCGCAGACCCGTTCCTGCCAGCCTGTGGTGGTGGGCGGGGGGGTGCACGGCGCATGCCCAGCCTGCTCGGCCGAGAGATGCTGTAATTGGCACCTGTCAGACGGCTGCAGCTCATTTTAGAAAGTCAACAGGAGCCTCTGCAGTCCTGCTGCTAGCAAGCGCTGAAGACCCTCCCTCCGGAAGTTCCTGGGTCTCAATGCTAGCCCCCACCCCAGCCCAGCTCTCCCCCCAAAACTCAGCCCCTACAGCCACCAGCTGCAGGAGTGGTGACTCTTCCCCAGAGGGGGCAAGGACCCTCTCCCTGGTGCCAAAGGAACCCCGTGCAGGGGGTGGGTGGAGCCCAGTGGGGGGTGTGGGGCTCAAGGCTCCTGAGAAGGGCTGCCTAGGCCTCTCTAGGATCACCCAAGCCTGTCCTTGTAAGCAGAGGTCTCCAGCCTGCTCCTCAACGGGATCCGTTTCCTTCACTGAGAATTGGTTTTCAAGAATGTGGGGGAAGGGTTCGTTTGGGTTTGGGTTTGGGTTTGAAATTTGGGTTTAGCAAATGTAGGGATGGTGGGTGGGGTGGGCAGGCACAGGTGGGAATCATGGGCCTCCTGGGGGAGGGGTCCCTACCCTGTGTACATCTGTCCCTGTGTCTCTCCATCTCTCCCCGTCTCTGACTGCAGTAGTCTCTGATTCTGAGATGCCCCCGTCACCTGAGCTCTGGCCCTCTCCTACCTGCAGAGTTGTCTGACCCCACACCACCATTTTCCAGCCCTGACACTACCACGGTGTGGGGGGGGTGGGGGGTTATCCCTCTCTGCAGGACGACCCTGAGAGTGAGGATGTGGAGAGGGGGTCCAAGGTCAGCACCCTCAGGCTGGACTTCGTTGAGGACTCAAACTTCAAGAACAAAGTCAACTACTCGTACACGGCCGTGCAGATCCCCACAGACATCTACAAAGGCTGTGAGTGTGCAGAGCAATCAGAGTGTGCAGAGCGCCCTCCGCAGCCACCACGGGGGCAAGGCCCACAGCCTGGGCATTGCCAGGTCCCGGGTGCTCAGCCGGTGCCATCTGCCCTCAGCCCCCGCTACCCAAGGTCACACACGCTCACCTACACACAGTCATCAAGTCATTCTCAGGCGTGGCCTCACACTGACTCTCAGACTCTTACTGCTGTGCACAACAGTCTCCTGCCCTTGGGTGCACATGTGCCCCACAGGCCCCCAAAGCAGCTCCTCCACACCATCCCCCATCCCCAGGCCCCATGTAGGATTGGTTGAGGAGCTACCACAGCAGGGGAACACAGGGGCTGAGGGAGCAGGGAGCAGTCCCTCACTCACGGACACCAGCCCTGGAGCATTTCCCTCCTTGTCCAGGCACAGGGCAGCTTTGCACGGTGGGGGAAATGAGTCACTACAGCTGGAAGGATTTGAGTCAGACATGAGGAAGAACTTCCTGAAGATCTTGGGAGATGTAGGGAGAAGAGACTAAGAGTCAAGCACTACAGAGAGAGTTCTAGCAGTGGGTTTCAGGGCCCGGGGGTCTGGTGGCTTGGGGCTAATTCTGTGAGCCCCTACAAGGCAGCCTCGGACTCCGAGTGGCCCACTGGGTGGAGGCTCTTGGAACACAGATCCCAGAGCTTCTGGGTAGTCTCCAGAATGCAGGGAATCCTCCAGGGTCCTCAGGGAGGCCCCCTCCACCCTTCAGGTCAGCCAGACCTTCCAGGCAGCCTCAGGCAGGGGTGAGAATAGATGCTCCCCCCAGCCCTGTTGCCCCTGCCACGGGCCACCCGCAGGCCACCTGCCCGAGCTAGTCGAGGAGCACTATCACAGGCAGGCACACTAATTAAAACAGGAGCCATACCGCCCTCCCCAGTCACCCCTCGCTACCCACACAAATTACATTTTATATGTTTTTTATTTACTGTGTCACTTTTAATTAAATCTGTAATCGCCCGCCTGAGGGGGCATGGTCCCCGTTTCCCAACTCAGCGTGATCTGAGAGGGTGTGCACGTGGGTGCGGGTGTGTGCACGTGGGGCTGAGTCGCAGGCCCTCTCCAGGCGGGGAGGCCAGAGTGCACGCACGCATGTGTCTTACGCAAGTGCGGGTACGTGTGTGTGTGTGTTCACGGGTGCCTGCAGGGACCGCCCATCTGAGGTGGGGGGTCTACTCTTGGCTCTTGACCTGAGTCAGAGATGCATCTCTACCAGCAGTTAGAGGGGCTTCCAGGACAGTCAGCTCTAAGCCTCTCCTTGGGCAGATGGGGAAACTGAGGCCCAGTGAGGGTTGGGACTTGCCAGGCAGACTCTCCCAGGGTAGGCAGTACCGTATGAAACATTGGGGAACCCAGCTTTCTTTTTTCGTTAAAGAGAAAAATAGAAATTGTTCGACTCACTAAGTTTCTAAATTAGGAACAGGACCATAACATACTGTTCAATAGGCAGAGCCAATGCTAGAAATGTGTTTTGTTTTCACATTATGGTCAGTTAAGAGAAGCTACATGGACGGAGAAAAGGGAGTGGGAGTAGCGGGAGACAGAGATTAGACAACAGACAGGATCCAGCAGAGGCCCCACACCGGAGGGCAAGAGCAGAGGGCCATGTGCCCAGGAATGGGTCGGCGCCCCCCTGCCCTCTGCCATAGGCAGAGCCTTGCACATTTGTCTCGAAATCACAGCTCTTCATCTGCTTTAATGGTCTCAGTGTTCAAAGGCTCTGCTCCCAAGAGAGGAGTCAAGCCTTTGGAAGGCGCTCTGATTCTCACTTGGGGTGGATCTGTGATAGGGATCTCAGGGTGATGTTGTCAGCGCTCCTCCTGGGGAGGAAGGAAGTGGAAGAAACTGGAGGGAAAAAATAGCCCCTTGGGGAAGGGGGGTTCGGTACAGAGGCCTGGCAGTCATAGGTGGCCAGCCCCTGGCAGGTTTCTTTGAGGGTCCTCTATGCAGAGACGGATACGCTGCGCGTGAGAGAGCATGGGCATGCGCACACATTGGCCAGATTTAGGGCTGTCCTGAGTTGGGGGATGGGGTGCTGCCCAAACCATCCTGAGTCTCTGCCCTGGTTGAAGGATCTACAGGACTAAGCCCACTCCTCTGGGAGAAACCTCGTTCTGTGACTGTGCATCGGGGCAGGGGCTGGGGGGCGGGTCTGGCCAGAGGATCACAGAGGTGAGGGGAAAGGGGGGTGGTGAGGGTAACTTGCTCTTGTGAGAGCAAGACCCACTGCTGTCGTCCCAGGGGTGCAGAGTGCTGTGTAGGTATGAGTGTGCCTGCCCCGTGCCTGAAGCAGCAGTCGGGCTGCTGGGCAGGAAGTTTGAGGATGAGGGACTCGCACACCTGGCTGGAAACACGGAGGTTCGGTGCAGAGGTATATGTTAGGGAGTGCAGGCTGTGTGCGTGTGTACATGTGTGTGCAAGTGCCTGTGTTGGAGCAGGATCATGGCACAGGCCCTGCCCTTCCAAGAGCCTCCACCCCCACCCCTGCCTGCTCCTGGCCCCAGCTGATTAATCATGGAGCTGAGTGGCTTCCAGCTTATCAGGTACCTTAATAGCTGAATAATTCCAGCCCCATCATCGGGCCCTTAATTGCTTTCTTGTGGCTGCAGCCTGGAGTGCATGCTGAGTGGGTGAGCTCCCAAGGGACCAGCTGCAAGCTCCAGGCAGCATGCTGGATGGGCACCCCAACTGACAAGTCCCTGCCACCTGGGCAGCCCCTCTCTGGGGGCCACGGGCCACAGCTGCCCTGTCTGCTCATGTGGGGCCTGGCCGAAGGGTAGGCTAAGCGGGCTTGGGAGGGGTTGAGGACCTGGAAGGCTTCCTGGAGGAGCTGGTGCAGCCCTCAGCTGAGCCCTGAGGAATGAGAGCCCTGCTAGGCAGGGCACACATGAGGCTTTCCAAGAGGGGGGAGGGGGGTGTTACATGCATGGGCATCGGGGTGAGGTTCAACGGGGGGACAGCCCAGGCACTTTTCCCGCCAGCCCCCTGCCTCCCCCACAGCCACTGTCATCCTTAATGAACTCAACTGGACAGAGGCTCTGGAGAACGTGTTCATTGAGAACCGCAGGCAGGACCCGACGCTGCTGTGGCAGGTCTTCGGAAGCGCCACGGGCGTCACTCGCTACTATCCCGGTGGGTGTCAGCCCCTCAGCACCCACCCTCCCCTTCACCCAGCCCACTGTCCTGGGGTGTGTGGGGTGGTTGATCACTCTGTGGGCTGTGGGGGTAGCCACTCCTGCCAGGCCAGCTGGCCCTGGACAAGCCCTTCCCTGCCAGACCCCCCGCCTTCTTTCCTCCCGCAGCCACCCCATGGCGAGCCCCCAAGAAAATCGACCTGTATGATGTCCGAAGGAGACCCTGGTGAGTGGACGAGGAGGAGCTGGGCAGGGACACCCCTCCACTCCCTACCTCTGCCGCCTGCTCCCCTCCCTCCCGATATCCAGGACTCCGAGCAGGGTGCAGCCAGCTCTATCCAATTTTCATTTCACACATCGTTGCCACTGGAAAATGGATCCCATCACCCAGGCAGGCCTCCCAGCTGCCTCTGCCCCCCGTCCACTGCCCAGCACTCCACCCCCTCGCGACTGAGGGATTGGGCTAGTGGGGGTTCTGGAGGGTGGATGTCTCCTCTGATGGGTCACCAGGCCCCAGGCCACCCATCAGAGCCCTGGACACCCCACCCTCTGCCTGTCTCTCCTGCGGTGCCCCATGACCTCCTCCCTCCCTGTTCGATCACACATACAGCTGGGACTCAGACCTTGGGGACTTGTCCCGGGCCAGGGGACATGACAAGCCACTGAGGCCATGGAACATACCCCCTTCCGCCTCTCTGGATCCCCTGCTCACGCCTCCTTGGGCTCAATTCATGTGCTGGGAGGCCAGGTCACTCATGTAATGGGCAAGGCCTGTTTTGGTTTTGTTTTTTTAAGATTTTATTTATTTGAGAGAGACAGAGCATGAGCGGGGAGAGGGCAGAGGGGGAGAGACAAGCAGACTCCCCACTGAGAGAAGACACTGTGACACGGGGCTCAATCCAGGGCCCCGAGATCATGACCCAAGCCGTAGTCAGACGCTTAACCGGCTAAGCCACCCAGGCGCCCCAGGACGGTTTTATTAAATGTGCTATCCTCGGTGCCTAGAACGCTATCTGACCCTTGCATTGGATGCTTCGTGGAAACATGTTGAATCAGTATATGGGTGAAGGAAGAGCGGACCCACAAGGTCCCAGTGAGGCTGGCCCTAACTGATGCTTCTCCCGGGCAGGTACATCCAGGGGGCCTCATCGCCCAAGGACATGGTCATCATCGTGGATGTGTGAGTGAGCGATGCCTGCAGGAGGGGTGGGGGGCAGAACAAGGGGTGCGAATCTGCTGCCTGGGACCCTCCGGAGGGAACAGCAGGAGGACACCTGAGGCCTAGCTGGTGCATCCATGACCTTCCCAGGAGTGGCAGCGTGAGTGGCCTGACCCTGAAGCTGATGAAGACGTCCGTCTGTGAGATGCTGGACACGCTCTCAGACGATGACTATGTGAACGTGGCCTCGGTAAGTGCCGAGGTGGCAGGCAGGCAAGAAACGTGTCACCCCACCCCGTGCCAAATGCCCCAGCCAGCCTGAGGCCGCTCACCACCCTTCCTGTCCCCACAGTTCAACGAAAAGGCACAGCCTGTGTCGTGCTTCACACACCTGGTTCAGGCCAATGTGCGTAACAAGAAGGTGTTCAAGGAAGCCGTGCAGGGCATGGTGGCCAAGGGCACCACGGGCTACAAGGCCGGCTTTGAGTATGCCTTCGACCAGCTGCAGAACGTGAGCGCCGGGAATGGATGGGGGTGGTGCAGGAGGGACTGGGGACGGGCCAAGGCCCAGGCTTGGTGACACCAGGGAAATCAAGACAAATGGCCTTGTTAGCGCCCAACAGGCGGCTCGGGCAGATCGCAGCATCTGCTGTGGGGAGGAGGGCCCAAGGGCTGGGCCTTCCAGGTGGGAGGGATACCCACCCCCAGACCAGGGAGGGGCCAGAGGCTGCCTGACCCCAAACCCACTCCTGACCAGTCCAACATCACCCGTGCCAACTGTAATAAGATGATCATGATGTTCACGGACGGCGGTGAGGACCGCGTGCAGGATGTCTTTGAGAAATACAACTGGCCCAACCGGACGGTGAGGCTCCGCCCAGGTGGGGTTCCCCCTGACCCGGGCCCGGTACCGGGGAGGGCTGTCCTCTCATGACCACGGCAGTAACCCCAAGCCCCAAACAGGTGCGCGTGTTCACTTTCTCCGTGGGGCAACACAACTACGACGTCACGCCCTTGCAGTGGATGGCCTGCGCCAACAAAGGTACCTTGTCCGGTGTCCCCACCCTGGGGCCTGCCTGCTGTGCCCTGCTGTCCATCGGGTTGCTTGTCCACCTGTCCATCCATATGTCCAGCATTCCAGCTGCCTGTTTTCGTACTGTCCATCTTCCCACGCATGTGACTGTCCATCTCTCTGGCCACGTAACTAGTCCATCTGACTGAGCATCTTTCTGCCCATCTGTCTGTCCATTGTCCATCCATCTCCTGGCTTCTCTGCTCCTACATCTGTTTGTACTCTGTGCATGTGGGCCTGGCCCCTGGGTGGACTCTGAATGTCACCAGCATCCTGGCATGAGAGACTTCAGCCTCAGGCCCTTCCCTTCACCCTGCCTCTGCTTCTGTACATCCCTACACTCGTGGCCCCTTCCCTAGCATCAGCTCCTTTGACAGAGCAGTGGAAGGGAGCACTAAACGGATAGGAGTTTGGGAGGAGTGACACCAGAAAGAGAGGGGGCCTGGACACAGCCCAGGATACAGGAGCCCCTATGCCATGGGTCCCAAGTACCACCCAGACCCACCTCGCCTCGCCTTCCCTCACAGGTTACTATTTTGAGATCCCTTCCATTGGAGCCATCCGCATTAACACTCAGGTGAGAAGCCCCTCCACCCAGCCCCTTGCTTCCTGGGCACAATGGTAATTGGCGCACTGCTGCGGTGTGAGAGCGCCCCCTGGTGGTCAGCTGATATACGGGGAGGCAGACCAGGGAAGATGCAGCAGGCAGGTGGATTTGTGACCCGTCACCTTCTCCCCAGGAATATTTGGACGTACTGGGCAGGCCCATGGTGCTGGCGGGCAAGGAAGCCAAGCAGGTGCAATGGACCAATGTGTATGAGGATGCTTTGGTAAGGCCTCTGGACTCCCACAGATGTGGGGGTCCTTAAATTCCTCAAGGGCCCCCTTATGGGAATAAACCAAACAGAAGGAAAAAAGGGGGCCTATGCCTGAGCCCACCCTCTGAACACTCAGGGTGGGGCATGGATGGCCACAGGAGACTGACCTGTCATCCTCCTCTTCCTTCAGGGCCTGGGGCTGGTGGTGACAGGGACCCTCCCTGTTTTCAACCTGACACAGGATGGCCCTGGGGAAAAAAAGGTAAGGTTCCCAACCAGGGAAGGGCTAGGCATGCCCCTAGCAGGCCTGGGACAGAGGAGGGACAGGATAGCCTTCAGACTGGACAGAGGCAACCTCTTGTGAGCAGCATGAGGCCTAGGGCATGAGGTTTGGACAGTGGGGCTCCCCTGTGGATTTGAGTTCATTGCAGACCCCATGCCTCTGCTCCCAGAACCAGCTGATCCTGGGTGTGATGGGCATCGATGTGGCTCTGAATGACATCAAGAGGCTGACTCCAAATTACACAGTAAGTGTCCATCTGCCCGTCCACCCAGCTCTGCCTCCCACAGGGACACAAGCCAGGCTCAGCAGAGGTGTGTGAGAGGGCTTACAGCACCTCCAGGGAGACCTGTAAACTGAGGCAGTCAGGAAAGGCTTCTGGAGGAGGTGACATTGGGCCTCGAGCTGGGATCGGCAGACTTTCTGTGAGGGGCCAGACTATGAATATTTTAGGTTCTGCTAGTGTAAGTACTCAGACTCAGTTCTGCTGTTGTACGGAGAATGGCCATAGACAAAACAAATAAGTGGGCATGGCTCCGTTCCATAACAATTACGTTTGTGGGTCCCGAAATTTAAATTTCACGTAATTTTCATGGCATGATCTTTTTTAACCACTTAAAAATGTAAAAAAACAAACAAACAAACAAACAAAAACAGGGGTGCCTGGTTAAGTGTCTGACTCTTGGTTTCAACATGGGGTCCACCTAGGCCACTTAGCAAAGGAGTCTGCTTGAAGATTCCCTCCCTCTGCCCCTCCCCCCACTTGCACACATGCATGCTCACTTGCTCTGAAAATAAATAAATAAATCTTTTTAAAAAGAAATGTAAAAATTATTTCTAGCCACACAGTAACAAGTGACGGGCCAGGCAGGCCTGGCATTATGGTCAGATAGACAGAAGGCATACCTTGGAGTTACAGGAAACCCTTTGAGCAAAGGACGGAAGGTGAACACCAAAATCATAAACCAGGGAAGGGGCATGGTCAGTGTGGCTGGCCCAGGGCCTGTGGCGAAGGCAACTTTGGTCTTGGTTGCAAAAGGGTGGGGGATGGGACGTGTGTGACAGACAGCTCGCCTAGATGGGAGCTACATGAAGGCCCTGTGTCGCTGGCCTCCATGTGCAGTGAGAAAACAGCCTAGAGAGCTACGGGTGAGTCCAAGGTCCCATTCACTCCTCCTTCTGTCTGGAAGGGATACCCTCCTCCCTATGCGATCTACTGAAATGGGGACTAGAAGGAAACAGTAGTGGGGAGGGGACAGGGAGGGGATGTCCGCCCCGAGGGGCCAGAGGAAGCAGAACAGTCTAGGTGACTGACAGTTTGAAGAGAACCAGGAGCCGTGGGGGCAGAAGGCCAAATCGAATCGTGGTCCTGTGGAGCCCATCAGCCTCAACAAGGGACACTAGCGTGTTGGGCTTGATTTGAGAAACGGGTTCAAGGCCACATGGCATGTGAGGGCCCCTGGCCCAGGCAGGCATATGGCACCCCCTCAGTGATACGGAAAGCAGGCTGAGGAAGAGCTCGAGAGTCTGGGGAATCCCTGCCTGGCCCCTAGGCTCTGAGCCCCCTCATCTATGCCCCCAGCTTGGAGCCAACGGCTATGTGTTTGCCATTGATCTGAACGGCTACGTGTTGCTGCACCCCAACCTCAAGCCCCAGGTGAGCCAGGGGGCAGTTAGGAGGAGGGTAGACCCTTCAAGATGGCGACCCCTGACCTCCTGCCCTGCCTCCCACAGACCACCAACTTCCGGGAGCCTGTGACTCTGGACTTCCTGGATGCAGAGCTGGAGGATGAGAACAAGGAGGAGGTAAGGGAAGGGAGGGAAGTAAAGATGGCGGCCCCCAGAGCAGCTGAGAGCAGGGGCCTCGCCGCTCACATCCCTCCCCTTTCAGATCCGTCGGAGCATGATCGATGGCAACAAGGGCCACAAGCAAATCAGAACACTGGTCAAGTCCCTGGATGAGGTGAGAAGACAGTAGAGGGGGACAGAGTCAGGGCGGGCGCCCTCCTGCACACCATCCCACCCCTGCCTGCTGGCCCAAGTACTTGACCCAGCCTCTTCTCTCAGAGGTACGTAGACGAGGTGGTGCGGAACTACACCTGGGTGCCCATAAGGAGCACCAACTACAGGTGAGTGGGGCGGGGCCGGGCCGGCAGGGAGGGGCGGGGCAGCCGCAGAGCCCAGAGTCTGAGCCCTCTTCCTGTCTGGGTCTGCCGGTTGGGTCTGTGGGTCTGCGGGTTCTCAGGGGCTGCAGCCAGGATCCCAGTGGGGCACCAGCAGCCAGGGCTGCTCACTACTCACCCCGGGACTCTCAGTCCCCCAAGGGCCTCTGGCTGGCCCTTCAGGAACAAGGGCCATTTCCTGGAAGAACAGGACAGAGACAAGACAGTGCATCTGATGTCTCCCACGCCAGCCCACCCTCTCATGTCACCCCTGCCTGGATTGTGTCCCTGGGTATCTGCACCCAGGAGATCACCTTCAGCACATCCCTGGGCTGGCTCTCAGCAGGCACCACAGCCCTCAGAAGAGGTACCCTTATGGGTCAGGCCCCGGGCTGTGCAGGCTGTCTTCTTGGGCCCCCCAGAGCCCATCTCACTCACACCCGCGTCCTGGCTTGTGGTTGCTCCTCAGCGTGGCAGCCCAGCCCTGCTTTCCACTGGCCCTCACACGGCCTAATCCTCTGGGGACCGAGGACCCCTCTCCCATGGCTGTGCTCCCACCAGCCTAGCTCACTGACAGTGCTCTGCCCCTTTGCCCCTTGTGAGTCTGCTGGCCTGACTGAGGAGGCTGGCTTGGTGTCTGGGAGCAGGGGCTGCTGGGTGGGGACTTGCTTTGGGCTGGGCATCCTGAGGTGTCCAGGAGAGTTTGGGGAGTGGATCTCCCACAGCTACCAGGGCAAGGTGGCCCTGGTGGGCAGAAGAGGGGACTTCACAGCCCATGCCACTCTACCCAGCTCCAAGGCCGTGGAGTAGGGGCGCTGGATGTCCATGTGGCCCCCCTCTCCCCAGAAGTGAGTGACATATGCTCCTTCCCTCTCCTCCTCCCCAGCCTGGGGCTTGTGCTCCCGCCCTACAGCACCTTCTACCTCCAAGCCAACCTCAGCGACCAGATCCTACAGGTCAAGTGTAAGTGGCCCGGCCCCTGCCTGCGCCCTGCACCCCTGCCTCTGCCCCGCACCCTGGCCGGCCCCAGGCAGCAGAGCCAGCCACTGGCGGCAAGGCAGCCCCTCCTGCCCAGTCTGCCCACCCCCCAGGCACCCGCAGGCTGGGGCACCAGCCATCCAAAAGTCTGTGGAAATCTGCATGCTCGCCTTTTCTCAGATTTGGTTCCAGATCATTCTCTCATGATTTCCGTTGAGGTTTTTGATTTTAGTTTCTCCTACTGCGTGTCTTCCCTCCTTAGCCTGCCTCCCCTCCGCACACCCCTGGGGGCTGCATTCTTGGAAGACACCCCCTCCTCTCATCTCTCCTCTCCCCAGCGCCCTGTAGCTCTCTCCCCCTGTCGCGCCCCTCTCCCAGGGTCTCTCTCTCCCCTCCTCCACCCCCCCAATCCTCCTGCATTTTCCTCCTCCCTCAGCCGCCCTCTCACCTTCCTCTGACCCCCCCTGCCTTACTCCCTCTGCCCTTCCTTCTCTCCCTCGGCCTCCTCTCCCCTTTCCCTGTATCCCCCCCTTCTCTGTCTCCCCCTTTCCCTCTCCCTTCTCTCTCCCCTACTCCAGTATCCCTACTCTCTCTCTCCCTCCCTCCCTCTGCTCTCCTCCCCATCTTCATCCCCCCCATCCCACCCTCCCTGCCTCTCCTTCCTCCTTCCTCTCCCCTTCTCTTCCTCTCCGGATCTCTCTCCTTCCTTCCCTCCCTTGCCCACTCCTCTGCCTGTGGCTCATCCCTGCATGTCCTGCTCACCCTGGGCCTCCCCCCCCAAGAGGCGGAGCCTGTGGCCCCGCCTGCCCTCTGCCCGGAGTCACTGGGAGGGAGGCTGGGGCTCCGGCCCCCACCGGGCGCCCCCCCCCACCTGCCTGGCCGACTGGGGCTCATCTCCTTTGAGTTTTCTCGCTCTCTCTTTCTCTCTCATGTCGTTTTTTTGCAAGAAGTTTCCTTTCGGTATGATGATGAGACACAATATTTTCATTCAAACAGCCATTGAATAAAATATTGTTTGTGCCCCTCCCCTTCCCCTCCCCCTTTTCGTTTGTTTTTGTGTTTGTGTTGTTTTTGTTTTCCTCGCTTTCTCTCTTGGTGGACTGTCCCAGTGCCAATCAGCAAACTGAAGGGCAAGTATATTCAGAACCAGTGCACCCTCCTCCCCCCACCCCACCCACCCTCACACCCCTGCTTGCCCCCCTCCCTGCCCAGGAACCAGCCAAACCTCCGCTCTCCAGGGCTCTTCCCAGCATCCCCTTGTCTCCTCTAGTTCTTGCCTTTTTCCTCATCCCTAAACCCCTATTACAGCCAGCAGCCCTTCTCCTGGCCCCGCCTGCAGGGTGGTTTCCGGGTGTTCTGAGAGCTCAGGCCCCCCCTCATCCTCCTTGCTCCCTCTGGGCAGGTCCCTGCCCATCCCCACTTTCTCTGTCCCTCCAAGACAACTCAACAGTGGGGACAGGGCTGGATGCCTTTCCACCACCTCCCACCCCCCACGACAGAGGCCCTGATAGGCAGGGAAGGGCTAGAGAGAAGTCCTCCACGGGGCTTATGAAAGGCTTATGGGAAAGCCACAGCCACCTCAGGCTTCCTCTGGGATAGTTCTCCCTCCTGTGGTCTCTGTCAGTTGGTCCAGAAGTTGGCAGCTCCCCAAGGGGTGACAGAGGCTCTGGAAGCTCTGCCCTGGGACGGGCAGGATGGAGCATCAGCCACACCACTGGGAGCGCAAGGCAGACCCAACCATCCTGGGCACTGGCCTAGGTGCTGACGCCCCTGTCCCCTACTGCCCCCACTGCTTTGCTAAAGCCCGCTGGCCCAGCCCAACCATGGTACCCACTGCCACTGGGGCAGGTGGCCAGGTATGGAGAAGATGTTCCCCGGGAAGGAAAAGCAGACTCAGGGATGGTGAGCCTAGCAAGGGCCAGCAAAAGAGCTTGGAGGGAATGAAGGGGATGAAGAAAAATGTTCTGGCTCTAAGAGATAACCGAAGCCAGAGACTCTGGAGGAAGGCAGGCAGGGAACTCGCAGACTCAGGTGGACAATAAGGAGAATGAGAAAGGGAAGCACGGGAGGGGCTCTGCCACAGGTACACAGAGACACCCTGACCAGGGAGTGCTGTGACAAAGGGGCATGGAGAGCCACAAGGGGATGACCTGGAAGCCAGGGCTCCCCCAGGAGCCCCAGGGGCCCTATCCAGCCTAGTCCAGCAAAAAGGATAGAGCTGGCCCCAGTGGCCTGGGTGGGGGTGGGGGACAGGCCCTACTCCCACTGGCTTGAGTTGTCTTTTCTTCCCCTTCCACATCCCTTCCAATGTCCCCAGAAATGCAGGGCTCTGGTAACAATGACAACTATAGCCTAGTCTCCCTACCTCCTTCTTCTTTCTCCTCCTTCCCCTCCCCCACACCCATTCCCTGTCGGCTTGTGTCCAAACCCTGCCTCACAGTCCCATCAGAAAGCAACAGTCCAACCAGTGACTGACTGCCCAGCCCCTCCAGGCACCCCAAGCCCACCTCTCGGAATCTTGCAGTGCATTGTGGGAGTATCTGGGAACAGATAAGACCCCTCTTCTGCAAAAATAAAGCCCTACGGTGACAGAGAGGTCGGAACCTTGGCGAGGACAGGATTGGAAGGTGGGCAGCCCAGAGGGCAACAGGTCATGGGGCAGGGGCAGCCTGCCCCCAAAATGCAAAACCAGCAGGTAGCTGACCCAGCCCGGCAGGGAGAGGCCCAAGAGAAGCCCCAGCGTCACTCCCAGAGCCACCCAGAGAAAGTCGTACACATGCACGCTCACACAAACATAAGCTCTCCTATGTACTTATGTGCTCACTCCCAAACATGTGCACAACTGGGGATCCCTCAAGAGCACCCCACAATTCCTGGAGCCCCAGCATTCCTCCTTGGCTGCTCTGAACCCAGACAGGTCCTAGGAAAGGTGGAGGCCCATTCTTCTTCTGCCAGCCCCCTCACCACCCTCATGTCGCCAGCTCAAGAGGACAAGACACGATCAAGCAGCACTCCCATCCCCCCCTCCCTGGCTCCTGACCTTCATCCCTCAGCCTGGAAACATTCCCAGGCACCTTGAGAGTCTCCCCTCACCCAGCCTCCCAGCCCAGGAAGGACCGTGGGACCCCCACAATGCACTGCAGCCCGGCCCCAGCCACCCACCCTGTCTCTGGTTGGACTGTCTGTGCCCGTGAGAAATCCCCTCGGTTTGGCCATGTTGATGCCTGACACGGAACAAAAGCGAGACCTACCAAAATGCAAACAGCTGCAGCAAAGAAAGAGAGATAAAAATCCGCAGCCAAAAGCCAATTCCCTTCCTCAAAGTCTCTTTGGAGGCAAAGGAAGCTCCGCATGCGGTTTTTTCCATTACGGACGTGATAAGAGCGAGACCGGCACCTCCCCCAGACCATGCATATATATAGCAGTGTGTGTATATATATATGTGTGTGTGTGTGTCCGTGTATATGTGCTATACACAGCCGTATGGAAGCATATACAGCCGCGCCACGGGACTCACTGCCGGCAGAGGACCAGGCCTGGGCAACATATTGGCTATAACTGCCCTCCTCCTGCGATGCGTGGTCTCCACAGGCCCTCCGCCCCCCACCCCGCCCACCCCGTCTCTCTGCCCGCCCCTTCTCTCTGGCTCGAACTTGAACGTGGAAGTGGCGGGTTCCCTCTTTGCTGGTGTCTCCCCCTCCCTCAAGCCACCCTCTTTCCCTGTCCCTCCGCCCCGCCTCCCCCGTCAGCTCTGAGCCCCCTGGCCTCCTGCCTCCCCAGCCCCCGCCGGATAACCCCCCGTTTCTGTTGCAGATTTTGAGTTCCTGCTCCCCAGCAGCTTTGAGTCTGAAGGACATGTTTTCATTGCTCCCAGGTAGCTTGTGTGTGGCCTTGCTGAGGTGTCCTCTCTAAACCCAACCGCCCCAGCACTCCCCCCCCCCCGCCCTCCCTCCACCTCCTGCACTACTGCCTGGAGCTGTGTGTGTGTGTGTGTGTGTGTGTGTGTGTGTGTGTGTACCCTGTGCGGTTTCGCCCCGCCCACCCCGTGCATAGCCCTGGCTGCGCACCCCTGTGCATCCCTGGACCATGTGGCCACACCAGGCAGCAGCGGCCAGCACCTTCCCCCAGCTGCAGCCCCCACTGGGCCTGGCATGGGAGGGCCCCCGGACTCTGCCCATCTTCCCTGCCCTCCCAGGCCACACCAGGAAGGACCCTTTCTGCCCTGGGCAGGCTGTCCACAGCCCACTCGTCCCTGGACAGCTGCTGTTCTGGTTTGTGGCGCCCGCCCCACCCCACCCCCACCCTGCACCCCAGCCTTGTTCTGTGTCAGTCAGTGTTTGTGTGGGTCTGGGGATGAGCCAGCCAGAGCTCCTGTGGGCAGTGCTGAATTTCCAGCTCACAGGGCCTGGGGGAGGTGGGGAGTACAAGGGCTTTGAAGAGCTGCTCAGGCTGGTGAGGGGCCGGGGTCCAGCACCCTGGGCCTTCCCTGAAGTGCACACTCAGCCTGCACACACATCCTCAGGTGCCCACCCTCTGCCTGTTGCCCCACAAGTGAGGAGGCCAACAGGCCCCCACGTGGCGAAGCCCTCCCCCACGACCTCACTCTGGACAAGGGGCAGGTTGGGGGAGCTGACAGAGACCCGGGGGCACTCTCAAGCACCACATGGGGGCTCTGGACACTCCTGACCTCCACGTGTGTGCACGTGTGAGCATGCTCCCACAGATTGCTCTCGACTCTCTGTAGATGAGTGTTTTATCTGTGAGTAACTGTGAACATTTGTAAGTCTGAATGTACTACGGGGGGATGTCTATGGTCATGAGTGACAGTGGCAATGAGTGAAAAGGCCTGTGTGGCCCACGTGGCCCTGAGAGAGGGGACTGGTTTGTTTTTGTCACTTCTGGACCTTTGGCTCAGGAGAGCTCAGTAACTATGTGTTGGGTGAACGAAGGAAGTAATCCAAAGCTGTAAATGTACATAGTGTTGGGGCAGGGAGGTGCGGCAGGGGGTGGGGGGTTGTAGCTGAAGCACAACCATATGGGTGTCCCTCTGCATGTCAGCTGTGCCCCACATGGCAGAGCACAAAGGCCATCGGAGCCAGAGAGCAAGCGGAAACTGAGATCCGGTCCCCGATGCCTCACCAAACCATGGGCCCTAGCATAGCCTCAGGAAGCAGTGCATTTTTAAAAATTCCTAAGGTTGCTGCCTCCAGGCCAGTGGGGAGGTGGATGGTGGCAGGGGCGCGGGACTGGGCAGGAAGGAGAGCTCCATCTGTACAAGGACAGCTCGCCAAGACTTCCTGGGGAACAGAGCCCTAAGCAGGCCTCTCATGCCCCCAAAGTTCCCACGTTCTTGGGACCCAGAACCCAAGCCCAGCGAGGGCCTTGAGGAAGTGAGGGATTTCTCCTGTCCACTTCTGGGGTAGGAGCATCCCAGGCAGAAGGAACGGCCAGTCTGAGGCCCCACATGCTCCCCCTGACTTCCTGACACTCTCTGTGGTATGAGGGGAAAACCTGAGGCTCGTGGAGCTTAAGTGAGTTGTCCAGATGTGAGAAGCCAGGAGGCGGCAGAGGGCTTACACGCAGCCTGACAAAGCCAGTGCTGGTTCCTCACGCACCTGGTGCCCGCAGGTACTTCAGCGTACAAGGGGACGAGCCAGCCATGAGGCCTTTCCTGGGGCCTCCCCCGTGGGCCATCTCCGTCCAGCTACACAGGAGGGGTGGGAGGCTCTGCGGGGCTATACCCAGGAGGGAGAATCTGCCAGACTGGAGGAAGCGGACCATCCTTCTCGTGTCAGCTCTGCCCACCACCCCCAGACGTGGCAGCCTGCAGGGCACACACGGCCCTAGCTAGCAGGAATACACAGTCCCCAGCTGAGGCCCGGGCTTCTCAGCCGATGGCCAGGCAGGCCTGTTGGGAAACCTCAGCCCTTCTGCTCTGTCCAGCCCCCCAAGCCCACTCTTCTCACCCCTCCCCATCCCCAGAGAGTATTGCAAGGACCTGAACGCCTCAGACAACAACACCGAGTTCCTGAAAAACTTCATTGAGCTCATGGAGAAAGTGACTCCAGACTCCAAGCAGTGTGAGTGCCTGGTGGGGCCTCCGGTTCTGGGCAGTGCCCAGGCCCCAAGGGAGGCAGCCCAATAGAACCCCGAGACCGGGCAGGCATGATGCAGACCCAAGCCCAGGACAGGGTATACAGGGGACAGTGGGCAGGGAGCCACAAGAAGATGCCCTCTCCACCCCTACCCTCCCGTTCCAGGCAACAACTTCCTTCTGCACAACCTGATCTTGGACACTGGCATCACACAGCAGCTGGTGGAGCGTGTTTGGCGGGACCAGGATCTCAACACGTAGGCACTGCCCAGCCTGTGGGGGCAAGGAGGCTGGGATGGGCCCAGAGGCCCTGGCACTGCCCTGAAGAAGGCAGGCCTGTGACTCACCTCCCTGCTGCCCCTCAGGTACAGCCTTCTAGCTGTGTTCGCTGCCACCGACGGCGGCATCACCCGCGTATTCCCCAACAAGTAAGTGACCTACCTGCCACCCAGGACCCTGCCGCCGCCTGGGACCCTGCCTCTGTCCCGCCACCCATAGGCCTCCTTGCACCTGCTGAGACACTGTCCCCTGCACACCACCCTTTCCACCAACCTCTGTCCATCTCGGTAACCAGAGCAGCTGAGGACTGGACGGAGAACCCGGAGCCCTTCAATGCCAGCTTCTACCGCCGCAGCCTGGATAACCGTGGCTATGTCTTCAAACCCCCACACCAGGACGGTGAGTGTCCTCCCAGGTGCCCAGCAGCGGGTGGGAAGTTGGGGCTTCCCTGTCTGCTCGGCCAGGGCTGGGCTCTGCTACTGAGGCCGCTCTTGAACATGAGGTGAGCCAAGACTGGGGCCAATAAGAAGACAGAGCTAGGCTGTGTCAACGCTACACTGGGTACCAGGTGCTTGGCTTTGGCTCTGGGGTCCACAGGCCCAACACAGAGTGGTCAGTATGGCCACTGGCCCCTACCCCTGACTGCTCCACCCCACCTGCAGCCCTGTTAAGGCCACTGGAGCTGGAGAATGACACGGTGGGCATCCTCGTCAGCACAGCTGTGGAGCTAAGCCTGGGCGGACGCTCACTGAGGCCAGCAGGTGAATGCCTGGGGCGGAGGCGGGAAAAGAGATGATGGACAGAGTGCTGCCCAGTCAGGCGGGCGTTGATGGCCCTTTGCTGTCCTCTATAGTGGTAGGTGTTAAGTTGGACCTAGAGGCCTGGGCTGAGAAGTTCAAGGTGCTAGCCAGCAACCGTACCCACCAGGACCAGCCTCAGAAGGTACCTACCTGGGCGGGGGTGGGGGCAGTAAGCCCAGCAGTACTGAGTCCCCCGCCCCCCCCCCCAGGAACCCCTACCACTCACTCAGAGTGGTTCCTGTGCCTTCTGGGGAAACAGTGGCTGTTGCAGATGGCCTGGGGACACAGATGTATGAAGGGTGATGGGAGGGGGAGAACTGGCGGGCACCTTATGGTTCTTGCTCTCTGCCCAGCAGTGTGGCCCCAGCAGCCACTGTGAGATGGACTGCGAGGTTAACAATGAGGTACGTGGGCCCTGAACCACAGCATACCCTAATCCCAGACTTCTTAGTCCCAGCTGCAACTGCTAGCCTGTCCCTTGGCCTGGTTGGGGGCGGGGCGGAGGGGTGTCTCAACATTCCCACCTTGACTTTACAGGTTTACCAGACCTGTGGGGGGAGTGGTGCCCCTTTGACCCAACCACCTGACTGCCAGGGTCTGGGGAGGAAGGTCTGGGCCTGAGCCCCTCTCCATCCTCCTCCCCTTTCCTTACCTCCCAGGACCTGCTCTGTGTCCTCATTGATGATGGGGGATTCCTGGTGCTGTCAAACCAGAATCATCAGTGGGACCAGGTGAGGGTCAGGAAGAGGGTGGGAGGAGGGGAACCAGGACTGAAGCCTTCCAGGGGGAGGGAAGATGTGGCACTGCCAATCCTGTGACCACCACTCTCCTGGCATTCCCAGGTGGGCAGGTTCTTCAGTGAGGTCGATGCCAACCTGATGCTGGCACTCTACAACAACTCCTTCTACACCCGCAAAGAGTCCTACGACTATCAGGCAGCCTGCGCCCCCCAGCCGCCCGGCAACCTGGGTGCTGCACCCCGTGGTGTCTTTGTGGTGAGCCTCAATGATACCCAGCCAAGAGATGGAGAGGGGGAGGGGCGGCCCTGGGACACCTGCCCACAGATGACGCTCCACCTCTGACGAGAGAGTTTGGGGCCGGGTGACCCAGGTCCGGGGACAGACGCGGCAGCCCACGCCCCTCTCTCCACCGCAGCCCACCATTGCAGATTTCCTTAACCTGGCCTGGTGGACCTCGGCTGCCGCCTGGTGAGTCCCGGGGGGAGGGCACAGAGGGAGGGTGCTCCCTGGGCAGGAGGAGGGCTCAAGAGAGGTGGTGGGGCAGGGCGCTGATCTCTGGTGACCACTTCCCCACTCAGTGACCCATGCCCTGCAGGTCCTTGTTCCAGCAGCTTCTCTATGGCCTCATCTATCATAGCTGGTTCCACGCAGGTAGGTGGGGCTTTGGAAGCCCCTCCTCGAACACCCCACCCTTCCCCAGTCTAAGCTCAGACCCATCCCAAAGGGAGCTGGCCGCGGTGTATGGGTAGGGCTGAGGCGCTTTGGCCCTCGCAGACCCCACGGAGGCCGAGGGGAGCCCCGAGGCGCGAGAGAGCAGCTGCGTCATGAAACAGACCCAGTACTACTTCGGGTCGGTGAACGCCTCCTACAACGCCATCATCGACTGCGGAAACTGCTCCAGGTGCCGGGGGGGGGGGGGGAGCGGGACCGGAGGAACGGGTGGGATGCGGCCCGGACGGGAGCCTGCCGGGTGGGCGCGGCCCGGGGCGGGGACAGGGCTCCAGCGGGGAGGGGCGGGGCGAGTCTCAACGCCCCGCCTTCCCGTCCTGCCTCCAGGCTGTTCCACGCGCAGAGACTGACGAACACCAACCTTCTCTTCGTGGTGGCCGAGAAGCCGCTCTGCAGCCAGTGTGAGGCTGGCCGGCTGCTGCAGAAGGAGACACACTGTATCCTGCCCCCGCCGTCCCCCGCCGCCCGCGCGCCCCCTCCTGCCCCGCGCGCCCCCTCCGTGCCCTGCCGCCTCCTTGACTCCCCACCCATGCCCAGCGGACGGCCCGGAGCAGTGTGAACTGGTGCAGAGACCGCGATACCGGAGAGGCCCGCACATCTGCTTTGACTACAACGCGACGGTGAGGAGGGGGCGGCGCACTTGACCTCACGCTCCCTCTCCTCCCCGGGCCACCCGGGCCGACCCGCTCCTTGCCTCTTCCTGCAGGAAGATACCTCAGACTGTGGCCGCGGAGCTTCCTTCCCGCCGTCGCTGGGCGTCCTGGTCTCCCTGCAGCTGCTGCTCCTCCTGGGCCTGCCTCCCCGGCCGCAGCCCCAAGTCCACGCCCACGCCTCGCGCCGCGTCTGAGCGTCCCCCTCCCACCCCTCCCGAGGCCTCCCCATCTCTCCCCTACTCCCCTGCCCCCACACACCCCGCCTTAGAGCCTCGCCTCCTCCCTCACTGAAGGACCTTAGCGGCCAGGCTCAAGAGTCTGAGCCTTGGAGTGGGGGGAGTCCCAAAGGAGGGCACCGCAGGTCTTTGGCCCCCAAGCCACATCTCGACGCTGAACCGTCAGAGTGACCCCAGACCCCTTATTCCCACTGGACTCACCCACCCCTGAGGGCTGGGACAGGGAAGCCACAGTACTGGTGCCAAACCAGGCCTCCACTGCCCACCCTGCCCCAAGGCTCCCTTTGTGCGGGAGACCTAGGCCCTGCCCCAGCGACTCCTCTAACCTGGCCCTTAGGTCCCACCCAGGACCAAATCTGGATTCCCTGGTAATAATGAAGTTGAGATGGGCAGTTTGAGGCCTGTGCATCCCAGCTTAAGTCCTTGCAGGAGAGAAGTCCTGAGGCAGCCCCACAATGGACTCCTGCCCCTTTCAGGCCTACAGCCACCTCCCACCTTCCTCCAGCCCTAGAGGTGACAGGCCAGTGATTGTGACACTGGCTCAGACACAATCCCAAACACACCTGGAGCCCTGAGGGCAGAAACTCACATTAGACACACCAAGGAGGGGACACACACACACACACACACACACACCATGGGGTGGGGTGGGGGTGGGGGCTCACAAAGCCTTACACAGGGCAAGGGGTTGGTGGGAGGGTTGGCACATCCACACTTCATCTCCTGCTCACCGCCCGCCTCTAATCTGACCTGCAGCCCAGCTGGTCCTCTGTCTCTAAAGCTGAATGTCAAATAGTGCCAAATGCTGGGGCAGGGGGTGACAACCCCTCTGTCCCACCCTAGCCGCCAGTATCCCGGAAATGTCCCTCACCCCGCCAGGTGCTCATTGTAACCATTTCGCACTAGTGTCAGGCTCCTAGCGGGACCACAAGCCACTGCCTGCACCTCTCAGCAGAGGAATATGCACCAGACATTGCCCTTTTCCTTAGCCAGAGTAACATAATCACTCCTGGCTGGGCCATCCCACCCCCAATCTGGCCCTTACACACTCAGGCCTGTGCCCATTCCCTGTTTCTTCACACACCCATACATACACACATTCCATGCCCCCAAATGGGGGGTGGCAAACTGTTCCCGCTGAACACACACTTGCACATGCATAAACACATGTACACACACTGCACACACGGAGGCTGGGCCCAGGCACATGTCTTCACACCATTCATTCTGATCATTTCCCCTAAAGGCATCCCAGCCTGGGGGCAAGTGGGGGACGGAGGGCAGGGGGATGTGGCCAAGAGGCTCAAACAGACTGGGAGGAGGGGGGAGGGTGATGCATTAATTAATGGCTCCGTTAATTAATGTCAAGTTGCTTGTTGCTTTCTCAGTGTGTGTGTATGGTCCATGCCCGCTGCTGGTGCCAGGGTGGGCACCCAAGCTGTACACCCAGCCTAGATGCCAGCCATGTCTTGCGGGGGCGTGTGTGTAACTGTAGTGTAGTCAGGTGCTCAATGGAGAATATTAAAATAAAAAAGAATCAAACATATATAGAAAAATATATATTTTAAGTTTAAAAAACAGGAAAACAGACAAACAATCCCCATCAGGTAGTTGTCCAACCCCAAGCTGGGTCTGATCCTTCTCATCACCCACCCGACCTGGCTGCCCCCTCACCTCGGGCTCGGGGGATCTGTGGGGGACTGGGGGGCCATTTCCTTTTCTCTGCGCCCTTTTTTTTGGTTGTTGTTCTATTTTGTACAGACAAGTCAGAAAAAACGGTGACAAAAAAGTCAAGAAACTTTGTAAAATATTGTGTGTGTGATTCCTTGTAAAATATTTTCAAATGGTTTATTACAGAAGATCAGTTATTAAATAATGTTCATATTTTCACTTCAAATGGTTCCCATCCACTGTGTCTGCCTCAGGGTGGGGATCGGGTAGCCTGAAGACAGGTGCCATGACGTCAAAGTCGCATCTACCATTCAGCCAGGAGTGAAGGCCACTGCAACCCAGGTACCCAGTGGGTGTAGGGCATAATGCTTCCTGGTAATCCAAAGTGCCAGGACCTTGACATCCTTTCTCATATAACCTCAAAAGCCTCTGAGAAAAGCTGTCCTTATAGGCCAAGGCAGTGGAAGAAAGAAGACAGACGAGATTCAAGTTTAGGCAGCAGTCTAGACATCAAGGCAGACCACCAGGACCTAGTGGGCGGGTCATCCACTTGGAGCGATGAGTTAGTGGTACTGGGTGCACGTCCAGGACCCAGTGCTTGAGGGCCCCATCCTGTTGTCTAGAGGAGGCCAGGGTCTGGCCCACCCACAAGCATGACCACTGCTCCTTTCCAGCCCAGAAGAGGCTTAAGGCCCAGTGCTCTCCTTGACCTCCACTGCTCACACTGGAACCCATTTCAGTGAAGACTGAGTCCATTTCAGTGAATCCTCTCAGACCTTCCTCTGGCCTGTCTACACCCTTGTTCAATTTAATCCCAACTCTCTTAATAATCAATCCTAGTCCATGTGACCCTTCACACTCTTTTCAAGAAGAAAAACCAGTAACCACCAGCACAGAGGTTTCCCAGTACTGCTGATGCTCACTCTTCCATGACGTACACTTGTATGCACCGGGTGGGCAGCCAGCCTACAACCTTAGACGTGGGTACTAGTTTATCTCCATACTGCAGATAAACAAACTGAGACTTAGGAGAAATCCTCTCCTCCATGGTGAGAAGGGCAAGAAATCAGCAAAGGTTTCAGAGAGGACCTGTGGCTGGCTTCACAAAGACGCCCATCCTCATTCCCCTCCATGGGTTGGCCACAGAGCAATGCCTAACTAGTAACCCCAGAGACAGCTCCATGCCCTGCAACAGCCCCCAGATCCTGGGGTAGGGTTGCCAGATAAAATGTAGAATGTCTAGTCATATCTGAAATTCAAATAAGCACGCATTTTTTTTTAGAATGTTTCCAATACTGCACTATACTAAAAAGACTGGGGACATGCTTACACTAAAAAATCATTCATTTATCTGAATTTCAAATTTGACTGTACACCCTGTACTTCGATTTGCTCAGTCTGGCAACTCTACCCTAGGTGGCATCCAATGAGAACCCAGACCCTAGGCAAAGAAAAGGGTGTCACGTCAACACCCTTTGTAACCTGGAAGGCTATGTGCACACTGGGAGTTGTACTGAGATCAGTGGCTGAAAGGAAGGGATGGATTCTGCACTTTATAAACGTGCTTTGTCGTATAATTATTTTAATTATTCATGCACAATTTTAAAAAGGGGCTCAATACACCAAAAAATCAGTTTGCTCAGAAACTGCAGGAAGCCACTGTTGCAGTAAACACCCTGGCCCAAAGTCTGTCGGGGAGACCTCTCTTCCTCAGGGCCAGAGATGAGAAATCTGTGGCGGGGAAGAGAGTCTCTAAAAGGAGCCCAGTCTTGCCTCTTTAGGGGCAGGAGACCTGAATTCGAGTCGCAGCTCCACCACACTAGTAACAAGGTTAGCCTGAGCAACACACTCACTGGGCACCTAGGGTGGACTGGCATTTTACACCACAGTCCCCACGAACCCTCACCGTGCTAGGTCCTGTCATCATCTCCATTTTACAGTTCATTAAATTGAGGAACTTGGCTCGTGTCACAGAGCCCCCAAATGGCAGAGCAAGAATCCCAATCTGGGTCAGGTCCCATACACCCATACAACCTAGGTCAGGCACACACCGGACTACGGAGTTTCGGGAGTTCCCGAACACTGGTACGCACACCGAGACCACCTACATTCTTACCTACACACCTGTCCACAAGGACACACTCAGATGTACTCAGAAGTACATGCACGGAGTCACTGTTCCCAGGAAGTTCAGCAAGCGAGTGTCCCCAGTTGTGCTGCCACGCGGGTACCCGGAGCCTTCCCAAGGTTACCTGAGCCAGTTTACTCCTCCCCAAACCCGGACAGCCAGCGGAAACGGCCCTGAGCACTACACCTCCCCAGCACAGCCTCCTCTTATCAACCGGAACAGCCGGGGCGCACAGCTTCCTGGAACTTGTAGTTTTACAGAACTCTGATCTCCGCTCGTCCCCGTCTTCAGGAGAGGACTACGTGTCCCAGCATGCCTCGGAGCCGGAAGGGCATCCCGCCGCTGCCCGGACGCGCAGGCGCAGCACCGCTGTTTGTCGGCGCCTGGGAAGGGAGGAGGGTCTCGGTCGCAGCCGAGACCGAGGCCGAGCCGGAGCTGACGAGACTTGACTGGGGCTCAGAGCAAGGCTCCAGTCCGGCTCAGACCATCGGGCCCCTGAGTGGATGGAAGAGGCCGAGCCCTGAGATCAACGCCAGCCGGGTCAGCTTGGCGCGGGGCCCACAGGCAGGCAGGACGGCAGGCAGACGTGCCGAAGCCTCCCAGGGCCTTCCCTCAGGTCCCCGGCGAGGGGCCTAGGCCCCGGGCCCGCGACCAAGCCCAACTCGGCCCTTTGGGACCGGAGCCGACGCAGCCAGAAGTGGAATCTTCACCGGGGCCATAGGCCAGTGACTAGGCCGGGCCCGGGCCTCCCGTCGGGGCCGGACTGGGACGAGGCCCCGGGGAGGCCCCTGACACACTAGACCCTTCCCTCAGGCCGACGCCCTTCGGGAAGATGCAGCGCGCCCTACCGGGCGCCCGCCAACATTTGGGGGCCATCCTGGCCAGCGCCAGCGTGGTGGTAAAGACCCTGTGCGCGGCAGTACTCTTTCTCTACCTGCTGTCCTTTGCCGTGGATACCGGCTGCCTGGCGGTCACCCCAGGCTACCTCTTTCCGCCCAATTTCTGGATCTGGACCCTGGCCACCCATGGGCTGATGGAACAGCACTTGTGGGATGTGGCCATCAGCCTGGCCACAGTGGTGGTGGCTGGACGTTTGCTGGAGCCCCTCTGGGGAGCTCTGGAGCTGCTCATCTTCTTCTCAGTGGTGAATGTGTCTGTGGGGCTGCTGGGGGCCTTCGCCTACCTCCTCACCTACATGGCTTCCTTCAACTTGGTCTACCTTTTCACTATCCGCATCCACGGAGCCCTGGGCTTCCTGGGTGGTGTCCTGGTGGCACTCAAGCAAACCATGGGGGACTGCGTGGTCCTGCGTGTGCCCCAGGTGCGCGTCAGCGTGGTGCCCATGCTGCTGTTGGGGCTGCTGCTGCTGTTGCGGCTGGCCACGCTGCTCCAGAGCCCAGCACTGGCATCCTATGGCTTTGGGCTTCTCTCCAGTTGGGTGTATCTTCGCTTCTACCAGCGCCATAGCCGAGGCCGAGGGGACATGGCTGACCACTTTGCTTTTGCCACCTTCTTCCCTGAGATCCTACAGCCTGTGGTGGGGCTCTTGGCGAACTTGGTACACAGCCTCCTGGTGAAGGTAAAGATATGCCAGAAGACAGTGAAGCGCTATGATGTAGGTGCCCCATCTTCCATCACCATCAGCCTCCCAGGCACAGACCCTCAGGATGCAGAGCGGAGAAGGTACTGTGGAGTCTTCCAAAACATTATTGAGCTAAGGGAGTTTTTATTGCCCGAGTCTCGTTCCATCTGTTGTGCTTGCTGTGTGTTGGCTGGCAGCCAAGGGTCAGGTGTTGGGACAGACTCAGGAGATAAAATCCTGTTTGTGGCCTTGAGAAACTCAGCAATTAGGTGCCGGGCTCCAGTAGCACTTTCCAACATGAAGGAGAGCAATTTGCCTTTCACACCACTCGGGCCACTTAACAAGTCCTAAGAAATGTCCAGTTTCCTTTGGTACTGTGTAAGGGCTAATGGAGGGTCAGGTACACATAATCCTGACCTTGTCTCAGAGTCTTGGAATCCTAGACACTGGTCCTGTGGGAGCCAGAAACAACCTGCTGGTCCTATTTCCCCATTGAGGGAGGGACACACATGAAGACCTTCCTTACAAGGTGGTCTGAGCCACCCCAGTTTCAAAATGCTGAACTATGTCCTCTTCCTGGGTCCTAATTCAGATGCTGTGCCTCTCTGCCACTTAATTTATTGAGGGGGAAACCTCAGGGTATTACTAGTTTTGCCATCCTGTCCTTCCAGCATGTATGTGTCACCACACCCAGGGAACAGGCCATGTGACCCACCGCGGGAGCATGCTGACCACACAGGGAGTGGAGACAACCTTCATTATCTGTAAACCAAGCCATCTGGAGCCCCAGCTGAATTATTCACTGAATGTACCGTGTCCAGGGCTGGGAAGACATTTTTTAATTCAGTTTTCTCTCTCTCTCCCAGGTCTGTAGACTCACCAGAGTTGTCATAGCTACATTTTCAACATCATGGTTAAAGTTCTTTTTTAGGCAGTTACTTTAGTAGTGAAATCTGGAGCAGACTCTGTTCCTCCTTTCTGGATTTGCCAAAGGTTTTTGCTCACCTCTTAAATTGATTTTTGGCAGGCAGCTTTATGAATTCACCTGAAAGGTTATCCCCGTGCTTAGTCCCCACTGGGTCTGTGGCATTGAGTGTAGGATACACCCCTTTCTTGAAGGAGTTGCCAGCTGGAGAAGGGCCACAGATTACTATGGCCTAAGGTGGTGGGTGTCGCAAAGTACACAAAACATGTTGCGGGGCATTACTGTGAGCCCTGTGGTTTGTATCTCTGTGGCCAATGAATCCTAAAGACCAAGGTCTGTCTTCACTTTATCCAGTGGAGAAGGTGGGACCAAGAAGGCTGAACCTGGCAGAAACTGAGCTGTCCTCAGAGCTCTGTAGGACAGGTACCGGTGGGGACTCTTTCTTTAGTGAGAAGTCTTGGATTAGTTAGGGTTGGCTGGAGATTCAAAACAGCTCTGCTCAGGTCCAAGAAAATGGCAGGCTGAGGTAGGGAAGGTTGTCAGGAGCTAGGTTCCTGGCATAGCCCTGTGGTTGTTACTTCTCCGACCAGTTGGGCCTCTAGCAGCATGCTGCTCCCAAACCCAAAGGGCTACTAGTAGTGCGAGGCAGGATTTCCTATCTTTGACCCTCATGAGGAAGTGAGTACTATGTCACTACCTCTGTTTTAGCAGACTTTAGACAGAACTGACAAGGCTGTCTCCAGGCTGGAGCCTGGGTAGCACAGGGAACTGTCCCATCTGTGCCAGTCTGCCATGTGTCAGGCTAGAGCACAGGATGGAATTGGGCTAGCATTTTCTGTGTCCATGTTCTTGTTGCCTTTCCTGTCATTTGCCTGGCATGTTGGCAGTTTTGCTCCTCTGATGGATCTTGGAAGGCTGTTAGAGGCTGTCCCCCATCCTTATAGCACAGACAGGTTGAGGCATCAGGGTTCCAGAGTTACCACTATTGGAAGTATTAGCTGGCAGCATGGGCATTCCACCTCCTGGGTAAACTAGAGTCCCAAGTGCACAGGTATACCTTCCAGTCAACTTTCCCACCTTCCCCCAAAGTAAGGTCCAAAAGGGTTTGTCCAGTGGAACCGTAGGCTCTGGCCTGTCTCCTACACACATAAGCTGTCCCTCCTCTTTCTGCAAGGACTTGGTGTGTCCCTGCTCTAACACAGGTCCTGGTGGCTGTGGGGATTCCTCTGGGAAGGAAAACATTAGAGTCCGTTAGGAGGGATGGGCTGACCCAAGTTGGCCCTGCTTCCCAGGTTGAGATCCCACATAGGTGCTTGAGTTCCAGCATTCCCCTCCGACCCCTGCCAGGAGACTCAAAACACAACTAACAAGGAGAGAGAGAGAAGTAATAACCCTCTTCTTGGATGTGATACCAGTGCCCACATCCAAGGGACTTATCCTTCCACCCATCTTCCCTGGGGTACCAGCTCTGCCCATGCTTAGGCCCCATTCTCAGAATCATTGCTGAGGCTGGCCTGGTGGCCAGTCTGGCAGACACCCTGCTGGCCTTCTAAGCCTGGAGGTGCCCAGACTATGAAGGGAAAGCTCTGTGTGTGGGCAGCCAGCCCTTTGGGTCCTTATTCTGATGGCTGAATGGGTCCTATCCAGTCCCTGGGGAGCCCTGGGTCTTTCATGGCAAAAGGGAATGCATAAGATTCTAAGAGAAAGCTGGGTGGTAGGGGGAGCCAGCTTCATGGGGAAAGAATATAGGGCATGAGCCAAGTCCAAACCCATAGTGATTTGTCATCTTTCCCCTGGCTCCAGGCAATTGGCCCTGAAGGCCCTCAATGAGCGGCTGAAGAGAGTGGAGGACCAGTCGGTCTGGCCAAGCATGGACGACGATGAAGAGGAGGCAGGGGACAAAGTGGATAGCCCCATACCCTCTGACAAGGCCCCCACGCTCCCAGGAAAGGGGGCTGCCCCAGAATCCAGCCTGATCACCTTCGAGGCAGCTCCCCCGAAGCTGTAACTCCAGACCACCTTGAGTGTAGCATCTCCTCTCCCAAGCTCCCCCTTGACACCTCTCAGCTACTCCAGGGCACTGACTGCTCTGAGGAGAGGGAAGAAGGCCTGCTGGGGGTCTCCACAGCCTTCTGCTATTTCTCGCCAACACTACCCAGGACTCTTGCTACCTGGTTCCAACTCCAGACAACCACTATGCCAGGTATGGGGCCTCTGAACCATCAGCCAGCCCAGGCCCTCTGAGGTAAGACTGTACCTCAGCAGATAGCCCCAAGCAAGTGGCTACAGGGACACTGGTGTTACAGTGCCTGGGCCAGCCCAGGTTGCCTGGTTGCCAAGAGCCCTGAGCCAAGGCAAGGATTTGCCAAAAACATTCTGGGGGTCCAGCCAGTGCCGGACTGCAATTCCCTGCCCACCCTCAGAAAGACTATGTTCGTGTGAAGATTTCTGATTCCCTCTGCTGTGGCTGTGGCTTGTTCTGGGCCAGAAGAGCCATAGCTCCCAAGTATTTTTTACAGGACCACTTGAGTGGGCAGCCAGGCCCAGCCTTGCAGTATCAATAAAGCAGTTCTTTGAGGTATGGCTCCTGGGCTCTGTCAGACCACCTTGCACAGCCCTCTCATCGTGTTCAATGGTAAACTTAGGGACTTTAGAGTCCAGGGCTTGGTTGCCATGGCAACTCCAGCTGAATAAGAACTCTGTTACTCCCACTCCCCCCTTACCACCACATGCCCACTGTTAAAAGCACCTTCCCAGAGCTCTCACTTCAGATCCTTACTCATTTTCTCTCCCTCTGATTCCCAGTCAGGGAGGCCCTGTCCAAAGGATCTGATGGCAGAGGGCCCGTCTGTCATGAAGGGCTGTTCTCCCTGATGGCTCACCCCCAAAACAGAGTTCTCAGTGCTTGATGTCTGTGGAAACAGGCTATCCCAAGTTCCCACCCTGTCACTGTCCGCAACTAACTCCCACAGTCTGGAGGCACCAGCACAGCGGGCAGCTGGGGGACTGAAAGCTGTACCACGCACAGCTATAGCTCTAGGGCCCTCGTGGCACAGGCTGCTCAGCAGCCGGATCCTGGAACCTTGTGTGCTGGGACAGCTTCAGCCCTGCAGTGAGCAGCCAGGGACGGGGGTCCCCAGCTTGCCCAGCTGCCTGTTTGTTCATGCTGACAGCATTAGCAAGCACTATCCCCAACTCTAAGCTATTCCTCCCATCCAATCTTTACAGTCATTCTTTTTTTATTTTCCTTTTTTCTCTCCTGTAATTTTTGGACATACCGGTACAAGTAAGAGGTGAGTGGCCGGGGAAGTAGTCTTCATCCCCCACTTCATCCAGCCACACCATCCGTAAACTCCTCTGACAGTACAGAAGGAAAGGGGAAGCACTTCAGGGTGAGGAGCAAGCAAAATGTCACACACAAGACTCCTACTCTAACCTGTCCCAGTGCCCGAGGTGCTCCCATGACTTGGGTCAGCTGAGAGAGTCCAGGAGGTCCCAGCCCCAGCTGCTATGCTGAGGGGCAAATCCAGGCTTCCAGGCTGGGAAGAGCTCATGGTTGGATCCGTTTGCGGTACAGGTATGCGTTGCTCACCTGACTCATGATGACCAAGCTGGTAATGACAGGACACAGCACAGCCAGATACCAGACCCCACCAGTGACTGTGGCAGTGAACCAGAGCGAACACATGGCCAATAAGAGGCTGGCACTACCCAGAAGGTAGCCCACCAGCCCAGAAGTGGCATGGTACAGCTTGAGCTTAGCCAGGGGCCATCGGGGCAGTAATTTGGGATAGAGCAGCCCCACACCCCCAGAGCACTGCAGCCCCGCCCACAGCACAGCTATCAGCCCTGCCCTCCCATGCCACGTGGCCAGATGCGCTTTGCCAAGCTGTTCCTTGTGGAGGATGACAAGGCCTAGACCAAGCAGTGCACACAGCAGGGCCAGCAGCTGCAGCACCCAGTGGCAGCGGGCTCGGCCCTTCCGCGAAAGGGAGCGCAGCAGCGAACTTTCAGGAGAGAACACCAGCAGTGCCTCGGTCATCAGGAAAGAGAACTGGGGAGACAGGGATGGGAAACAAAGTCAGGGTGCTGCTCAGCAGAAGGAAAAAGAGGTTTAGGTAACTTGCTAAACTGCCAGGCACTCTGGGCAGTCTCCCTTTTCACTCTCCCCAGTGACAAGAGTATCCATTTGGTGCAGTAAGAGTAAGAAACTCCAGGGCCAACATCTGCCCTGAGTAACTGGCGAGAAGTATGTACGTCTCCACACTCCTTCCTAGGTGATATGCTAAAACGTCATCTCTGCTATATTACCCAGCAAACACTAGGTTTGAGATGTGGCAGTTATAAATGATTCACAGGCTTTGTTTCCCTGACACGGGGCTGGATACAATTTCTTGGCAAGAGCTGGCCACATGGGTGCACTGTTTCAAGGAAAATTCAATGTATCACTATAGATTAAGGTAAAAGGGGACACAGGTACACCCAAATGCATTTTCTAAGCTTCCTGCCTGGAAGTGGGTGAAGTCTCATTTTGTGCTTAGACCAATTTGCTCTGGGTTTTGAATACTGTGGTTCAAGTCTGGGGTATGAACCACATGAAGGAATTGGAGTGCGCCATTTCTCCAATCCCACATTCCATCCCTCCTAAGAGATGTGAAGTGTCCATAAGGATTCAGAGACTGTCAGGACTACCACCCATACCTGTGCTCCCTCCCACCCCTAAGAGCTGGCCAGGTGCACTACTTACAGCCAAAGACATAAGCGTGGGGTGCCAGGAGAACAGACCTGGAATGAAAAGGAGTTTTTGTGAGGCTGAGGCAAGAAGAACCCAGCCACATCAATCCCCCACAGGGTGAGGAAAATGGGCAGCCCAACACCCAAGGCAGCGCTGCCAAACTGCTAGCCCCCTCTTACTGCAACAAGCTCACCCCCTACCTAACCTTGCTTCCTGGTCCCTCCGTGGAGCAGAGGCCATGCTGTGCCACTCTGGCAGTTCTCCCTCCTCTTAGCACTTCACAAAGGGCAGCCAAGTGGGACACCAAGACAAGGAAAGAGAAGCCAGGTACTCTGGCCAAACTGATAGAGCCCCCACACTCACCTCCTCCCCACTTAGCCCTCCATACATAGGATGTCCCCCAGCTGCCAAGCCTTTCCTGGAGTCAGGCCCAAGGCTTCCTCTTGCTCCTGCTCCCCAGGAGAAGGAGCACTTTCCTTCCCAGAAGTCAACTATGAATTCTACTTACTGGAGCCAGGCCGGGCAAGCACAGCCACAAAGATGGTAAAACCCAGGGCCACAAGGTGGGCAGCAGCCCCAGAGGCAGTGCGTAGAGCTCTGTAGATGTGCGACTCGGTCTCCACAGAAAGGGCCATGGTCAACCAGGCCAATGGCTGTAGACTGAAAGCATAGTAGAATGAGCAAGGGTCTCAGGTGCCTGCTGTCCACTCTTCTCACTGGAGCAAAGGTTGCGGGTCAGGAATGCCACTCTCTTCCAAGAAGTTAAGGTAGGAAGGGACAATACCAACACAGGCACTAGGAATAGTCGAGGACCGGGAGCCTGTCCGCGTGTACCCGCATCTGAACAGGCACTGATCCCTGGCCCACCTTCCAGGTAGGATGCGCAAGGCCATGTAATAGACTACAAATCCCAGCGGGCGTCACGCCGTCGCCGCGCGGGAGCGCCAGCTAAAAGGGCGTGAAGCACTACGGGAATTGTAGTTCCCATCTGCGTACCAAATTATAGCCTGAATCCCTTCGCGCACAGTCTCCCTACGTGCCGCTGGCATGCTGCGCCTACACGCTAGGGACTCGCCTGCCTCACCCGCAGCGCTGACCCGATGCGGTGGTTTCGTCCCGAGAAAGCTGAATACTCGGGGCACTGCCGAGCGCGCGGCCGCTCCGACGCGGAGCCTCTTCACTTCCGGGTGCGACGTCTGCCCAGCCAGGACTTCCTGAGACAAGATTCCCCCACCTCCAGCCACACCTCCCAGTCGCTCTGCGCAAGCGCTGTTAAGCAGACAGCTTAACCGGTGCGTGAGTGCGCAGGCGTGCTTGCCTTGGCTATCCAGGCCTGAGGGCTGTCTCCGACGGGTGTTCGCAGGGGTCCAGGAGCCAGGGTCTACTGACCTGGACCCTGCCGGCGTCATGGGCAGCGGCTGCCGCATCGAATGCATATTCTTCAGCGAGTTCCACCCCACGCTGGGACCCAAGATCACCTATCAGGTGCCATCCGTGCCCGCGGGGCTGGGGTCGTGGGGGTCGTGGGAGAGGGACGCTCCCGGGAGCTGAGCAAGCTGCCCAGAAGCGGTGGATTCCTGTAGCCCATGCTGCACGCAGGCATACCACTCCTTCATTCGCGGAGAATCGTGAATCGAGAGGCCACTCAGACCCAGGTCCCAGGCTCCCGGTGTGACGGGGCAAACAACCCATAGACAATGATTGTGGGAAATCGGGCTGCAGAGACCCCAGGGAGGTGCCAGCTCCCAAGAGAGGCAGGGTGCATGGCCTAGTAGTATTCCTGGATGTTTAGGAATTTAGATGGAGGAGGAGTGAGTGAGCCAGGTAGGGGAAACAGCATATGCAAAAGCCAGGAGGCAGGTGATAACATGGCATATATTTGGAAACACAAAATAGTGGCAGGTCTGGGTGGATGGGGGAGAGGAGAATCTCTGGACAAGAGGGCTTAGGCTTTGGGGGGGGGGTCACCCAGTGTACTCTGCATTGTCCCAGGGTCCACTAAGGGGCCTCTTACCACTCCCCTCCCCAGGTCCCTGAAGACTTCATCTCCCGAGAGCTGTTTGACACAGTCCAGGTGTACATCATCACCAAGCCAGAGCTGCAGAACAAGCTTATCACTGTGTGAGGCCCTAGTGGGGAAGGGAGGGAATGTCCCTTGAGGAGTGGATGAGCTTGGGGACAGAAGGAGCCTGACTTTGCTCCCACCTGTTCCCCTCATCCAGCACAGCCATGGAGAAGAAACTGATTGGCTGCCCCGTGTGCATTGAACACAAGAAGTACAGCCGCAATGCCCTGCTTTTCAACCTAGGCTTCGTGTGTGATGCCCAGGCCAAGACCTGTGCCCTCGAGCCCATCGTCAAAAAGCTGGCTGGCTACCTGACCACACTGGAGGTCTGCAACAGGATGGGCTTGAGTGAAGGGGAAGGCAGGCAAATGTTTCCAAAGCCCTCCAAACCTGGGTATCTGCCAGGGCAGGATACCAGCGAGGGTTCCTGAGGTGTGCCCACCATGTTGTCCATACTCCATCCAGCTAGAGAGCAGCTTCGTGTCAACAGAGGAGAGCAAGCAGAAGTTGGTGCCCATCATGACCATCTTGCTGGAGGAGCTAAATGCCTCAGGCCGGTGCACTCTGCCCATCGGTATGGCCCTGCCTTTTCAAGGACAGCAGAGGGGTAGAGGAGGGATACGAATATGGCAAGGGAAGGCAAGCCCAGCCATGGGCAAGACTTATGAACAAATTGGTGGCCCAGTGAGCTGGGTTAATGATGTCCAGGGTCCAGTGCATGTTGGGATTTGGGATGTGGAGGCCAGAAGAGCTCTCCATGCTCCTTGGGTATGTTCCCTTCCCTCTCTGGACCTGTCTCTTGCTCCCTAAAAGGGGGAGATTGGGAGCACCTGGCTGGCTCAGTCAGTAAAGCATGTGAGTCTTGATCTTGAGTTCATGAGTTCAAGCCCCACGTTGGACATGGAGCTTACTTAAGGTGGGGGTGGGGGAGACTGGCCCTACCCAGGGCCACCCGCCTGCCTCAAGAGCTGCTGGGAGAACTGGAGGGTAATTGAGGTCCTCTTGAAAGAGACGACACTGAAGATTTGGGTGGGTCCCCTGCAGATGAGTCTAACACCATCCACTTGAAAGTGATTGAGCAGCGACCTGACCCTCCTGTGGCCCAGGAGTATGATGTGCCTGTCTTTACCAAGGACAAGGAGGATTTCTTCAACTCACAGTGGGACCTTACCACACAACAGGTGTGCTATCCCTCCCTGGGTATCATCACCTAGGGCTGGCCACAGCTCTGGCCTCATCCCATTCCTACTGACCCTGCCCTACCCTGCCCCGTTTTTCCCAGATTCTGCCCTATATTGATGGCTTCCGCCATGTCCAGAAGATCTCAGCCGAGGCAGATGTGGAGCTCAACCTGGTGCGCATCGCCATCCAGAACTTGCTGTGAGTGGGGCAGCAGTCACACTTGGGACAGGGTTGCTAGCCAGAGAAGACCCTCAGGACCCCACGTGCAGAGGTGGGAAGGCATGGCCCTCAGAAGCTGAGCACAACTATCTCCCCCAGGTATTATGGCGTTGTGACACTGGTGTCCATCCTCCAGGTAGGTGAGTCTGGGGTCTGGTTAAGCAGAGAGTAAGTTACATGGTTTGGCCAGACTGGGGCGGTGTCAGACTTCCAAGCCCCTCACTCAGGCCCCTGTGCTTCCTGCTACCCTCCAGTATTCCAATGTGTACTGCCCGACACCCAAGGTCCAGGACCTCGTAGATGACAAGTCCCTGCAAGAGGCCTGTTTATCCTATGTGACCAAACAAGGTAGTGGTGGGCTCTGCGGGAGGCCGTCTTGGGGAGGGCAGGGCTACCTGCAGAGCTGACCCTCGGTGCCCACAGGGCACAAGAGGGCCAGTCTCCGGGATGTGTTCCAGCTGTACTGCAGCCTGAGCCCTGGCACGACTGTGAGAGACCTCATTGGCCGCCACCCCCAGCAGCTGCAGCGCGTTGATGAACGGTCAGAAGAGGATCCCCAGGGGCACAAGGGGTTTGCATGAAAGCAGATACACTCTACGTCTCTCTGGAGCCTTGGGTTAGAAAGGAAGCTGGAGATTCCTAGTGAGCAGAATCATGTGGCACTACTAGTGTAGGCAGGCTTCCTGGAGGTGATACATTCGGAGGCCAACAAAATCAGAAGGGAGACTGCAGGAAAGGGTTAGCGGGGCTGGAGAAAGCCCTGGCCAGGGCATCACCCCTCTCTCCCTCAACCACACCCCAGGAAGCTGATCCAGTTCGGGCTGATGAAGAACCTCATCCGCCGACTACAGAAGTACCCCGTGCGGGTGTCTCGGGAGGAGCGGAGCCACCCTGCCCGGCTTTACACAGGCTGCCACAGCTATGATGAGATCTGCTGCAAGACAGGTGGAGACAGGCAGGGCAGCTGGGGTGGGGTCAGGGCAGGTGGCCAGGCCAAGACTGCTCACCTTACCTGCACTGTCCCAAACAGGCATGAGCTACCATGAACTTGATGAACGGCTGGAAAATGACCCCAACATCATCATCTGTTGGAAATGAGGCTGGTGGGGTTTACATGCGTCTGTGGCTGCTCTCTCTCCTGCTAAGTGCTCCCCGGTGCATGAGAGCTAGACCGGTAGACCCGTCCATATTGTCTCAAGGGTGACCCTAACTTCTGTAAATAAAATCATCCATTTCAACCTACCTTTATTGAGTACTGCCTCTGAACCAGCCACCAGAGGACTGGCGGTGAAATAGCCGCGGTCCTGGCGCTCTGCTGCGCCATCTGGTGGGCATGAATGACAATGCACAAGTAAAAGTGCCAGCTAATTATTAATTGAAATGAACAGCCTAAAAACAATCGGGAAGCTGTCATGAAGAATGAGTTGGGGATGGGAACTGGGGCTGTTCTGGATTAAATGGGCAAGGAAGGCCTCGCTGAAGTGACTTTCAACTGAGACTTGAAGGAGGAAAAGTATTCCAGGCAGAGGGAACAGATGTGGAAGCCCTGACGCAAAAACAGCTTTAGGATGCATGAGGAAGCCAAGAGAGGCCCCAGGGGCTGCAACATAGGAGGCAATGGGGAGAGGAGCAAGAAAAGAAATCCCAAGGTACTGAGGGGGCAAGAGCTTGATACTGCAGAGTTCCTGGTAAGCTGCTTTGGACATACTATTTCAAGGGCTAGAGGCAGCCATAGAGTCACCCAGAAAAAGACGACAGCAGTTACTTCGTGAGAGGTTGATGGCAGTCTGCTAGGCTAGGATGGAGACAAGTGGGCCCTGCGCAGTACTTTGTGGGGGTAGAGGCAACAGATGGAGCCGGGTGCGAGACACAGTAGGACGAGGAAGCCACGGAGAGGAGCATCCGCGCGGCCGAGGTGGATCCGCGGCTGAAAGAGCTGGAGGGGGCAGAGTGACCCTATCCCTGTGCGGGTCGACCTGACGTCCGAGGAGGGAACCTAGGCCACAGCAGTCTGGCACTCAGGGCAGACCCAGGAGCTGCAGTCGAAGGTGAGGGGTAAAGTTCTGGGAGTCCAAAGAGGGTCGCTACCAGCCTCCGGGAGGGCGAGGCGGCCGGGGGCGTGGCCGGCGCCTGTGCAGGCGGCACTGCGCAGGCGCGAACTGACCGTTTCCATGACTGCGAGTACCAGCGCGTCTAAACCGCTCGGCAACTGCCGCGTCCAAGACCTGGACCCCGCGGGAGACGTTCGTCTCCGAGAGTTTCAGCACTCGCACCTCAGCGCCGGCTGCTGTCCGGGGTCAGCTGAACCCCCCCTTCCCGCTCGCTCTCTGCGGCCACAACATGGGCGACCTGGAGCTGCTGCTGCCAGGGGAGGCTGACGTGCTGGTGCGGGGGCTGCGAAGCTTCCCGCCGCGTGAGATGGGCTCCGGAGGGTGAGGCAGCTGGATCCAGGGGTTAGGCGGAGCCACGGGGTCGGAGTCCTTGAATGGAGGAGTAGGGACCTGACATGGGGGAGAGGGTGACCAGTGTGGGGGAGCCCCCAGGTGAAGAGACAGAGCTCTCCGACTTAGGAGTATATGGCCCTGAGCCCCCTCTGGCCCCTCAGGATCAGGTTAGGCTTCAATAGGACCCAGCCCACCCCCACTCCTACGGCACACGTGTGCTCCCAAATGCACATACACCCCCACTCTCTGGGACAGGTGGAACCAGCAGCATGAGAATCTGGAGAAGCTGAACATGCAGGCTATCCTTGATGCTACAGCCAGCCAGGGGGAGCCCATCCAGGAGCTGCTGGTCACCCATGGGAAGGTATGCTGGGATCACAGGCATGGTTCCTGCCTTCCCACAACCTCCCACACCACCACTCTACCTCTCAGGAGCACCCTGGGTGCCACTTCCCTCGGCGTGGTACACTTGTCTTCCCCAAGGGAAAAGAGAGGAGTGTGCTACACCTTTGATTTTGTGCCCCTTTTGTACAGGACTCTGGCACCCAGTCCAAGTGTGTGGCATGGCTTGATTTGGGAGGTAGTTGTGGATCAAAGAACAGCCTAGGCTGTGGGGGGAGGGCCCACATTCTAAAGACATCCTTGAATAGACTGTCAGGCCAGAGGGGACCCTCAGTAAAGAACAGGGTGGGGGCGCCTGGGTGGCTCAGTGGTTAAGCCACTGCCTTCGGCTCAGGTCATGATCTCAGGGTCCTGGGATCGAGTCCCACATCGGGCTCTCTGCTCAGCAGGGAGCCTGCTTCCTCCTCTCTCTGCCTGCCTCTCTGCCTACTTGTGATCTCTCTCTGTCAAATAAATAAATAAAATCTTTAAAAAAAAAAAAAAAAGAAAGAAAGAAAGAAATGAAGGTCTAAGGTGCAGGAGACACATTGGGAAGGTGCTTATGGAAAGAATCTAGGGGCCCAGGGGACTTTGAGGAGAGTCAGGCAGGGCTGAGCCAGGGATGGGAGGGTTGCCAGGCCAAGGTAGGCCTGCTTCATCCCTGTCCTTTCCCCTCCCCCTCAAAGATCCCAACGTTGGTGGAGGAGCTGATTGCAGTGGAGATGTGGAAGCAGAAGGTGTTCCCTGTGCTGTGCAGGCTGGAGGACTTCAAGCCCCAGAACACTTTTCCCATATACATGGTGGTGAGCTAGGCCCCTGGTCACACCCCGCCTGTGCCTTTAGAGGGCTCTGGATTCAAGAGGAGAGCTAGTAATTTCCTCAGCAGCTCCGGGCTCTGTTCTCTTTATCTGACAGGTACACCACGAGGCTTCCATTGTCAACCTTCTGGAGACCGTGTTCTTCCACAAGGTGAGGCATCAGCCCTGCCCACCAGCTGTTGCCCCACGCTAGGGCCTGACAGGGAAGGGGGGTTGTGGCTGTGTGGGGAGAGCAATGGAGACAGAATGTTTCTCCTCTCCCTTCTATCTCCCTCTCAGGAAGTGTGTGAGTCAGCAGAAGACACTGTCTTGGACCTGGTAGACTACTGCCACCGAAAATTGACTCTGTTGGTGGCCCGGAGTGGCCGTGGTGGCCCTCCTGAGGAGGAGTCCCAGTACAGCACCCCAATACAGGTAGGTTGAGGTTCCCTGGGGGTGCCAATGGGTAGACCGGGCTCCCTCGGGGCCTGAGCAAGCTGGGGGTGGCCCAGCTTAAGCACCATGTCCCCCCCACCCCCAGGAGCTGCAGAAGCAGGCTGAACTGATGGAGTTTGAGATCGCATTGAAGGCCCTCTCAGTGCTGCGCTACATCACAGACTGTGTGGACAGGTGGGCAGTCCTGCCAGGCCTGGGGCCTACAGTGGAGGACTGGGATCCCGGGCCTGTAGCCTCTGCTCACTTCTCTCCACCACCACACCTAGCCTTTCCTTGAGCACCTTGAACCGCATGCTCAGTACCCACAATTTGCCCTGCCTCCTGGTGGAACTGCTGGAACACAGTCCCTGGAGCCGCCAGGAAGGAGGTAAGGTCCTCCCCTACCTGCCTAAGCCCCAGCTCACGGCTGCCCGGAGACATCTTCTCAGACTGACGGAGACAGGCAGCTTGCCCCCGGGAAACACACTCTGCCCGCTAGCTCGTAGTGGATCCAGGGATGCCTCACGTGGGATGGGCTTGGACCTGGGCTATGCAGCAGGCAAGGCCTCTGTGTCTGCTACTAAGGACTCCCCCTGCTCTAGAGGAAGCAGTGCCCCAACCTGGGCCAGTCCTGAGCCCATGCAGCTGTAGTGGCTGAGTGAGCAACCCCCATTCCTCTCCCCAGGCAAGCTGCAGCACTTTGAGGGTGGCCGTTGGCAGACAGTGGCCCCCTCAGAGCAACAAAAGCTGAGCAAGTTGGATGGGCAGGTGTGGATCGCTCTGTACAACCTGCTACTAAGCCCTGAAGCCCGGGCCCGCTACCACCTCACCAGCTTTGCCAAGGGCCAGCTACTCAAGGTGGGGCCCTCCTCCGGTTGCAGCGCCACACCAGCCCACCCCAGCCCAGTGCAGCCCACTTACCTCAGCCCCAGTCCTATTTCTAGACCCTGAACCTCGAGCGACACGGTCCCCACAAGCACCTCAGTCCAGCCCAGCACAGGCCCTCTCTGGTCAGCCCTGCTTCACACTGGCCTTCCCTGGACTCTCTTGCAGCTTCGGGCCTTCCTCACGGACACACTGCTCGACCAGCTGCCCAACCTGGCAGACCTGCAGGGCTTCCTGGCCCACCTGGCCCTGGCTGAAACCCAGCCCCCTAAGAAGGACCTGGTGTTGGAACAGGTAGGTACTAGGAAGTCAGTGACTCAGGACAACTCCCCGCCTTGCCAGCTCCTCCCTGACACTTTGCACATTTCTCCCACAGATCCCAGAAATCTGGGAGCGGCTGGAGAGAGAGAACAGAGGGAAGTGGCAGGCTATTGCCAAGCACCAGCTGAGGCACACATTCAGTGCCTCAGAGCAGGACCTGCGGCTGCAGGCACGAAGGTGAGGCCTGCTGAGCAAGCAGAAGGGGTGGAAGGGATGCAGAAGGCACGGGCATAGGCAGGGGTGCTCTTGTGTGCCCACAGGCCAGGCCCAGCCAGGCTTTTCTGACCTCTTTCCTAGATGGGCTGAGACTTACAGGCTGGACGTCCTGGAGGCAATAAACCCAGAGCGGCCCCGCTGTGCCTACTGCAGTGCAGAAGCCTCCAAACGCTGCTCAAGGTGCCAGAGTGAATGGTATTGCTGCAGGTGAGGGCATCCTGGGACCTTGGACCCCTAAGACCCCCTTTCAGACCCTCTGCTAGCTCTGCATGCTCACCAGCCCGCCTGCTTGCAGGGAGTGCCAGGTCAAGCACTGGGAGAAGCATGGAAAGGCCTGTGTCCCGGCAGCCCAAGGTGACAGAGCCAAATGAAGGCTGCAGCTGCTAAAGGCCAGCCACCCGTACAGCCCACCCAAGAGTGTGCCCTTGAACCTCAGGATCTCAGCCTAGCCTCTGCCAGAGCTCCAGCCTCCCAGGTGGTGAGCATAGCGAGCACAGACCCATCTTCCCCAGCAAAGCGCTCCCCACTTCCTGCGCTACCCAGCGGGTAGGCTGAGGGCGCTGCCTCTGCGAGCTGGAGCAGGAGGGCGGGGGCAAAGACAAGAGCCGGATGTGGGGACCCTGTTCCTCTAGCACAGTAAAGCTGGCCTCTAGAAACAGCCTGCCTTCGAGTGGCCCTTCGCGGAGGTCGTCATCGGTGTGAGCAGGAGGGGTGCTCCCGGGATGCAGGGAGAAAAGGAGAGGGAGGGCCCGGACCCTGCGAGAGCGCTCGCCATCCCACGCCCTCGCCACCCCACTCAGCCGGCGCGCCGACACAGCACTAGCGCCCAGGTTTCCGTTGCGCCGCTAGCCCCGACTCTCTCCCGCGGCCCTGCCGGGATCCCGGGGGCGGCGCCGTATCGCGGCCCGCCCCGCGGCCCCGCCCGCCCCGCGCTCGCGGGCGCCCAGAGCCGGCGGGAGTCCGGGCCGGAATCGGCCATGTCCACGGAACCTGAACTCATTGAACTGAGGGAACTGGAACCCGCGCGGCGCGCCGGCCCGGGCCGCACCCGGCTGGAGCGTGCTAACGCGCTGCGTATCGCGCCCGGCACCTCGCGCAATCCCGCACGGCAACTGGGCGCGGGCCGCGGCCACCACTTCCAGCCCGCGGGGCCCGCCACGCACACGTGGTGCGACCTCTGCGGCGACTTCATCTGGGGCGTCGTGCGCAAGGGCCTGCAGTGCGCGCGTGAGTAGCAGCCCCGCGCGCTGGCGAGAGCGAAACGGGCGGCCAAGAGGCAGCGCCTGCGCTGCGTGTCAAGTCGCAAAGGAGGGGGTCGGTCGGCAGGGTCGGTTCCCGCGGGCCAGGTGCATTGGCTTTGACCCGTCGTTTAAGAGAGTGCAGGCGGATAGATGGTGTATATCCTTGTCCTACCTGCATCGGGGCACAGCTGCGCAGAGGCAGCTGCCGACGAGTAACTATGAATAAGGTGCTGATTCCAAGCTTTTTATCTTTAAAGTGTCTTGGCTCTTCTTGAGAAAGGCTTTGTTTCCACCACTCACTATAAGTCCCTGTTCCCAGGCCCACCCCTTCCCAAAGATTCACTCACCATGTCCTTCTCCAGAATCTCTGGGATGGGGGAAGTTTTACCCCCTATGGGAGGGGGGCAGGGGGAAAGTATCTTGGGTGGGTCCTCTGCAAATAGGAATTTTGTTGAGCAAATACCTATCGCAGACCCAGCCAGGTGCCAAAACATGAAACACAACCACACACCAGCAGCCCTTCTGCCTCCCAGGAGTCACCCACCAGCAAGCAGAGGTTGCTGCCCCACTGGCTATATACACCAGCTAGAATCGTTTGGGATTTTACAGCCCTCCAAACCCCTATGCCTGGACTTCAGACCTGTTGAATCAATCACTGGGAGTGTACCAGCCATTGGCAGAAAACAAATCATTCCACTGGAATTGAGAGTAGTTGAGAGTCACTGTTCTAGCCCATTTAGGGATAGACACCCTCTAAACACCATTTAGAGAAGGTGTACCAGACTTGTGTAGGCATGGAGACCCTCTCATCCAGAACAAGAGTCTGTCCTGAACACCAGGGTTGTGACAGAATACCAACCATGAACAAGGGCTGGAACACTGAAGTGTTCCCAAGGAGAAATAAAGTGGACAGAGATAAAATACTGGACAATTTGGGTGTGTGTCAGAAGCAAAGAGAAGAGAGGAATCAAGGGTGATTTTGGATTTTTTTTAACGTCAAACTGGGATAGTAGCAATTTTTACTAAGATGAGGTGCTCTGGTGAGGGGAGGATGGAGGTGAAGAGTTGTTTTGGCCACTTTGGGTTAACAGGGGCTTCGACCTAAGGAGGGAGGTCAGCGATGGAAGTCTTGGATCTGGTGTAGGTAAGTGTACACAGAGCATGGCAGTGATGAGGACTGAGCCTTAGACACTCTCCATTAGATCTGGGTGTTGAGACAGAACGAAAGGAACTTAGCAGGAGCTGCCGGGAAACCGGGGTAGCAAGGAGCTCTGGAAATCAAGGAGAGTAAGCATCAAATGATGCTGAGGGGGTGAGGATGAAGGGACCTGGCATGCATGTTGCTGAGGACCCTAACTCGTTTTCTGGAGGGAGGGGCAAGCCTGACTGGAATGGGTAAAGGAGAGAGGACGGTAAGCAGTGTATGTAGATGAATGTTGGTAAGTTTTGGTGCAAGGGATGTAGAGACAGATGACGGAAGAGAACAAGTGTTAAAGGCTTTTGTTAAATGCGCGGAGATGGCGGGGCGGCGTTGACAATGAGGGAGGGGTATATTCTGCACTCAGTGCGAAAGATCCAGCCGTTCAACAGGCTGGATCCCTAACCGCAGGAGGCCTTCCCGTCAGTTTCCAGACGTTAGGGGACCAATACTAGAATCTGTATAGCAGCGGGGGGTAACAAGACCTTAAGATAAGGCCGGTCATGCAGAGCCTGGCGGGCAACGGCCTTCATCCCGGGGGTTCTCTTCCGTGCCCGGAATGCTTCTCTGAACTGTAGCTGGGGCTCCTCCGCCTCACCGCCAGGCCTCTCTGCAGATTGCAAGTTCACATGCCACTACCGTTGCCGCGCGCTTGTCTGCCTGGACTGCTGCGGGCCCCGGGACCTGGGCTGGGAACCTGCGCTGGAGCTGGACACGAACGTGGTGAGCGCGGGGCAGGGGGGGCGTACGGAAAAGGCGCGCAGACCTGTCGGCCACACTGCAGGAGTTGCTTAGGCCGCGCGGCGTTACGCGCAAAGAGCGTTCTAACGGGGGGTTTCCCGCGACAGAGAAAGGCTAATTCTGCGCGCGGGCTCGAAAGGGTGCCAGGGATGCCGACTACGCGCGGACCGCCCGGAATCGCCCTAACTCCGCGTCCGCGCAATTTCCGCACCTCCCCGCATCCGCATCCGGTCTTGCGGCCACGCTGGTGCACATGCGCACACGCTCGGACCTGTTCCCCAAGAGAGGAGGGGTCTTCGAGGCCGAGCCGAGCCGAGCTGCCTGGGCTATGAGGTCATTCCTGGAGGCGTGGCGCGTAGGAACCCGCCCTCCGAAGTCCCTCCCCCAATGAGACGAGTGCCCGATCCTGGCTGTCTACGTTTCAGTGTTAACGGCTGCCGCGCGAACTCGGATCGCGGCGCACGCGCACACGCGCCTGGGGCGGTGGTTGGAGGCTACCGGCGCACGGGACTTGGGGAGCTGGCTGGCGGGCGGGCGCGGCGATGGGCGAGGCGGATGCGGGGACGCCTTCTTTCGAGATGACCTGGAGCAGCACAACAAGCAGTGGTTACTGCAGCCAGGAGGACTCAGACTCGGAGCTCGAACAGTACTTCACGGCTCGTACCTCACTGGCTCGCAGGCCGCGTCGGGACCAGGTGGGGGCCGGGGTTTTGGGCGGCGGGCCGGTGACAGTCGCTGGGACCCTTCCCCTTCACACTAAGTTGTCTGCTCGAGTTTGTGGACAGTCCCACTCCTCCGTCAGTTGGGATTCCATACGGCCCCGGGGCCAGCCTGCGGAACCGTGTGCAGGACTCTCAGCGCCTCGATGCCGGGTGCCGAGGCCTTGATGTCTCTGTCACAGACCGGTTGAACCAGGGGAAGCAGCTACGTGGCTTGGGGTAGACCCGGGATGGGCATTATCCACCTATGAGTAAAGCCGACCCCTCAGTCTGGACGAGCACCTCGATTTCCGCGTTTAGACGCTCCCACCTCCTCTCTAGGGGACGGGGGTGGGGGTGGTGGGAGGAAGTGGAAGGGAGGTGTCCTCGCGGGGAACTGGGAAATGTGTTTAGGAAGAAGGTTCGGACTCTCCCTCACCCCCCCCCCCCCATGCACTCTTGGACGGAGCCAGCTGAGTCCCCACCTCTTACTAGTCCTGGCCTGCCACTGGCTTCTGGCTTCTGGAATGTGGAGGATTCTGGAGTGGACCTTGCTGGAGTGCTCGCTTAGGCAGCACATATACTCAAATAGGTGTGGACCTGTAGGAAGGGTATTGAGATTCCTAAATACTTTAAGTATTTTAGGTATTTAGATTCCTAAATACCCTTCCTAGAGGTCCACACCGATGGGAAGGAAGGTGGAAAGGAAGCCTAGTTCTGGACTGTAAGCAAACAGGAGCATTTATCCACGGGAGGTGAGGCAGGCTAGATTGTACAAAGCTCAGAGGTGGGATCAAGAGAGATAGGAGTTACTAATCCAGGACTATAAGATGGGATGCTGGAGCAGCTGTTCCTCTCTGAGTCTTCTAGGTGTCCCCATTATCAGAAACCTCTGTGTGCCATGAGTGTGACCACCAAGCTCAAGTAACTATACAGGAGCTGGTACACCTCAGGAGAGCACCCTGCACAGAGCATCAGGAAAGAGAGATGGGGACCGTGAAGCTCCGAATACCTTGCAGCAATGCAGCAGAATTCCTTACATGAGCCATGAAAAGGGACTTTTAGATGACAATTTTGTACTCTTCAAAAATTTTTTTAAGATTTTATTTATTTGACAGAGAGAGAGAGCAAGAGAGGGAACATAAGCAGAGGGAGTGGAAGAGGGAGGAGGCTTCTTGCTGAGCAGGGAGCCCCATGTGGGGCTCGATCCCAGGACCCTGAGATCATGACCTGAGCCAAAGGCATATGCTTAACGACTGAGCCACCCAGGCACCCCTGTACTCTTTAAATTTTACTCAAAAATTCAGCCCAGACCTTTGACTCTGGGTCAATTGACTGGTGCAAGGTTTGACTGGATCCCTGGGACTTTCTGTCACTCAGGTTTGAGCCATTTTCCATTGTGAAGCAGTGAGAAAACCACAAGACACTAACCAGTTGAAAAGGTGGCTGGGGAGTCCCCAGTTGTAGGTAAAATACAAGCCATCAGTCACTATGGATAGTGGCAGAGTGGAGGGTGGGTCACCATAGTGTGGGAGAAGGGAAACTCCATGGTCCTGCTGTGCACACAGAGGGCTGTTGGAATTCTCCAGCAGGAATCTTTGGAAGCAGAAAAAGAAACTTCTTATTCTTTTAGAATACTGACAGGACAGTGCAATGCCTCCAGTTTAAGTACCTTATTTTATGAGTAAAGATACTAAGGGAGGCAAAAACAAACAAAACCTAAGGGAGGTTCACCTGGAGAGGGGAAGAGACTGGAACATAGATCAGTGCATCACTGCACCCCAGTCCAGGGCTCCTAGGTGACCTGGGAAGGAAGAGAAAGGAGCAAGTGTTCTCATCCTCAGGCTGGAGCTCAGAACCATCACAAGGAAGGGAAATAAGTTGGTGCCATCTCTGTGCTCACCCTTCTGTGAACAGAATTCTCTTCCTTCTTGCTGGGGTCTGGAAGTTTGTTCAGCTTTTCTCCTGCCCCACAGCACTCTCCTATCCTAGTACTCCTTCCTGTTCCAAGCCCTCTCCTCCAGCCTGAACAAACACATCCTCCCTTTATTCCCAGGCTCCAGCCTTCATTTTACCCTCCAAATCTCCCATTTCCCAGGGCCCACACCATTTGTTCTTTACTAGTCTTGGAGGAGTCCTCCCTGCCCCCAGTAAGATTTCCTTCGAAGAAAATTTTTCTTTGAAAATTCCCTGCTGAGATTTTCACTTCTTAGTGCTCTCCTCCATCCAGATTTTTTTTTTTTTTTGAAACTTGGGGAAACAAGTAGGCTTCAGTTTCCACACCTCCCCCAATGCCCCCTTCTGAGGCCCCAACTTAAGTTTTAAGTGCCACATACTTACTGGAAAGTTCTAGGTAAAGAGCATACTGCTAAAAGGCTGTCTAGATGAAGAGCACCCTACCATCTAATGTGTCCTCCTTATTCATTCCCATCGGACGGTTTAAGCTTGGGGGCTCCAAAGCACCAGTTAGGGAGAAGCCTGCCTCTCCTGGGCTCAGAGCTAGACACAAGTCATTTTGGAGGAGCCCAGCTGGTAAGAATTCCCCTGGGACAAAGCATTGGTCAGCAGTGATCTCAGCTGCATCTGTGACACTCCCATTCCAGCCAGGGCCTGACGTCAACAGGAAGTAAGGCTGATGCAATGGAACTGGGGAGTTTGATAGAAAAGTGTTTGTTCAGAGCCCTGGCTTCCCTGGTCCATACTCCACCCTTCGAACAAGAATCCAGCCCCTGGAGGAGTGGGGGATGGGCTGAGTGGTAGAGGGAAAAAAGTCTTTGGGCTGAACCTCCAGACACGAGGGAGGAGGTGCAGAAGCCTACCTGCTTGGCACTTGTGGGACCAGCTCTACCAGGAGGCAGATTGGAGCCTGGCCTGAAGCTGCCTTTGGCGCAGCTTGGCCAAGATCAAATGGCATGACACAGTGGTTTCCTCCCTGTGTGTGAGACATATGGGGCTGGCCCCAGATCCCTCACCAGAAGGTGTTAAAATTGTAGAGGTTGCCCTTACCCTCATGCCTGTGCCTGGCTGGGCTCGTGGTGTGCACCAGTCCCAGACCTCTCGCCGGGTGGTCATGGCCCTTTGCTGGGGCAGAGTGGCAGAGTGGTCTTCCTTCTCCAGAACACTCCTGACCCCACCTAACTAAGGTGCTGGAATCAGGCTGTGCAGTTGAAAGTTGCTTTTATTGTCAATAAGAATCCCACATCTTTTCCTGGCCCCTGGCCTTCTCTCTTCAGTTTTCTTGGTTTTAAGGTATCCTTAGGGCCTCACCCAGTGTTAAGGAGGCCCCATGTAGGCAGCATAAAGAAGCCAAATGACTTGGCCGTTGCTCTGCCCATCCATTGCATGCAAAACCAGGAGCAATGGTGGCTTCTTCTCATCAGGACTCAAGCTTCCAAAGTTTCCAAAGGCTGCTTTTTCAGTTTCCAGAGGCTGCTTTTTCAAAGTGGCCCACACAGACTCACCTCCCTGTATGTGACGTGCGTTGCAGTGGGGTGGGTTCTTTTAAGGACCCTGTGTCCGTGCTGGCCCCTCTTACAGGACGAGCCTGTGGAGTGGGAAACACCTGACCTTTCTCAGGCTGAGGTTGAACAGAAGATCAAGGAGTACAATAGCCAGATCAACAGCAACCTCTTCATGAGCCTGGTGAGTTGACAGCCTGGGGAAGGGGGTGTGGGGAGAGGCTACAGCTGAAGTTACAGCTAAGGTATTCTTGGGTGGGCCTAAGCAGTAATTTATTTACACCTAGCCTAGCCCCAAGTGGACTAGCAGTGTCCAAATCTGTTCCATCTCATGTGGAACATAGTCATGGTTTGGTTTTTCCTCTTCAGAACAAGGATGGCTCCTACACAGGCTTCATCAAGGTTCAACTGAAGCTGGTACGCCCTGTCTCAGTGCCCTCCAGCAAGAAGCCACCCTCCTTGCAGGATGCCAGGCGGGGCACAGGGCGGGGCACAGCTGTGAAGCGCCGTACCTCCTTCTACCTGCCCAAGGATGCTGTCAAGCACCTGCACGTGTTGTCACGCACGCGGGCACGTGAGGTCATTGAGGCCCTACTTCGCAAATTCTTGGTGGTGGATGACCCCCGCAAGTTTGCACTCTTTGAGCGAGCTGAACGCCATGGCCAAGGTAGGCTTCCCTCCCCGCCATGTATGAGGGTATATATGCATGCACCATGTGTAAGGGGCTGAATGGGCTGGGCCTGACTCTAATCAGGTAACTTTCTTCTCCCTGCCTGGCCTTCAGTGTACCTCCGGAAGCTGTCGGATGACGAGCAGCCCCTGCGGCTCCGGCTCCTTGCAGGGCCCAGCGAGAAGGCCCTAAGCTTTGTCCTCAAGGAGAATGACTCTGGGGAGGTGAATGTGAGTACCCAGCCCTCTTTGGCTTCTTGGTTGTCACTGGATAAGGCTGATGGGTCACAGCTGCAGTAAAGTTGGAAGGAAGAGTAGGACTGGAGAAAAAGCCCTGCAAAGCCTCTTTAAGAGTATGTGAACCTTGTAGCTACAGTGAAGCATTTCAGGCCACTCAAGCCAAGGTCACAGGCTTGTCCCAAGATGCCGGGAAGAATTGTCTTGGTGGTCTGTTCTTTTCTGTTGTGGAAAGTCCTCAGGAGATACAGGAATTCCTCTTGATAGTATGGTGATTCCAAGCCAGATCAAAACACACAGGGCACCTGGGTGGCTCAGTGAGTTAAGCCTCTGCCTTCGGCTCAGGTCATGATCTCAGGGTCCTGGGATTGAGTCCCACATCGGGCTCTCTGCTTGGCGGGGAGCGTGCTTCCTCTTCTCTCCCTCCCTGCCTGCCTCTCTGCCTACTTGTGAACTCTGTCTGTCAAATAAATAAAGTCTTTAAAAAAAACAAACAAACAAACAAACCACAGATGGGCCCACATCAGGGAGGCTCCTGTTCAACCATTATGACTTTTTACCTAGTAGCTTTCTGGCTTCAAAGTTTTGAGTCTATGGAGTAGTATTAAACTCAGAGTGTGGGCATAGCCTTTCCACAGATAACTGGGTGACATCTGGTTTGGTTGCCTGTCTTCAAGGTGACTGCTCTACTTTATGGGGCCCATCTTCTCTACAGACTATTGTCAAGAATCCTAGCACAAGCCATTCAGGCAAGAACGTAACATTAGAAAGCCCTATCCTAGCTGTGTGACATGACTGCTGCTCTTCGCTGGGGAGGGCCTACTGATTTGGCCATGCCTGCTGCAGCCTGTTTCCCTCCTTTCCACCTGCAGTGGGATGCCTTCAGCATGCCCGAACTACACAACTTCCTGCGCATCTTACAGCGGGAGGAAGAGGAACACCTGCGCCAGATCCTGCAAAAGTACTCCTATTGCCGTCAGAAGATCCAGGAAGCCCTGCATGCCTGTCCCCTGGGGTGACCTCTTGTACCCCTGGGGGAAAGGAGGAGAGTAGGCAGCGCCGAGAGCGTGCCGTGTGAGTGTGACAGGGCCCATGTGGCTTGAAGAATGAGTGTGCATGGAGGTCATCTCTTACCAGGGGAATGAGCCCAGAGAACAGCAAAGGAGCTGGCCCCCTGTGTCCACCCATAGGTGTAGCAGAGCATGGCTCTTCTGCCCTTTGTGTAGTGGGTCATGTTGGGCCGGGGTTGCCTCAGAAAGCTGCTCCAGGCTTGCAGCAGGGATTGAGCAGAATTAAGTCTCTTTAATTCATGTCTCAGATACCAGAATCTTGGGAAACCCTACAAACAGAATAGGGTCATGTTTGCAGGGATAAGGGCCCTCATCTATGGGGAAGGGTCATATGTGTTGGGTCTCAGATGGGGTGTCAGGACAGTCGGAGCCAAGGGCAGGTGTTCAAAATAAGTCAGGCATGGGGAACGAGTCTAGGTTTCCCTCTACAGTGGCTTCTGACTCCTCACACACACTGGGGTCAGGGAATGCTGGCTCATGGTGCAGCAACAGTGCCTCAGTGCCTCCTCCAAGGAGGATGTCCCTAGGCCAGGGTCTGTGTGAATGTGGGCACTGGTCCAGGTCTGTGCCTTCTTTGCCTATCAAAGCGAGGGCCTTTCCCTCAGTTATTTTTGATGATGTGTGCGAATGTATGTACTATTTTGTGGCCTCAGCTGCATGCCTCCTGTGGGGAAGGGGGTGGGGGTGACAGTCATCATCAGGGCCTGGGGCCTGAAGAGAGTTGGCTGAATAAAGATTTGAGATTTCTGCTTTGGAACTCTTTATTATGGGTCCTCAACTGAAGTTGCCCTCATGCCAGTGGCTACCAAGAGTGATGGACAGGCTCATAGAGCACCTTTTAAAAGTCACCATTTGACCAATATTTGAAGGATGTGGGGGTACAAATAGGGACTGTAAACACGCACCACCATGGGGGTTCAGGTCAGGCAAGAATATAAGCTAGAATTTAGGGAAACCACACCCTTCCCAACACATACACACACACTCTAAGCTGTGGGAGGCGTTTTTACTGAGCTGCTACTATGGACCAGGACCAGATGCTGCTCCTGGCCCCGAAGGTCTAGCTGTTAATTCTTGCCTTCGTGAAGTATGCCTTCTAGTGGGTTTGGAAAGAACACTGAACCAAAGTTCTTCAGACTGACCGTAGCTATACATTTGGCCAATTACCTAGTTTTCTTTAGGTTTGGTTTCTTTACATGCAACAGTGGTGATCACAGAAACGGTGTGGGTATAAAACGAAGCCAGGCGGGCAATGCGGGGCCTGGCTGGGGCAGCCCTAAAGGGCTGGTTGTGGGGAAGCTGGTGGTTGGGCAGCCCGCTGGACCTGACTTCTGGGGGCCGGGGACGTCGGAGACGCCACACATGAAAGCAGGAGGACACAATCTCCGCTTGACTGGGTAGGAGCTGTCCCAGCTGGGGAGAGCGTGGCCTGCTGGGACCTGACGTTTCGCGGTTCCTGCTGGGATGCCTAGCTTCCGAGAGCCGCTATTGGTCCCGCCCCGCGGACCGACGAGAGAAGCAGCCAATCAGAGAAGGCAGCGTGCGGAGCGTGCGGAAGCGGAAGTGAGGTTTCCGTGGAGACAGCGGAGCCTACAGAAGGCGGTGGTGGCGGCGGCGGCGGCGGCGGCACCTGCGAGCTGAGGCCGGGGCAGGGCATGGCGGCGCCCACGGCCCTGTGAAAGCAAAGCGGCCGAGGGGCTCGCCATGCGCCGGCGGCCCTGACATGGGCGCCAGCGGCTCCAAAGCTCGGGGCCTGTGGCCCTTCGCCTCGGCGGCGGGGGGCGGAGGCCCGGAGTCGTCGGTCGCTGAGCAAGCTTTGGTGCGGCCGCGAGGCCGAGTCGTGCCCCCCTTCGTATTCACGCGCCGCGGGTAAGGGCACGGATTCCGCCCCGGGGAGGACAGGCGGGCAGCGGGGCGCTCCCCGTCACAGGGAGCTCCAGGAGGAGTCGGATGTTTCGGGCACCCGTGGGAGCAAGGGGTGGGGAAAGCAGAGCAGTCAGTCCCTAGCGATCTGGCTGCTTGGAAGGTCTCTCTAGGGGAAGAGTGGGCCTGAGGCTTGTCCATGGGCGGGCACGGTAAAGCTGAGCTGGAGCCTCCCTGAGACTTCAGAATTTCTTTCTTTCATCCCCTTCTGCCCAGCATGAAAGTTGAAGGCTCCTAGCCTCCCTCTCCCCCAATTCTTCTGAAGGAAGAATAACCCTGTTTTGACTGGTTTCGTTCCCCACCGTCGTGGGGTTAGACCTCTGAGGGTAGTAGCCGCGAAAGTAGGACTGGGCCCCAGTGTTGAGGATGGAACCTTGGTAAAAAGACCTTCACCCAGGTATGTTCTTCACATCTGGAGTACTGACCTCCCTTCTCTTTTTCCACGGGTCCAGATAGGAGCGCCATACTGGCCTCCTCCTTGTGGGCCAATGGAAATGGTACTCAAGTGATGTTGGAGATTTGGCTGTAGATATTAGGGAGACTCAACAGTGGTAGTCTGGCCACACCAGCCATCTGGGGTGGGTGGGGAGGATTCAACCTTTTTCTCTTTAGGCTCCCTTCTAGTTCAGGCATCTGACATCTCAGGTTGGCCCAGGGCCAGCAGCATCTTCTGGAGAGAGACACGTGCCCAAGCCATCATCCTGCCCACTCTAGAAGTCCTGGGTGAAGACAAGGGCCTGATGTTGGAATGGCTGCTTTTGTTGAGCAAACCAGTGATGAGAACTGGCTGTGGCTGCCATGACAACGTGCTCTGATTGATCCCTCTTCTGGGAGACTGACAGAGTAGCACTGGCTACCATCCCACTCCCCACTTGCTTCTAGTAGACCCCAAGCCCTAAACAAAGGATTCTTCGGGCATATTATCCTCTCTTCCTCCCACCAAGGTTGCTCCCCATTTGGAGGTGGGCGCATTTCCCTGTAGTCTGGTCATTTGCCATGACTGGGTGTGGGGCTCCAGCCCAGCCCGTTCCCTCTCTCTCCACACAGCTCCATGTTCTATGATGAGGATGGGGATCTGGCTCACGAGTTCTACGAGGAGACAATCGTCACCAAGAATGGGCAGAAGAGGGCCAAGCTGAGGCGGGTGCATAAGAACCTGATTCCTCAGGTGAGGGTCTGGGCAGTGGTCATAGAGCCTGTGTTGAGTGTGTGGAGACCCCAGATGTGGTCTGCTGTCATGGTGGGATGTGCATGTCTTGGGGGAGGAGCTGGCCCTCACTAGCCTCTGTTTCCATGGCAGGGCATCGTGAAGCTGGATCCTCCCCGCATCCACGTGGATTTTCCTGTGATCCTCTATGAGGTGTGAGCCTGGGGAGTGGCAGGCATAAGCGCTCCCTACCCCACCAAGAAAGCCCCAGGCTCAAGGTGTGGCTTCCATTAAGGAACCTAAGCTGGGGCCACAACCCTGAATAAACTGCATTGGCCTGGAAACTTCAGCCGTGAGCAGGGCAGTCCTGCAGTGTTGGTTGGGTGTTGGTTTATATGTGGACAAGAGGTGGCTGGCGGCTGGTGAGGGCTAATGGCAGAGTTACCAGCCCACCTTCCCCAGCAATCCCTGCAAGGTACATGGCAGGGCATATGCTGGTCAGGAATACCTGGTTCCTGCACCCTTGCCTGGCCTGCTTTCTTCCAAGCTTGCCTAGGGCCCAGCCCTGCTAGGGACTACAGCACTTTACAAGCAAGGTCTGCCTTCTTCCAGCCCCTGCGCTGTGGGAACTGTACACAAGTGGGAACTTCCTTTCCCTCATTTCCTTTACCCCCTTGTTGGAGCATTTCAGCCGTTTGCTACCTCGATTCCTCCTATGTTGGACAGAGGTGGGGGGCAGTGCAAGCCTGATTCTTCCTGCCTACCTTCTCATCTGTTCCCACCCCCAGATGGATGGACAGTTTTCTGGCTGTTAATAGGAGATGGGACTGGTGTGGGAGGATTCTTCCTCCACCCAGGGCTGGACTGATCCCTCCCCACTGCAACTACTTATTGTCCCCCCCGCCCACACACACACACCCCAGCTGAGAGGGCATAAGACGGGAACAGGAAGGGCTATGATGCCTGTGCCTATGGGGAGTTGCCCCGGCCCACCTACTTTGTCTAATCCTCCTTGCCTTTGTACCAGCCCGACACTTACACACACCCCTGCCATAGGGAGGAGACCATCTGCCACCCTTTGGTGAGGGACAGCACCCCTAAGGTTGGTGTCAAAAGCTGTGAGGAGCCCACCACCCCTTTCCCTACAGTATACCCATCCCCCAGGATCAGTCAATGGAAGGTACTGAAGCCCCTGGGTAGAGACAGAAAGGAGAGATCAGTCATAAAGGAATACTTAAAATGTGAAAGTCTGTAAATAGTCTAGTCCATGATGTTGGGGCAGAGTCTGATTTCTACATCAAAATGACTTTTTTTTTTTTTTTTAATTCCTTACTGTGCAAGCTCTGTGCTTTTAAGAGTGTGGGAAATGGCTTGGGAAGGGCGGCCCTCAATCTAAGAAGGATGTTGTGTTATTTGTTTAGTTTCAATAAAATTATTTGTAGACCCTGCATATAAGAGTGGCATCTGCTGTGACATCCCATGTCTAGACTGGGCCACTGCAATGGCTCCCATCTTTATCATCGAGATGAGCCCCCCCTTGTGGCCATCCCAGCTGTGGCCAGCAGGTGGCAGTGTATTCACACACCCCTCACGGCAGGGCCCCTCAGAATGGAAGGCCACTCACTTGTCTATTGTGTTTAATAGGTGGAGACTCCTGGAATTGGAAGGCTTTGGGGTGCTTCACTAGGGATTGGCCCCATCTGCCTGACCTGAGGTGACAGCATTACCTCAGGTAGTTCTGGGACAGCTGTCTTGCCCCCAGCAATGCCAGCTGACGCCACATGAGGTCACAACACGAACCCCATGGACCTCCAGTATCCATCTTAAGTGCACAGCATTCAGCTGGGTGCCACCATGCCCTTGGCCTACCACCAGCCTATGTAGCCCCAACCCACCTGCTTCCTCCCAGGACTGTCTGTGGATACCACCAGGAGAATGGGTTTGGGGCTTCTGTTCCATCAGACAGAACTCACCCACTTAGTACTTTCTTTGTTCCTTGCTGACCCTGTGTTCTCCCCTCCTGCTGACCCTGTGTACATTCAGCCTACACTTCTCAGGCCCTGCTAGAAGGCTGGTTCCCTGCTAGGTTTGGCTATTGGCCATCAGCCCAAATTCCTGTTAGGAAAGAGGGAGTTCAGGGACACAGGCTTCTGGGTTTGGGGAGTTGGCCTGCCAGTCGTTTGGAGGCTTAAATTTGTCATATCCGGAGCAGGATCTTCCTGTGCAGCCTTTGTAGGTCTTCTTTGGGCACCTTCCCACTTCCCTGATAAGATGCCAGACATAAGGCCCTGTCATCCTCTGTTATCCCCCTTACTGCCCCAGGGCCAGGACTCTGCCATGCCAGATGGCATCCCATCTCCCATCACCACTATCCCAGTGTTGGGGGAACTCCCTGGGTTCAGCCTGCCCCAGCTGACCCCAAAGCTGGAAACAATGGGGGTCAGGGCAGTGTTCTTCCACTCCCTTCCACTGGGCTGTGTTCACTTCCTTCCTGCTGGCTGCCTGAGGAAGTGTCCCTGCCCTGGGACTGTCTGGTCTGGCCTTTGTTTCCCCAGGGGCCCCCACCCTTGCCGTTTCCAAGGCTTGTGTCCCTTATGGAGCCAGCACAATGGTATGGGGACACACCCTCCCTTGCCATGTCCTGGACTCCTTGGTCCTCGGTGGTACTCTAGGGTGTGTACCCAGTTTCCCAGTCTTCTAACATGGCCTTCTGTTAGGAGAGGGGCCCTGGCCTCAGGGAGGTGGGCCAGTAGGGTGAATGGGGTAGGCTGAGGGTGATTTGAGGGTGTGCAGTCTTGCTCACCCCTCTAGAACAGCCTGCTGGGATTCCACTGCAGCTTTGCCTGGGGCTAGTCCTGTTATGGGCACGCCCCTCCCATAGAAACAGCCTTTTTCCCAGCCAAGTTATGAGCTCCCTACTCTACAGTGTCTTGGTGAAGTTCACCCAGGAATCTGGGGGCCTATAGACCCCTCCCAGCCCCTGTCCCAACCCCCACGCTGCGCAGCATGTTACATCAACATGTTTTCCACTCTCACATTTGGGATGCTTCCGCTGTCAGTGGGAAAAATTGACCCAGCTCCTGGAAGTTCCCCAAAACCCCCCGCAGCCAGTTCCCTTCTTCACCACCTGCCTTGGGGGACTGTCAGCCAAGCATCCCACCACTGGGCCCCTTCACTCACAGGCTACTGGATTTGAGGACCAGCCTCACCCCCAAGGGGAGGTTAGGGAGAAGAGCTTTCAGGGTTAGGAAGCTGCCGGCATGGCGGAGGCTGTCACCTGAGCCAAGTCCTACGGCCTTCCCGTCACCTGGTGCAGTTGCCAGAGCCAGGGTATACTGCAGGCGGGGGGGGGGGGGGGGGGGGGGCAGCCAGCCAGCAGGGCTCGTCAGAGGGAAACAAGGTCAAGGCGGTCCCTTCCCCCGCGCTTGTTTCTGGCCCTTTCCTCAGAGGGGCAGCAGGAAGTGAGGAAAAAGGGTTGGGGCGGGAGCGGGTGGGAGGGGATGGGGTTTATCAAGTCGCCGGTGGGCTGCCCGGCGGGCAGCAGCTGGTGCGAGTAGCTTAGCTAGAGAGGCTCACCCAGGGAAGAAGGGAGGCCGCCGACCTACTGGGCCCACGGGCTCCCACACAGGTGAGCCCAGTGCAGGCGACTGCTCTGCACCCCCTTAGATCCGCTCACGGGAGCTCTTTCTCCCTCCCCTCCCTGGCGCGCAGACGGGATGGGCTGGTGATGCAGACCCAGGCCCTTTGGGGGAGCTGAGCCCCGTAAGGGGCAGAGGATCTAGACGCAGGGAGATCTTGGCCCGGTCCGGCTCCAAGGCTGCTCCCCAGCGGGAGGGGCTTGTGGGGCGAAAGGGCTCATGATACCGGGTGGAGACCGGGGGAAGCCCCTCTAGCCAGGCTGGCTCTCTGCGGTTGGGCCGGGTACTTCTGGGGGTAGCAGCCTCCTCAGGTTGAAATAAAGGCTGGGGGGCTCCTACAGGCCTCCAGAGAGCCTGGGCAGGAAGGAATGGGAGCCCAGGCATGGGCCTGTCCCGAATGCAGGTCGCGTGCTGGGGGCCCTATCCCCAGGGCCCGCTGGGCTTACAGACCCCAGCGGAACCGGCCACGCTGCGACTCAAAGGTCGTGTTGCCAAGACAACCCACAGCCTCCGCCCAGCCCAGCAGGGGCTGAGAGGCTGGTGCTTAGCCCCCTCCCCAAGACTAGCAGGGGGCGGGGCTTCCCTTCAGAATGGAATGGGGGGAAGGGAGCCCTGATATGTAGGGGACTGGGTGTTGTAGTCCTGGGAGGTCCGAGGTCGGCACTGGTCACTGTCTCTCTTTCCAAACTAATGGCCGCAGAGCTGGAAGCCACACTCGCGGGTACAGGGCCAGATCCTCTGCTGCCTCCAGCCAAGGCCCCGGGTCCCTCAGCACCACCTTATGGACGGGCGAAGGAACACCACCTTCTTTCTTCCCTCCGCGACTCCAGTCCCTATCGCTGTCCCTTTAAGTGGCTGGTCGCGCGGCGGAGCCGGGAGGACTGTACCACCGGCCGCGAGCTGGCGGGGGAGGATATATTGGGCTGATTAGAGCTCGCGCCTCAGAATCCGGAAGAAAGCCCCATTCGGAGGGGCCTCACGGCCCCAGATGGATGGCCACATTCCTCGGCGGAGGATCTGAGAACCTTGGAGGCCGAAACGCGGCACTGGCTGCGTGAAAGTCAGGAACACCTTCCCGCCCAGGCCTCAAGTCCTGCCCCGGGCCCACCTCCGCTCTGGATTCTTAAAGAGCCCGCGGGCCGGGGCTTGGGTGGGGGGGGGCGGAGCAGCAGAGGCGCCGTGCCCGGGCCGCGCCTCGGCGAGCAGCTAGAGTGGGCCGGGCTGGGCCGGGGATGGCGGTGGTCATGGCGCGGGTCCCGGCAGCGCCCCGCGCGAGGTGAGGGCGAGCAGTATAAACCTAGCGGCGTTCCCACACAGGCTGAGTTCTGGACCCCCCGGGATGCGCCCAGCAGGACGGCCCAAGAACCCTCCCCCCACCCGGCCCGGCTCAGGCCCCACGTGCGGGGCGGGGGCGGGGTCCCGCACAAAGGCCAGGCGAAGTGAGCTCCTCCCCGGACCCGCCTGGCGGGCGGGCGCGCGCGCGCGCATTCCCGGCGGCTGCGTAGGGAAGGGCCGGTTCGCTGGCGCCGCCGTGGGAGGTCCGCCGCCCCTTTGTCCCGGTGCGGGCCTCCACCAAGCTTGGGAGAGTGTCTGCGCTCGAGACAAAGTCCTGACAGCCCCGCTCTTCTGCCGGGCGGGTGCTACACAGATACCAGTTCCGCGGCTGTGTTCCAGCTTCCTGGTGGCTGCATGAGCTGTGCCCTGCCTTATCCAAATGCTGTCATTTCTCTGGATCGGGAATTCTTCACGGGGTACAGAGTGGGCCTCTGGTTCGGGGCTTTCTGAAACCTTGTGTTGGGTGGTATGCAGATATCTCTATTTCTGAGCAGTGAGTCCATGGTTCAGTCTGCCAGTTCTGAGTCACAGACCTACCTGAGGTCTCTGCCCAGCCATAAGCCACCTGCTCCAGGAAGGAGCCCTATGTTCCTGGCAGTGAGTTTCCAGGGTGTCTTGCATTCCCCTCACTGGCCTGTGGTCTCTCAGATCTGTAGCACTCACCTAACAGGGTCTGAACAGCCTGGGCACCGTGCCCCAACAGAGCCTGGGCTGTGGGAGTGTGAATAGGTTTGGGGTGGGCACCTCCAGGATTTTGTAGACTGACTTGCTCTCTCCCATCTTTCCCCCAGTTCCTGAGCTGGTGCCAGACAGGTGACACCATCTTCCTGCAGCCCCCAGCATGTGGGCAGGCCTGTGCCCTGCCGTCACACTGGCCCTGGTGTTGGTGGCATGGGCCACTCAGCTCAAGCCCACAGCGCCACCCATCTTCACCGGCCGGCCCTTCGTGGTAGCATGGGATGTGCCCACACAAGACTGTGGCCCTCGCCTCAAGGTGCCCCTGGACCTGAAGGCCTTTGATGTTCAGGCCTCACCTAACGAGGGTTTCGTGAACCAGAATATCACCATCTTCTACCATGATCGGCTGGGCCTGTATCCACGCTTCAGTTCCATGGGACGGCCTGTGCACGGGGGTGTGCCGCAGAATGGCAGCCTCTGGGCGCATCTGAAGATGCTGCAGGAGCATGTGGAACACTACATCCGTACCCAGGAGCCCGCGGGCCTGGCGGTCATCGACTGGGAGGACTGGCGGCCCGTGTGGGTGCGCAACTGGCAGGACAAGGACATATACCGCCAGTCGTCACGCTGCTTGGTGTCTCGTGGCCACCCTGACTGGCCGACAGAGCGCGTGGTCAAGCAGGCGCAGTACGAGTTTGAGTTTGCCGCCCGGCAGTTCATGCTGGAGACACTGCGCTTTGTCAAGGCCGTGAGACCACGGCACCTCTGGGGCTTCTACCTCTTCCCCGACTGTTACAACCACGACTACGTGCAGAACTGGGAAACCTATACGGGCCGCTGCCCTGATGTCGAGGTCTCCCGAAACGACCAGCTGGCCTGGCTGTGGGCGGAGAGCACAGCCCTCTTCCCCTCCGTCTACCTGGATGAGGCCCTCGCGTCCTCCACCCACGGCCGCAACTTCGTCAGCTTCCGGGTTCAGGAGGCCCTCCGTGTGGCTCACACCCACCACGCCAACCACGCGCTCCCGGTCTACGTGTTCACGCGACCCACCTATAGCCGCAGGCTCACGGGGCTGAGCGAGGTATGTGCCTTCGGCGGCCCTGCCTTCCCCCGCCACCCCCAACAACTGTGGGGGTGGGGGAGGCAGGGGGCCTCCTGCCCTCCAGCTGACTGGCTGCTCTCCATCCCCTCGCGTCACTCTCTCTGTGACCTTGTGAAAGGGTAGCATCATTAGGTCCATTTTGCAGATGAGAACATTCAGGTCGAGATGCTGAGAAATTTGCCCAGCACATCCAGGGCAGAGCAGGGACTTGGGACTAGGCTCCCTGACTTTGGAGTTCATCTTGATAGATACATCCTAGATTTGAGTAGGCCATTGGCTTGGGAAATGGAAGCCTGAGTAGGAATGCAAATGGCTTGCACATCTAGTGAGAAAGGGAAACAGCCTCTGCCTGAGGGTGGGAAGGGGTACGAGGCTGAGGGGACCAGAAAGTCAGAACAGGGTGGGGGCCTGTCCAGCCTGTCTGGTCCTCATCCTGTGGCCTCAGTCTTCCCCAGTGACCGTCCTCCTCCCACACAGATGGATCTCATCTCCACCATTGGTGAGAGTGCAGCCCTGGGCGCGGCTGGGGTCATCCTCTGGGGGGATGCAGGCTACACCACCAGCACGGTGAGTAAGACCCCCCCCACCCCAGCCTACTAGAGCGGAGTCTGCGGGAGTGGGGGACAGGCAGAGAGTTGCAGCTTTCGGCTGCCTACCTCAAGGTGGGCAAACCAACCTAGATGGGGCCCTTTGTCTGTCTCCCTCCCAAGGCGCCTCTGGTCCCAACAAAGAAAGAGTCCCTCCCCTATTCCCAGGAAAGGGATCATGCTGTCCTGAACAGCCTCAGAGGTCCACCCTTCCCTCTTACCCTACCCCCATGCCCTGGGCTCACCTCTGGAGCCACCTCCTTTCTCAGTGGAAACGGGCGGTCAGGGCTGGAGCACGCATGTATGTGAACACATGTGCATGCTGTTACAAGAATGTACAGGCACTGCAGGGTGAACACAGAGTTTCTATCTGGGCCTGTGGGTTAAGGCCACTGACCTGATCCCTGGCCTCTGTCCCCAGGAGACCTGCCAGTACCTCAAGGATTACCTGACACGGCTGCTGGTCCCCTACGTAGTCAACGTGTCCTGGGCTGCCCAGTATTGCAGCTGGGCCCAGTGCCACGGCCACGGGCGCTGTGTACGCCGTGACCCCAGCACCAGTACCTTCCTGCACCTCAGTGCCAGCAGCTTCCGCCTGGTGCCAAGCCACGTCCCGGGTGAGCCCCAGCTGCGGCCGGAGGGGGAGCTCAGCTGGGCTGATCTCAACTACCTGCAGACGCACTTTCGCTGCCAGTGCTACTTAGGCTGGGGTGGCGAGCAATGCCAGTGGGACCGTACACGGGCAACTAGGGGTGCCCATGGGGCCGGGGCTGGGTCCCACCTCACCGGCTCGCTGGCTATGGCAACCCTGGCCCTGACCTGGACTTTATAGGGATCTCTCACCCGGCTGCCGGGCAAGCTGGCCTCTGCCACAAGGGCTCTGCTGGGCACATAGGAGCCTGCAAGAGGTGGACAGACTGGAGCCCCAAGGGGGCAGATCCCTGGGGATGCCTGGTAGGGCATCCATACCAGCTCTCACCCCCCTGTTCTAAGGGGGAGGGGCAATTCCCTGAGAGACCCCTTCTCTCCCTGCCAGAGAGGAAGGGGGCTCAGCTGGGCCAGAGAGGACCTGACCCTACTCTCCTGCCCTTGGATAGTTTATTATTATTATTTTGGGGTCTCTTTTGTAAATTAAATACAAAACAACTGCTTCTGTGCTTAGACTGTGTGCACCTAGGCAGGACATGTGACAGAGATCCCAGTGTCTCTCAGGTTTGAGCGCAGCTCTGTCTCTATGAGACCCTGTGCTGGGGACTTCCTGAAGTCTGTCAAATGCACTCCGTGGAACCTGGAGGCCCAGAGCTGCCCATTCTGCAGCTGCCTGCTGAGGACCGGGAACAGAGGGATTCAACATTCCATCCCAACACCCAGGGTCTTGCTTTCTCCATATTGATTGGAAAGTGGTTGGGCCCAGCCTTCTGTGAGGGACCAGGCTCATTGTGTTTCTGCTCCTTGCTTCTGGGTCCCCCCTGGCCCAGTGCCACTCACCTCGCCTTGCCCACCCAGGGAGAACGGGGAAGTGGATATTTGATCTTCCCTAGCTGGGCAGGCAGCCAGACTACCCCTCCTTGCTATTCCCATAGGCAAGGGCGTATCTTCCACTCCCTGCTCCCAAGGGCAGTGGACTCCAGCCCCACATACCTCTCCCCAGCTGGGTCACAGGTCTCCACTGGGGTTTGGGACCTGAATCCTGAAGTCCTGTCCCTGACCCACTGCAAAGATTTATGTTGGGGCAAGAAGGAGACATCTTGAGTCTGGGAGCAGAGACCTTCTTAAAGGTCAGCTCCTTCCTGGCACTGGGAGAATGTGGCTTGTCCCTTGCTTTCCCAGGGGAGAAAAGTAGCATCTGGAGTCATCAGACCAGCTCCGGCCTGCTTCATTCCCCTGCTTCTGAAGGGGCTCAGCCATCAGACCCTCACTTGGGGTCCCCTTGTCCATGTCAGTGATGATACGGGCCCTGCCCTCAGCAAACACTGGCTGTGGGAAGACAGACTCAAGAAACAGCCAGGTAGTGAAGGGGGGCAGCCCAGCCACAAAGACTCAAGGGAGGTATCCTTGTGGAAGTGCCTTCTACAGTGAGTTTTAAAAGGGGAAGGGGAAGCTTGAGACAAAATGCAGGCAAAGGCTGGAGGAAGTCGGAACACAGCTGAGACTGAACACAGCCTGGCTCGGGCTCAGCCTCAGTCCTGGGCTGCGGCATGGCCAGGGTGTTAACTGCAGGAAAGGCAGGAAGGGCAGGAAGGGCTGCCTTCGAGCGCCACCACGCCTGACTTTGCCTGACGGCGGTGACCGTCTCACCTGTTCAGCAAACAGCATACACATGTACCTGGGCTGGGCTGGCCTGCATCCGTGAGCAACACCAGCAAAGGGCCCTGTCCTCCTGACGCACACCAGATACAGAGGCCAAGTCAGAGGCAGTCAGCAGAGCAGAGCCCGGAGCAGCAAGCCCCACCACGCTGATGCCAGCTCAGGTTGTAAAGTGATCCTCCTCCCTCTGGCTGACAACAGCTGAGCGACAGCAGAGAATGGAGGGAAGGGGGCCAAGCAGTAGCACGGGGAAGGCAACATCAGTTCATGCGGTGCGGGGAGAAGGCTGAGGCGGAAGGATGCCCAGCCCTCATGGCCACGGTGGGGAGAAGTCTGCTGGACAGAAGATGCAGGTGTTGGTCTATAAGGTCATGAGATGATGGAGCCAGCCAAAAGAGGGCAAGGAAGAAGCTGTGGCTTCCTGCCCTCGTTGCCCTCACACCTCTTGACTTCCCCTACCCAGCTGTGACCCTCAAACACACCAGTGAGCTACCCTACCCACATCTGTAACACCCAGAATCCATGGCCTTCCCCACCTAGCCAGGACTGCATAGCCAGCAAAGCTGTGGTTTCCCCTACATGTATGACTTTACATGCCTGTTACCTCCCCCAAACACCTGTGACCTGTACCTATCTGGCTGGGACCCCTCCAGGCAAACCTGTGATCACCTCACATCCCTTTCCAGGAGGACCTGGACAACAGCCTTGTGGAAGGTGCAACTCGGGGACAGCCACAGCTGTGGGTGGGTCAGGGTAAAGCAGAGTAAGATGGCTCAGACCTGGGGTGTGCACGTCACCAGAGAGCAGGCAGGGCTGGACCACGAAGCTGGACAGACCCCAGACACACACGGCACTTGGGCCAGTCCGGCCAGCGGAGCACAGCAGGGGTAGTTCTGTCTGCAGGGCTCTAGGGGGAGCATCTGGGGAGCATTTTCCTGCCGTTCCACCATTGGAGTGTCTCCCTTCAACCGAGGCTGCTGGAGGTTGCTGGCCTGACAGTTGGCTGAGTTGTGCCAATCGCGGCACTAGGTTTCTGGGGGCACCCGAAGGTACTGTGAACCCTCAGGGAGAGGGAGTTGGGGCTGCCTTGATGCTCTCCCCCACTTCTCAAGAATTGCGCCAGGCTCCCTGCCCCTAATGGTCATCACTCTGTGGCCCTGATTCCTGAATAAAACAGCAGCTACCACCTCTGTGGTGAGATCCTGTGCTGGGGTCCTCCTCTGGTGCTGTCAACTTCTCCATCCTAGCCTGGGGGATGGAGTGCAGAAGGTAGCAGGCTATCACTGACTCACTGGCCACTGTGCTGCGGGGGAGGGGTATCCCTAGCTCAGGCTCAAACTGGGCCCTAGACTCAGGCAGCACTCTCGCCCAGACCAGGTCCATGAGCTTTCCCTCACCACACCCTGGCAGGCGTGCCTGGGCCTGGGCCTGGGCCTGTGCACCTAGCAAGTCTCAGTAATCAGTTTCTGAATCAGCAAACAAGTGAAATCACAAAGGAATGAACAAGCATGTGGTCACTGACACACCCAGGCTCACCCAAACACGGGGTCTCAGTCACGAGACCACGGACTCTCACACCCAGTTCAGGTACTGGGTCCGCACTTGAACACGCACACACTACTGGGCCTTGCGCAGAGGCCTGGGCTGTAGCTGACCAGGGCTTCACAAAGACACATTCGCTGATTGGCCCCAACGTCATAGACAGTGCCTTTTAGACTTGTCCCTAAAGCAGAGGGGAGTTAGTCACCCCCCACCTAGGGCAAGTGGGTATAGGGCCTGGGGTTGCCATACTTCCAGGGGCCCAAGAAATGTCTTCACTTTTTCAAGCAGAGGAAAATATTTACTCATAATGGAACATAGAATAATGACTTCAGTCTGGATGGTACCTGTCCTTGCACCAGCACAGTTTAAAATGCATTTTTTAATTTTTTTTTTTAAGATTTTATTTATTTGACAGATCACAGGTAGGCAGAGAGGCAGGCAGAGAGAGAGGAAGGGAAGCAGGCTGAGCAGAGAGCCTGGTGCTGGGCTCCATCCCAGGACCCCGGGATCGTGACCTGAGCTGAAGGCAGAGGCCCCAACCCACTGAGCCACCCAGGTGCCCCTCATTTTTTAATGTTTTGAGGAAGGGGTCCACAAAGGTAAAAGTGCCCAAGGCCCACAGATGATATAAGGCAGCCATGCAGGAAAGTGTGCTCCCTCAGGATAGGGTACCGAGACACCCAGACTCTGCTACCACACACAGACCTGCCCAGCGGGGTCTGCCACCCAAGCTTCCACCCCCACCCGGATCCAAAGAAAGCCACAAAGCCGGCCTGGTGTTGACCTTGTGGGCGGGGCTGCTTCCGGCCCAGCCCCACCTCCCACCAAGGCACTCTTAGGGGTGCCAAGGCAGCCCTCTGCGGGGCTCAGCCTTCCAACCCACAGCCTGCCCCTCAGCCCTCCCCCAGACTGGGTGGCGTGACCCCCCCCACCCCCTACAAAAGCTCAGAGTTTCCAGCAGCAGCTTCCTCTGAGTCTGGTGCAGCTGGGGCCAGAGTTGAGGAACAGAATCTTGCTGAGCCCTGCCTAGGCCCTCCCGCTGGGGTCAGGAAATCTGGAGGATGAGGCCCTTCAGCCCTGAGGTCAGCAGGGACAAGTGGGCAGACTGGTGGGTATACAAGAGGGTTGGGCTGACCTGTCCTTGGTTGCTGAGCATCTCTTCTTCCAATGGCTGGCCAGGATTCCTAGGGGAAGAGACAGGAAAGGATCCCCCCCATCAGTCAGGTCAGCCTGGGGGCCGAGGGCCTGGCTCTCAGCCGCACTTCTCAAAACAGAAGTGGTGGCTTCTGTGGCTCTTGGGGAAGGGGATTGGTTAGCGTAGGCCAAGGCAAAGCCTATGGGAGGCAAGAAGGCAGAGGTCCCACCCTCGAGGCAACTCTATGTGCCCTCCAGTGGCAGCGCTCCCCCTGCACGCCTTTCCTTTGCCCTCTGACCTCCCTGAGCCCTGAGCCAAGGTCAATGTTTACCCAAAGTGGAGCAGGGATGGATTAATAAGCAAGGGGCTTGGCCAGCCTTCTCTAAGCAGGGGTAAGAGTGTTCAGAACCTGCTCTCAGCTTTGCCTCCCCTGGCCAGGTTTCCCTAGACCTATCCTCTGCCATGGCAATCCACCTGCTTCCCACCTACGCCCTCTTCCTGAGCTTGCTCAGCATGGCTAAAGGCTCCAGGAGCCCCATGGTACCCAATCAGCCCTTCACCACCATCTGGAATGCAAACACGCAGTGGTGCCTGGAGAAGTACAGCGTGGACGTGGATGTCAGTGTCTTCGATGTGGTAGCCAACCCGGGGCAGACCTTCCGCGGCCCTGACATGACCATTTTCTACAGCTACCAGCTGGGCACCTACCCCTACTACACATCTTCCGGGGAGCCTGTGTTTGGTGGCCTGCCCCAGAATGCCAGCCTTGAGACCCACCTGGCCCGCTCCTTCAAGGACATCCTGGCTGCCATCCCTGCGTCCGACTTCTCAGGGCTGGCGGTCATCGACTGGGAGGCGTGGCGCCCACGCTGGGCCTTCAACTGGGACACCAAGGACATTTACCGGCAGCGCTCCCGGGCACTGGTCCGGGAGCAGCACCCCGACTGGCCAGCTCCTGAGGTGGAGGCAGCAGCGCGGAACCAGTTCCAGGAGGCTGCGCAGGCCTGGATGGCGGGCACACTCAGGCTAGGGCAAGCACTGAGGCCTCGTGGCCTCTGGGGTTTCTATGGCTTCCCGGACTGCTATAACTATGACTTTCGAAGCCCCAACTATACTGGCCAGTGCCCACCGGGGGTCAGTGCCCAGAATGACCAGCTGGGGTGGCTTTGGGGCCAGAGCTGTGCCCTCTATCCCAGCATCTACCTGCCTGCAGAGCTGGAGGGCACAGGGAAGGGACAGATGTACGTGCGGCATCGCGTAGGGGAGGCATTCCGTATGGCTATGGGTGTTGGGGACCCCAGTCTGCCGGTGCTGCCCTATGCTCAGATCTTCTATGACGGGACGAACCGCTTTCTGCCCCTGGTGAGTCTCCTATGACCCCACCCACCTTGTAGCCTACTTTGTCAGGCATTAGATCCAGTAAGGGAGGCCACACAGCCTTGGGGCACTTTTGTCCATTACTCCATTCCTTGAGTTCCTACTGGGTGCCAAGCTCTGTGCTCGGCAATGTTTTGGCCTTCATCACAAAGATGGAGTGCCTGCTGCATGGCACTCACAGGCTACAGTGACAGGCTTGCCTCTTGCCACGGGAGACTAGGGTGGCCCCCGGTGGGGGTTATGAGTTATTTGTCCCATCCAGTGGTGTTACAGCAATCTACTGTGGGGGGTAGGGAGGAGAAAAGCTGTGCTTTTTTCTCAGAGCTGTGCTGTCCCTTTCCCCAGGATGAGCTGGAGCACAGCCTGGGGGAAAGTGCAGCCCAGGGAGCAGCAGGAGTGGTGCTCTGGGTGAGCTGGGAGAACACAAAAACCAAGGTAAGCTCAATGAGCCCAGGATGGGGGGTTAGGGTGGGGGCAGGGGTGGAGCTGCCAGGCTGATTGGGAAGACCCTGGCTGGGACAGCAGGCTGGGGGCCATGCACTATTGTTGTGTGTCCCTGATGCTCCTCCTCCCACTTAGGAATCCTGCCAGGCCATCAAGGAGTACATGGACACCACACTGGGGCCCTTCATCCTCAACGTGACCAGTGGGGCTCTTCTGTGCAGTCAAGCCTTGTGCTCAGGCCATGGCCGCTGTGCCCGGCGCCCCAGCCACCCTGAGGCCCTCCTCATCCTCAACCCCACCAGTTTCTCCATCCAGCTTGCTCGTGGTGGCCAGCCCCTGACCTTACAAGGTGCCCTCTCACTTGAGGATCAGATGCGGATGGCTGTGGAGTTCCAATGTCGCTGCTACCGTGGCTGGAAGGGAGCACGGTGTGAGCAGCAGGGCACGTAGTGACTGGTCATACACCAGGATACACACATGGAGCTCCTGTTTACCTTAAAAATAAAGTAGTTATCGGGGCGCCTGGGTGGCTCAGTGGGTTAAGCCGCTGCCTTCGGCTCAGGTCATGATCTCACAGTCCTGTGATCGAGTCCCGCATCGGGCTCTCTGCTCAGCAGGGAGCCTGCTTCCTCTTCTCTCTCTCTGCCTGCCTCTCTGCCTACTTGTGATCTCTCTCTGTCAAATAAATAAATAAAAAAATCTTAAAAAAAAAAAAAATAAAGTAGTTATTTTACCAGCAAAAATGGGTTTATTTGGGAACAGGAAAGTAGTGCCATTTGGGACATGCGACCTGTTACAAAACCATGGGCAAGTCTGGAGAACAAAGAGGAGGAATGCTGTTTTAGAGAGGAAAGGGGGTAGTTGGAAGGGCCTGTTACAGAAAATCCACTGGAGTAAACTGGGAGTTTGAAGGGTGGTGGCAATGGCTTTTCATTGAGTTATGAGACTCTTGTTGGCTGGGCTGTTGTCAGGTAATGAGAAAACCTTTCCTCCCATTGCAGGTGTAAAGTAGGCTCCTTCCTGTTGGGTCTGCAAAGGGCTGCAAGAAGTGATATGTCTGAGTTCCCCCTTCTAGCCTCTCGACTTCACTTTATATTTTATTTTTAATTAACTTATTTGGCAGAAGGCAAGCAAGGAGAGCAGCAAAGGGAGAGGGAGAAGCAGGGTCCCCGCTGAGCAAGGAGCCCAGTTCAGGACTCGATCCCAGGACTCTGGGATCATGACCTGAGCCGAAGGCAGACACTTAACCGACTGAGCCACCCAGGCGTCCCTTGACTCCATTTTAAATGAGGTTTTCTTTATTTGATTTCACAGCCTAATGCAGTCTGAGCCTGACCACAGCTTTCTGAAGTACAAGCTATCACACTAGCCATGGTCACAGTCAGGAGTACTCTCAGAGACCATCAACACCACATGCCTGCACCTGCACACATGTTTACAGGCCAGGATAGCTGAAGGCTCTAACTCCAGCACCCACCCAGCAAGGTCATAAACATCTCCAGAGACTCCAGAGACACTGAGCCCAGTCTTTTTTTTTTTTAAGATTTTATTTATTTATTTGATAGAGATCACAAGTAGGCAGAGAGGCAGGCAGAAAAAGAGGGATGTGGGGCTTGATCCCAGGACCCTGAGATCATGACCTGAGTCAAAGGCAGAGGCTTTAACCCACTGAGCCACCCAGGTGCCCCCTGAGCCCAGTCTTTAAGCTGTAACAATCATGACATTGTAGCAAACTGACATTCACTGGGGACCTACTCCTCCCAAGTCCTATGTTAAGCATTTTAAGTGGAAAAACTCATTCAATCCTAACATGAGGTTGTGAGGAAACAGGCACACACTGAAAGGGTAAGCACTTTGCCCAAGGCTGCACAGCCAGAAAAATATGAGAAGCTTAGGTGGAACCCAGGCTGTCTAGCCATAGAGGTAAAGCCCTTTGGCTCCTCCTGTGTGTTGACAGTAACAAGCCCTGCACGCAACCTGAACCTGCTCACAGGTACCACCCTCGCAAATAAAGCAGACATGATTCTTGCTTCAAGAGCTATTAAGCGCCTAAAACGTACACGCGCTGGGATGCAGAGAGCACAGGAAAGGCTCGTCTCTCTCTGTCCTGATGTCTGTCCAAGGACGGCTGCTTCCGAGTATGGGACCCAAATTTCAGGAGGTAGCTCCGTTTCTACACAGAACCCTTTTACCCCTGGAGGCCAACGGGGTCCGAGACCTGCCTGAGCCTAGGGTGGGGCAAGACAAGGCAAGGCGGAAGTAGAACCAGGTGGAGGAGGGGCCCACTCGATCAAGGCTTTGGCGAGATGGGTCCCGGAAAGGCCTCGGCCGAACGGAAACCGGGAGAACTTAAGCGGTGCCCAAGAGCCAGAAACTTCGCCTGCCTTGAGCAGGGCACGGTCGAGGAGAAGGTGGAGCCTGCGCTGGGTCACAGCGTTGCTGCGCACGGAGCCGGGAGCTGTGGATTGGCTACGGCAGGAGAGACAGAGGCGGAGCCAGGGCAAAGACCCGACCTACGTCGGCCCCGTGTTATGACGCGCTGAACCGGGGGCGGAGCCTAAGAAGTGACGCGCGGAGGCGGGGTGGGATCTGGCGGCCTAGGGAAAATCCGGACCAGGTGGGGCGCTGCGGGCCGCGACGGCTGCAGTGCGTCCGCCACACCACTAGGGGCCAGCGCGGGCGGTCGGAAGAATCCAAACCACAGAGCGAGAAACCGGCCAGCGCGGAGCGAGGACGCGGAGCATCCCAGATCTTACCTTCAGCATGTCAGTACCTCCCTCTTCCCATGCGCAGCGTGTTCGTCCTCAGTGTCTCCCGTCCGCCCCACGCGTGCGGCCCTCAAGTGGCTATGCCGCCCCGCACGCCTTCCCTGCGTCTGTCGTTCCCTCCCAGAGCATGCCGAGCCACACCCACCCAGAGTCCAGCTCCCGAAGCAATCCCCCCCAAAAGCTCCACGGTTTGTCACCCACTAGGAGGGAGGGGGAAACAGCCACAGGACAGCCTTGCCGCCTCTCCCTGAGAATACATGAGCCCCGCCCACAGTAGGTGGGGTCGGCACTGAAAGGGTTAAGCCCGCGGGGACGTCTGGGGTTCCAAGCCTGCGGGCGGGTCCTGGGGCTTCCTCCCTCTAGGTCCGGGGCTGCGGCTGCTGAGGAGGTAGCTGATGCAGGTGAGGGGCTCACAGCCCTCTGAGTGGGGTATAGTGTGTGGGGGTGGGGGCTCCGACCTGGGCATGACCAGTGTGGAATTGGCCTCAAGCTTAGGGGACCTTCTTGGGAAGGTGGGGAAGGGGAGCTAGGACGTCATCTCTGGAGCAGGTGAGTAAAAGCGTGCGGCCCAGCGGATACCCCACCACCAGAAATCCCCCAGCATAGACCCTCCTGGCACCAGGGCCTGGGGTCGAATGGGCAAACAATGGGATTTAGGCAAACAATGGGATTTAGGCGCAGGAGGTCCGAGCCCCCAACCTGGTGGCCGTTGGACACCCTTGTGGATTTAGGAAGGAAGCTGTGGTCCTTATCTAGGGTGACTACGAAACTCAGGCCAGGGGGAACCAAGCCTGCAAGAGCCACATTGCTGTGGGACTGTGAGCCAGGCCCCTTGCAAGTGTTGTTGGGGCCCCATCTGAAGGGTGTCTTTGCCCAAGCAAAGTGTCCTGAGCTGCACAATGTCGGGGAGGGGGCAGTGGACTCTGTGCTGCAGCCAGGGAAGGCAGTTCAGGGAAGGAAATCCGATCCTAATAGATGGGTGAGTCGTGCCCCAGGATTGCTCAGGTAGCAGGCATGGCCCAAGCAGCCAAAAAGACTGGGACCAAGAATGTAGGGAAAAGGAAGGGACAGAGAGCTCTTGGGGTTAGCTGTGTTTCCTCCAAAGAGAATTCTGAATGGGCTAAAGTAGGGGGTGTTGGTGTCTAGTTTGCATGTTCTGTCTGATGGCCAGCCAGCCATGGTGGTAGGACTAATCCACTGTCCTGGGGAGGACAAAGTTGTAGCCACAACAGGCTGGGGCCAGGACTTTTGGGTTCTGCCCCAGCCTTAGCCTTTGGCCTCCCTCCAGTGTGGGGCAGGACACGCTGGATCTGTTTCCTCTGCTGTCCACCTGAGTCAGGTATAGGAGATGGTCTCCAGATTACCTGTGTCATCAGGTGAGTATAGGGACAAGGTATAGTTTAGTAGTTGCAGGATGCTTGGATTCCCTAGCACTTTGTCAGCCCCTCCCTGCCCCAACCCTGTCCTCCCTCTTGGTACAGCTTAACGTGGCTATTGTCCATAAGAGGAGCACCTTTGTGGTCCGAGGAAATACTATTGTCTGGAAACCATGCTCTTAATCCCTAGCCTTCCATTGAGCCACCTGCAACCCAGCAGGGTATGACCTTGGCTCTCAGCCTGACTCAGCTGAGCCTAGATCCTACATGTAGACCAGAGCTCACTCTGAGCCCTGCCCCCCCCCCCAAAGCTGACCCCTACCCTAGACCATGCACACCAGATAGAGCTGATCTTGAGTACCAGCCCAGTCGAGCTGACTCTGGATCCTGCATGCCAGCCAGAGTTGACCCTGAGATCCAACCTGGCCGCGCTGACTGAGGATCCTGCACACCAGAGCTGACCCTGAGCCCCAGGCTAGCTGAGCTGACCCCGGGTTCTGCATGCCATCCAGAGATGACCCTCAGTCCTGGCTCCACTGAGCTGACCCTGGATCCTGCACACCAGCCAGAGGAGACCCCAGCTCCCAACCTGGCTGAACTGACCCTGGAGCCTGTGCACTGCCGACCTGAGCTCCTGGATGCCTGTGCTGACCTCATCAATGAGCAGTGGCCCCGAAGCCGAGCCTCCCGCCTGCACTCCCTGGGCCAGTCCTCAGATGCCTTCCCCCTCTGCCTAATGCTGCTGAGCCCCCGCCCCACACCCGAGTCACTGCCCATTGTGGTGGGTCATGCCCGCTTATCACGGGTGTTGGACCGGCCCCAGAGCCTCCTGGTGGAGACAGTGGTGGTGGCCCGGGCTCTGAGGGGCCGTGGCTTTGGCCGCCGTCTTATGGAGGGCCTGGAGGCTTTTGCTCAGGCCCGGGGCTTCCGCCGGCTGCACCTCACCACCCACGACCAGCTGCAGTTCTACGCCCACCTGGGCTACCAGCTGGGTGAGCCTGTGCAGGGCCTGGTCTTCACCAGCCGACGGCTGCCTGCCACCCTGCTCAAGGCCTTCCCCAGAGCACCCCCTCCCCGGCCACCCTGCACTCCTCCTAGTCTAACTGCCCAGACTGCCCCAAGAGCCCCCAAGGGGCCGGCACTGCCACCACCCCCTCCCCTGCCTGAGTCCTTGACCACCTCACCCCCACCTCCTGCGAGGCCCCCTCCACAAAGTCTGCTGGAGACACAGTACCAGGACCTGAGAGGATGCCCCATATTCTGGATGGAAAAGGACATCTGAGGGCTACCCATGGCAAAGCACTACTGTCTACAGGGTCGATGGACTGCTTAGGACACTACCAACCTCATATGGCCTCAGTACCCCATTCGCCATAGCTCAGTCCCTAGAACCTGGAAGCTGCTTGTTTCCCGAGCACCAGCAGGGCTGGGAGAGGCTCCACAACTGGGGCTCGGAGCTGTCAGTGTGGCTGAATAAAGGCTTCTGATGGGTGCAGCTGTGACAGTGTATTTGTTGACCCACTCCCACCCCCCATCCTTATCTTAGATCACTGTCTCTGTAAGATCCTTGGGATCCACCTTGGCCCTGAACCCTGGATGAAGGGAAGCCTAACCTTTGCCCCGCCCATTCTGCCAGGCCACTGTGACAAGGTGTCTGTCTGTTCCCTTCCGTGTTCACTCATCACCATTCACTGAGCACCTACTGTGTGTCAGGCCCTAGACTGGGCCCTGGGCAATGAGGAACTAGATGGATAGGGCCTTGATCCTGCCACAGGTATACAGTGGCAGGATCTATGTTGGGACAACGGGAACCTAAATACCCTCAGTCCATTTGGAAATCCGGGGGAGGTAATGTCACAGCAGAGATCTGAGTGCTAAGTAGGAGTCAAGCCAGGCAAGGGGGAGGGTGTTACGTGTTCCTGGGGCAGGGAACAAGATGGACAGAGGACAGAAGGGGACTGGTGAGAACTGTGAGTAGGCAAGGTGTCAGAGGGCACAGTGGTCCCATGACAAAGAGGGAGAGCATGGGAGGGGAGCTGCCCAGGCCGATGCATGGCGTGGCTGGTTTGAGGGGGCTAGAGGACTACAGGGGGGCCATATTTTCCCCATCCCCTCATCCTTGTGGGGAATAGTGGGGGAGTGTTCCTAGCTTTCCAGGCTGTGTGGAACGTATGGCCATGGAATCGGACTCTAAGCTCACAGCTCCTTTCTCCTGCAGGTTTCCATCCCTGGGGCATGATCATGCTGCTGGGCCTGGCCCTAGTGCTCGGAGTGGCCCTGGGCCTAGGGTTTGGCCAACCCCTGGTGTGGGCTCCTGAACGCCCCTTCTCTGTGCTGTGGAACATACCCTCAGCACACTGTAAGACTCGCTTCGGCGTGCACCTGCCACTAGAGGCCCTGGGCATCACAGCCAACCGTGGCCAGCATTTTCATGGCCAGAACATCACCATCTTCTACAAGAACCAGCTTGGCCTCTATCCCTACCTTGGGCCCGGGGGCACAGCTCACAATGGGGGCATCCCCCAGGTTGTCCCTCTTGACCGCCACCTGGCACGGGCTGCCTTCCAGATCCATCGCAGCCTAGGACGTGGCTTTGCTGGCCTGGCAGTGCTAGACTGGGAGGAATGGAGCCCACTCTGGGCTGGAAACTGGGGCCGCCGCCGAGCCTATCAGGCAGCCTCATGGGCTTGGGCACAGCGGGTATTCCCCGACCTGAGCCCCCAGGAGCAGCTCCATGAGGCCCGTGCTGGCTTTGAGCAGACAGCCCGTGCCCTGATGGAGGACACACTGCGGCTGGGCCAAGCCCTGCAACCCCATGGGCTCTGGGGTTTCTACCGCTTCCCAGCCTGTAGCAATGGCTGGCATGGTATCACTTCCAATTACACGGGACACTGCCACCCAGCTGCCCTTGCCCGCAACACCCAACTTCATTGGCTCTGGGCTGCCTCCAGTGCCCTCTTCCCTAGCATCTACCTCCCACCCAGGCTGCCACCCATCTACCACCAGGCATTTGTCCGAAACCGCCTGGAGGAGGCCTTCCGTGTGGCCTCTGTTGGACACCCACATCCTCTGCCTGTTCTGGCCTATGCCCGCCTCACACACCGGAGCTCTGGGAGGTTCCTGTCTCGGGTGAGTAAAAGTTGAGATCTAGGGGTCTGAGTGGGGAGGCATGAGTGGGGAGGCAAGGCCCTGACTGAAGAGAAGACCTTGCCCCAGGGGAATCTGATGGGGAGGCTCTGATCTAGTTCTTCCTGGGAGGTCCCATTCTGGAGCATCTGAAAAGGGAAGTTTGGCTCTGCCTTGGAATATCTTGAGGGGGAAGGCAAGCCCAGCCATTGGAGCCCTCGTCTGAGGAGAAACATCTTCTGAGTGGAGGACCGGAGAAGCCACTTAGAGGCTCAGTGCCAAGGAATCTTACTCTAGATGTGAAACCTGATCATGGCGATGAGCCAGAAAAGTTTCTCAAAGGTGGAAGTAGGCCCGGTTGGATCTGGCCAGTTCAGCCCTGGCTTAGCTGTTCTTTGCCTCCAGGATGACCTTGTGCAGACCATTGGTGTGAGCGCAGCACTCGGGGCAGCCGGCGTGGTGCTCTGGGGGGACCTGAGCTTCTCCAGCTCTGAGGTGAACATTGTCCCTCCAACCTGCCATGCAGCCCATGCTAGAATCCCAGGGTTGGGGAAAAGACCATGTCAGAGCCACGGAGCAGGAGCACTGATACATCATTCCCCTTTCTTCAGGAGGAGTGCTGGCATCTCCATGACTACCTAGTGGGCACCCTGGGCCCCTATGTAATCAACGTGACCAGGGCAGCCATAGCCTGCAGTCACCAGCGGTGCCATGGCCACGGGCGCTGTGCCTGGCAAGATGAAGGACAGCTGGAAGCCTTTCTGCACCTGCAGCCAGATGGCAGCCCTGGACCCTGGGAGTCCTTTGGCTGCCGTTGTTACCTGGGCTGGGCTGGCCCTACCTGCCAGGAGCCCAGGCCTGAAGCAGCAGCATAAAGCCAGAAGTTACCTGCTCCTGTGTCTCTTGTCCCTGCTGCCATATGTCTCTTGTCCCTGTCCCACACTTGTTCTATTCAGTTTATACTCAGTCCTCCCACACACACCCTCCACTTCCCATGGGACCCCTGGGAAGTGGAAGGGGCCAGAAAAAAAATGGTTTACCCCATTTTACCTTATTATTATTATTTTGCTTGCACCATTTCAAAACCAAAGTTCCTCTGAGATCACTGGATCCCTTCTGATAAGAAAGCAGCCCAAGGGAGAGTCAGCGTTTCAGATGGTTAGGGTTGCCAGCCCAGAGCTCTGTTCCAACTCCTCACCAAGTCCATGGAAAGGTCATAGGAGACCCATCCAGGGACAGGTAGGCTCCAAGATCTCGGCTAAGGTCTGTAAGTGCTAAGCTGTTGTCTTTCCTCTGCTTCATCATAAAGTCACTTTTTCCTTCACTGCCTAAGGTTTGACTGTTTACTCAGTTCTACCAAGCCCCACGCTCTTTCTGTGGCGAACGTCCAGCCTCAAGTGCCAAGAAATGCAGGTCCTGCCTGCCTTGGTAGGCTGCTCCAAGGCCGCAGCTTCAGAGTTAATGACTGTGCTGGGAAGCACATGGACACGGGAGGAGGGGTGGGTGACCGCAGGGCATTGTGGGTGCATAGTTCAGCGAGAGCGTCGTGGGCTTTTGGGTCTCGGGAGTACACTACAATTCCCGAGATGCTCTGCGCCCAGCCGGCCGGCCGTCATCTGCGCGCACAGCCTCCTGGGACTAGTAGTTTCAGCCGCGTGGATGTGGGCCTGAACCCAATGGCCAAGAACTCACATTCCCGGCCACCCGTTTAGCAGGGTGGGGCGCTCCGACCCGTTTGGCAGGGCGGGGCGCCTCGCGAAGATGGTGTCGCGTGTGGCGTGTGGCTCCCGTCGTCTGCCCAAGTCTCAGCTTAGCCCAGCGGCCGGCGTCTCGCCGGTCTGGAGCCCTCACCTGCCGGGTCCCTGACCCCGCGCCCTCCGCGCGCCCGCGCTCCTGATTCCCGGCATGCCCCGCGCCCGTAAGGGCAGCGCGCCCCGCAAGGGCGCCCAGCGCCGCGGAGCGGGTAAGTGGCGAGCAACTAGTGAACCGCGAGCGGGGTCCTGCCTGGCTTTCCCGTCCGTGTCCCGGAGGGTCCTGAACAGAGACTTCCTCGACCAACCTGGCGCTGCGTCCCGCAACTCCTCCGCCGTCGGCACGTGCCCCAGGAGGCAGCGGCCACGTGGGTGTCCAACTCTAGCGCTCTGCTTGCAGCTCCGGAGCTCGCGTTACCGGCCCTAAACCGGTGGGCGCCTCCCCGCCTCAGTTTCCCGCATTGCCGCCGCACCCCAGTTGCTTCCTATGGTGGACAAACCGCCGAACAGAGCAGGAAGCCTGTCCCCCTCGCCACTACCTGGTGCTTTCCTGGACTGGACTAGGAAATTGGAGGGAGGCCTAGCCTGCCGGGGAGTACTGAGGGGATCGGCTATAGGGAAGTTGCAGGATTACGGCTTTGGTGGGTTTGGCACGGCTTTGGTGGGCCTGGCGGGAGGGTTGGGGAGTGCCCTGGAGCCCGAGGCGGCTCTGAGACTTATCAGCTTCCAACAGGAGTGTGTTTTGGTGCAGTAAACACATATGTTTACTCTTCAGGAATGGGGTGCCTGCTACGCACAGCTCAGACTTGGCCACAACCCTAACAGGACTTGGGTGTGGGGGTATCTAAGAGGGTAGCGACATTCCAGAAGGGTTGGTACTGTGGGATAAGTTCATTAAATGGTGTCAGCTCCACACTTAGGAACCAAGGAGTTCTGGAGGGGCTTGTGGGTGAATCCCGAGAAGGTGAAGAAGAGAGTGCTATGCAGAGGGAAAAAGTTGTGCCAAGCCCTGGCATCTGGAGGGAGCACATGAGGGAGGCTGGGCTGCTTTGGCTGGTTAGGGCAGTAAGAGAGGAGGTGAGGAGAGGCCTGGATGCATGCTCAACTTTGTCCAGCAGGCACATGGAGTATTTAGTTCCTGAGAATTAGGACCAGCCTGGTGACCAGAACCCATCTGGGGCTCTGTTGCAGCAGCTGCCCTTGCCAAAGTCAGCCCCTGACCCTGGGCAGAACCCACACACAGGAGTGTACATTATGCTGACCCTGACATTCTCCTTTGTTTACCTATTTTCAGGGACTCACGGGGTCAGGGGCCACTCCATTTTCTGCATTTCCCAGGATCAGGAGGGTGCTGTGTGTCCATTCACCCAAAGCTAAAGGCTTGGGATGGTCCAGGGGGATCTCAGAAGACAGTATGCTTGAAGCCTGGGGCAGCCACCCACATCCACTAGGAGCTGGGCTTCTGCCCCAGGGCAGATAGATGATGTTGGCCCACAGAAGAGTCACAACTAGTTGTTTAGTTATTATCTATACCAGATATAGATATATATTTGCTATACCAGAAGAGTCCTTTAGCATCTCTGTTTTGCACGTGAAGAAATTGAGGGGGTAAAGGCTAGGTATTTGACTTGGTTACACCTCTTTTAAGATAGGAAGCTGGAATTTGAACCCTGTGTGTGTATGTATTCTATATATACAGATCCTATAATTAAGCCCCTAACCTTTGCCCTGGCCATTTTTAGGCATAATCTGAGCGAGTAGCTGAGCTCTCCCAGGATTTGCCTAGAAATAACCCCACTCCAGGCTCAGCCACAGGCTTAGGTGGGGCCTGTGCAGCCCTGTCTACCGCTACCAGGCTCTCAATCTCTGTAAAGCACACTGTAGTCTCAAGGAGGCTCTACTCACCAAGCCTGCCGGGTTTTCCTCGGCTGGACCTCGCGTCTGATGTTCTCCAGCTGATGGACCTCATTTCCCTTTCTCCTACTTCCTGGCTCAGTGTTCCCTGAATCCCAGACCCGGTGCCCCATGCCACAGTCTCTGTTTCCTCATCTCTGAAAGGGGCAGGATTTTATTCTCGTGGGCTTATGAGGTTGGGTGAGGTACCCCCCAGCCATCCCTCATCAGTGGAGGCAGGCCAGGTGCTGCCACAAATGTGTCCAACCTTTCCCAGGTGCCCGGAGCAGTACCCAGGCTGACTCAGGTTCCAGTGAGGACGAGGCCGTCAGTGAGGCCCGCAGCACCACCAGTGAATGCCCCAGCCTCCTTAGCACTGCAGCCGAGGACAGCCTTGGTGAGAGCGGGTGGGAGGTGGCAGGGCCTCTGTGAGGATTCCCTGGGATAGGTCAAGACACAGGGCTGACCCGCTGACCTTGCAGGGGGGGATGCCGCGGAGGAGCAGGGCCAGCAGGAAGACCTTGAGGAGAAGTTGAAGGAGTATGTGGACTGCCTCACAGATAAGAGGTACCCCTGACTGCTGGCCAACCCCCACATCCGTGTCCCTGCTCAGCCCATGCCAAGTGTGACCCAGTAGGGCTGGCCCACAAGGTCCCTCTCTTCGTCCCCCAGTGCCAAGACCCGGCAGGGTGCTCTTGAGAGCCTTCGCCTGGCCCTGGCATCCCGCCTACTCCCCGACTTCTTGCTGGAGCGCCGCCTCACCCTGGCTGATGCCTTGGAAAAGTGCCTCAAGAAAGGTTGGGCCCTGGGGGCTCAGGGGAGACCTGAACTGGCTGGGTGCTGACCCTCGCTGCATGGGCTGACCGGAAAGCATTCCTCCAGGGAAGGGCGAGGAGCAGGCGCTGGCCGCTGCTGTGCTAGGCCTGCTCTGCGTGCAGCTGGGCCCTGGACCCAAGGGCGAGGAGCTCTTCCACAGCCTGCAGCCCCTCCTGGTATCTGTGCTCAGTGACAGCACAGCCAGCCCTGCTGCCCGGCTCCACGTGAGTGTTTGAGGCTCTGTGACCCCCTTCCATCCCCTAGTCCCCAAGCAGAGAGGTGGGTTCCACCTGCCTTCAGGCTCCCCTACTCTAAGGGTGAGCCCTGTGGCCAGGAACCCAGGCTCACTCTCTGATTGTGGCATGGCTTTGCCCCCCTTCCCACAGTGCGCTTCTGCTCTTGGCTTGGGGTGCTATGTGGCTGCTGCCGATGTCCAGGTAAGTCATCTCCAGGCACAGGTAATAGAGCACCTAGGCCCTGGCTCTACCCCTGAGCCATTCCCACTGGCTCCCTGTGTCCCTAGGACCTGATGTCTTGCCTCAACTGCTTGGAAAGCGTTTTTAGCCGGTCCTGTGCAGTGGGTGGCTCCACAGTCCCTGTGGTCCCTGCCAGCCAGCATGGCCTGCTCTGCGCTGCCCTGCAGGCCTGGGCTTTGCTCCTCACCGTCTGCCCCAGTGCCCATATCAGCCACATCCTGGACAGGTAAGTGACTGCTCGCTGTGAGTGGGAGGGGAAAGGCAGCAAGGCCCCGGCCCACACATAGCTCAGCCTGCCCCTTCCCCAGGCAGCTGCCCCGGCTGCCCCAGCTCTTGTCCAGCGAATGCGTGAACCTGCGAATTGCTGCCGGCGAGACCATCGCACTACTCTTTGAGCTTGCCCGGGACCTTGAGGTGTGAGGCGGAGTGGGGGAAGGGAAGGGATGGGGGCCTCCTGACACCACCTGTCCAACCTAGGCTGGATGCAGGGGACATCGCAGAAGTTAGGGCAGCCCTAGGTCGTGACAGAGGGGAGGTCACCCTAACACAGACTCAGATGCTGGGTGCTGTGGTGGGGGCTTTGAGAGGGGTGTCTGACCCCAGATAGGGGCCAGGAAGGGATTCAGGGGGACCAGGCAAAGGAGGAAACCACTTTGGCCGTGAGAGGAAGGGTTTGGGTAGCCCCATGTTGAGAGCGTGCAGGGCCTGGGCTTCTGCTCACACACCCTCCGTTGCTCCCGCTGCAGGAGGATTTTCTGTACGAGGACATGGAGGCCCTCTGCAGCGCCCTGCGGACCCTGGCCACCGACAGCAACAAGTACCGTGCCAAGGCTGACCGGCGGCGGCAGCGTTCCACCTTCCGTGCCGTGCTGCATTTCGTTGAGGTACGTGTGAGCATGTGTGTCCTGGTGAGAGTGCTCCCTGGACACAGCCGCTGAGCCCTGTTCTGTGGGTCCCCCTATGCTGCAGGGTGGGGAGTGTGAGGAAGAGTCCATCCGCTTCGGCCTCGAGGTGCTCTATGTGGACAGCTGGGCGCGGCGCCGTGCCTACGCTGCCTTCAAGGATGTGCTGGGATCGGGCATGCACCACCACCTCCAGGTGGGAGGACGGACGGGGAGGGGTTGCCCAGCTTGGCTCTTGTGGACCAGCCTCCGCTCACTGCCCGTTTCATCCCCCAGAACAACGAGCTCCTCCGTGACATCTTTGGCCTGGGCCCTGTGCTGGTGCTGGATGCCGCCGCCCTGAAGGCTTGCAAGATCTCACGTTTTGAGAAGGTTTGCACCCTCGGGCACCCTTCTCTTCCCCATGTTCCCATGGCCTCGAGGCCCAGAGCTCTGCAGGGGCTGGAGGAAAGGGCTTGGGCCTCCCCTTCCCTGGCTCACCAGAGCCTCGCTCGCTGCCCCCACTCCAGCACTTGTACAACGCTGCTGCCTTCAAAGCACGGACCAAGGCACGCAGCCGCGTGCGGGACAAGCGGGCAGACCTCCTCTGAGGCGGGGCCAGCAGAAGAGACTGTCCACACCCGTGCCTGTGTTTTTAACAGAAGACACTGCAACAACTCGTCCCTGCCAGGAATCATCGCTTTATTTTTTTAATGACAAAACCAAAAACAGACATGGGGATGGGGTGGCCAGAGGCCAAGGCAATTGGGATCCTGGCCCCTTGCCCCTGCCCACAGCGCTGTGGCCTCTCCCTGCCCTGTCCCAGGCCTGGCCAGATGTGTGCTTATCCCAGAGCTGTGGGACACATGGTAGGAGGGCTGTCCCTTGCTCTCCTTCCTCGGGCCCTGCTCTTCTGGGATGACCCACATCCTTGAGGGGAACGGCATCTGCCAAATGGCACCGAAACAGGTGGGGACACGAGGGTGCCTGGAATGGATCTATATGCTGATTTTTAAAGATTATTAGAGATAATTAAACTGAATGCTCAGCCTGCTGCGGCCATTAGCTCTGGGTACTTCCGCCTGCCCTCCCATCTGCCGCCCCCATGGGCTCTGCACCATCTCCATCTCATTTTTGCCTTTTAAGACCATCTCCTCAGGTGGCCGTCCTCCCCATCCTCAGAGTTCTCCTGCTTGAGTGCTGAGGCGCTGGATCCCCACTGGGAGGCCTGGCAGAGTTTGGGCAACTGGGGTGGGAGCAGCTATTTCTAGATTTGAACCTACGTCTGGGGGAAGCCAGAAGCTGCTGACAGGCCACAGAAGGAGCCAGGAGGCTGGTATTGCTTCCTCTGACCTTGGGCCACCCAAACCAGGGCCTTGGCACCAGAAAACCTGGCCAGCCCTGGCCTGAAGACAGGAGAGGCGGGGAGCATGTGGTCAGGTCAGACTCTGGTACAGAAACCTCACCAAGGAAGTGCAGAACGGTGGGTCAGGAGAAGCCTGCCTTGGCCACTTTATCCCCCCCCCCCCCATCCCCAAGCCCTGGTCCCATTGGTATCTCAGCTGGGTGCGGGGGCCTCGCTGGAGTTGAGCCTGCGCAGCTGGCTGAGGCTGGCCAGCCGGAGCCTGAGGAGCGTCTCTTCCTGGGTGTGCAGGGTGTGTGCCAACACGCGGAGAGACTCACTCTGCAGCACTGGGGACAGGCAGGAATGAGGAGGTCATCAGACCTCCTGCCACCCCACAGCTCCCCACCCTTCGCTGCCTTGGCCTCAGCAGCTGCTCCCTCCAACCATACAGAAGGAAGTGCCTTCCAGGCCCTGCTCCTCACCCTCAGTCCCCACTTGCTACCCACACCATCCATCTGTCTGTCCGTACCGCTCAGATAGACAGCCAGAATGGCGAGCGCCAGACAGGTGAGCACCAGTAGTGCCAGCAGCATCAGGAAGCTTCCCCGGCCTTGCAGGGGACCACAGCCAGCCTGGGCACACAGTGACGGGGGCAAAATGCCCAGCAGCTCATCCCATGGCTGCGCTTCCTCAGCCAGGTAGGGGCGCAGCGAACCTGGGGGCAGATGGGGCATCAGGAGGGTAGGGGGTGTACCTGCCCTCCTCCCTACTCCCAGTACATCAGTCCTGCCGCCCTGCCCCCCTCACCTCCGCTGTGCAGGTCACTGATGGACTCCACCTGGTGCAGCCGCACCTCCTGTGTGTGGCTGGGGGCCAGTGGCTCCCTGCTCCTGGAGCTCGCTGTCAGTGCCACAGTGTCTGCTGGGACAGGGCAGGACTGATTCAGCCAGCAGGCCACCCCCCCTCCCTTCTTTGAGGTGGCTTCCAGCAGCAGCAGGGACTCCGAGAAGATGGGAAAGGACAAAGGGAGGTTGGCTCCAAATGCCCCAAAAACCAACTCAGAAATGATCCTTGTTTGGGAACCAGAATGACCATGGAGCCCCCTGGGCCTGGTAACACCCACGACAGCAGGAGGTACATCTGACTTGCTCGCTCTGCCCCCCCCCCCCCCCCCCCCGCAGTGAGCATCTCAAGGACTTTTAGGCATTCCTTTGCCTGCTCATTCCTAAAGAGTTAGCAGCCTTGGAGGGCTCAACTGACGGTGCATGAAATTTCATCCCTGCTTCTGCTATCAGTTTGCTCTGCAGCCCCTGTGAGGTAGCCACCAGGCCAGACCCAGTGTCTGGCAACTTTGCATGCCCCACAGAAGCACCCCTCTCCTAGCTGGGTGCCACCTGTCCCCCAGGGCCTGCTTTAACGGCCTCTGAGATCTGTGATTCAGCTGTACTTCTGTGAACCCTGCTGTTTTCACTCAGCCTTGTAACAGGAGACCCGCCTTTGTTATCAAGCTGTTCCACAGGCTCCTGCCGCCTCCCTTTGAGGCTGCCTGGGCATTTAGGTTGTTTCCAGTTCCCTTCTGAAGCTAATAACCCCTAGGAAAGGACATGCATCAGGGAGTATGAAGGTTTTCCCCAATTTCCTAATTGTTAATAAGGACAGATTACTAGAAGCAAAGTTACTGGCTTAAAGAGCAGGGGCTTCTTTAAGCCATCATCAAACTGTCCTCCAGAATGGCTGTCCATAGCTCCCAGAAGGGTATATCACCACCTTTAGGCCTTTTCACTGAAAAAAAAAAAAAAAATTACATACATACATGCGTACACATATGTTTGCCAAACTGGGAGATGAGGAAGGGCCTTCCTTGACCTGTTTGATTGGGTTTCTTCCTTTTTTATTTAAAAGATTTTATTTATTTATTTATTTGACAGAGATCACAAGTAGGCAGAAAGGCAAGCAAAGAGGAGGAAGCAGGCTCCCTGCTGAGCAAAAAGCCCTATTCAGATTCAGGGCTCCATCCCAGGACCCTGAGATCATGACCTGATCTGAAGGTAGAGTCTTTAACCCACGGAGCCACCCAGGCGCCCCTTGATTGGGTTTCTTTGCCTGAAATACTTTCCTTATCCATTCCCAACCTCTGCCCACTTAGTCACTGGGGTGTCAACTTTTCTTGTGATTTCACTGATTTTTAGACCCATCAAAAATATTTTGTGGGGGCGCCTGGGTGGCTCAGTGGGTTAAAGCCTCTGCCTTCGGCTCAGGTCATGATCTCAGGGTCCTGGGATCAAGCCCCACATCGGGCTCTCTGCTCTGCGGGGAGCCTGCTTCCTCCTCTCTCTCTGCCTGCCTCTCTGCCTACTTGTGGTCTCTCTCTGTCAAATAAATAAATAAAATCTTTAAAAATATATATTTTGTGATTTCTAAAAAGTATACTTTTTTTTTTTTTTTTTAAATAATCTTGGCTCCTTATACCTCCAGATACCCAGCTAGACACTAGATAACAAAGCAGGGGGGGCACTGAGGGAATTCCTGCTGATAGGGGCAAGGGTGATGGGACTCTCAGTCTGTCACTTTCAGAACAAGAACTCAGCCTTCATGATTTGCTTGAAATTGGCCCTTGATATGCCCCAGAGTAAAAAGAGATGCTGCCAGTCACGTTTGGGTGATGGGTTGGGGATCATAGTAAATTCCTCTCTGCAGCTGGCTCTGCTTTCCCCACACTTTTAAAAAATAATATTTACCTATTTGAGAGGGAGTGTTTGTGGACACAAGCAGGGGGAGGGGCAGGAGAGGGAGAGAATCTCAGGCAGGCTCCAACTCCCTGCTGAGCGCAGATGGCTCATCTCACCACCCTGAGGTCATGACGTGAGCAGAAATCCAGAGTTGGGTGCTTAACGAACTGAACCACCCAGGTGCCCCTTCCCCACCCTTCCTAAATTGAACTCGGATTCTGTTCATTCCCAGGAAAAAAATTGATAAACGTTGTTTGGACCCCAGGTGGAGGCAAACATCTCCCATCACTACTGGGGGCTGGGCACCCCGCCCCCATCCAGCTGAAATGTTGAAAATGTGGTAAGGGAGTTGACCGGCTGGGCCAGAGAAGCGTGGGGCAGCTGGTCAGCCCTGTTCGGCCCCACTGAACCTCTGTACTTGGGTGCAATGGGGCAGTTAGGCGAGTGGCCACCAAAGGCCTAACTAGCTCTAAGCTGCACCAGGCCAAGGGATCCCAACTAGCCAATAGTTAGGTCCATTTTAGGCTCAAGCTGGAGGAGGCCGGAGATCTACCCACTCCCGGTCTCTGGGCCACATGCACAAAGGCTTCCTGCAACAGCCTATTCGGATCCCAGCTTCCTCCCTGAATGAAGAGCCTAGCTGGCCAGGCATCTGCCCTGCCCACACCCACTTGGGCACAGCCTATAGTTGACCAGGTAGCTCCCCCCCAACCCCTCCCTGTCCTTAGCAGGGGAGACAGGCAGGGCAGGAGAGGACATGGGGTTCCAGATGTGGTAAGCCCTCTCTCCATGCACAGGGGGTAGGTCCGTTAACTCAAGCTGGGACATGGTGACTGATGACTCACTAGTCAAGGAAGTGAGGTAAATGGGATGAGGCAGGGCTGCTCCAGAGTCCACAGGGTCACAGGACAGGGGACTTGCCCTCCCCCATTAATGCTCTCCTACCTTCCTGGGTCTCCTCAGGCATGGCGGGTGGTGGACAGTTGGGGGGCTGATAATAACACCCAGTAGCAGGACAGGATGAAGGCAGCAGTGGCTCCTCAGAGCCTGGAAAGGCTAGCAGCCTCCCAACCCAGGCCTAAAATAGGCCTGAGCTCAGCCCACTGGGCTATATTTAGAGGGGGCAGCCTTCAGCCCTGGGAATGGGTGGAGTGACCCAGTGGGGACTATCTAGCTGGTGATGGAGCCCAGACAAGAGCACACCTCCACTAATGCAGGTGCCCAGGGTCTTTCCTGGGGAACTCTGCCACCCCCATATATGTACAGGCCTTGGTGTCTTTACCCAGACAAGCAGCCTCGTGCTCACCTCCAGCAACGCCCCTCAGGGCAGCTGAGACCTGAGCCTCTCTACTCCCAAAGATCTCTACTCAAAGCTGGGTCATCTCTACTCCAAACCAATGGGCAAGCACCTGGCCCTGTGTGACCTGCTGGCCCCAGGGACTGGGGTGATGGATAACGAGCCGGGGACATGAAGGCCCCCAGAGGGGGCAGAGACACACCTACACATGCAGGTACTCATGCTGGTCAGTGGGCAAACTTAGATTGAAGATTGGTATTTCTGTTAAAAAGCTGGGGGAAGGGACTGCCCCCTCTCTGCCCTCCATTTCCTCATCTGTAAAACAGGAATGACAATGGTTCCTCCCTGGCACAGGACACAGGAGGATGGAAATACAGCCACATGTCAGAAGCACTTAGCACATGCAGTTTAGAACCCTCCTACTCTCCAAGGGTACACAAGTCACACACAGTGTATGAGGAGGCATGGTACCACTTACCCTTGAAGGGAGGAAGTGGCCCATCTTAGGGCCCACACTCTGCTATTGGACCCCTGAGGCCCTCCTTCCCAACTGGGACAAAGCAAGACAATAAGCTCTACCTCCTTAAACATCCCAAATCCATCACTTCACTGTATCACTGGCCTCCTTGATGTTCCTTGAGCACAGCAACCTTGTTTCTTGCCCTGGCTCTTCCTTCCAAGGCTCTCCCCTGGATACTCCCGCAGCTGGCTCCTTGTTTAGCTCAAATGTCACCCCCTCCTTGATGCTTTCTTACATTATTTTACATATCGCCAAATTGCATTTTCTTCATAGCACTCAGCCAAGAAATTCTATTATTCAGAATACGCTGTGTATGTCAGTAGGGCCCCGAAAGGTCCCCACGGAATCCCCTCAGTCACATGGAAACCATCTTTAATCCTCATCACAGCATCCTTAGCAGAAATTGAGGTCTAGAGACCACGAAGAAGTTGCCCAAGGCCACACAGCGAGACCTAGCACCAGCGGTTGCGTGCTAGGGCCGCTCCAGCTTCGGCTGATAACGTGTTTATTGCATTAGTACAGTCGGCCTGCCCCACCCCCACCCCCACCCGCTCAGCCTGTTCACAGCTTTCTGCTCATCCCCCAGGGAGGAGGGCCTTCCCCGAGGGAGGGCACTCCGGGCTCCTCCTCCGCCCAGGTCGCTGCTCTGGAGCCCTCTTCTCTGCCTCCTCGCGACCAGCAGGACCCCGTGCCCGGCCTGGGCCGTCCCTCCCACGGCTACATTCAAAGGTTATCCTCTGTTAATAAATAAGCTGGCGAGGCAGCCCCTCGGCCAGGGCCTGTCGGTCGGTCGGTCGGTCGGTCTCCATCGGCCAGGGACCAGTGTGCCGGGCCCCGTAGCCGTGCGTCCCCCAGGGTCTGTCCTCCCGCTCCTGCCTGGAGTCGCCTTCCCTGTACCCAGCCCGGAGGCCGAATCACCAGTGCGCGGCGCTGCGGGGCCCCCGCTCTGCGCGCGGCTCGGGGGCGTGCCTTCGGCGGCTTCGGCCCTTCCTCCGCGATTCGGGAGGCGGTGGGCGCGACTCGGGCTGCAGACGACACATTCGCAGGGAGCTAGCGCCACCGCCGCCCGGCTCCACCAGCTGCAGGAAGTCCCGGTACCAGAGCTTGGGGCCTGGAGGGGCGACGGGCGCAGCCTCCTCGGTCCGGGCCAACCTTTCGGCCTGCGCTGCACTCAGCACGTGTAGCGCCAGGCGACGCAGCGGCTGCGAAAAGCCCTGCTCCACAGCCGCGCACAGGTACACGCCTGAGTCCCCGCGCCGCAGCCTGCGCAGCAGCAGCCCCCGCGTCACGCGCTCGGCGCGCTCCTCCGCAGCCACCTGCAGGCCGGGCCAGCGGGAGGCGGGGGCGTCAGGGTCGCGAACAGCGAAACCCCGCTCCAGGCCCGGCCGGGAGATGCAGAGGGTCACCGGCGGCCGAGCGGGAGTAGGATAGGGGCGCCCGCAGGGGCACGTTTGGAGGCTGGGGGCACTGGGACCGGTGGTCTGAGAGGGGATCCCCGTACTGGGCAGTACATGGGGGGTGGCGCAGGGAGAGCAACAGGAGGGGCGAGGGCGCGACTCCTTCTCGGGCGGGGGGGGGGGGGGCTGGGTCTGGAGTCTATTTAGACTGAGAGGCCTCACCGGGAGGCGGCGTGCAGGGAAGAGACCAAACCAGGCAAGAGGGGCCGGTTAGGCGGAGTCTCACTGGGCGGGGCCGCACCTCGTCTACAGGTGGGAGCCGGCCCGAGGGCCTCATTGGCTAGGGCGGAGCCTCTCCTGGATGTAGGGGCGGGGCCAGGGCCCGTTGAGGAGCCCAGCGCGGGAGGCTCACCTGGGTGCGGGCCGCCTCCCCTGCGCGCTGGAAGGTCCATTCCACGCGTGCCTGCAGCGAGCGGGGCTCACACTCTAGGAAGGCGCTGCCGCCCTCCACCCCGAACACCTTCCGCTCCAGCAATGTGGGATGGGATGAGTCTGGGGAGGGCAAGGGATTGTCAGATTCAGGCAGGGCAGGCTGTGGCGTCTTCGAAGGCCGCGAAGTCGGGGCAAGCTGGGGCACTCACCCCCGGAGCACAGCGTACTGGGGTCGCCGTTCTTCACGTCTTGCCGCCGAAACCGCCTGCGGGGAGCAGGGCACGTGAGCTCTTCTTCCTTTAGCCAGCCAGGTGCCGCAAAGGATTCCGCGTGGCCCGCCCCCGACCCGGCCCACCTTTTAGCGCTGGGCTGGAAGCGCGTGCACGCGGCCCCGTCCCAGGCGCAGTAAGGGTCACGCGCCAGGCAGCATTCGGCGCAGGCACGGCCATGGGCAGCACAGCGGTGCAAGGGGATCTGGGCCACTGCGCTCCGTGAGGCAACGTACAGCTGGTGCTAGGGGGCACGAGGGGCTCCGGGCTGACCGAAGGCAGCCCCGTGCCCGCCTCCCACAGGTCAGAGATCCCTTACCCCACTTGACAGATGGGAACACTGAGGTCTCAGGTCACGCAGTCTAGCGAAGGCAGAACCTATTCTCAAACCCGGGATTCGAACTACCAAGGGAGGCATGGGGGTTGGGGCACTCGGGGAACGTACGGGGTCCCTTTTACCCCCAAGCGTTCTGGTCACTTACTCTCTTAGAAGAGATTTGCATGCTGGTGATAGCAGCCGAGTCCTGAGAGGGAAGGGGAGCACTGGGATCAGGGATCAGTGGGGTGGGGTTACTCCAGGCAGGGGGGCACAGAGGTTGAGGTGAAGGGGATGGGGGGAGGCTAGATCTCACCTCAAATACGTGCAGCTCCTCCAAGAGCAGCCCCTCCCCGTTAGGCAGGCTGCCCTTGGGGACCGAGATCACCTTCAGCACTGTGCCAGCATCTGCAAGGATGAGGAGTGACTAACTCCTTGTGTTCCCTCATAGCTAGGGCTGGGGGGTCTCCTCACTTCTGAGGCCTTTGTCCTCAGCATGGTTGGGTCAGTGAAGAACATGGGTTGGAAGAATAAGAGCAGCATCCAGAAGGAGATGGGGGCATAACCCGGACAAAGATTCGAAGGTGAGCCTGGACAGGGGCAGCTTCAGTAACTGGCAGAGTCTAGACTGGGTTTAATGAATGGTCATGGCAGACCACTGACCTGTGCCAATGAAGAGGACGTCATAGTGTCCGTCAGCAGCTGCCACACGGTCTGCAGTGATCTGGGTGAAGGTGTATCCGGCACCCACTTGTAGGAAGAGAGGGCGCCCACCCACGGGCAGGACTGAATTGTACATGAGAGGGTGGTTCCGGGCAAACTGAATGACGTCATCAGGGAAGTCCTTGGTAGAACTGAAGGTGCCAAAGGTCTTGCTGGGGCACTGGGCGGTGGGGAGGAGGCGCGACAGGGATGTGGGTATGAGGGTCTGGTGGCCCCACAAGAGACCTCCAGGAACTGGGAGTAGGGGTGCTAATGGATAGAGCCTTGCCCTGGGACTCTGAAGAGAGAAGACCCAGCCCTCCCTTTGGGAGTCTTAGGAGGAAATATGGCCTTCCTTTTAGAAGCCCTGTCTGATCAAATTGATGTTTATCCACCCATAACAAGAGGAAGAAACCACATTCACCAAGAAGATCCCAGACCAGATTCTCCACCCCTGAGACTTTGAGCAGATTGTGGTGGGAATCCTGGGGCTACGCACCATGCCTGGCCGGGGGTAGGGGACACGGCCCTGATAGGACACCCACTGGTGCAGGGGCCCTTCCTTGTGTGCAAAGGGCCCCAGAAAGGCACGGCGCACGTCGTTCATGCTATACACGCACACTGCAGAGCCTTGGAAGACGGTGCTGTGGGTGAAGGCATGAGTAGAGTGAGGGGCCAAGAAGAGCCAGGCCAGTCCCGCCCACAACCTCACGGCCCTCACCTGGATGTGGAGAAGACAGCATAGAGCAGCGGGCTCCAACGGTCCCTCAAGGACAGCAGGAACACATCCTCTGTGGGGAAGGGGCCCAGTTGGGGGAGGGCACACAGCCCTCAGTGTGGCCAGGCTCCCAGGTCTGGGGCACTGCGCTCCCTCTCCCCAACTCCATCCTCCACTCCTGGCACTCACGGAGCTGGTCGAAGTGCGTGTCACCCTCTGCACCAGGCACAGAGCACACCAGCCGTGCCTTCAGGAACGTGGTCCACTTGTTCACCAGGCTGCGCTGGCCACCCACATCATTCTGCGTGGCCAATCAGAGGGCGTGAGGGGGAGCCCCAAAGAGGCAAGAGGGCAGGGGTGTGGTCACAGGCTGTGGCCCAGGGACTCCTCACCCGACAGATCTGGCCAACACGGGACACGGACAGGCGCCCCAGTGCTGGTGCAGCTTCCACTGCAGACTCACGGAAGAAGAAGTAGATCTTGTCATCATCGGGATTCTCGCTCTCCGGGATCCAGAAGACCTTGACAAACTTGGGCTCTAGCAGCAGGAGGTGTGAAGTCAGCATTCCCTCATGAGACCCATATACTCTCTCTCCTAACTCCTAACTCTGGTGCCTCCAGAAGCCTGCCAGGCAGCATCTGAGCACCCAGTCTCTAGGATCAAGTTCATCCGGATGGCCCCGCAAGTCCACGGGATCCAGAGGATCAGGGCCTGTGAGTCAAGAAGCAGCCACAAGAGGGCAGCAGAGACCGAGACTACCTGGAGAGCCCACCTCAGCCCCGCAGCTCCCCAGGCCAGATGGCCAGGAAAGGAGGGAAATGGCCAATCAGTTGTACCTTCACTCGCGGATCCTACTCTTGAACAGGAGGCAGGGGCCCCCGTTCTCCTCACTCTTACAGCAAGTGACTCAGCCCCTGATGGTGGAGACCCCTTCTCCTCTCTCCTCTCCTGTGTCTAATCCTTGGTTTGTTCCTGCGCCAGATTCTTGGCTCTAGTTGCTCTTTCCCTCCATCCTACGGGGCGTTTGGAATCAGCTCAGCCCCCCTCCCCAGCAGACTGGCTTCCTTTCTCATTTTCCCACCTGATCTCCTTTTCCCGTTCTGTCTGTGCATTGAACAGTCTCATGGCCATTGGAACTGATCTTATGATGTATTCATTCTGAGTTCTGTGAACTCAAAGAGGACGGAGGCCCCATCTCTTGTCTGGCCTACATCCCCAGTCCCTGGCACAAGGCTGGACCCATGCTAGCTACCTGGTGGGAGCCCGGCTGCACCCACTGCTCACTTCTGTTATGGGCCTTCCTTGGCACCTACCCTGTGGGGGCCAAGGGCCCCCCTTCCCAAAACCCCACCAGCTTTTCACCATTGAGCCAGCGGGAATCATGTGGTTCTGTTCGAAGACTCGGACGCTGGCCCAGGCTTCGGAAGATGGTGAAGTCCCGGCCCATGAGGTCTGCAGCCACCCCTGAGTACAGTTCTTCTCCTGCAGACAGGGTGAGGGCTGCTCAGCCAATCTGAAGGTTCTCGGTGGGGGATGGAGGTGGGGGTGCTTGGAGAGCTCTGGCAGCAGCCTGGGAGTCAGTGAGGCCGTGGGGGAATCTCTGGGGCTCTCAAGAGAGTCAAGAGTCTCTGAGGGGCCCTAGCCTTTGGACTCACCCACAAGCACGGAGGCAGCCCGATGCCTCGGGTCATACGGACTCTTGCCTTTGCCATCCTCTAGCCTCCGAAGGTCCAGCCGGAGCATGGGCTCCTGGGAGGCAGGAGGCAGTTGTTACTTCTGGACCTTTCTTCACCTCCCAACCTCCCTCTCTGCCCAGAGCTGGACTTACCTCCAGCCGGTGGCCCACCTCCACGAATGCACAGGTTGGATGGAAGGCCCCCGTGCCACAGGCCAGCAGATGGGTGTGGTTGTAGGCATGCAGCAACTTCACGAAATTCATGCACTCAGTCTAGTGGGCAGGCAGGGTCAGGGACAATGAGGCCTCCCCCAGGGAGGCAGCCTTAAGGAGTCCCAGCTCCCAGTGGCACCTCACCCCTTCCTCTCTTCTGCATCAGTCCAGGCAAGCACCAACATGGGCTGCGGTGAACTGCATGCCCTTGGTGACCAGCCCGGCCCACCTCTCACCAGAAGGCGCACATGGAAAAGCACAGGCCTGTACGTCCCCCTGTGACTCAGAGGCCCCCAATAAGAATCACATGAGCCTCCACCCTGAGTCACTACCTCCAAACTTCAGCCATCTCGACCCCCTGCCCCCATCACAACCAAAACAGGCAGGCCTCTGTCTTGGCGCCACTGTGTGGAAAGCGGGGGGCTGGCCTCCCCGCTCCCACCCCAAAGAGAGCACTCACGCCAATGTCTTTCCCTGCCCAGTTGCACTCCTCTCGCCATTCCACGGGGGCCGGCCACGCCAGCTACAAGGAGGTCGGGGGAAGGGGACACAGGTCAGGGCCCTTGCGTGGTCTCTGTGCAGAGAGTGTCCGCTCAGGGGGCTCATCCCTCTGGGCCTCTCCAAGCAGTCTGGAGTGGGGTCCTGGGGCTCCTTCCCTAGGCAGCGCCAAGGCTGGGGGTCCCTGGTACCTTCTTGGCCCGCTTGCTGATGTTGTCCAGGCTGAGGGAGGCCACATGGTTCTCAGCGCCCACAAACAGGCGTCCTCTTTCCTCATCCACCAGCAAAGCTTCATAGCAGCAGGTCCTCTCCAGCCTGAAGGTCCGGAGACCATGCCGGACCTGGAGCTCTGCAGGGGTTGGACACCACAGAGGATCTGCCAGCCCTGCTGGAAGCTTCCCCTAGACCCTGCCTGTCTCTCTCACAGGTCATGGTTGTACATGGGACCTGGCCCACACACATGTGAGTTTCCATGTGTGTGAGTTTCTACTGATGAAGACAGGCCCACCCATGTGTGAAACTTCCATGGTGGGCAGTGCAGCATCCCCCCCAATCAAGGGGCAAGCAGGTTGAGCTCCTTGGGCAGGCTTGGACAAGCAGTGTCTGCAGGCAGGCACACTGGGAGGCCGGGGTGCCAGTGGGGGTGCTGAGCATGTCCGGAAAGCCAGAACCCCAACCCCAGCATGGGGGTTTCCTGCCACCAGCCTGAGCTCAGTGCGATGCCATTGCTTAGTGACCAGTGACCGACCTCCTGTGTAGGGGGTGTGGGAAGGAGGCTCTAGTAACCCCCACACCTCAGTTACCCCCACACCTCAGTTTCCCTGGGGGTGGGTCGTGGATGGGACCCAGGCAGGATCTGTTGCCATGGGAACGGAAGGGGGGTCTTCCTGGGAAAGCAAGAAGAGAATGTGCACAGAAAGTTGGGGGGCTGAGGCCAGGACAGGGTTAACTGGAGATGGCCTGAGAGTGCCCCCAATCAAACCTGGGCCAGTGGCACAAAGCAACAGCAAAGGCACGCCCCCTACCCACACTGGACCCTCTCCCGCCCACCATGAGTGGAGCCCTCCAGCCCACCAGGTGCACCTACCTTGGAAGGAAAGCCGCAGGCGCGGGGTGCTGGGGGTTGCATCCCCCCGCACTGCCGCCCAGAGCAGAGCCAGGACCGGGATCATGGCGGCAGCCCCGGCCTGCCCCATCCTGGTGGCTCAGGGTGCTCCCGGTTCAGCAGGCGCGTGCGGAGGAGCCTTGAGCCGCCCTGGACTCTGCCCCAGGATCTGGAAGAGAAGGAGCTGCAGCAAGGATGAGGGCGGGAGGCTAGAGGGGGGAGTCCCCAGGGATCAGATTACAGCCCCTAGGGGAAAGAGGCTGGGGGGTCGCATTCCACTTCCTAGCTCTCCCCTCCCTGAGAGTGCCCTGCCTGGCCACAATCACAGACACACCCACGCCGGGCACACCCTCGGGGTCACCCCCACACTGGCAGGCGCCTGCCCCACCACGTCACCCTCCCCAGGAACACCCCCCCCTTCCCGTAGACACGCTCACAGACATTAATTCACAAACTCTGTGTGCCTACTTCTTGCCAGCCTGGGACACTGGGGGACACAGACAAGGTCCCCATGTAGGAGAGGGCAGAATGCCAACAAGGACTCAGATCAGTGCAGTCATTTCAGAGGGCGCCAAGTGCAATGAGCAAAACAAGCCAGTCATGGGAGTGAGCAGCAAGAGAGGGTCAGGCCTCTGGAGGTGGTTGTGCACCCACGGGCCCACAGAGAAGTAGAGGTACCTCTGGGGCTGGAGCCAGTGGTGTGGGCGCCCGTGAGTTTGAGTATTTCTGAGGGTCCCTTTGTGTATCTGTATTGTATGTGTGCGCACACATGCAGACAGGTGTATGTCCATGTCTTCAATGGCATGCGCGTGCACTTTGCAGACACGCGTACATGTGTGTTGTGTACGTGTGCATTACGATTGTGTGTGCATACACAAGTGCATGCGTGTCCCTCGGCATGCCAGTGAGTAAATACAACCACAGGGACAGTCACTGCCTGTAACTCTGAGAGCGCCTGGATAGCCACTCCTCAGGAAGATGTCTGTCCGGGAGCCCTGAGGACTGCACCCCCCACCCAGGCTGGAGGGAAGCCTCAGCTTCTACTTGGAATCACCTCCTGGCTTCCTGCTTGACCCCTCTCTCCTCACCTGAGCCTAGAGGGGGCTGGTTATGCAGAAATTCTGTGGGCTGACTTAAGACCCAAGAGGAATCAAGTTGGGGGAGAGCCAAAGGTCTCGGGCAGCCTCTCACTCCCACTTCAGGTGAGTTGCCCAGCCCTCTCTAAGCCTCCCCTGCCTTCTCCCTCAGGTTTCCCCATCTTTGAGCCCCTCCAACTCTGCGCCAGAGCCCTTCCCCTGAACCCCTTTTGTGGGGCCAGCCTCTGGCTGCAATCCCCATCCTCCTTCCCAGAGCTGGCGGGGGCAGGTGCTGGGCACAGGAGCCTTAGCATGGAGCAAGGTCCTGGGGTGCCATCAAGCAAGGGGCACACCTGCCAAGCCACGTTCCCGACTGCCCCCAAGCCCCTGCCCAGTTCCGCAGCTTCCAGACCCCTCCCAGGCTAGGACTCCCACCTCCTGCTGTCCCTCCACTGACACTTGCCACTGCCTCTTCTGAGCCCGTGAGGTCTGCAACGCCACAGAACACCCGGCCACCTTCCCACACTCCACCAGAACTCAGGCGGCAGTGCCTCTCCACCCCAGCCCCCGCTCGCCCGGGAGGAGGGGAGAAGCATGGGGACTGTAGGGCACCCTACAACGGCTCCTTTAAGGAGCAGCCCCCGCCTCCACGCAGCCGGCCGCCGCCCCACGCCCCACACGCGCCAGCAAGTTTACGGGGCGGATCGGGTGACCAGGCAGGAGTTGGTGGCCAGGCCAGAGTGGAGCGGGCACAAGGGAGGGGCGACCCCTCCCCTGTCAGGCCTCGGGGCAATAGGGTGCGCCCAATAGCAGTCCTGTGCAGAAGCTGGGCGACCAGTCAAGGCAAAGGAGGAAGAAACCATATAGGGCTCCCTCCCTAGCCCCAAAAGGCTCTGTGAAGCAGGCAGAACAGCAGGTCCAGGGGACTTCAGGTCCTCACCCGTCCCTACACAGCTGGAGAGCTGCAAGTGGGTAGTGAGGGGCTCAGCTGGAGAGGGTCTGGGATCTTGGCCTGAAGCTGAGTCTGGTGGACAACCCCATTTGGTCTGCTAGGGGTCTACTCTGGAAGGGCCGAATGTTGACCATGGCTGAATGGGGCCCTCGGGTCTACGTGACAGGGCTTGAGGATGGCCTTTCACCCCTCAATCCCCCCAAAAGGCATCCTCCTGGAACCTCCCCAAGGCTGGTCAGCAGCTTGTCAGTGGTCGGTGAGGGAGGCTGTGGTTTCCAAGGGCTGTGGCCCCTCTCTGGTCAGCTCTCCCAGAGTAGGGGTGTCAGTGCCTGTTCCGGGTGGGGCCGGGCTCTGCTTTCCTGAGTCTCAGGACCTAGTGTTCCTGGACTGGCCTGGCTGGCTGGCTGGCTGGCAGGCAGATGAAGGGAGGGCCTCCGGGGGAGAACCAGGGGTCTTCCGGAGAGGGAGTAGAGGGATGCACCCCAGCCTGGGCTCTTGGACTTCCAGGATGCAGCCTTTTCCTCCTCCCAGCTTCTGCCTTGGACCTGGGCAGCCTCCCCCGGCCCCACGCAAGCAAACAAAATTCTTCGGCTGTTTACAATTTTCCACCCTAGCCGCCAAGATCAGCAAGTGCATTTGAGGTCCCCATCCACCCCCACGGTGCCCCCTACCTGCCCCCACTGCTTTTAGTTCTTCAGGCTCAGGGTCCCAGTCTCTGTTTCATTCCCTCCAAGCTCCACGTCCATATTGAAAAGCAGGACCAGGAACCCCCCCCCCTTTCCAGCATCTTGGGGCTGCCCCTTGCGCACTGGAGCCCTTTATGTTGCTTCCCTTGCCCTAGGTGAGTCCTCTTCCCTGGGGTAGGAAGGGAGATCTGCAGGGGTGGGAGCCCATGGTGTCCCCCAGGGTCTTTGTTCCTCAGCTACAGGCCCAAGTATATGCCAGACTCCGGTGGGATAGCGGGGGGGGGGGGGGACTTCATGGAGGCAGTCCTCCAGGAACAGCAGTGGGTTACACTGTACTCCCGGAGTTCCTAAGGATTCTAGAATCAGGCAGCCTGGGCCTGAGTCTTGACAGAATGGAGCAAACTAGGGAAGGCAGCTGGGGTCCCTACTCTTACCTGCAGCCCCCCTCCCACAAAGGCCACCTCAGACTCCAGGCCTCTACACTTTGCCAGGGTAGCCACGGGCAAAAGCAGCCTGGGTTCTCGCCCCGATGCTGCCTGTCAGTGCCACAGCCTCCAAGGCCTTGGTTTTTCCTTCTGGAAATACTAAATCGTTGTGCCAAATCCTACCACCTGCCTTCTGGGCCCTCACCCTCAGCCGGGCCCGCCCTCAGCCTGGACTCTGGGTCGTGTGGCTGGGGTAGGGCATCCATCTGAGGAAGGCCAGCGTCAACCCTCCCAGTGTCCAGGCTGGGCTGGGTCAGGCCTTGGCTCCCCGCTTACACCTGCTTTAGCCATCAAGGCTGGTGACTCCGACATCACAACATTTCCTACTTCTGGCCACGTGGGTACTGGGACTCACTACCCTGAGGACTTAGGCATTGAGTGGGGGTGGGCTGGGGGGCAGGAATGAACCCAGCAAAGCCTGAGGCCTGACTTCCCTGACAAAGTACTACCCACCCCGGGGAGATCCCCTGGGAAATGGGGGGGGCCCTTCCCCCACCCGCCCCCAGCCTGGAATCCATGCTCCCAGAGACCCCTGGCCCACCTTTTTGGAAAGATCAGCTCTTCCCCTCCTTGCCTGTTCCCCTTCCCTTCTGAGGGCCATGTCAGGGCTGAGGTGGAGGGGCCGAGGGCGGGGCTGCCTGGAACCCTGGGCCTCTGGCTGCGGCCCTGCCCCCACCCGCTCCGCCCCAGCCCTCCGCCTCCTGCACATTCCTCCTGGGCTGAGGTCAGCCCCTCTGGGATGGGGGAGCCCCCCCCACCAGCCACATCACAGCTCTCCTCTCGCTCCTGTTTTCTTCATTGCCCAGCAGGGTTGGGGGGGGGCGGGGAATAGGGCAGGGGGTGGAGCCTCCCTCTCCCCTCCTCCACAGCCTAGGGGAGTAGTGGGGGTGCTGCCAGGAATGCAGCCAATGTAGACCAGGGTGGCACTCCAAGCTTATTAACATTTATTAACATAAATGCTACCTTCTCTTAATCAGCACGGAGGGTGGGTAAGGGGGGGGACAGCTGCCCTGGAGTGCAGGTTGAGGGGCATGAAATGCTGGGGTGGATCAGCACCCTTAGTAGGCTGGGAAGGGTAGGGTGGGGTCGTGAGGGCTCCTCACCAGCTGTGTGTCCTTAGGGAGACACTGAACCTCTCAGATCTCTCTACTCAACTGCCCTGTGGTTGCAGCAGGGGGCAGGGTGGGGGAACACAGATGTCCTCTCTTGGTGTCATCTCCGCACCCAGCAGACCCCTCACAGCCCAGCTTCACTCCTGTCCCCCATCCCCGCCCCCAACACAACGACTGCTGCCACCCTCCACCTGAACCTCTGTCCCTCCCTGACCCCTGGGGACTCCTCAGTCTTCTTCCTCCTGGTCTCCAACCCAGCCCTGGCAGGGCGCAGGTGCCCATCCCTTCTCCTGAGGCCTGATCTTAGGGAGACCTTTAGGCCCCCTGGTTAGCCAGACAAGGCCCCGCCTCCTCCCCCAGCAGCATCAGCACGGAGACCTGACTCCTTCACTCTCCCCGAGGCTGTGCCCCTGTGGTCTTTCTGCCCCTCCTCGTCCCAATACCTCCCCTCTGCAGTACCCCACTACCCACCTCAGAGACCTGGCTGGAGCTTGGGGGCTCCCAGGCTCAGCCTTAGCTGACCCCACGAGGGCTCTGGGCACCCTATTTCCAGAGGGGCAGCAGGGCAGCTCCTCCTCTTTGCCACCTGCTAGACTCTTTTCTTCACCATTCAGTCTTCAGGTCTCCTGGCGTCACTTCCTCTGTGAAGCCCCAGATGCCTAGAACACCCAGGGTCGAGCCTCTCTGCAGGCCTCTGGGTCCCCCAGTGGCTGTCATCACAGGACCCAGCAGAGGACAGGCCCAGGGAGGGAGGAGAGAGAGAGAGAATACCTACAGGAAGCCCTTCTACCCTCCTGGGCCTGCTGAGTCCTGGGGATGGGGTGCGATGGGAAACTGATGGTCAAGTCCTTCCTTGACCCTGCACCAGCCCCTCAGGCCTTGACTCTCTCCACCCACAACGAGGTTGGAAATCAGAGTCAATGGGAAAGAATATCAAACCTATTTTTCTCCTAAATAAGATCACCTGTGGGGCTTATTTCATGCAAGGGGAGAAACTAAGACAGGGAGGAGAAAATGATCCATGGTGTTGACCCCCCCCACCCTAGTGCCCATCACCGTTATTAATCAAAGAGCCAAGTGGCTGACAAGTATGGACACACTCATGTAGCTGCACACATACCCCACCTGGCCTGATGCCCTCCTTGAATGTGTGATTCGGGCTGGCTTTCCCTCTGGGAGTCCAGGAGGGTTTAGGGGAATGTGTAGCCCCACGATAGGGATGTAGGCCCCCAGGATCTCTTGTCAGGCCAATAGACAGGAAGATTGAGCTCAGTTGTTCGGGAATGACCCTGAACCCAGAAGAGAGCCAAGAGATGCTACGATCCTATCCCAGCCCCCACCCTGACTCCCAGGGCAGCTAGGACCTGGTCGCCCATGCCACAGACCAGGTGGCTGGAGTCAGGGCTTGTGTTCTCCAGCGTCCTGGCTGGCCTGGCATTCTGGATCTGGGATGGGGTCTGTTGGGGGTTTGATTTGAAAAGCTCTGGCTGCGTGGGGAGTAGGTTTTCCTGACATCAGAAGGAACAGTGGGGCCACCCAGGAACACGGTGAGGTGTTCTTCCAGGCCTTGACAGCCCCTTCAGTGTCACAGGTTCCAGATCTCATGGGTTCCCTCCCCATTCTGCACCTGGAATCTTGGCCTCCACCCACCTGTCATGGAGGGCCTGGGCCTGAGCTGGGGAGTGGCTGCCCACCTGGCTCCTCTCTGCAGGGTCTCCCTAGATCCTGCTCTCCTGAGCCCTGTGGAGCTCAGAACTTGTCTTTCTTTCCAGCTGTTTCCCCACCCTGCAGATGGGTTAAAAATACCAAAGCTGGCACCACATCAGTAGCCTGAGCAACTATTTGGAGTGGGGTGGGCCCTCTGAGAGGTGGGTCAGCCTCATGGAAGTCTGCACCAGCTGGTGACAGCCCACTTCATACAGGGACCCACAAGCTTAGTCTGGAAGCAGGAGCCTGGGCCCCTTTCCTGGCTCTGCCTGTCTAGGGGTCCCAGGCCTCATAGCTGCAAGCTACCAGTGACTGGGGCCAAAAAGATGGGGCTCCTTAAGCTGGGAGTGCTTCAGGGTACACAGGGCCAGGGAGCACTGAGTCTCTCTAGCTGCCCTCACCCCGTGGTCCCAGGGATGAGGTTCAGCCCCAGGAAAGCTCTAAGCATTAGGGGATCCCCAGAAGTCAACCGCCTGTAGTCCCTCCCTTTGGGGTGCAGGACACCTGGGGTGCCATCACCCCCCACCCTCTGCTAGCTCCAGCTGCCCCCCAAGGCTGGGAATTTCCCAACTGCCAAAGACAAGGAAGAATTGAAAGGCCGCCCCCGCCAGTGCTGGGACAATGGGGCCTTATGCCCTCCAAATCAGAGCAGGGGTAGGAAGGCTGAAGGCAGGTGGGAGCCTAGCTCTCTGCACGCAGGAAAGAAAGTGCTGCTTGCCAGGACCCCACCCAGACCCGCTGCAAAGTAGATTCAAGGGGATCCTGGCCAGAATCCTGCAGGGCCCACCCATGGAGAGAGGCACTGGGTGCGTCTGGCAGACAATGCTGGCCACTCAATGCTCCCTCTGTACGGGGGTTCCCCTCAGGAGGTTAGGAAGGAACCATCTCCGGCGCGGCTTCCTGCTGGGCGGGCTTCACGGCCCCCGGAGCCCCGGCCCCGCCCGCTATCCGGGGCTCAGCGGGGTCCAGGCCTGACCGCCGAAGGAAGGCAGGGATCCTGGGTTGGACGAGGGATCCTGTTCTCCTTGTCAGCCGGCCCTCAGCCATCAGTCCCGGAGGCAGCGGTAGCAGGAAAGGCCCGAGGTACTGGGGCGGCAGCGGAGGCTGGGGGGCGTTGATCTCCTTCCGATCCGGCGGCCACAGCCTCTCATCTCTTGCCAACCAAACACTTGGGGGCCCTGAGGCCGCGCGGGGACTGGCAGGTGTGCGGAGGCGGGGTCCCGGGTGCCCAGCCCCACCCTCCCACCCTCCGCCTTCCCCGCCTCCGCGGCGCCGACCCCAGCCCAGGCCGCTTTGTCCCGCCGCGGGCGCGAAGCCGTCGCTGCCCCACAAAGCTGTCTTTGTGCCCCGCGGCCTCCGCAGGACCCGCTGACGTCAGCGTCCGTGACCAGCCCGGCGGGGCCGGCCACGGGACTGCGGCGCCCCCTGGCGGCCAAACGCGGTCGGAGCTCGCCTCCGAGCCCCGCCCAGCAGAGCCCTTTTCCGTAGGCTCAGACGCCCGCTGTCGCCGCCAGCCGCAGGACAAAGTCCAGGCGCCTCGCCAGGCGCTCAGCACCCCCCCCCCCCCCCCACCGCGGGCCCCGCCGCCTTGTCATCTGCCATTGTCTTCTCCAGCGACATGCGTGCACTTCCCATAGCTTCACGTTGGCTTCCGCATTTCTAGGGCCCTTGTCCCAATGCATCAAGTCGGCTGCCCTCCGGGGCCACTTGGCTTATGCCTACAGACACACTGATGTGTAGCCACCTGCCTGTCCCTCCCTGCCCCCCAGGATTTGGGCCAGGGCAGAGACGCTGCTGAACGTGTCTCAGGTCCCTACTGTCCCCAACTTTGTCAACCCTGAGAAGCCCAGTCCTGAGCAGAGAACACCTCTGATTAGAAGGGAGGGGATACAAGGGACTCAGCACAGCCTTGGGGCTGGGAGGTCAGGAGTCACATTCTCCTCCTGCATCCCTCACTGGACACCTGCTGCTCCCAAGAGAGAACCCCTCGGAGGAACCGCTCTGGAAGAAATCTGTCCTGCTACTGCAGTGAGGCCTGGCAAGTGCCACTGACCCAAGGCCATGCAGGCGCTGGGAGGAGAGGGGGCATGTACAGGCCCCAGGACATAAAATGACTACCAAGTGGGAAAACTGAGGGGCCACCTATTGGGCCCGAGGAGGACGAAGCAGCCAGGGCCCTACCACAAATGAGGATTCTGGTTCGGGTCACTATCCCCTTGGCACAGCTTTGTCTGGGTCTCTAGCCCGGGGACAGAAGAGGACCGAGCAGTACTTGGCATTTTTTCTTTCTACATTTTATTATTTCAAACCAGGTGAACAATTCCATAAAACATGTGAAAAAAGCAAGGAAGTGTTCAACGCTGAAGGACCCGGGCCTGGGGCAAGGGCATGAGGGCCGTGGCCCTCAGCAGGCAGCAGCGGTTCCTAGGTTAGCGCGCTAAAGAGCTACATTTAGGTTAATGGAGCCAGGGCCCAGGGCCACTGGGACGGGCCCTCGGTGATGTTGGCAGTTGTCTGGAACAGCCCTTGGAACCCAATTCTGTGGAGGGTAGGGCAGGAGTGCTGCCCACACAGGGAGGGGGGTAGCCAGCAGAGGGAAGGGTGTAAACACGCAGACACACTCAAGGCACGGAATCACTGGAAGGGGGCTGGGTGGGTGCTGGTCAGGATCTGACAGTTTTAAATAGTTTTTCTCTAAAAAGTTTTCTAGGTTTGCAGTTTTGTCTTTTTTTTTTTTTTTTCCTTTACTTTCATTTTTTTAAAAAGCTACTAGAATGAGCAGGTGGACTGTAGTCTCCAGGAATGGTGGTGTCTCACACTTCTTGTGCTTTTTCCTTTGGGGCCTCCAAGCGGCTGGAGGGCTGGGATGGGCAGGAGGCTCCCTGTAAACATCTGGACTTGGGCTGGGTCACGGGCTGGTGTTGAGCGAAGCCAGGGGTCCCAGGCTGGAGAAGTGAGTGCCCCTCCAGACACAGGCCTTGGGAGACTCAGCATGTGCTCCCCTCCCCCATCACAGAATAAGACAATGGTTAAAACCAGAACAGATGCCCGGGAAGGGGGGTACTGCGGCCATTTCCGGCACCTAGGACAAGGGCCGGCTTCAAACAGAGAGGCCTGTGGCAGCTCCTCCCACAAGTCTCTGGAACTGAGGGAGGGAACAGGGGAGCCAAGAACAAAGAAAAGGGGAAAAGCAGCCAGGGCGGGGGTACGGACAGGCAGAGAGCGTGGTCCTCTTGCCCCCATCTTCCTCAGGAACTGGGGGAAGCAGAGTCGGCGGTGGCCCTGGAGGTGGGGGACAGTCAGGGCATGGGTCGGGAGGTGGCCAGGGTGTGTCTCTCCTCCCCCCTCCCTAGACAGGTCTCTCTCCTTTTTCTCCTCCACCTGTTATGAGGGACACAGTGGCTGCCCCAGAGCCAGTGTGTGTGTTGCTGGGTTACGTGAGGGAGGGGGGTCTATAGCACTAGCAGAACCGTGCCCATCTCCCCCACGGCCAGTGGGGCCAGTGTCAGCCCAGGACCCTCAGATAGGTCTGAGGGAAAGACTGCAGGGCTGAGCACAGAGCCGGTCACACTGAGTGTCAGGTGGCTGGGCCCTCTGTTAGCCAGCCTCCTTCAGGCCAGGCCAGTGGTTTGACAGGATCAGAAGTAAGCTTTCTCCAAGGGTGGTCAGGACAGCCATTCCGTTGTCTCCCGGCGCACGGCCGGATGCTTCTGCCATCTGGGCCCTGGCCTGGCCTATCCGTGTGCCCATGCCCCTCAGGTCGTCCCACCGACCTACCACCCTACCACCATACCCCCACCACGGCCCACCCCAGCCCCCACCGCTCCCTTCTCTGGGCTCCACAGCTCTGCTCCGCTCCACCCCGGGCTCACCATCCTGCCAGGCCCCGCTGCCCCTCAGAAGAGGCCGCAGTCCTTCAGGTTGTTCTTGATGATGACGTCGGTGACGGCATCAAACACAAACTGCACGTTCTTGGTGTCGGTGGCACATGTGAAGTGCGTGTAGATCTCCTTGGTGTCCTTGCGCTTATTCAGGTCCTCGAACTTACTCTGGATGTAGCTGGCTGCCTCGTCGTACTTGTTGGCCCCTGTGGGAGATGAGATGGTGAGGACTCGGCTACATGCAGGCAGGGCACAAGCGACAAGGTTCTGTGCACGTGGACACACAAGCACAGAACATGTGTCCCTGTGTGGAAGGGGTGATGGTGTGCGTGTGGTACATGCGGCACCAGTGTGTGTGAAGAGGAGCTCCTGACTGTGCGCGTGTGCTGGGCGCCGGCCCCATGTGCAGGTAAGAGCCCGGGAGCGCAAGCCAGGCCCCAGCTCCTGCGCGAGTGTCCTGCAGTTACCCTTCTGTCCAGCGGGGGGCGCCGGCGCACCGCCTGGTCACCACCAGCTCCTCCCCAGAGGCCCAGTCCCCACACCTGTGTACTCGGGGAAGCAGATGGTCAGGGGGCTGTGTGTGATCTTCTCCTCAAACAGGTCCTTCTTGTTGAGGAAGAGGATGATGGACGTGTCTGTGAACCACTTGTTGTTGCAGATACTGTCAAACAGCTTCATGCTCTCATGCATGCGGTTCTGGGGGCAGGACAGCGCGGTCAGCACCGGCCCCTGCCCCCCGCCCCCACACCCTCCCGGCGGCCTCTCGGCCCCTCACCATCTCCTCGTCCTCGGCTAGCACCAGGTCATAGGCGCTCAAGGCTACACAGAAGATGATGGCAGTGACCCCCTCAAAGCAGTGGATCCACTTCTTCCGCTCAGACCGCTGGCCTCCCACATCGAACATCCTGCAGACATGGGGTCGCCTTAGCTCCAGAAAAAGCGCGTTCCCAGAGAAGATCCCCGCTTTGCAAGTTGGCTAAGGACAGACGCCCGCTCAGAGGGGGACACTATCTTCATGGAACCTTCCTTGGCTGTTTACCTCCAGCCTGGTTCTGGGCCAGAGCCGGTGTGTTTGGGCAGGGCCGAAGCTGGTCAGCAAGGGCAGCAGAGGAGCTGGGCCACTGGCACCCACACAGCCTCAGGAAACCCCAGAGCGATGCTCAGGACTCCTGGGACAGCCCCTCCTGCCCAGCAGAGCCATCAGCAGGCCTTTGAGTGAGGGGATCCCCCCCACCCCACCCCGGCCACACTCCCATCTGTCCTCCAAAGACTTGACCTTCCACCCTGCCCACATGCAGGCTCACTTGAAGTGGAGGTCCTTGAAGGTGAAGTGCGTCTCCACGATGCCCGTGGTCTTCACACGGGTCCGTAGCACATCCTGCTGCGTGGGGATGTAGTCGCTCTGTGCAATGCGCTCCAGATCATTCAGGTAGCTAGAAATGGGGGCAGGTGGGTCAGTGGGGAACAGCATCAGGCCTCTTTACCTGGACCCTGAGCCAGCTGACCCAGGCCCCATCGCTCCCTTCCCCTCACTGTTCAAAGCACTTGCCTCTTCAACCCTTGCCTTCATCATAATCATTGCTCAGATGAGGAAAAACTGGACCAGCATCCCTTACCCCCCACCTAGGGAATGGGCCTGCAGGAGGCGCAGCTCTGTGCCCCGCAAGCCAAGCCCTAGCCCCCAAGGCTGAGCCAGGTCTGCCTTGGACAGGATCCAGGCTGGTGAGCTGCAAACTGAGGAGGGCGGGAGGGGGCCAATGAGTCCTCTGGGGAGGGATCCGGGGTGCTAATCGGCCCAATCATGGCAGCCACTGCAGAGCAGCCCGGCGTGACCCTCAATGCAGGGCGGGATGGGTCAGGGCCCTCCAGGCTCCATGGGCTCTTTGCCCGGTGCCCAATAAAATTTGGGCTCCTCGGCGGGGGCGGGGGGGGGCACGGACACCTGTTTGGCAGGAGTCCCAGGGGCTCCTCATTACCAGCTCCCTGAGTAGTAGCAACACTGCCCCTGCTAGGCTCTGGGACTGACTCTGCTGTCTGCCTCAGTATCTTTGCTGTGCCCTGGGGACTGGGTCCTCCAAGCAGCTACCCGGTGCCGAGGTCTCACTCCTGGCGTAGGCCTGCTGGGGCCAGGGGGAAATGATCTCAGAGACGCAGGGACAGAACAGAAAAACAGGAAGGACCATGAAGGTCCATGACGCATGTGCTGTGACCTGCTTACTGCACACTGTCGCCTACTGAAAAGCTCCTGCCTAGAGGCCTCCTGGTGGGTTCTACACCAGCCTCTCCCTCCTCCCCAGCAGGACTCACCACAGGGACCCACTGCCCTGCCAGCAGCCTTGAAGGACTGCTGTGAAGAGGGACTGGAGTCCTCTGCAGCATTCCAATCCACCCCCTGCCTCTTGTCCCCCCCCCCCCGCCCACCCCTGGGACCTAAACCTGCCTGGGAGAGCGGGACCTGCATCACTGCTGAATCCCCACACCCAGACCAACGCTGGCCACACAGTGGGTGCTGAATGTCCAGGGAACGAAGAACGGCATGATGGAGCAGGAAGTGGCCTGGAAGGTGTCCTACCCTCACCTCCTTGAATGCCCCAGACACTGAGGTGGTAATGGTTGGGAGGGCCGAGCCCTGCCTGCTTTTAGGACCTATCAGCTCTTTTGGCGCTGAGCTGGGGGTGGGGGCATGCTGAGGTGTGACGGTCCTCACAGTGTTTGCTGCAATTCTGCAGCACAAGGGCATTCAGGCCACTGCAAGGAGAGGGAGTCAGTCACTGGGACTGGGCACGCTTGGGGCTCAGGCCCAGGCAGGCCCTGCCTCCTATCCACCCAAGCCCTGGTCCAGCCTCTCTATGGGCGGGCTCAGGACTGGATGGGCAGCGGGAGGGAAAAGTGCTACAGGAGGGCGTGCTGACTTAAGCAGAGGTGGGAGGGGTCAGGTAGAGCACAGGGACAGCTGCCTCTTTGGGTGGCCTCATCCAAAAAGCCTGTGCACGTCCCCTACAGCCCCCTGGACATCAGCACTGGCCAGTAACCTGTCCTGTTTTCCATGGGTGCTCAGCCCCCAGCACCAGGCCTGGCACGTGGTAGGCAGCTCAGGGAAGGAGTTCGGAGCATGATCCTGCGGGCTGGGCCTCTGGAAAACTCCCGGAACCCCCTGGATTCCCCAGCTGAGTCTTGGGCTCTAAACTGCACAGAGATCTGGCCCCACCCAGTCTCTTCCCCTTGTATCTTCCGCTCCAGCCAGTGTGAACATCTGTAGCCGGCACTGCTCCCTCCAGGGCTATGCACATGCTGTGTCCCTTCGTGTGAGCTTGTCCTGTTCCTCTCCTGCCCATCTCTTGCTCAGAACTTGGCTGAGGCAGTCCCTCCTCTGGACCGACACCGACTTCCACCATGACACAGACACCATGGCTAGTCACTGCTTGGGAATCTGTCTGCTCCACTTATCCCTGGGTCCCTCTAGCCTTGCCCAAGGCTGGACACAGGTGGTAGCAAATGTCCTTTAGAATGATTATGTCTAAAGACAGATTAGCCTCAGTTTGGCCCTGGGGGACAGCCCTCCTCCTAGCTTTCAATACCACTCCTCCCACCTCAAGGCAAAAACCGCTAAGGCCTTGGTGGACAGTCACCAGCTTTCAAAAACAGGGACTGGCAGTGTCTTCCAGACAGTGCTCAAGCCCTCGACTCCTGCCTGTGGTCCAGAACCCCCTCACCCCACCCAGCCCCACAGGGTACTCACTAGGCCGCGGAGTCGTTGAGCTGGTACTCCCGAGAGCGGCCAAAGCAGGCCTGCACACCGTGGTCGGCCCAGAGCCTCCGGATGACCCCGGACAGATCCTCAGGGAGGACACCCTGCTCCTCAGCAGTGCAGGACAGTGCAAACAGCTGCCGGGCATCGTCCTGGGCACAGTGGGGAGGGGTCAGCCAATCACAGGAGCACATCCCACCCTACCTGGCCAAGGCAGGGAGGCTTCCAGAATGGGGCCCACACAGGCTTGGGTAGTGCCAGGTTTCCCAGGACAAGATCTGCCCTGGCGCCTTCAGGGAGGCAGGTGAGGATTGAGGGGAGGACATACCGCTCGGGAGGGGTCGGCAAAGTCAATCTGCAGATTGCCCATGGCTTTGACAATGGCCATGATGGACTGGATCGTGTTGCTGTAGACGACCGCCCGGTACTGCCGGCATTCCTCCTCTGAGTAGCCGTCCTCGTGGATGATCCTGGCAGCCAGGGGTCAGGAGTTAGGGCCCAGAGGGCACAAGGACCACACATGGCCTCGTGGGGCTACTGGGGCCTGCAGGACCTACTACAGAGAGGAGGAAACTTCCCCAAGCCCTGGGACCTGAGGGTGGATGGCTGCCTCTGAGACGGTCTTGGGGCATTACTCGGGGCAGGAGATGGGGGCAGCAGAGACTCAGAGGAAGAAGAAAAGAAGAGGGGACATCAGGGTTTGGTGGCTGCCTCTCACACAGAGCACTTACTTCATCTGCTTGACAATGGTGCTCTTCCCTGACTCCCCAGCACCTGGAACAGAGGGCACAGGCGGTCAGGGAGCAGCCCCAGCAGGGCTACACGGACAAACCACCAGTGGCCCAGCCACCCGCAGTCCTGGAGGCAGAACTCACCCTCCTCATCAGCCTCACAGGGAAACGGAGGCAGTGGGGCCTGGTGGGTGGCAAAGCTAACCAGGGTGTAGCTGGCAAGGCCATAGTGCTCCAGGCAACCCAGACCGCCTGCACCCCTGGGGGATTCACCCCAAGCCTTTGCTTCCCATAAGCTTCACTGCCCACCATGGGACACCCTGCCCCTCCAGTGTTGACTGAGCTCAGGGGCTTTGGTCAGAGACAACACCAGCCCTCAGGAGTCTCCCTGTCATTCTCATGGGGATGGGGCAGGCAGGCTCACCAACATGATGCCTGGGCACAGCTGACAGGAAGGAGCCCCGCACACTTCAGCTGGGTAGTAGTGCCTCTTCTCCTCACACTCTGAACTACCAAGGGGCCTGGGCTAGGTAGGGCACAGGGTCACACTCCTGCCTCCCAGGCATGGCCTGAGTCTACCCTCGGCAGATGGAAATGGGGACGTGGGAGACACACAGCACGACCGACACACACAGAGACTCACATGCACACACCTCTGGACCGACACATATGCTTCTAAGTCTGGCAGAGGCCCATTCTGTATTCTCTTTGGCCAGTACTGAGGAATCTGCTGGTGCTCTTTCCCATGACTGTCATATGAGCCCCACAAACATACTGTTTCTGTTCCCATTTCACATACAAGGACACTGAGGCTCAGAAAAGTAGTCCTGGCCCAAGACTGTGCAGCCGGGATTCAGGTGGGCAGGGAGACACACAGGACTGTGACTGACACCTGGCCTGCCCAGCCTTTCTCAGAATGTGGCTCAGAAAGCCTTGGGAGTATATTTTCAAAAAAAGCAGATTCCCAGGTCCCATCCGAGACACAGAGAGCCAGATCTTGAGGGGTGCAGCCCAGAAACCCACATTCCCCAGGGACTCTGCAGGGAAGTGTGAAGACCACGAGGGCTGCCCTGCCTCCCTGGCTGGGAGATGCTGGGAGTGGGGGCAGGACTTCATCTCCTTTCTCTGTCCTAAACTCCAAGTAGAACACATCTCAGTGGGGCCAGCTTTCCCTCCCAGTGCTTGCCCAGACTGTTCCCTCTGCTCCTTCCCCATCACTGCCAGTCACACCTGCACCTGCCAGGCCCTGCCTCTTCTTGCCAACGCCAGGCATTTGCCCATGAAGTTTCCTGTGCTGGGCACACAAGTCCTATGCCCCATTTCCATGTGTCCCAACCGTCTTGAGCAATGTGGCAGGTCAGTCCTTCTGAGCAGCTCAGCGGGGCAGAGAGTGGGGTCTGCGGGGAGGGTACACTCCTGCATCCCTCAGGGTGGGTCAGGACAACCTCAGAGGATGAGGGGCTAACACATACACTAACGCGAGCCGCAAGATTCCTAACAGCAAAGCCGCAAACAGCGCCCGCTATGGGCCAGATGCTACTCGACACCTACCGCACCAACTAAATCACCTCTTCCAGCAATCCCGCCTAGCAAATGAGGAAACAGGGAGAGGCTGAGGTCACACGGTCATCATTCCCTCTGCGGATGGCCCACTTTGCTGGCCTCCTAGAACTGCCCTTGGAGCCCTGTCCTGTGGCTGGGCCACACCATCCTCTGCCCCCACTGCACCTGTCACTGGGTTCACATCCTGCTTTCCTAGGCAGATGTTGCTCAGTCTCTGCAGTGCCCTCCAGGCAGCAGGAGAGCACCCCTCCCCTGCCCCGCCAAGGTCCCTGCCCACCTCCATTTACCCCACCTCCCAGCCCAGATCCACATTTTACCTGGAGAAACTGAGGCACAGCTGTGGCCCTCACAGGGGCGGGACTGGGTACATCCACACCCCAGTGGCCTCCCTGAGCAGAAGGGCCTGGGCTCTCCTCACACATCCACCAGCTGCTAGGGATCACTAGGCTTCTCACTGTCCCAGTGATGCCCAACCACAGAGGCCCACCCTCCAGGGCCTGGAGGGTAGCATCGGAGGGGTGAACCACAGGGGGGCGGGTGACCTCCTGGCCACCTAGTCACTTGCTCCCACACAGGAGGAAGGAAGCACATCCTGGGGTGGAGGAAGACTCAGGCATCAGGGGTGTCAGCGAGTACTGGGGGCTCAGTGGGGGAACAGAGGCCAAGGATGTGAAGTGATGGGTTAGTTCAATCATGCTGGCCCCAGCCAGGCAAACCCAGACTCAGAGCAGGGGCAACCGTCCGGGCTGCAGGAGACCTGAGATTTTGGTGAGGTGTCCCCTCTTGTTTGTCCACTTGAAGCACCAACTTCCCTGCCTGGCCTTCTGACCACTCTCTTGGTCAGAAGTGCTGTGGCATTCCGTGGCCCTGCCCAAAGATAGGGATAACAGCACGCTCTTGCTTTGCATGTGATTTTCCTAGCAGCAGCAGGCCTGGTAGGCCCAGAGGTGGGCAGCACCTGGTGACCAGGCTGGAGCCAGGACACCTGCTCCCTGCCCCAGCAGGGAGTCCACTTTCCTATCCCCTTTCAGCCTCAGGTTCCCTTCCTGTCTCATTTTGAGGGTTAGGAGGACATTTTCTGCCCCCATTTGACAGGTGGACAAACCAAAATCAGGGAGTCCCCATCTCTGGACTCAGAGCAGTCTCTTTGTCCTCCTAGCGGCTGTGACTCAAGCAGGAAGGAGCAAGGGGCAGGACGAGGGTGTGGTACCGGTGGCCAGGCAGGAAGCTGCAGGGAACACAGGGAGAGAAGCAGAGGCAGGGCCTGGGAGCAGAAACAATAAGCGGGGACCAGGGAGCAGGGGAGAGGTGGGTGAGATGGTGGAACAGGTGGGGCTAGGTGCCCCATGAGCTGTGGGTCCCAGCCCCCCGCCCCCACCCCCACCCCTGGGGCTGTATCCCATCAGGGCCTCACAGTGTTCCCCTATCCAATAAGGCAATACTGGAATGAGTTTGCTTGTACCCCGCTGATCCTGGGTACCCGGTTCCTCCCACCCAGCCCTGCACCTTCCCAAGAGGAAGGGGCTTCATTGCCTGGCCCTGGACAGCTGCCAAGGTGCCTCTGATAGAAAGTGGCAGGAGTCTCCCGCCCACAGAGGACCCCACCAGGCACTCCCTTCTCCAGCTGGGAGAGATCAGAGGGCCCCACAGAGGTTTCCGTGTTCCCATGGGGCCATACCTCTTCTCACCAAGCAGAAACCTCTGCAGCTCTCGCTCCAGGGCGCAGCTGCTGGGCCCCCCCGCAGGCAGGCAGTGATTGCCATGATGTGCTGGCCACAGCGGCTGCGTTAGAACATCTGCTTCCACTCTGGGAATGCTGGGCCCCAACGGAGAGGGGAATGGATGGGGGAAGGGAGATGGCGCAAATCCACCTGCCCCAGCAAGGCCGATGGGACCTGTGGCCTGATGCCAACCTCCAGTCCCAGTGTCAAGTCATGGTTGTCTGTTGGTCAATCTTGGACCCTCTACATCCCAGACAAGGCTCTGCCCTGCTGGGAGGCCCTGACATGCTGCTCTTGTCCTCTCCGGCCTCAGTTTCCCTTCTGCAGAGGCTGCCAAGCCTCAAGTGGCCAGCTGGCCGAACTCTCACTCTCAGATCCTCTCCCAGAAGGAGGTCCAGACTTCCCACAGCGCTGGTGCCCACGCTCATCCTTCCTGCTGTCTCCAAGGGCCTCACCCTACTCCTGCCCTTGCTCTGGTACCCCATCCATGAAACAGGACACCACCATTATCTCCTCTAAGAGGGAGGGGAGGATTTGACACAAAGCGCTTCTCATAGTGCCCAGCACACGGTGAACACTCAGATAAAAGTTATCACGATGTTTGTACTCTATGGAAGATCACAGATGTCCCCAACCCTTTCATTTCCTGCAGCCTCCAAAGACCATACTGCATAGGTCACTGTAACCACAACCTGCAAAGTGGCCTGCTGCGGCCATCTCATCGGGAGGAGAGTTTCTGAGGCTTTCAGACAAGGCACAGTGGAGGGTGAGGACCAGTGGCTCAGAAGCTGGCGTAGCACTGCTGCTCCCTGCTGGGACTCGGAGACCCTGGGATGGCAGTCAGAGCCCTCGGGCCTTTCCGGGCATCTGGCTCTGGGTTCATCACACCCCCTCCACAGGAGGCAGGACTTCTGCATAGCTGTGGAGCCTCCTTCCCACCCAGAGCCTGGCCGCAGACACTGCTCACGGACTCCTTGCGCTCAGAAAGCCAGGCAGAGGCTCCTGCGCTGGTGGGCTCCCCTCTAACACATGGGGCTGGGGAGCGCAGCCAGCTGACGTGGCAGCCTGAGGGCAGAGATTCTCATAAGCAGCAGGGCTGGGACCACAGGGTAGACTTGGGCTGCAGCCCAGCTCCAACCCACAGTACCAGGCCCGCCTCACGGCCACCCCTCACCCTGCCCTAGTGGGGCACAGGGAGAAGGTGGGGATGAACCTTGGGAAGCCTACCCCAAAGGCAGCCTGGGCACCACCTCCCACTCTCATCCCAGGAAGGTGCCACGTCTCTGGCCCAGCCAGTGGTTCCGGGCCCCTTGGCTCTGGCCCCTCCCCTGCAGCGTCAGGGTCCCAGGCCACGCCACCGCCAGGGGGAGCCCGGCAGCCAGAGACAGTGGAGGAGGTGGGGGCTGGGCAGTGCCGGGGAGCCTTCGCTTTTGAAAAGCAGCCTAGGGTAGGGGCAGCTGGGGGAGGTGCCTGGACCCTTTTTCAATCAACTCCCTCTCGCAGGCCTGGGAGGCCCTCCACCCGCGGAGACCCCGCACACCGGGGAACAATGGAAATGGGGGGGAGGAGGGCTCCGCCAGACAAAGGCCCTCCAAGCCCCGCCCCCGGCGTCTCTTCCTTCCTCCAGGTGGTATTCTTTGGTCCCATCACTCCCTCTGAGGCAAGGCGCTCAGTAAGGGTCTGGCACTGTGGGGGGCAGGGACATGAGTCTTGGATGGGGGCCGCGACATGCCCACCCACAAGTATGGCCTTGCCTCCGCCCCAGATGCCCCTAATAAGCCTGGAACCTCCCTCTCTCTGGTCTCTGTCACTTGGGCAGCCTCCAGTGGCGTCCAGGCCTTCATGATGCCCCCACCAGGGAAGGAAGCATCAGCAACCAGGATCCAGCCTGCTACTCCAGAGTCAGAGCTCTGTGTGTAAAGGACTGGCCTCAAGCCCTGGAGAGGGCTTGCCAGGACACAGCTGTGTCCCCTGCCATGGAGCCTTGTGCACTGGACAGAGGGAAACTGAGGCGCTGGGTAAGGCAAGCCAACCTGGAGGGGAGAAGGCCCAAATGCTACAGGTCTCACCCTTTACAGGAGCCAAGAGATGCTGTACTGGGCCCAGGTCACCCAAGGAGCCAGGCCTTTTGACACACTCCTCTTACTGGATGCCTCTTTGTGGAAGAAATCCCTTTGCTGCTTTCCAAGAATCTGAGTGCCCCCCCCAACTTCTTTTTGGGTTCATTGTTGTGGGCCCTGGGTGAGATGCCCAGCCCCCAGGCTTCGGGGTTCCCATATGTGAAATGTACCCCTCCAGGGAGTGTGCCAAACTCAAGGCCTGCCCTGAGCAGCCTCCCTCGGACCCTCACACTCAACTGCCCCAAGGTTCAGCCCAAGCGCACAGTGTGTCTCTGTGCCCACAAGCCATGGGCCCTTGCTGAGAATCAGGACATGACATGTCCCAGCGCTGGAACACAGAGAGGGAAAAGGACAGCCTGAGATCACACAGTGAAGAAGTTTGGGGTGGGGGCTTTCTGGGACCCAAGGGCTTGAGTGGCCACGAAGATGCAGTTCTCTGCCCTTGAAGCATCTGTGCTAGCCATCCTAAAATCTCCCTCAGGCTCCTCAGCCCCCTCTGGCCTAGCCTGATAACACAGAGCAGAACCCCCAGGAGCCTCCGCAGGGGAAGGTAAGGCCACAGCGCTCAGATTCACAGGCTGAGGAGTTTGAGGACTAGCCTCTCACCTATCATACTGTTGCCAGTCCCCCACAGCCTCGGCTCTTAGCAGGAGCCCTCTGCAGGAAAGCTCTTCCCTTCGCCTCATCTGGACAACTCCCAGACTCAGGCGCCCCCACCCTGGACTCTGACAGCCTCTGACCCTTCCTCAGGCCTTGTCTCCGTCCTCCTGACCCTGGGGGCTAGGGGAGGAATGAGCATAGTGTTAGGAGACAAGTGAAGTACTCAGTGGCCAAACTAGGATCCGAGTCTTTCTGTGAGGGAACACGGGCTGGGAGGGACGATGGCAGCTGCATTTGGATCCAGTCACCCCGTGGCCACACAGCAGACTTTTGGCACAGAACAGGAAAAAGATTCACGAACAGACTCTTGGGTCCCCCACCTCCAGAGCAGGCAGACTGAAAGAATCTCCTAGAAGAGGAATCGAGGTCTCCGGAGACGGGTCCCCAAGCATAAGTAGAAAACACACAGACCACAGAATCTGCCTCTCATCCTGACTGATCAATTCCTGCCAGTTGGGCACAAACTCCTCACGGACAAAGGTAGTTGTGGAGGGGTGCTCCGTCACTATCTGCTTCTATCTTGGTGACTCTGTGTACTGGGTAAGTCATGTAATATCTCCGAGCCTGGTTTCCTCATCAGTGAAATGGATGTAATGGCCCTCCCAGCCTCATAGGGTTAAACACGGAGAGACACTGAAGGGACCAGTTCTATGTAAGACATGGTTTGATCAGAGACAGCTGCTGTTACCACTGAGGGTAAACTGAGGCCCAGTGATAACAGCAGCTCGTCTCCCAGTGATGGTACCCCCCAGGCCCAGCAGGTAGTAGTAGCAGAGGGGAATCCTTAGGCTGGACTAAGGGTTCCTCTGGCCACTGCCCGGCAGGGGAAACCCAGAGTGAGCTAATCCCACGGCTGCAGCTCCATTTCCGGGCATTCATCTAGGCCTGTAGCCGGCCTTCCGGCTTTGCAGGGCAATGGCCGCTCGGGAATAGAAGAGCAGTCCTCTGCTTTCCTGCTAGCCGCCCCCCCCCCCACCCTGCCCCTGTCCCTCTCCCAGCCACCACTTCCTGTGGTCAAAGGAGGGGCCTGGAATCCTTCTCAAAGGCACCACCTTTTCTGAGCTCCTGGGCCCAGCAGTTGCTGAGGTGGGACACGGGACAGAGTTGCCTGGAATGACGCCAACCTCGTGACTACCAGCAGCAGCCGCACTCAGGGCTATATAGCGATGAGCCTGAGCAGGTGGGACTCACCTTCCAGACGCCCCCCACCCCGTTGACAAGGCTCACACCCCCACCCCAGGACAGAGCAGAAGCAGGCCTCGAGCTTCTTCCTCTTTTGGGCTCCTCCCCCTCCAGCTGCTTCCTCCTTTTCCTCCGGTGTGGACACCACTTCCCCGAGAGGCCCAGCCCTGCCATGCAGACTTCACTGCCCCTCCTCCCGTCCAAGGCACAGTGGATGCTGCCAATGACAACCCCCCCCCCACTGGCATATTTTGAAGCGGAGCAGCCTCGCACCCCAGAATCCTCCAAGCCTTCCCCACAAGCTTCTCACGGAGCTTGAGACAATCCCACCTTCGGGCTTTGTTTCCAGCTGACCTGGCACTTGCTGCCAAGCCTTGGAAATGCGTGCATAAGGCCAACACCGTGACCCAACCTGACCCAGCCACCGTAGGGTGATTCCACGGAGACGCTTTCTCCCAAGCCACTAGCATGAACATCACTTAAAGCAGCAGCACTGGGGTGAGGGTGAAGATGGGGTTGGGGTTCAGTAGGAGCAAGAGCTTCAGGTCAGAGGAGGGCTGCATGGAGCTGGGCAGAGGGGCCCCACCCTGTGATTGTGGCTGACAGAGGGGCTGCTGAGAGCCCTGCCTGGGGTACCGGGCCACCATCAAAGAGCTTAGTCCTCTGCCTCATCAGGGCACCTTGAAATGCATCCTGAGGCAGGGCTCATGAACTGTGGTCTAGTCGGAACCTGATGACCCCTACCCCCGCAATGTGCTCTGAGATTGGGAATCCTGCCCCAGGATACTATGAAGACAGGACAGATGCTGGCCTGGGCCCTCCTTGTCCCCATCTGCCCACGGCTGCCCCACAAAGCACAAAGTGGTTTTGGGGAGGCTCCAGGTCAGACTGTCTCATCCTCTCCTGGGGGTCTGATGGGGCAAGGCCCTGGTCCCTCAGTGGACAAAGCTTATGTGGACAAAGCATCTTCCATCCCATTCCTGCCTAAAGAATGGGTGGCTTTTAGAGACAAAGACCAAGAGATACTGCTGTGCCCACCTGTGGCCCAAGCCGCCTCTGTAGGGCTGAAGGCTTAGTGACCTGCCCAGGATGGGGTCAGGCCCACCCTAACCTGCGGTCACTTGCTGAGCCATGTTTGCAGGCCTAGGACACCAATGATGCCACCCAGTGACCCTGCAGCTCAGGCTAGGCCAGGGCCAACCCCTGATGGGCCACCCAAGCCTGAAGGGGTCCCTGACCATGCCAGCCCTGGTCTGGTGGACCAGGCTCCAGCTGAGCACAGTAGGTGGCTTGATACTGCTTCAGGGCCTGGCATGGAAGCCTGTGCCTCCCAGCTGCCTTGAATTCCACCTCCAGCTACGGAGGCCGCTCATTCCCTCTCTCCTTGCCACCTGCTCTGCCCCATCTGGGGTTCGCTACCCCCATCCTCCTGGGATGCCCGCAGCTGAGTGCCAGCGTCACTTCCTTTGCAAAGCCACTCTGATTCACCCAGTCTCCTGGCTCAGGGTATCCCCTGAGGAATCCAATCCCACTCCTATCTACAGGTCCCTCATGATGGCTGCACCAACACTAGGGGCGAGGGGCTGGGCCCAGCAGGACTGGGCAGGATGCAAGCACAGGGGTTCAGAAATGGCTGAGACCCTTGCTCACTTCCCAGCGTGGGAGCTCCGGCGCGGCTGCTCGCAAAGACAAAGCCTCGCCCAGCCTGGGGGAGGGGTGGGAAGGAGAGACGGGAGGCCCCAAGCTACCCCGCCCCCCATTCAAGTGCTAATGAGCTCCAGCCGGGACCTCGAGGCTCCGGGGAGGACCGGAGGACCGGGTGGCTGGAGGGCGGCCTGGGTACCAGCCCACCTGGTGTCCAGGGCCCAGCCACATCCCCCTCAGGCCCCCAGGAAGGCCACTCAGTCCCCAGAGGTTGGGCTTACGGTCCCCAGGACAGTCTGTCACTCCAGCTGGCACAAACTGTCTACACACCTCGGCCTCCCTATGTGCTTCAAGCAGCTGCCTGAGGGGAAGGGAGGGGGATCCCCCATACTGGAGCCAGGCAGCCTGTAGGCTGGGGAGAGCCCTCCCCATTAACTCTCAACTCTCAACTCCACAGGAGCCGTTAGGGGCTCTCTCACTTGTTTTGCAACCTGCAGACTGGTGCACTGTCCCCACAACACCTGTGGCTGCAGGCAGGTGCCCCATGGGGAACAGAACGCCTACAGGATTTCACCTGTCGCTGTGTTTCTCAGAGGATGCACTAGGTGGAGCTGGGACAGAAACCCACATCTGGGTAACCCCAAGAGCTAATCCAAAGAGGTGAGCCCTCTTCCCCCCAGGCCAGGCCTTCCAGCTTCAGTGCTCTCGCTGAGTCGGTCCCTCTGCCCCACACCTACCCTTGGCAAATGCTGCTCATTTTTCAAAGCCACCCAGAGGACACCCCTCCACACACACACACATGCAAGCACACTCCATTTGGTCTCTTCCCATTACCCAGCCAACAAGGACCCTAGGCTATCCCTTCTCCAGCTAGACCAAGGGCCAAGCAACAGCCCCAGAATTACTTATCCCTGTGCTCTATAGCGTCATTTTTTCCACACATGCTTAATAGGCACCTACTGTATGCCAGGCCATTTGTTAGACACACAGACAGGACAGAGACCATAAAACTCCCTTCTTTTTCTTTTGGTAAACCTAATTGGGCCCTTGTGTGGGCAGTCCCTGGTCTGGCCAGGCTAGGAACTCCTGTGGTGTTGCTCTGGCCTCAGTCCCCAGGCTGTGGGGCAGTCCCAGCCCTGAGAGCACTCTCCTGGAGCAAAGACAGCAGGACTGTGGCAGTCCCCAAACTGCCTGAGCTGAAAGGAAGCATGCCACGCCACTCTCCTAGGAACGGTGGAGGCCTGACCACATGCTCTGCCCTGTGACAGGCTCTGGACTGGTCAGCAAGAGTTCTGCACGAGGTAGGATGAAGGCTGTGTCTGACTGGGCAGGTGGGGAGTTGAGGAAGAAAGAGTCTGCAGAACTTCTCTCTGGCTATCCCCCATCAGTCCCTATCACTGGCCCAACACTGAGCCTTGTCACCTGCCCACAATGTCAGGTTCAGTGACCCCCATCTTACTCCTCCATCACCCACTCATCCCCAAGACTGAGTTCAGACTAGCAGCACTTCCTTCATTCAACAAACAGGTAAGAAGCATTCTGTAAGTGCCAGGCTCCCATGCTTGGCACAGAAGGCTCAGAAACAAATAGGACACAGCCTGCCCCTGTAGTTTCAGGGAAAGGCAGCAGTCACCCAGGCAAGTATGATGCTGATGACAAAAGCAGCAGCACCAAGAAGAACCAGAGGAGGAGCATGAAGCGGCCTCCATGAAGGGGAGCTGTCAAGGAAGGATCCTGGGAGGTGGTCCCAGAGAAGAGTCTTGAAGAACAATCAAGTAGGAGTGAGTTAGATGGAAAGAAGGGAAATGCAGGCCAGGCTAGGAGAGTAGATCCAAAGTCCCAGGGGCAAGAGAGAAGGGCTGTATTTATACTCTGAAGCCTGCATGGAACCCACCAGGGACAGCCTCTCCTTCCTCTGTGGGCTGCCCACACAAGCCCATCCCAAATCAGAAACATCCCCCCCCACACACACACTCTGGCTTCCTTTCCCCTAAGTGCCCAGCCTAAGGCGCCAAATTCCACCTGGGGACTGTCAGTCAGTCAGGTTGAGCTAGGTGGCGGCAGGGGGGTCCCTGAGGTAGGGCTGGTATGGAAGCTCTCCCCCAACCAACCAAGCTACCAGGAAAAACACACTCACTGGTGTGCAGCGCTTCTGCCTCTGCCCCCGGTGCCCATCCGCCAGCAGGGCTACCCAGGAGGGCAAGGAGCCAGTATGCGGGTGGGGCAGCAGGCGTGGTTCTGGCTGCAAGGGAAAGCTGGCAATTGCCCAACCGAAGAGTCCCGTTGCCTGGACAGAGTTCTTCCCGCTATGTGGGACAGGCGCCCAGCACTCTGAAGCTGCCCCAGCTGGGCTCCCAGCACCTCCCTGGACCTGGATGGGAAAGGGATGGCCGGCCAGGACACTTACCCAGGCAGCCAAGGGTCCCCAACTTCAGGCAGAGGTAGGTCTCTCAGCTCCTTGAGGTACACCCTCTGCAGGGTCTTAGCTCCCATTCCCTACCCTCAACAGGAACCTCCATGAGGCCCCTGTTCTCCCCATCCTGGGCCCAGCACTCCTCTGGCCCAAACCCAGGAAGCCCATTCAACAGAGGAAGCAAAGGCCTGAGGAGCAGGATGCTGAGATGGACTCCCCAGCCTGGAAAATGTTTAGCCAGACCCTGCACCCCTGGTTGCTGCCAGCCCAGTGTGGGAGGAGTTTCCAGGCCCAAAACCTGAGCTGAGCTCCAAGGAGCGAAGCTAGTGGCATGGGGCTGGGATACAGGGGGCCATAAGCCCTCTGTACCCTGGCCCTAGGGCCCAGTGGCCCATCTCCTCAGCCGATCCGCCTGGGAAGGGGCCGGCCAGGGGCCTCGGGGTGGGCACCAGGAGACAGCGATACCGGAAGCACCCTACCCAGGCCCAGCGGCCATCAGCAACGGGCCCTCCACCTTGGCGACACCCACTCACTGGGGCTGCCGCACTCGCAGTAAAGACAGGAAGAGGCAAGCGCCCAACGCAAAACAGCCCAGGAGGCTGGGCCGCCGCCCCTTCCCGCCCCTTCTCTTCCTACCCGCAGCGGCGGCGGAACGGATGCCATTTTGAAACCTCTGGGCTGTGCCCCTGAGGCCAGGCCCCCAGGGACAGTCAACAGATGGGCTCAGATGGAAGACACGCTGTCCCTTGGCCAGGCCCCCAGCAAGGAAAGCTCTGCTTTTCAGAGCCTGGGGACCCCACGGTGGCTCTAAGGCTGAGGGGCCACACCCCCCCACACATACACTGTCCAGCCTCCAGCGCTGCTCTGAGGGCATCTCTCCCCCGACCCCCGAAGCCTCCGAATCAGGCAGCCACCAGGCACCACACCCGCTCCCCAGTGGAAGGCTGGACGGTGACAACTATCAAGCCCACAGTCTTTGCAAAAGTCCACCTCAGATGCCCCCCAACTCCGGCTGGCCCCCAAGTCCGCATCTAGCTGGTCTACCACTTCCCCCTCAGAGAGCCTCACAATCTGACAGCCCCCCCTCCGACTCCCAGAGGCCAAGTCCTTGGCTGCTGGGCCCAGAAAGGGTGCGGGAAGACCAGCACCCGTCAGCATATCTCTTCGGCCCGCCCGCCGGGACAGCAATATGTCGGCTGTCTCACCACTTCCACTTCCCCCCACCCCTCAAGCAGCCACCATCTTCCCTGGCCTTGGAGGCGCCGCAACCCAAACTCCTCCACACTCACACTCCCTCCTACTCCCCAGACGCCCCCCTCACTGGCCCAGATGGGGCTCAGAAACTGGGAAAGAGCCAGCCGGCGGAATCTCCCTGGGAAGCTGGAGGCCTGGCTCCCTCCCCCAGTGCAACCAGTGGATCTTCAGTCCAGCGCCTCAGTCTGCGCCCCCTCCTCCCATCCCGGCCGGGCCCACCCAGTGCAGGAGGGGCGGGGGGAATCTGAGGTAGGCCAAAGTGTGGGAAAGGACTTAGGGAGGAGGAGCAGCGGATTTGAGGAGTACTGTGTGCAGAGAGGGACCAGGTGGGCCAGAAGGAGGGAGCAAGGATCTCTAAAGCTTTGGAGGTTCTGGCTGGAGTGAGGACTCATGAGCAATCACAGTTTCCACTTGAGAGGTACCGTGGTGTCAGGGCGCCCAGGTGGAGGATACAGGGTTCAGAGAAGGGATGGGGCACAGAGGGGGAAGGAGGGAGTGGGTGGGAGCCTGGTGGGGGCCCCAGGAATATTCACGCCCAACAGGAACCAGGGGAGCAGGTGGGGGAAACAGGTGGTGCCGGAGGGTGGGGGCCAAGTGGGGTTCTGGGACTTTGAGTCAAGTCTAGGGGGGATGGAAGGACAAGGCAGGGACTCTGAGGGTCTGTGAGGTGGTCAAAGAAGGTGGATGGTCAAGCAGGGTTCTGGGTCTCCGTGTTTGGCGTCTGCGGCCAATTGAGGGTCTAACCAAGAATCTAGGCTAGACGGATCAGAGGTCTAGGCCAACCCAGAGTTTTGAACCAGTATCTGAGTGTCCTGACCAGGTGGGGTCTGGGAGTTCAAGTCCAGGTGTGGGGGGTCCAGGCTGAGCCCGAGAGTTCAAGGCCCTCAATCTGGAGGCCAAAGTCCTTGTCTGGGGATTCGGGCGGGGAATCGGGGGTCCCAGAGCAGGGCGCGGCCTCACCCAAAAGCAGCAACTTCACCTCCCGCGCCGCCTTCTCGCCGTCTTCCCGCAGGTTCTTGTCGATCATCTTGGAGCGCTCAGCCGCCGCCTTGTCCTCGGCACTCACGGTGCAGCCCATCCCGCCGTCCGCCGGCCCGGCCGCCGCCCGGCCCCCACACGGCCCCCGGCCCGGCTCGGCCCCGCCCGACCCACTCCGCTCCCGCCGCCGGCCCTCTACGGGTAGCTCTCGGGTCGGCAGTTCCGAGCGTCTGCGGGCGGTGCCTTCCCGGCCGCCGCGCACCGACGGCGGGGCGGGCCGAGGGTGGGGCCGAAGCAGGCCAGGCCCGGGACTGGGCCGGGGCGGGCCCTAAGGCGGGGCCATGGGAGATCCGGGGCCGGTGATTGGCTCGAGGGCGGAGCGAAGTAGAAGTTAGGCTCAGCCCAGGCTCGGGTTTGGGCTGGAGGCGGAGCCACGCCGAGGAATAGGGGCCGGAGTGGAGCCAAGCCCAGAAGGATTGGGCTCCGGGTGAGAGGCAGGCGGGGCCGGGCTCCGATTGGATGCGGAGCGCCCGGAGCTCCGCGGCCCGACGGCGGGGGCGGGCGGATCTTGTAGCCCGAGGGTGGGGATCCGGGACACCTCGCTGGCTGAGCAGAAACCAACCCTCGAGCTTAAGCAAGTTGGACCAGCAGGGTGGAGGAGGCGTGTCTTCGTCTCGTTAAATTTAATGAACCCAGTAAACTTCTTTCAGGACCTACAGAGCCCCGGAGCCTCTCTGAACGATGGCTCTCTCTGTCTTACGGCGGGTTTGGCCTCTTCTCTCTTGGATTGCAGTTAAAAAAAAGTCTACTGCCACCTCTACACCTTTGTCCAGGCTGTCTCTCTCAGCCAGGGTGCCTTCCCTTGTCACCCAAGGGTTTAATCATCTTTCACGGATCTAGGAGGCATCTTCCTACACGTAGTCATCATGGACTCCAGCCTGGGACATGGCAACCAGGTCGAGAGACAGAGAGACAGAGAGACAGAGAGTGTAGAGGTCCACCTGACTTCCGGAAGCATAAGTGGACATGATGCTATGGTCTGTCCCCACTGGACAGTGGCTGCAACCCTATTCCTGGGCAGAGGAGTGGAGGCAGCAGCGTTTTCAGCAGAACACTGCAATCTTTCTGATCCTCTTCGGAAGAGCCCACAGCCCTGACCTCCAATGGGCCTCCAATGAAAGGATGTACCAAGAGATACTGAGAAAGATGTCTTGGCGAGGAGGCCCCAGCCCAAAGACAAGGAACATCCACAAAGCCAGGAAGGGAGCTGGCCACCCACAGCCCCCTGTTCTGCATAGACTCCCTCCTTATGGCCCCTACCACACATCTTGTTTCAGCTCCAAATCCTCGGGCTCTCTGTTCTCCTGGAAGGGTCTGTAGATCCCTATCTGAATGGCCCCTTGCTGAGCAGCCATTGGCCTGTAAGTCCTCCTGCTGTTCTTCCAGGGTCCTCTCCTGCCTGGAGCCAAAGCTCAGGCCTGTCCTGCCACAAGCATGCAGCAAACATGATGAAAACATATACTGGCCATCCAGGGACAAAGACACTCGGAGATATGCACAATTCACCCAGGTAGAGGCCCAGCTTCCACCATGCCTCAAATCCACCGAACATACTATAAAATGGGTGCACCCAGCCAAAAACACAGCCTGTCCATGCATAGGCTACAAACCCAGCTTTAAGGCGGGCTTCTTCCCCCGCCAGCCCCGCCCCACGTTTGAGAGCTGATCCTCCCTCCTTGGGCCTCCCCAGCTGGCTCCTAGCAACAGCCAACAGCTCTTGGAGTTGCCCGGCAACGGGGAGAACCTGTCAGCCCCTTAGAGGCCAGGCTCACCAGAGGTGGGCAGACACAGACCCCAATCAATGGAGGCAGGGCAGGACAGGGCCACGGGGAGGCATGTCCTCGTCCAGCACCAAGCCAGGCTGTGCTGTCCTTGCACACTTACACCAGATAGTCACACCCTCCAATTGTGCATTCTTCCCCGAGTGTCCAGCAACCCCTGTTTCACCCCTCCCGGCTGCCCCCTCTCCAGCTTCATGGGAGCCCCAAGGCTATGGCTGAGCCTCTGCTTGCCACTCCATTCACATGCCTCCCTCCCACTCCAGGGGCTCAGAACCCCACTCTGTCATCTCTAGTCCAGCTTCTCCCCCTAATCACCAGCCCCATGTCCATCACTGGTCTGAAATCTCTCCCACACACTTCAGGCACCTCCAGGGGCCCTCGTTCCTAGTCTCTCCACTTTGTGACCTTTCGCCAGCCAGACTCATGACCCCTTTGTCCCTAGCCCTACATCCTGTCAGTCTCTTCCCCTTCTTAACTCCCCCTCAAATATGTTCCTGTCCCATGTCCCTTACTTAAGGCCTCCAGCCTCATCCCTGGCTCTCTTCTTTCCTCCACAATTCATCCTCTACATAGCAGCCAAGGGATCCTGTTGAAAGAAATCACATCACTCTCTTCTCACAAACCTTCTGTCGCTCCCCAGTGTCCTGATAACCAGGACACCCCAGTTTGGACTCTGCAGGAGACAGAGGTGGTAGAGTAGCAGTTGACAGCAAGGACTCTGGGGCACAGACTACAAACTTGCCAGGTTTCTTACTTTGGGGAAATATCAGAAACTCCTGGTGCCTCAGTTTTCTCATCAGTAAAATGGGCCTAACAGTAACATCTACCTACTACACTGGCTGAGGTCAGCACTAAGGGAGGAATTGTAGGTAAAATGTTCAGAATATGCATGGCACATGGAAAACTCTAAGTAGGGGTGAGTTGTTATAACAGCAATTTCTGCAAGGCCCTATCCCCACCCAAGGCCACCTCCTCTTCCCCCTCACTTAACACATTAGCACTCAAGCCATCTGACTGGCCTCACTCACCCCATCCTCTTCTCCTTGACCCCTCTCTACTTACTCTTCCTCCCTATTTCTCATTGCATGGCTATGAGCTGAGCCTCTAGGACCCCACCATCCTGGAGCTTCCCCCACCCCCGGCCCAGATCCCACGGTCCTGGTGGTAACTCTCTTCCACCCAGGTCTCTGATTCCAGACCCCGTACAGCATAATCCTGCAGGGTGGCACATAAATATCTGTCAAATTAAATGAATGAATCACTCAATCCCTACCCTACCTTTCCAGGGGTCCCCCCTCCTGGAGCTGGGAAAACTGAAAGCAACTAATCTTGCTGCCACTATATTTGTCATAGTCGTGTGTGGCATAGAAAGGAGAGAAGGGAGAAACTGCCAGTGCTGGGGAAGGAGGCTGCTTGGTGGAGGTGATGTGGCCAGTGGTATAGGGAGAGGAGCGCTGAGGAAGGATGAGGTGGCAAGAGGGAACCTGGAGGTGGGACTGTGAGGGTGGGTTTGGAGAAGGGCCCATGAGAAAGTCAAGGGTTATGCTGGAGAAACCCCTTGCTTTGCCTCTGAGGCAACTGAGGGTCAGAAGGGGCCAGGACCCATTCATGGTCATCTAGTGAGGGACAACACAGGTGTCTGCTTCCTTCGCATTTCAGAACCTGGGAGTCCTTTTGAGAGATGTTGGTTTGGAGGTCGGGGACAGCTGCCTAGCCAGGGCTTCAAGGGCACTGGAGGAGGCAGGACTTGTCCCTGGACTAGACCATAAAAGCCAGTGAAATGACAGCCAGCAGAAGTGGGGACAGCACTGGGACTGGAATGGAGAAGTGGCAGGTGCCTGCTTAGCATCTTGGTCACTGGGACAGCTAGAATAGCCCCGGGACTCGCCACAGGCCACACAGGGCCAGCTTTGAACTGAGTTCCAACCGTGCACCAGCCTGAGCAGGGGGAGGAATGGAGACCCTCTCAGTGGGCTGTGACACCCCAGCCCACAGGCTCCAGGAAGGGGAAGCTACCAGCACTTCCTCAAAAGCAGTTTCGAGGTGGGTGTGTCTGCCCTTACCCAGAGCCCAGGAACAGGCAGGACCCCACAGGGACACCCAGAATCCAGGATCCTGACCACCCCCACTTCCATGGCTCCCAGGTGGCGGGGAGTCCCCAACAAAACTCTGTGGCCCCAGAATCACAGGCCTTGCAGATAAGAGCCTCAGCCGCTTCTGCTTGTAGATCTCAGTGGCCAGAGATGGCTCCCTTCCTACAGCCCCAAACCAGGCTCCACCTCCTGGTACAACCTCTGCACTTCCCCCTTCCTGTTTTAGGCCAGGAGCAGTTCTGAGATTGGAGTCAGCTACCCTGCCCTCTCTGCCCCTTCCTTCCAAACCTCTCTTCCCAGGGTTCTCTTACTCCCCAGAGAAAGAGTCCCAAGCCTAGGAGGACTTGAGGTCCAGGGTCCCCCTTCCTGGTCATCCTCCTCCTTCAGAGATAACTGGCTTTCACTGGGAGAACTCAGGCCAGAAGTTATTGGATGGGCTAGGGGACTCCACCTGACACGGGGTGCTGGGGGGCAGAAGAGTGGGAGGGGGTGTTAATCTGGGAAGAGGAGTCATCTATGCAGCTAGTGACTACTGTGAACCCAGGTGAGCCACTGTGCTGAGAACCCTAGGGGGAGAGAGGCTGCTGGGACCCTTCCTTCAAGAGCCCATGCCAAACAAGTAAACAGGGAAATGAACTCCAAGGTTTCAGAGGGAATCAACAGGGTGACAAGAAAGCCACCGGGAGGGGGCCTGGGTGGCTCAGTGGGTTAAGCCGATGCCTTCAGCTCAGGTCATGATCTCAGGGTCCTGGGATCGAGTCCCGCATCAGGCTCTCTGCTCAGCAGGGAGCCTGCTTCCTCCTCTCTCTCTCTGCCTGCCTCTCTGCCTACTTGTGATCTCTCTCTGTCAAATAAATAAATAAAATCTTAAAAAAAAAAAGAAAGAAAGAAAGAAAGAAAGCCACCGGGAGTGTACGCAGGAGTAACAGTCTGAGAAGAGCTTTGAATGGTAAGGGACCAAGTAGGTGACAAGCCGAGAGGAGAGTGATAGGTGGAGGCGACAACCAGTGCAAAGACCCTGGGGTAGAAAGGTATTTCAAGTTCCTAGAACAGAAAGGAGGCCACCCTGACCAGAATAGCAAGAGTAAGAGGTACAAAGCTGTGAGAGAAGACTGCTAAGAGGCTTTATTGAGGAGTAGGGCAGGCAGGGGTTTCCCAAGTCCCCAAGAGATGCTGAGGCAGGGGTACATCTGAGCCTTCAGCCTGTGACCCACGCCTGGCTCTGCAAAGCCAACTGGTCCTGGAGCTCAGGCTGCCACTGACGTGACTGGGGGAGAACTGCCCAGGGAGCCCTCGGGGCTTGGGGGCAGAGTCCAAGCTCAGTCCCTCTCCTTATCCTTGAAGAGTTTGTGGTCCAACTCGTCACTGTGTCTGCTGCAGACACAGACTCTAAAGGCCACCTTCCCCAGGAAACCCCGGGGCCTCAGAGGGCCTGGGAAATGATAATCAGCCTGTTCCCAGGAGCCATTCTTCTGTTCACCTTGTTGCCTAGCCCTCTCTGTCACTCTGTCCAAAGGCTGGGGCTGGTAGCCTCTCCCGCGCGACTCGTTAGGGCCTTCATTAGCAATGCTTCCTGGAATTTAATTTAATGAAGGAGCAAAAACAGCCCTAATGAAGGTGATGCAAGAGCAAGCAGCCCCTGTGGTGCCTCCAAGGCCCAGCCACCTGGGCTCAGGGGCCTCCTATAGATGGTAGCTGGGAGTAGAGGGACAGGAGAAAGGCGACTTGTCCCAGGAGGGATGCTGGTCATTGAGCAAGGAGCATGGGTGGGTGGGGGGAATAGGGGGGTTGGGGGTGGAACATTGCTCTGCCCTACTGTAGGGAACAAATGCTGCCACTGAAGCCAGCTACACAGTGAAAGGGATGAGCCTGCCTGGGGATGGCATTAGGCTGCTGGAGAAAAGCCTCTGAGATGCTACCAGACAGGGCAAAAGTCCTGGGCTGGCATGGGGTGTCGGGATGTCACAGCACAGTCCAGCCTGTGGGCTAGCGCTAGGGGCCAGATCATCAGGGCCATGGGGGCAGAGAAGAGTTTAGATTTTATTCCAAATGTAATTGTGAAACAACTAGGGGTTTTGTTTTGTTTTGTTTGACAGCTAGGGGGGAGTTTAAGGGAGGTTGATATGATCTGCTATTTTATAATTATTTTTTATTTTTTAAAGATTTTATTTGACAGAGAGAGACATAGTGAGAGAAGAAACACAAGCAGGGCGAGTGGGAGAAGGAGAAGCAGGCCTCCTGCTGAGCAGGGAGCCCAATGCTCCATCCCAGGATCCCAGGGATCATGACCTGTGCAGAAGGCAGACGCTTAAGAACTGAGCCACCCAGGTGCCCCATGATCTGCTATTTTAAAGTTCCCTTTGGCAGCTATAAGGGGTATGACAGGCCCCTGTGGACAAAAAAGAAGGCAGGGAGGGAGGCAGGGGGTGAAGGTAATGGAGGGAAGCCTACTGAGACATGGCTGTCCATCATCCCCTAGAAAGTAGCCTCACCCCATGGACTGGGGAGGGCATGTATACCTGGACCGAGCTTGTTTCCTCTAGCAGGTTTGGGCTGGCTGGTGCAATTTCACCCCTCTCCACAGATTTGTCCTTTTCTCCAAATGGATGTTTATTATTATTATTATTATTATTATTATTTAAGATTTTGTGGGGCGCCTTGGTGGCTCAGTGGGTTAAAACCTCTGCCTTCCACTCAGGTCAGGATCCCAGGGTCCTGGGATCGGGATCCAGCACCAAATCAGGCTCTTTGCTTGACAGGAAGCCTGCTTCCCCCTCTGTCTCTCTGCCTACTTGTGATCTCTGTCTGTCAAATAAGTAAATAAAATATTAAAAATAAATAAATAAAAATAAAGATTTTATTTATTTGACACAGAGAGAGAGATCACAAGTAGGCAGGGAGGCTGGGGGCGGGGGTGAGGGGGGGAAGCAGGCACCCTGCCAAACAGTCAGATGCAGGGCTCGATCCCAGGACCCTGAGATCATGACCCGAGCCCAAGGCAGACACTTAACCCACAGAGCCACCCAGGCGCCCCTATTATTATTTTTTAACGATTTTATTTGACAGAGACACAGCAAGAGGGAACACAAGCAGGAGGAGTGGGAGAGGGAGAAGCAGCCTTCCCCCAACCCCAGGAGGGAGCCCAATGAGGGGCTTGATCCCAGAAGATCATGATCAGGGATCAAGGATCAAGGATCAGGATCATGATCCCAGCAGAAGGCAAACGCTTAACGACTGAACCACCCAGGTACCTCTAGATGGACATTTAAAGAAAATCGGTCAAAACACTTCCCCGCGTCCCATACCTGCTTTCCCCACCTTTGTGCACCTCCCACCTCCCCTCTGGAGATCCCTTCCCCTTTCTTCACTGCTCCAAGGCTCTATGCCCTGCCCTCAGGCCTTGCGCAGCGCTAGGGCCCCCGGAGCCCTGGGACTGTATTTCATGAGAGAAATGGCCCGGAGCTCAGGCACACGGCTTACTAGCTCCAGTCCTGCCGCCTCCAGCCCGCGTCACCCCCGCACGCCCACCGCAGCCCTGTAGCTCCGCCCCATTTCTGACCCCACTCCCCAAATTCTCGTACCCAGGCCCCACCCACGGCGCTCCCCATCCCCCCGCCTCTCGGGCCGAACTGAGGCCGGAAGCCGTCTCTGAGCGCGCGCCCCGCCTTTTCCGGGCCTCTCTAGGCGGGAGTGCGGGACTTCGGTGGCCGCAGGAGGCCCGGCAAGGCTTCGCGGGGCAGCGGCGCCCCCTGGCGTGCTTCGAGCGCAGCGCGGGAGCCGAGACCCGGCGCTCCCCCGCCCTCCGCCTCTGCCCTCGGCCCTACGTCCTCCGCCCTACGCCTTTGCCTCCGCCTCCGCGCAGCCTTCCCCCTCTCCTTCCGCTCTCCTGGCTGTGGTAGGCCTGCCTTCTCGCCTCGGTTAGTCTCCGGCTCTGGCCCCGGCCTCCGCAGACCTGCCTGCCATCAGAGGCCCCTCAGGTTCTCTCTCCACAGGGCAGCAGCCCTTCAGCGTCCTCTGGTTCCGAGCCCTCCGTGGCGTGGCCTTCTCCCATGCCTGGTCCCAGCCTGCCAAGCCTTTCCAGCCATAGAGGATGAGCATTCCCTCGGCCCATCCCCAGAACGTGCCCTAACAGCTGCCTTCAGCTCTCTCTGGTCCTGGCACCATTACACCCTCCGTTCCAGGACCCTCTCCCGCTTCTGCCTCCCCAAATTCACAGCGGAGATCATGCGCCTCAGGCGCCTACCGGGGCACCGTTCTGGCAGGCACTTCCCAGCGGGCTCTCTATTTACCGTGGACGCCCAGCCCAGGGCTGGTTGCGCAGTGAGGGGCTCTGAGTTTGACCGCGGTGTCGACGTGGGTAGGATAAGGAGAGGAGTTCTGTCACGCGGAGAGGGACTCTCAGAAGGCAAGATCAAGGCTAGATCCCAAGAGTGGCTCTGGGAGTCCAGCCCTTTTCTTCCTTCCAGATCAGGCAACCCTGTAGAGGTCCAGGCCTGCTCCCCCATCCTCCCAGGACCTGGCCAGGTGTGGGACTGGCAGCTCCTCACTCACCTGCCCAGGATGCCCTCCCCGCAGCCCCCTCGCCCCCCGTTAAGGTCCCGGCCCCTCCTTGGCCACCTTTCCTCCCCCTGTCCCTCCCCGAGCCTTCCTGCCTGCCTTCCTTCCACGCACCAGCCCGGAAGCTTTTGGAAACTGCCTCAGAGTCTCAAGGCCCGGCTGCACAGCCACAGCTGACCATCCCAGCCACCCAGCCCTGCAACGTGTTGAGTGGGTCACGGCGCAGCCAGGACTCCGGTTGTTGGCCGCCAGAGGACAGCAGAGGCCGCCTTCTACAGACGATGGGGTGCGGGTGGGGGTGTGGGGACTCACGTCGAGGTCTAATCCTGTCCAGGTCCCGCTGTGCGTTGGAGGGCAGGTTTGCAACCTTATGGTTTTGAAAGCAGTTTTGTTCTTTCAGATTTTTTCCAGGCCTACTCTTTTTAAGTGACTTCCAGTCAATTATTACTGTTCCAAGTTATTTGAAAATCAGTTGCTGGAGGAAATTTAAACAGAGGTCAAGGCAGGTATCTGGATGAGTCCTCTGAGTCCCTCCATGTGCTTTCCCATGTGTTTGGCTATCAAAGCTTGGCGAGGCCTGGTAGGGTCTGCCCTGTATACTCGTGGTGCCTATTGTCCAACCTCCAGCGACTGTCTTCCAGCCCAGTGTCTCCAGAGCCCTGGCCTTCACTTACCTCCAACCCACGGTCTACTCTCTTTCCCTCAGTAGCTTCTCCCCAGTCTTCCTAAAAGCCTCTGTTGGCTCTGTTCCTCTCACTGCACACAGGTCACCTATACCTGGTCTCGCCAAGTCCTACCGCGCCCTCCTCTGCCTCCTCCAGTCAGGCTTGCCCCTCCTGCACAAAACAGCCCTGGGCCAGGTCCTCAGTGACCCCACACATTGTTGAACCCAGGTGAAGCTCCACACTCACCCTCCCAGGCATTTGACCCCTGCCTGGCTCCCAGGAGCCTGCTTCCTCCCGCATTTTCTCCCACCTCTTCCTGGCTCCCCCTGCTCAGCTCCTTCTTGGATCCCACGCCATCTCTCCTCCTCCTAATAGGAGGGTCCCAAAGCTCCCTCCTGACTGCTGTCCTCCTATCTGTACTCTGTACTCCACTGTCCTCTCATCTAGGCTCCTGCCTCCCAGACCCAAAGCCCCAGCACTGGCCACTGGCCACTCTTGAGTCACGTATCCAGCCGCTGACTTGGCATCTTCACTTTGATGTCCAGTCAGTGTTGAAAGCTTTCTTTTAAAAGATTTTTTGTTGGGGCGCCTGGGTGGCTCAGTGGGTTAAGCCCCTGCCTTCGGCTCGGGTCATGATCTCAGGGTCCTGGGATCGAGTCCCGCATCAGGCTCTCTGCTTGGCAGGGAGCCTGCTTCCCTCTCTCTCTTTCTCTCTGCCTGCCTCTCCATCAACTTGTGATCTCTCTCTGTCAAATAAATAAATAAAATCTTTAAAAAAAAAAAAAAAAAAAAAAAGAAAAGATTTTTTGTTTATTTATGGGGCACCTGGGTGGCTCAGTGGGGTAAGCCTCTGCCTTCGGCCCAGGTCATGATCTCAGGGTCCTGGGGTGGAGCCTTGCATCGGGCTCTCTGCTCTGCCGGGAGCCTGCTTCCCCTTTCTCTCTGCCTGCCTCTGTGCCTACTTGTGATATCTCTGTCAAATAAATCAATAAAATCTTTAAAAAGATTTTTTTTTATTTGAGAGAAAGAGAGCAAGAGTGGGAGAGAGAGCAAGCACAAGTGGGAGGAGGGGCCAAGAGAGGGATGAGCAGATCCCCTGCTGAGCGGGGAGCTCAATGTGGGGCTTGATCCCAGAGTCCTGGGATGGTGACTCAAGCAGAAGGCAGATGCTCAACCCACTGAGCCACCCAGGCGCCCCTGTTTAAAGATTTCATAGGCAAAACTGATCTCCCTCCCTTCCAAGAACTGCCTCCTTCAGTGGATGCAGTGACAGTTTGGTCCCTAGACAGCCTTAGAATTACCCTAGACTTGTCTGACGGCTTCAGCATCAGCCACAGTGACTTCTCTGCTGCCCCTCTTTTGGGCAACTTCTGCCTCAGGTCTTTGCACAGGCTGATCCCTCTGGCTGGAATGTTCCCTGCAGGCATCCAGATGACTTCTGCCCTCTCCAAATCTCTGGTCAAACATCTCTTTCTCAGTGAGGCCCACCTTGGACCTACCTCCAGAACCCCTGCTCTTTGTTGCCCTTATCTTGCCATTGTCAGTCCCTAAGGTACTGTCTGACCATCTTCTAACAAAGGATGTCACTCCCTGATTATGTTTCATGTTTCTGGTCTGAATTCAATCCCATGCCTAGCATTTAAGTTCTGGGAAGGCAGGGGCCTTCACTTTGGTCACTGCTGTGTGTACCAATGCTGGCAGAGTGCCTAGCATGGGAAATCTTCATAGACACTTGTTGAATGAATGAACTTCTTTTCCATCAGCAGGGGGAGGTGTGCACACGCACACAGGTAAGGAGGGTGGCTCAGATAAGACCAAGGCGGGGCTTTGGCCCCTTTTCCTGGTCTGTATCATCTCACTTTGCTATTACAAACAATCATAAGAAAAGCAGTGAAGAGAAGACCCTTGTGCTGAACTTTCCGGCTGCTTCAACTGGTTAATATCCCAAGCAGAGCAAATTTTAAAAAGGAAAAAAGAAGAGAAAAAAGACCTAGGAAATTCTTCAAAACATACAAAAATGCTTAAATATGATCCAGGGCCTGCAGACCCATCCTTATGGGGGCTGAGTGGCTGGACATTTTTTTTTTTTTTTTAGGTAGAGGGAGAAAGAGAGCTCAAGCGGGGGAAGGGGAGGGGAGAGGCAGAGGGAGAGAGAGAATCCCATGTAGGCTGCTTGCCCAGGGCAGAGTCTGACTCGGAACTCGATCCCACGACCCTGAGATCATGATAAGCTGAAATCAAGAGTCTGACACTTAACCAACTGAGCCGCCGAGGCGCCCCTGACCAGCTGGACCTTGACAGCCAGGGACAAGGGATACTCATTTTCAAGCAGCCATGTGGACACTTGGCTTTTAGATATAGTCTGGTGGCTGCATTATCTGTTCCTCCCCCCGGAGAGGGTTATCCAGTGGCCAGCCTGGGGGAGACCTAGGTGGGCAGGCAGAGAAGGCCTCTGGGGGGGCCAGAGTTCTTCCTCTACCCTGGCTCCGTGTGGGTGGGGAGAGGGGAGGAGCAGGTGGTGTTACCGTGAGCCGATCCACTTGGTCTGAGAAGCCTAACGTCAGGCCTGGGGTCTGAAAGGAATCCAGGCAGGCCTGCTGCTGCCCTGACCTGCAGCCTTCTTTGGACAGACGGAGTATGAGAAAAGACCCCCAGGGTCTGTCAGCAGACTGGACCCTGTTCTTCCTTGCCTCCCACTCTCCAGGAGCTAAAGTTTCCACGCAGGGATATGACCCAGTCCGATAAGGAGGAAGCCAGAGACCCCCAGAAGGCTGCAGCCCCCTCTAGGCCAGTGTCCAGCTCTTTTCTGGGGCTGTAGGCCTCCTGGGTAAGTCCCCAGGCTGGAGTCAGGCGCCTGGGGCTAAAAGGAACTAGGTTCAGGAAGCCCCCCTCTGGTCAGCTGGCACTGCCAGGGGCCTCGCAGCCACCAGCTTGAGGAAATTCTTTCTTCAGGGGTTTCCCAAGCTGGCAACTGCCCTGCCAGTTCAAACCGGATTTTTCCTGCTGCCCTTTCCCCGGCGGCCTAGCCGGGTGCGGGGTCTCTCCTAATGAGGGTTTGGTGCCAAGGCCTGGGCAGCTCCATCTTGCTGGATACCAGCTGGTTTAGGCCTGCCCCAGGCAATGGGCAGCTTCCCAGTCCCAGCGGGGGCTAAGGTACCTGAGGCCACCCTGCATCCTTAGACTAGCCCTGCCCTGCTTTGGACCCTCTACTCAAAACCCCGGGCCCCCAGTACAGGAACTGACTAACCCACCTTTATTCACAGTGGGTTTTACTCTCAATAGAAGATCAGCCTGACAGGTCACAGGATTCTTGGGCTCTTGTTCCCAGACTCAAGGCATTGACAGAGGGCCGATGCGGCAGCCAGGGAGGGCAGGGGGCCCTTCGGCAGGGCTTCCGCAGGGCTCGGCTGCCCCCCACTCAGACCCTCCCTGGAGCTGCTGGGGATGCACCTCACGTTGCCTCCTTCCGGAGGCCTCTCTCTGTCCCATTTCCTGGGGCCTCATTAATTCCTCCCCACCTCACCCCGTGAGAAAGCAGGTCTGTGCTGAGCCTGGCTCGAATCCAGAGCTGAATCTGAGCATGCCACTGGCCGGTTTGGGAGGAAGGGGGCCCATCCCCACCCTCATCTCAGGGAAGGAGGCAGGAGGGGCTCCCATTACCATCCACTTCCCGACATCTACCCACTTTCCAAGAGTACCGGGCCCAGAGGGATCACGGATACACAAGAGAGCTGGTCTGATGTATGATATTTATAAAAGGCAGCCCACTGCCTCTCCACTCCTGCCCCAGAGCAGCCCCTGGGGTGTTCGTCTCCCAGGGGCAGAGACATTCCGGTCCCAGCTTCTTTCTTCTCCCAGAAGTGGAATGTGAGCTATGGCCCAGGCTTGGGGTGGGGGTGGGGGGAGTCCCAGCCTCCCCAGGACTGGTGAAAGGCCAGGGTAGGGGTCCCTTGGGGGTGCCCACACCAGCCTCACACTCAAAAGAACTTGCTGGCTCCAGGTATGGGGGGGGGGCTGCTGCTTCTGGTGACGGGGACGGGAGAAGGAGACAAGAGTAGCCTAGGGCCTGAGTCCAAGTGCCTAAAAGGGGCTTCGGGGACAGAAGTGGAAAAAGGCAAGTGCGCTGAGGGAGATGAGGCCCCAGGGTGCAGACCATGCCCCAGCAGCAAGTGGGGAGATGGCTGCAGGTCTAGGTTCCAGCTCTATGTACCCTACAGGCTGTGTGACCTCAGGAGGCAGCAGCTGGGCCTCAATGTATGCATCTGTGCAAGGTGAACAGAGGCTTGGGGGGGACCTGAGGCAAGAGGGAGGGAGCAAGGGTACAGCCCCACCCTGCTCGCAGCCCATGAATCCCCTATAGTATGGGAGCCCAGCAAGGTAGTGGCCCAAGGGCCCTGGTCCTGGCTCTAGCTAAAACCTTCCATGGAGAGGACATGAGGCAGGGCCCAATGCCATAGTGTTAACCACGTCTTTCTCCTCCCCCTTGTCTGGATGGGAGCAGGGGCTTAAGACTCTGGGCAGGGGTACTTGGACGAGTAGACAGAACAGGATGGGTGTCTCCTCCTAGTGGCTTCCTCCATGCTGGCCGGTCCCTGACACCCAGTCAATGATGATGAAGCTCAAGCTCATGGTCATCAGAAGGAGGCCAAGCACAGCGAAACAAAGTGCCTGTGAGGTCAGGAATCAGAGTCAGGGGTGAGGTCAGGGCAGCCCCCTCAGCCCCTCACCAGGCTGCCAACCTCCAGGACCCTCGCACCAAGATTTTGGGGGTGGACTTTGCAGGCTCCCTCTCAGTGGGTATGATGCGGAAGTAGAAGATTGCAGGGAAGATGAAGATGAGGCACGGGGCCGATGTGGCACCTGCAAAGAATGAGGCATGTCCGCACATTGGCTGAGGTCCGGAGGTGGACCCTTCCATGAGATCAAACGTTCCTTATTGTCAGAGTCTCACCTGAAGACTCCCCTTGAGAGCTCTGCCTGATTCTGGAGAGCCTACCAGTCCCTCCCCTTGTTCTCTATCTGGATGGAAAGCTAGTGCTGTTGGCAGTAGAGAAATCTGTCAGTGAATGAAGCTAGCAAAGAAAAGAGGCAAGCTACGAGATAAAGACAAAGCCCTGAAGATAATGGGCTCCTGGATACAGCTCTTCCTGAAGGTTTTTCTCATTATTTGAGCCAATACATCCTTTCTGCTTAAATCATTTTGAGTCAGATTTCAGATACAAAGAATCTCCAGTCCTGTCTATGATATCCATGACACTCGGCCCCCAGGCCTATGTGTTGGTCCCTGCACACTTGGGTCTCTGAGTCTCCTGAGTTGGGTCACCCCAAAGATATCTCAGAATTATCTGATCTTCTAGTTCAGAGCCCCAGCTGGGATGGGACAGTGGACAGAACACCAAACCTATAGTCCCATGATCCTAGAGCTAAATCAAGGCCCCCTACTTACCAGCTGTATGGCTCTGCTATTCCCCTAATCATGATGGACCTTAATTTCCTTATATGTGAAATGGGGACAAGACTCAGTGAGATCTTTTGCAGAGGTCCCTGGCACCTGGGCTCCATCCCGTCCCCTAGCAAGGGGAACTGTCTCTGGTTTTGAGCCCTCAGAAAGGATTAGAATAGCCTTAAGGAAAAAATCTCAGACAGGAAGCCAAGCTGTGCACCTGGCCAGCAGCCATCACTTAAATGTAGGGCATGATCTCAGGAATCTGCCAGGATGTGCAGATAGGAAATTCTATGGGCCAGTACTCTGCCTCTACACACAGCTGGGCCAGACCCTCACCGATGACCCCGAAGATGCCCAGGATGTTAGGAGCGAAGATAACCAGCAGGTTGATGCAAGTGAGCAGGCCAATGGCAATGAGTGTGTGCCGCAGCCAATTGAACTCCTGGTTCTTAAACAGCATCTGCTGGATGGCACGGCGCACCTGGATGGAGGGGTGGGGGGGTGGAAAGAGTCACCAATCTGTCAGCTCCCTCTTGCCCACCCTGCCTTGGTCCTCCTACCCACCCCGGCTCACCGGAAACAGAACGATTGGCACGGTGAGCGTGACCGCTGTGAGCACGGCCACACGCACGCAGAGGATCAGCACGTCAAACGGGTCCACCTTGCTGTAGGTGTGCAGGAGCTCCGACTCCACTCCATCTGCGGCAGGCAGGGAGGGTGGTCAGCAGCCGGCCGGGGGAAGGGGGGTGGGCTCTGAGCCTGGCTTGACCCTGACACTGTGGGGAGTGGCAACAGACTCACCTCCACAGCTGCAGGGCACAATCAGGCAGCTCGCACCTACTTAGCGCCTATAGTATGCAGGGCGCCATGGCTGCCCCGGGCCCCCCAGCCTGGCCTCTGCCTCTGCCCCCATGTTCCAGCCATACCGTAGAAGGTGAGGTAGCCGAAGAGGGCAGCCAGGAAGTACATGACATACATGACGGAGATGGACAGGTTGGAGATGTGCTGCATCTTCCTCTTGGAGGGACTGTGGCAAAGCAGGGGAGGGGACTGGTGCCAAGCTGGGCCACCCCAGAGGTCCCCGTGGGCCCTGGGGTCTCTCTGGCACCATACCCTCACCATTTGGCAGCTGAGGATGTCTCCCTCTTGCCCCCAGTCGCCCTTCAGGGGAGCCATGGAGATGTTTGAAAAAGTGACTTGGCCCCCTTCGTTCCCTGTCGGGATCACATTCGTTCTCCCCAAACCAGCTCCAGGGGCCCGCCCACACCCCCCCCCCCCGCCACAGACACCTACTCCTTAAGCTCTGTATAGATGGGCAGCACCTCAGGATGGCAGACGAAGGCAAAGGCCATGATGGGGATGGTGTACGCCGTCTGGGGAGACACAGGGACCAAGTCAGGGCAGCCCACCCCACTCTCAGGGGGCCCACCGTCTCTACCCTGGCCTGTCGGGACCTGGGAGTTGAGTGTGAAGTAGCTTGGGGTGCAGAGGGCTTCGGTCTGGGTCTCAGCCTGCAGTGACGCCTCCTCCTTGGTGACCTCCATGAGGCTGAAGTTGCCTGTGACGTTGGCAAAGTTGAGGGGCAGTGGGCAGGGCACGTGGAACTTCTTGTAAATGACCTGGGTTGCGGGAAGGATGGCAAGATCAGGGCCAGGCTTCATAGAATCACTATGAAGCCACATCTGGGTCGGGGCAGAAGGAGCTGCCTTCTGACCCAGGCTTCCCAGAAAGGCCTGACCCCATGGCCTGACACAGGAGCCCCCCCGCCCCCTCCCCAAGGTGACCTGCCCTCCTCCGCTCCAGCATGGAGGGAGACTCACTGCGATTAGGAAGAACACCATGCAGCTGAGAGAGAAGCCGCTGGAGTAACCCAGGTAGCCTGCAAAGTGGGGAGGGGCTGTGAGACTGGGGTCCCCTCTCAGGCACCCCTCCAACATCCCCCTCCATGGCCTTGCCGTACTCACCAAGCTGCCGCATCAGCGCCAGAGGCAGAATGATGGTGACAGAAACTAGGATCACCAGGTAGTTCCCATTCATGTACCAGTCCCTGCAAGGACAGGAGTGGGGAGCCAACGTCACTCTACTCAGCCTTGGGGGTGGGGGCCTGTCTCCATACCTAATCAGTGCCACCCACCACGGTGCTACTGAGTGACCTCTGAAAAATACTCGCTCAGAGCTCTGAGTCTCCCTTTCCCCATCTGCAAAATGGATGTTCTCTCAGCACTTTCCTGGGCGAGGTGAGGACTTAGGGCACTCGGCTCCTGCTTGGTGATCACCATAGGTAGAGTCACTGCTCTTGTTTTTCTCAGGACACACAGGTCTGGGTCCAGCTTCCCCAGGGAGTGGCCCCCAGGGCCCCAGGGAGGTGGTGTGTGTGGGGGACACTGAATGAAAGAACCAGGCTCTGGGGGTGGGGTGGGACATTTTCCAAGTGGGTCTCAGGGACTTGCCAACTTCCAGTGCCCCTGTGGTCCCTCCTGGCATCTGTATCTTGCATCATCCTGCACCCCACCACCACCAAGGGACGGGGGCATAGAGAATTGAAGGGATAAGGAATGAGACCCTCCTTCCCACGGAAGCCTAAAGGCCAACTCCTTGGGAAAGGTCCCCAGGACTGGGGGTAGGGAGGTGGAGGGGAGGTAGGGGGGACAGGGAAGAATCCTGACTGGTTCCTCCCAGAGCTGCTCTCAAGTTCAAATCCATCTGCTTACCTGGGCTGTGTGGCCAAGGGCAGGGCCTGGCTGTCTTCTCTGTCTCCACCCACAAAACATGGTTGATGCCATTAGTGCTGGCTAAACTGACGATGGGCAACTGGGACACCATGGGCTTAATTTCTTGGTTGGGGGGGGTGGCTAACACCCAAGCCACGGTCAGGAATAGCAGGTGCTTAGAGCTAAGCCCAAGGCTCTCAGGCCCTCCCGTGCTCACAGGCTGGGTCCAGGCCCAGGTGGGGCCCGGCTACCTCAGCCTCGCCTCACCCCTTATCCCAGCTGGCCCTCCTGGGGGATTCCCCTATGTGCTCCCTAAATGAGTGTCCACTGAATCTTAGCTCTGCTGGCAGCTCTCTGCCCCTCCAGCAGCCACTTGCAAGCTCGGTCTCATCACTCCCACTAGCCCAGCCTGGGTTCCGGGGGCTGGCAGTACACATGAAGGGGTAGACTGAGGCCTCCCGCCCTCACCCGGCCCCGCCCACCCTGGGGCTCACGAGGTTTGCTCCTCCAGGTTCAGGAAGGTCTGTATGACAAGGGGCAGCTCAGACTTGATGATGTACAGGTAGCTGGACATGGCTGGGGGGAGAGGGGTAGGCAGGCACTGGGCTCAGCCGAAGCAGCCAGCCTTTGGGCTGCCCACCTGCCCGCCGCCTGCCTGTGTCTACCTGCCAGCCTCACCTCCAATATTCTGCAGTGTGATGGCTAGGGCTGCTGCCAGCTTCCCAGGGGTCCCAAAGGCCCGGTAGCCCAGCTGCTCATAGGCACGGATGCCTGTGGTCACGAAGAGTCAGAGGAGTCAGGGGTGCTTCCCCCAGTCCCTCCCTCCCTTGCTCCAGGCTGGGTCGGAGGCTCACCCACGATCCCTGAGGACTTAAGCAGCAGGTGGATGGAGTAGCTGGAGAGCAGGGCGACGGCCGTCAGCAGGAACCTGAGGAGGATGGATGAAAGGAAGACATCTGAGTCTTCCTGTGCTGGCAGGGGCGAGGAGCTCTGGGAGGCCAGGGTGTGTGGGTCTGCGACCCAGGTCTCTGGACCCCCAACAGGTCTAGATGCAAGTTCAACAAGCCCCAGCAGTGGTGAACACCTCCCAGTTTGACCCAGGGTGAGCTATAACCCAGAAGGGGCCTCTGAGCACCACCTCCTCATGTTCTTGGAACAAACATGTTTTCTGTTTGGGCAGCAGGGCAGAGCTCCCAGGTAAAGGACATGTGTGCCCGCACAAGGCCTGGCCATGGAGGCTTGATCATCACATGGGAAGGTGGTAGAAGGATTGACTCGGGTCTGTTAGGCTTGCCCTGTGTTTGTAATCTCAGTGGGTTTGCTGGGAAATGAGACATGTTTGTCTGGCCGTGGAGGGTTTTTTTTTTTTTTTTTTTAAGCTGTGGTTTGGGTTAAGCCCACTCACTGTAGCCTGGGTCTTGGGATGGGAAACTGGTGGGTCCTGGGAGGTCATGGCTGGTGGTGGCCTGTTTAGAGCTTCTGTCTCCAGAGGGTTCGCTGAGGGGACTTACAGGAAAAGGATGATGCCCGTGTTGGCCATGGCATAGGCGAGCCCCAGGATGCCGCTGCCCATGATGGCATTACTGAGGTTGAACACCGACATCCCAAATGAGGTCTTCCCCTCAAACTGCGGGCACCAGAGTGAAATGGGAGGTTGGCGGGGGGGAGTCGGCAAAGCATGGAGGATCTCCCAGTATTTCCCCCCTCACTGCCCCTTAGCCTCCTGCTGCTGCCCCAGAGCCCTTCCTTGCTGCAGGCGTGCTCCCGCTGTATCCCGAGCCCCCCCTGCTGCACCCCGCTCACATCAGTGAAGTGTGTCTCCTTGCTGGGGCTTTTCTGGATGAAGCCCTCGCCCTCCGTGCAGCTCCGTCTGGGGCCCTCAACCCTGCAGGCACAGGCCAGAGCAGGCAGCTCAGCTCTAGTTCTTGCACAGCACCCTGCCCTGTCCCAAGCCATGACCTGGTCCCTCCTCGGCTCACCTCTGGTTGCCTGCTGTGGGGTTGGTGCCTGGGAGCAGCCCCTCCGAGTGTTTGCCATTGGGTACCAGCTCCACCATTTCTGTCTGCAGAGGCGCCTCCATGGTCAAGAGCCACAGCCAGGAGTGCTGGCTCTCACAGTGACGTGGAAGTCTGTGAAGTGATGGGTCCCTCTGGTTATCCCTGCTCCTGGGATTCCCACCAGAAGTCTAAAGCCAATATGGCTCTAGACCTTTTGGAAGGTCACTCAGGACTTACCGCCACGTGCAGCTGTGTCTGCTGCCTCCCTGGGCCCTGCTTTTGGGGGAGTAGAACTCAGATACCTGAGTTCTCCAGGACACCCTGAGGGGATGCCCCTAGGCCCGTACCTAGTGCTCCCTGCCTCCCCTGCCTTACATGTCAGCCCAGGCAAGCCCATGGGGGCCTCAGTTTCTCCATCTGTCCAGCGAGGATCAGCTAGATGACCTGAGTTCAGAGCCCAGTGGTGTATGGACCCTAGGATGCTGAGTTCCAGGCATCCAGACCGCACTCTGGGGGTGGGCCCCGGACCAACACCCCCTCCCTGACGTTAATACCGAGAGACGGTTTCCTGTGCTGGCCCTGTGTGCCAGGGGCCTCCTAGCCAACCTAGAATGGCACTGCCCGACGGCTGGAGGCCTCGGGAGAGGGTGAGGGCTGTGGGCCCTGTTCCCAGCCGCCCGCCGGGCACTGCTGGCAGCCGGAACAAAGGCCCTTCTGTGGTCTGAGAGCTGGCGCTGGGAACGGCAGGCGCAAAGGCTACCCCCCCGGAGCCAGGAGGCCTGAGGCGGTGCTGGGTGGCTGGACACCTGGGCCCTGCCCGCCTGGCCTCGAAGGGCTTTCAGGGGGCCTTCCAGGAAATAAGTGTCCCAGGGCCGACTTCTCTGGCCCACACAGGCGTCACCCTCCACACAGCGCTGGCCTTATGGCCATGTTCTCCTTTGAACCTCTCCTCCACTGCTAGGGAATACCCCCACCCCTTAGGGGGTCATCATCCAGGAGTGGACCCTTTGAGCAGATTCCCCATTTCCTGGAACCCCAGGCCAGGAACTCAGGGCCTGAGGCTGCTGTAGAGGGGCCTGGGCCACTGGATCGTCCTCCCTTCCCTGCCCTCAGGGCATGGCTCTGCTCTGTCTGCAAGGAACCAGCTCCCCTCCTTTCTCCTCTGCTACCCTTGCCCCCTGCCACATACCTCACTGGCCCCTCTCCCATCACAGGGGCTGGGAGCCACCTACCTCATGCCCAGAAGGTACCTGGACACAGTGCCCCAGGTCTATAAGGACGCCCTAAAGGCCAGAGAGGCCAGCAGGAGAGCTAGGAGCCGAGTGGAGACCAAGGACGGGACAGCACTGCCATGTAGGTCTGCCAAAACCGAGTCTTTTTTAGGGCTTTATTTTTAAGTAATTGCTACACCCCACATGGAGCTCAAATTTACAACCCCAAGATCGAGAGTTACAGGCTCTACCGACTGAGCCGGGGGGGCACCCCACCAGAGTGTCGTCATGATGCCATGGACCCTGTCTGCTTGGGAACGCTGAATGCCCCGCCTCCTCCGGACCTTGATGGTTTCAGCTTAGAACGCAGAGCACTGGGGGTCTTAGTACTCAGGGCTATGAGTTGAGATAGGAAGCTGGGTTCAGGCCTCAGGCCCCAGGCACAGAGAACTGACCAGAGGACCAGCCCACCGCTGCCCTAGGCAGTCCCAGGCCAGAGTTCAGATCCCAGGCACCTCGGTCCCGAGGACCCCACACTTGGCATCCTTGGACTCCTTCAACCTTCCTCTCCTTCTCATGCTGGCATCTGAAACTGTCGCACTTCCAGCCCTGCCCACTTAGGACCATGACAATGTGACCAGCTCCTCTCGTGCTCTCCTGCCTTGGCCGAGAGCCCCCGAAGTCAGGCTGTCTTCATGCCCCTGCCCTAAGCCCCACCACCAGCCCCTCTCCAAGGGTCCCACTTGGGTGTGGTGATGCCAGCACCTTATCTCCAGAGTAACTCCAGAGTGCCCCCTGGCTCTCAGCTGGGGTTGCCCTTTTCAGGCCTCCCACCCTGGGCAGGCTGGGACAGGCCCTCAGAGCGTGCTGATTTGGCAGCTTGGACAAAGCACCCTTCTCTGCCTTAATATCCTTCCCTAGCAGCCAGGCACTACCTCCAGGGAGACCACAGCCCATGGCATGGTCATGGCCAAAGTGCGAGTTCCTGTCTCCAGGTTCCCCATCCCCCCAGTAGGACTTAGGCCTGGACTTTCACAACCTGTCTATTACTCACAACCAGTCACTGCTGGGTCTTGGCATGGCTTGAGATTCCAGAGAGGACATGGAATATCCTGCCTTAAGTGGCTTCCAGTCTGGAAGGGACAAAATCCCCAAACATATCCCCCACACTATGGCTCCTATAGTAACTAAATGTAAGCCATACAGTGCTTAAAAGAGGGGAGACAGGGGCACCTGGGTGGCTCAGTGGGTTAAGCCTCTGCCTTCGGCTCGGGTCATGATCTCAGGGTCCTGGGATCGAGTCCCACATTGGGCTCTGCTCAGTGGGGAGCCTGCTTCCTCCTCTCTCTCTCTCTCTCTGCCTGCCTCTCTGCCTACTTGTGATCTCTCTCTGTCAAATAAATAAATAAATAAATTCTTTTAAAAAGGGTGGGGGAGACAGAGGCATCAAGGAAGGCTTCCTGGAGGAGGAGGTGTTGTGACCAGTTCTGAAATCTCAGGAGTCCCAAATCATGGAATAGGAAAAAGTACCTGAAGCAGTGGGCACAGCATGGGTGAAGGTGTGGTGGGAGACAGACTGAAGAAGGTTCCACTGCCATAAACAAAGCTGACAAAGCCTTGAAAGCCAGGTCAAGCATTCTGTACTTCAGGGTAGGGCAGGGCTAAGGGCTGAGAAGCCAGGGTGGAGATGAATGGCCCCCAGCCATTCCCTGAGGCTGGCATCCCATTTCTGACATTTCCCAGCCCTCAGGCCTATCGCCTAGCATGCCCCTTTGTATCAGGGAATCAGGGTAGACTCAGGGACAGCTTCTACCTAAAGCAAGCTGCCAGCCAAGTCTGACCTACTGTTGGGACAACCCAGACCAGACATTCTGAGTCTGAGTCCTGGCCTGGCCCTGCCTCACCGTGTGACCATGGGCAGAGAAATCCCCACTCAGGACTGCAGTGTCCTCCTTTCCTCCAGGGTCCCATGAGGTTTGGCAAAGCTGGAGACAGAGCAAGGAGCTTCTCCAAGGCTTTTGTCTTAGACCATGCCATGGGCTCTCAGAGAAGGGTCAGGCTCCAGGGTGGAGAGATCACTGCAACCTTGGGCAGATCATCAGAATGGTATCTGTCGTGGGGGCTGCATGGACTTGGGCAGGAAATCGATGGCTTAGGCCACTGCCCTGGGGCCTGTTTGCTCTGCTGGGAGATAAGGCGAGGCCAGGAGCAATAGGGATAGCCCGGCAGGTAACGCTCGCCCACGCGGACATCACGGGGTGAGAATTTGTCAGGCACACCTCGACAGGTGTTGAGTTTGGCTAATTAAAGATTTCGAGGCTCAGGAATCCAGGCCACTGCTTGCATCAGTTGCTGTGGGATACATATCTCTCGGTCCCATGATCCTTGGGGCCACCGCTTTCTTCCCCAGCGTTCAGGGACATTAGTGGGTCTGAAGTAGAGGGCTATCCCCAGGAAGGCATCCACATTGTCCTTCCCTCAGTCCTGCGGCCACATATGCTTAGTAAAGGCACAGACCCCATAGGACTTGCTGCAGCAGCCCTCAGGTTTCTGGGGCACGGGCAGTCCTAACCTCAGCCCAGACCTTGGGCGAGGCAGCTGGCCTGGCCTGTGGGTCCACTGTGGTCATCCCTGGGGGCTCAGGGATGAGGCCTGCCCCCAGGTCCAGCTCAGCCATCCTTATTCCCCTCCTCGGTGAAGACAGGGTGCCCCTCCTACCCCAACACCTCTTGCCCACCTGCTTCTCCAGGCTTCAGAGGGTCAACACCATCCTAGAACTACTTATCAGTCAACAGGGAAACGGGATTCAATGGACGTGTTTGAGTCATGCGTTCTCAAGGCCCGGCCCCAGGGATTGGTGGGGAGATGATTGCTGAGGTCAGGGACTAGACATAGGGCATATCAGGAAGGTGTTCTGAACATGGGAGAGTGCTAACGCCCTATACACCCCTAGCCCCTCCTCCAGGAGTACAAATCCAGATTTTGACCTCAGTAGACCCAGTCTCTCATCCACTACTCCTTCATTGTCCACAATATTGGGAAAGTAGCTGGTCAAGGCTGGGCTGGTCCTGAGGCGGGGGTGTGCAGGAGGGGGCACATCCAGAGAAAGGAAGGTGGCCCAGAACGTCGATGTGTTGGCAGCACCAATCGCTCCTCATCTCCGCTCCCTGGCCCTGGTGTCTGGGGTCGGTGCGTCTGTGTTCTGGGCATCCGGAAGTGTCTAGGAGGATCTGAGGGGCCCAGCTGGGGCCGGAAGTTGGACTTTCCTGTGACAGGGTACATTTTCTAGACACTCAACAGCTGTGTAGAGTTGGGCCTACCCGAGACACCTAGGCCTCTCCTCCCACCCAGCCCAGGACCCTCCTTACTCCCTCAGTGGACGCTGCAGCTGGAACCTCTTGGCTCGAGACTGGGCCAGAGCCAGGAGCAGCCCCCTCCCCCCACGGCCAGCCTGCTGAGAGGGACGTGCAGCCCGAGGCCCAGCTGAGGCAAAGGACAGGACATCACGTGCCTGTGGCCCCCCCAGGGGCAGGGGAGACCCCGAGCCAGCCAGCCCATCCTCCTCCCTCCTGACCCGGAATCCCCTGGAGGCGGCCAAATATTTGGACAGCCGGACTTCTAGCCCCAAGGAAAGCTGGAGCAGGGGCCTGGGGCAGCTCAGGACTCGTTAGAGACCCTGGCAGGGGACGGCTAAAGGCAAGGTCGGGCTGGAGGAGAGGCACCATCCAATGTCAGGCAGAAGCAGAGAGGCAGAGGGAGGGAAGAGAGGACTGGGAAAGAGGAAGAACAGAAAGCACATATGTATGGTACATGTGTCCACGCATACTGATCCAGACAGACAGACAGACAGGGAGGCACAGGGAGAAAGAGAAATGCAGATGGATATAGAGGTACACAAACAGGAAAGTGCACACACATAGAGAGGTGGACAGACATTCAGACAAGGAGACAGAGAGAGAGAGACAAGCAGGGAGGTGAGAGACAGAGTTAGTCAGCCAGCCAGAGATAGCCAAGTGGAAAGAGACAGAGAAACGGGGAGATAACTAGTGAAAGACAGAGAGAACCCCAGAAAGAGTGAGAAGGGAAGAGAGAGCCAGAGGCCCAGGTGAGTGGGCAGCAGGCCCAGCGGGCACCACAAGGACGGCCAGGCAGAAACTGGGGGGGCCCTAAAGAAGGCTGCCACGGCATTTGCGGGTTCCTAAACGGGCAGGTTGGGCCTCTATTAGCTAGGTGCAGGGACATCCGGACGGTGGGACTAAGCCGGTGCACGGCCAGTCCCAGCTGGAAAGACCCCCTTCCCGGTCCAGCGCTTGTCTACCGGGACAATGGAAAAGATACACAGAGGTGACAGTCGATTGAAGTGACCCCCATTCTCAGCAGCCACGCACGTGTGCAGACGTGCCGGCCGAGAGGCTGTGTACAGGACGTGGCCCGCAGAGCGGAAATTCAAAACCAAGCCACCCCAGGCCGCTGACCGGAAAGCCCCTCCTGCCCCAGCAGCTGGTCCTTCCCTTTAGCCCCCAGAAGCCCCGCCTGGTCCTCTAGAGTGCACCCCCCACCCCCACATCTGTCCTCTTATCCAGAGTCAAAGGCCAGCTGTCCACCCCCCAGACTGAAGGTGTGTAGAGCACACGGTAGGTGCTTAGTACATGCTGTTAAATGAACAGAACCAGTTCAAGGCCCTTGGCCAGCCCCCAGCCCATCTCAGCCTAGCTCCAAGTGGCCCCTGGCCCCTGGCCATGCGTGTCTACACTAGACCATGTGCCTGCAAGGCTCCTATTTTCCCACAGCATAGGCTGCACATCCCACCGCAGCTTTCTGCACATACACAGATACCAAACCGACCCTCCCCTGCAGTCAGTCACTCCCCTAAAACATGCTTTCCCCTCTGAATGAGTGCCTGTTTCCACACCCAGCCTGGGCTTTGAGGGTGCCCTCAGTTCAGCTCAAAAACCTTCCCTGGCCCTACCCAGCGACTGTGAACCACCTAGGCTATCTTGTGCCTCTGTTTCTCAGTTTGCTCACGGCTCCAAGGCCGCCCGCTAGGGCAGCAAGCACCAGGACAGGGGTAATCTGTCATGGTCTGGCCACCTGGAGCCCTGGACTAGGGTGGGGTAGGGGCTGGGGGGTAGTGATGGGGGCCGAAAGAACCAGTACCCAAGAAAGAATGGTTTGAGAAGCCAGTGAATACACGGGCTCAATGAACCCAGGCAGAGTGAAGTTTTGAGACATAGACCCACAACCTCTCCAGAGAACCAGCCCCCTGTCCCCAACCCCAAGGGGTCAGAGATTCTCATTTCTGATTCCAGTCATTCCAGCTCTCTTGGAGATGTGCCAGGCTTGGCCTCACCCACCCCTGATTCCTCCCACCTCTGGTGCTTCCTGCAGGAAGACTTCCAAGGTGGTGCAGAACCTCCCCCTCCCAAAATGGAATCGTCTCCAGATCTCTCCAACTTTCTATGCTTCAGAAAGAGAAGCTCTGAGGAATTTTCTTCCTTTCTAGAGGAAACTGAGCTCCCATGCCAGACTGTGTACTTGAAGAGGAAGGGGTGGAAGGTCCAAAGGCTTCTTCCAGGCACAGAACAGTGGCCCAAGGCCGCCACGGAAGGAAGGACAGGACTGGCCGGCTGAAGGAAGGATGGGCCTGGGTCGAGGTGTCCCCCAGGGTGCAAGGTGCAAGGACCTTTGACTTAGTCCCTCTCAGACTTGTCCTAGAGCCTGTACCTGCCTGTGCTCAGGGCTCAGGTCACTGTGGGGGGAGAGGGCGGATTCCCACAGGCCCCGCCCCTGGCCTCCCCCTCCCCGGGTGTAAACAAACGCACGCATTCGCTGTGGCCAATCGAAGGGGCTAATGGAGCGGGGGCGGGCTCCTGCAAACCCAGGCCTCGTCCATTCCCTTCGCGCGTGTGCGTGGCGCCAGCTCTCACACCCCCACGGGGCAATGAGGCGGCGAGGAGCGCGCACAGAGCCCCGCCCTCAGGCCAGAGAGCCACACGCGCCCTGTGCCCGCCGTGCCCGCTGGCCCGGCTGCAAATGGCAGCGGCTCTGGGACCAACATGTGCCCCGCGGCCCCTTAGGCGGCCTGGCCCGATCTGCCCTCAAGCCCCTGCCCAACGCGGCCGGGATAAATATACCCGGACTCCCGGCGTGCCAGCCGGGCAGATTGGGCTGTCAGGCGCCCGTCGGGGCAGCGCTCCAGGGCCCGCTCCCGGCCCCTCTTCGGCCCCCCATCCAGGACCCTCTCCAGCTTGTCCCCGCGGGTCCTGCCTCGGGAAGCCCCTCGCGCACCGCCCGAGCCGGGACAAGGAGTCCTGCGGCCCCAGCCCCGAAGGCTGCTACGTCCTGCTGTCCCGCCTGCCGCGGCCGACAGGCCCCGAGGCGACGAAGTTCCTCCCCGGGGATACCAGCTCCAGCTCGGAGCCGAGCCCTGACTGGCGGGTTCCCGGACCTGAGCCCAGAGCGCGCGGGGTTCCAGCTCTATGGAGGCTGGGGCGCCTGCCCCGGGCAGGGCGAGCGAGGGGAGCTGCCCAGAGCCCGGCTACAGACGGGAAAGTGCACAGTAGGGCTCTGCCCGCCCGGTGCCCTGGGCGGGGGTCGGCGCACCCAGCGGTACCTGGCCCGGCGGGTGGGGGACGCACGGCGCTCCGCTCTGGCTGGCGCTGTCCGCTCTGCTCCCGGCTGAGCGCAGCGGCGGGGGATGAAGGGCGCCCGGCCCCGCCCCTGGCCCGCCCCCGGCCCGCCAATCCCAGGCGGCGGGCGGGAGGAGGGGCTGGTCTGGGGAGAGGCGGAGGGGGGGGGGGTCCCGCCAGCTTGGAGCAGAGGGGCAGCCCGAGCGCTAAAGAGCCCCTAGGTAGAAAAGCAGCTGCTCTGAGAGGGGCTTAGCGGAGTGCTGTGGGAGGAAGGCTTCGGTCCGGAGCAGATTCTCTCTGAGTGCCCCTTAACCCCTGAAATGCTCTGCCCTCACCTCCCCGAAGCCAGAAGAGAACAGAGCAGTACTTAACGTCGGTGAAGGGTGCTCACGGTGGGGAACTTCAGATTATCAGTCCGACACAAAATGTCTTTTCTGTCTGCCTCACCCTTCCCAAGCAGAGGTGGGATCGGGTAAGGACGGGGGGCTAACTGCATCAATTCTCCGTCTTCACCCCAGATATTCAGAAGAGACTGAGGCTGGAACAGATAGGGGTAGGGCTTTTGAGATAGGAGGGGAGCACCACCGATGGGCTTGTGATGAGCCTTGCTGGGCTCTCCCTGGCCATGCCCCCCCCCCTTTCCTTATTTCTAAGGAGTAAGAGACAGCTGTGTCTGCCCATGGGAAGTGGGACCCAGGACTTAGTGCCCTAGGGCGTGGGATGAAGGGTTTTAGGCTGTCTTGTTCTTGGCTGGAGGCTCCTATCCCACCCCTGCCTGCTTCCCACCCAAGGCCATGGTGCTCAGAGGTGGGTGTTTGGTGTTAAGGCCCCCCCACCAGGCCTAGCCAGCAGGGAGCTGGGAGAGGCCTTGACCTTGGGGCTGAGCTGGGGGGGCTTCCCAGCACAGCTGTGTCCCTTGCTTCTCAGCCACTGGCTTTGATCCGATTAATCCCATGGCCTCTGCTGTTCCTAGCCAAGCTGGATGTCTCTGTGTCATGTCTGCCCTCTCTTGGTACTGAGGGAATGCCCTCGGAGGACAGGCCTAACCTCTCCTGTGCTCTGGTCTGGGAGTCAGGACTCCTGGATTCTCTTCCTACTGACTCACAGCACTCCCAGAGCCAAGTCCGAGCCTATCTCAGTTTCCCCTTGTGTCACAGGGAAATGGTTCTGTTCTCTCCCCTGGCCTGAGGGGAATGGATGAAGGGGAAGATGTGAGCCGAGGGCAGGGGACCCTGGCTGGGAGTGTCAGGGCGCTGAGAGGGCTAAAGAGAAAGGCCTTGGGATGGTGTCAATTTCTGAAACCACTCAAGCTCCCACCCTTCTTATGGCTGAAAAATAGGAAGGGACTGGCTTTCCCTCCTGATCTGGGGCTAGTGTAATCCCCAGATCAGAGCTTTCCTTGGTCATGAGGGACCCTAAGTCTCTCAGTCTCTAAAGGGGCTTGAGGACTGCCCATTGGAGAGTCAGTAGGCGAGGAACTGACCAGGTCCGCACCCCCCATCCCCCACCCCTGATCCAGCGACATATATCCTGGATGCTCACTGAAGCCATTTGCAAAAAGGGCTGAGTGCTCTCACTGGCAGTTCCTGAGGGCCCAGACCTGGCATCAAGGTCACCCCAGCATGTGGATGTTGGTTGGGGTCCTCAGTCCTGACAGGAGGAGGAAAGGCCAGCTGAACTGGGCTGGGCTGCTGTGGGTGGCCTGAGGCAGCATGATGTGGGGTCTCTGGGCCAGACCAGTTGTGGCCAGGAGGGGGAGGGGCTGCTGTTTGTTGATGCTAGGTCTGGGCCCCAGCCAGGGCAAACACAGCCCCGAGGCCTTCTCCCCCCGCCCCCCCCCCGCCCCCGCCACCTGCCGAATCTCCCAGCCCAGCCTGTGGTGGCAGGACAGCTGGCAGCCAGGATGGGACTCAGAGCTGCCGGACGCCTTCTCCCGGGGACCAGAGGGAATGTCACTGATGTAACACAGTGGTGGAGGCAGCCACCAGGAGTGGAGGGCCGGGAGGGTGCTTCATCTCAGCCCTCAGCCCAACCCTAACCCCAAGTCCCCCACTTCCAGAAACTCAGACATGGGCCCAAGACGTGGCCAGACACATGAAGCAGAACTTAGGGTCCTAGGATCGCTCAGACTCTCCTTCCAGGGTCCTGTCAGCCCTCTGCTCTCCTCCTCCCTCTTCAGTCATGTCCTCTCAGCCTCCATCTAGGTGGCTTCCTCTCCCCGTGTCACCACCTCCCCTGGCACGGCATCCACATGGTACCCCAGGACCCTTCCCTGACAGTGAGCCCCCATCTTCACCTCCAACCCAGTCATCTCCAGAGCCCAGCGTCTGGGCCCACTGACTTCTCAGATAGTCTGCAGGGCCCTGCCTCACACTCAGCTGGCCTCCTGGACACCCTCCCAACTGGCTTCTTGTCCCAGTTGGCCTCCCCTACCCCACCCGGCTGGCTGCACGTGTTCCTGTTGTTCTCAGAACATGCCAGTCTCTTCCCCTCCCTGACCTTCTGCCCTCCGGGTTCCCCACCCCATCCCACCTCCTCATCAGGCTCTCACTTGTCCTTCTGCACCCTGGAGAGGCGGCCTCTGAACAGCCTGGCCAGCTCTTCCTGTACTTCACGTGGCCCCTCTTGCTATCCCACCACGCAGCCTGTGTCTCCAAGAGCTCCCTCTGGGTTGTCTAGACAGGAAAGCTCCTGCCAGGTTGGAGGGTGCGAATCAGGAAAAGCCTGATGGAGAAGCAACCGGTGGGCTTGGTTCTGCCAAGGGGAAGAAAGGCACATGCCAAGGTGGGGAAGAGAAAGGGCATTCGGATAGAGGAAACAGCCCGACTACAGGAAAACGTGAGTATGAGCGTGCAATTTGCACCAGTAGGTGGTGTGCATGGGGGCAGGACACGTAGCTTGAAGTCATTTTGGGGGGTTTTAAGGCCTCATAGGAAAGGAGGGTTCTCACCTCCATGCCCCAGTGTTGAGGACCCACACCCAGAGCTCCTGACTACACTCTGCCCAGGTTGGTGTCTGGGAGGCTCCTCTTCAGGGACAAGTAGGGGATTAGTTGGTATAATATGAGGTGTGGAACCCCATGAGGGACTCAGAGGCAGACAGTCCCATCTAACCCTCCCCCAGCCTGGGTCCTCAGAGCTGATGACCTCTTGGCTGAGGCCCGCTCCCACAGTTCTGGCATGCCCTCCCTCTCTCCCGAGATCTGGCCCCCAGCTTCTCTGGCTACTGAAGCGGCTTAATGAGCCCAGGTCACGTGGGTTATGCTACTGCCTGTGGGGAGGGCCCGAGCCCCTAGTGGCCACCCGACCAGGCCCTGACGTCAGCGGCATTAACCGTCCACCAGGCTTGTCTAATCTCTGGTCTGTGGCCGGGCCAGGTTAGTCCCGCCAGAGCCAGAGCTGAAGGCCGGGAGGGCCCTCGAGGGCACCTTGAGGTTGCAGGTCAGGCAGGGATGCTGGTGAGTGGGGGTGCCCACAGTAAATGACCCTTACCTACAAGACTAGGGTGCGGCCCCTATGCTGCCTCAGTCTGGCTCTGATCCCCTGCCCTCAAGGGTGACTCAGGCATTGAACACCCATTGACTCTGCTCCTTAGGGTGTAATTATACATGCGGTGAGTGGGGCCTGAGTGGGGCCGGGGGGTGGGGGAGGGCTCCAAGCTGGGGGACTCGACCCCGCCCCACCCCCAGACCCCAGCATATCTGTGGCCCTAGGCCAGCCCATGGGATCCAGGAATCCCAGTCCTGAATCCCCCGACCCTGGGGTCAGAACTGTCCGTGGAGGGGACTCCCTGGAGGGTGGGGTCCAGCCCCTGTGCGGTGTATGGGCTTCTCTCTGCCCAGACTCAGGAAGGCTGGGGAGCTCATTACTTTTCTTCCAAGGCAAGATGACTGTGTGGAAGACCCCATTAGTCCACCTCTCCTTACAGCCTCCTCCCTTCCAAGTCTACCACTCCCAGCTCCTCAAAGCCTCTGGTCTTCCGCCTTGCCTCTCCCCACTAAATCCTGAACTGACTCCCCTCACTCTAGTAAACTGCTCTGTCAGCGGGTCCTTAGTGGAGGTGAGCAGCCTAGCTCAGCCAGGCCCAAGACCACCTGGGGAGGGTCCGAACCCTAGCCTCCCCTCGGGCCCAAGCCCCATCCCCTTCTCTGGCCTCTGACCAGCACCAGCATGGCTGAGTTCCCTAACCCACCCCAGGTCCCTCTACCACCACATTGTACTCAGGCCTGGGCTCCCTCACTCCCCCTTTCTCCATCTCACTTCCGGCTCACAGCTCTGCCCTCCTCCTTCTGCTAGGATATAGCATGGAGTCCCCAGTTCTGCTGCTCTCTGCCATCATACCCTTTCACACTGGCCCCCAGAGGAAAAACATGTGTGCCCCTACATACCTGTTTTCATGAAAATAAATTTTTTTTCATGAAAAATCTTAATGATTTTTTTTCCAGAAACAAGAATTTTAAAATATTATTGATCATTTTATTTCCATTAAAGCCAGAATATAAATTGTTTCAGATATAGACAAAATAGCTAAGCTTAAAATAATGTTGAGTTTGAATATATCTACTTTCAAATCTTTTTTTCAACTAATTTAATAGTCTATTAAAAATTTTACCATTAAAAATACATAAAAACATATATAGGAATGGATATTTTCCTTCTGCTTTGGGCTCTAATATATAGCTCAGCAGCGTTCTCTTGGATCTTGTCTTTATTTAAAATTTTCATATTTTGTTCATCATGGGTTTTTTGCAGTGATTTGTTTGTTTCTTTTTTTTTTTTTTTTTTGAGTAGGTCATGGGACTTGAACTCACAACCCTGAGATCAAGAGTCACATGTTCCACAGACTGAGCCAGCCAGACTCCCCTGCAGTAATTTTGAATTTAAAAAGTACTGCGTTAATAAATTCTTTATCTTGATTACTGAACTTTTTGGCACCACCTTACATTTTGCACCCCAGGTGAGTGCCTCTTTTGCTTCACCCTAATCCCAGCCCTGCTATTAGGTCCTAGCTTTAAGGGCCTCCAAGACCCATTAGCTTCTGGAGGAAGCCGGACCCTCGGGCTGGCACTTGGCACCTGCCCATTGTCTCCCCACCCCATGTCCCCTTTGCCTGCTCTTGCCCTATTGAGCTATGGCCCACAAGCCCTCGTTTCTGGGCCTTTTACCCCCTACTCTCCCTGACAGAATAAGCTTCTACCTCAGAACTCTGTCTTGATCCAAGATTATCCCTGTGAACGTTTCTCATGGCTCCTTTCCTCTTAAAGCCCTCTCCTGAGAGGCCCCAGTTGGTCCCATGCCCCCGGGAGCGCTCCTGCCATGCCAGGCCAGGTTCTTCTCCCTGGAAGTTTCCATCTTCCCATTGAAGTCCAGCCCAGCACTGGGCACTTCATAAATGCCCATGACTCGTGACAATGAACGCTTTTCCCTTCCCCACAAGAAAGGACAGCTGGGGCCTGATGCGAAGGTTTATTGCTGAGTCTGCATCTACCTGAGGGGAGTGTGGACTGTCCTCTGGCCTTGAGAGATGGAAGCCCCTGTCCTTGACATAGCATAAGTCCTGGCTCACGGGCCCCAGCGAGGACTTGGGGCTTGATGAGGAACTGGGAGCAGGGGTACAGGGACATGGGCCTCTGTCCCTGACAAAATTTGGACATGGCCTTCAGCTTTTCCTGCCAGGGAATGGGCCCTGAAAGGAAAGGATGAGAGAAGTTGCTTGCAGGGATGGGAGGATTACCTGGGTTTGCTTGTGCCCCCACCTGAGGTAGACCCCTCTGGGCCCAACCTGGGCCTCAGTCATGTCCCAAATCCTCTGCCTGGAGCTGATCGATGGAGCCGGACTCTGCCCCCAGCCACCCCTCAGGACAGTTTGACCATTGGCCACAGTGGGTGTCAACAGTACCTCCCTCAACAGACCATCCCCTTGGCTGGCTGGCCTGAAGTGCTGTGGGTGGGTGGGGGTGAGGTAGGACATGGATCGGGTGTCCAAGGATGGAGGGTGCAGAGCATGTGGGGGAGGGAGACAGGGGGTTACTCGGAGCCTGCTGTGTGGGGAAGGGTCCAGCTTAAATCTCTTCCTGACACCCAGGGGCTCCCAGGCATGCCCCCCACTCACTAATTCATTCATGTGGGAGCTGCATAGGCCTGAGTGGCTTGGACTTTGGACCCCTGAAGCTACTGAGAGGGAGTCACTGGCCACTGGGTAGACAGGTGCCAGACTTGTCACATGGAGGTAGTAAGGCTGGAATGGGCTGATGGTAAGCAGTAGGCCTGCTTGGAGGAGTGATCTCTGCCTGCCCCTCGCTCTTCCTGAACCTGGGAGGGAGGGCTGTTTGCTGAACCCAGACCCACCAGGTGAGTCATGGGCCCCCTGGGGAGAGAGACCTGCTGGAGATTGGTCAGTTGGGCACTGCTGAGTCACTGTGAGCTCTAGCTGTCCCAAGTCCTGCCTGTTCCTAGCTGGGGCTGGCTGTGGTGGGTCCTGGAGGCCAGTGCCGCCAGGCCGTGAAGGGCAGCAGTGGGGTTGGGGGCACTGGGCTCTGGGAGACACGGGGGAGGGTCAGGGCCTCAAGGCTAGTGGGGCTCAGGGTTTTGGGTGTGTGGCTGGTGGGACCACAGGCTGGGGTCCAGGAGTTCAGGGGGGTTGTGCTGATAGGCTCCTGTGGGCTAGGGCTACAAGGTGGCTAGGGCTACAGGGTGTCAGGGACACACATGAGTTCAGGCACCTGTCAACAGAGAAAAGGAAGCAAGTCAACACATCCTGAGCTCCAAAATAATTGGCCATAGGCCAAGAGGCACTGTTGGGGTGGGCTTGTAAGCAAGGACACCAGAGGGATGGGGCAGAGTCAGAAGGGATTAGGTGAGTGGGCCTTGTGTCCCTGGAGGGCAGGCTGGCAGTGGGGCAGTGGCATGGAGCCTGAGGGGCCAAGGTGGGGCCTGGGAATTGGGGGTTGGCACCAGCCACCAGCCGCGTGGGATGGGTCTGGAGAGCTGGCGCAGGACCAGATGACCTAGGGTGGGGTCTGCCGCAGTGAGGTGGGGTGGAGAGCTGGGGATGGAGTGTGAGGTATTGAGACCAAGGGGCAAGACAGGGGAGTATCCCAGCCCACGAGGAGCCTACCTCAAAAGAGGCCGCAGTCTTTGAGGTTTTCTTTGATGATGATGTCTGTGACTGCGTCGAAGACGAACTTGACGTTCTGTGTGTCAGTAGCGCAAGTCATATGGGAATAGATCTCCTTCACGTCGCGGCGCATGTTGAGCTCGAGGAACTGCACCTTGATGTAGTTGCCCGCGTCCTCGTACGTGTTGGGCCCTGTCAGGGAAAGGGGTGCTCTCCCTCGGTGTCCCCACTCCGTCCCGCGGCGGGAGAAGCGCAGGCCCGGATGACGGGGTTGGGGCGCCGCCTGGCGGTCAGGTGGCGGGGAGGGGGGTTCTCACCGTCGTAATCCGGGAAGCAGATGCTGAGATGCGCCTTTTTTATCTTCTCTGAGAAAACGTCCTTCTTGTTGAGGAAGAGCACAATGGACGTGGTGGCGAAGTAGCGGTGGTTGCAGATGCTGTTGAACAGGTGCAGGCTCTCGTGCATGCGGTTCTGAGGAGGACAGAAGCTGTCGGGCACCGGGTTGTGGGGGGGCACAGGCTGCCGTCCCCCTGGGGCCGGGGCCCACAGGCTCCGGGGCACCCGGGGCCATCCTGCTGACAGCCAGCTCCAAGTCAGCTTCCCCCACGGTCCCCCTCAGCGAGGCTGCTGGTTGTCTTGTGTCCTCGTTCCGACTGTTCTGGAACGAGTGTCCGCTCTCAGACCCTTCCCGCTCCCGCAGCACTGTCTCCAGCTTTCCCTGGAAACACTCAGGCCCTGCTTGGCACCCACCACTTCGTCGTCCTCCACCAGCACCATGTCGTAGGCGCTCAGTGCCGCGATGAAGATGATGCAGGTCACACCCTCGAAGCAATGGATCCACTTCTTGCGCTCTGAGCGCTGCCCGCCCACGTCGAACATCCTGGGGAGCAGTTGGGGCCTGAACCCGCGCTTGGAACGCCATGGACGCGCCCACAGGCATCCGCTTGCCCCCTAATGCTGGCCGGGGGGCACTCGGATGGGACTGGAGTGTGGGGTGTCTGAGGAGGGGCAGGGTCTCTTTGGGACAGGGCCTCTAACAGGGTCTGGGGGCGCTGCACTTGCAGCCACAGCCCCTGAGGGAGGGCCAGGGCGCCGGTGTGGGGTTGTACCGGAAGTGGAGGTCCTTGAAGGAGAACTGCGTCTCGATGATGCCTGTGGTCTTGACACGGGAGCGCAGCACGTCCTGCTCAGTGGGCACATAGCCCGGGGTGACCAGGCGCTCCAGGTCCGAGAGGTAGCTGCCAGAGACCGCGGGGTGTGGGTGGGTGTGGCAGAGGGGCATGGTAGGACCCCGCCCGCACCCCCCGCGCCCCGCCTGCGCTCTCACTAGCCCGCCGAGTCGTTGAGCTGGTACTCAGAGGCGCGTTCGAAGCAGGCCTGGATACCCGAGTCCTTCCACAGCCGCTGGATGATGTCCGACATCTCCTTGGGCATCGTGCCCTCTTCGATGGTGTCCGCCATGTGCATCAGCTTCCGGGCGTCGTCCTGAGGGTGGGGTGGGAGTTGGTGGTGGTGACCGTGGACTTGAGCCCAGTCTCGTGCCTCGAGTCCCCAGAGGCCCCGCTCAGCCAGTCTCCTTGCACACCTGGCGGGCAGAGTCTCCATACTGGATGTTGAGTGTGGTCATGGCGCGCACGATGGCGAGGATGGACTGCAGCGTGTTGCCGTAGATGATGGCGATGAACTCGAGGCACTCTTCTAACGAGTACCCATCCTGGTGGATGATCCTGTGGCCAGGATGAGCCGGGTCAAGGCCCAGTGGACCGGTGGGGAAGGACAGGCCCCGTGGGTTTGCCCACCCTCAGGGACCTCAGAATAGGCAAGGACACTCACTTCATCTGCTTGACAATGGTGCTCTTCCCGGACTCACCCGCGCCTGGAAGGGAAGCTCCGCCTCAGAGCTGCGCTTGCCACACCTCCCTACAACCCTGCCCCCCCACACCCCCTACCCCTCGCGCCCCGCCCCCCCGCAACCGGGCTTGGAAGATGGGGACCGGCAGACTCAAGGCAGGTACCAGTCCAAACCCCAGTTCCACCTGTTTGCCCCACCCCCCACCCCAAAGCAAGGTCCCGACACCCTGGAGGAAACACATTTCTAAATGCCAGGAGTGAGGAGGGGGCTGACAAGGGCAATCAGCGACCTCAGCTGTGTTGGGGAGCCTCCAAGACCCCTGGTACTTCCATTCTTGGTTGTTCTGAAACCAAAATAAGGAGAACCTGGAGCGCCACACCGTGGAATATTCTGGTACTGCATGCAGAGGATTATTTGAGCCGGGTCAACCCCCGCTTTTCAGGGGTTGTAGGGAGGGGAGTGTCTCCTAGAGGCTCAGAGGGAATTAGGGCCTTTGAGTAGGGGAGAAGACAGAGCTGACAGCCCCTCTGAGCCTGCTCTCGCCAGGGCTTTGGGTACAGTTAATGGGATTTCTGGCTTAGCCTCTATCTCCCTGGGGTGCTCTGGCTTGGTCTCTCTGCCCACATCCAGATGCCTGACTGGGTCCTGGAGAGCCTGGGGTGGGACCTGCACTGCCTCTCAAAGCTGCTCCTTCTTCCCCTTGTGGAAGGTAGTGACCTGGAGGCACTGCCTCAGTCTCACCTCTCCTCCCCTCCCATGGGACCAAGTGCTTGGCTTTATCTATTCTCCCGGGGTCTTAGTAGCTCTACAGAGGGACACCCTCTTTAGGTTTGCCCACAACAAAGCTCTGGAATCTAAGGGCCATTGTTTGTGGATCTGGATGGTGCTAAAGGATGCCCACGCCCAGGAGGACTGTTACCTCCTTCTTCCAAGGAAGCAGCCCTATTGTAGGGCTCCCAAGGAAGCCCCTTGTTCCTGACCCCTGCCCACCAGGGCTTCTCCAGAGGGGAGGGTGCCTAAGTCAGGGTCCCCTGGAGAGGGGTTCCACCGGATACCCAGCCTTGGGGAGTCAGAGTACTGCCCACCAGGGCCAGGGCTCCCACTCAGTTCCCTGACCTTAGGATCATTCTGCTTCCCAAGTAACCCATTTCACAGAAGAGCTACCTGCCTGCCCCCCATCCCTGCCTGCGACCTGGTGGCAGCCTCCCCACCTGGACCCACACCCATACCCAGAAGCAGCAGTTTCACGGTTCGAGCATCCTTCTCAGCATCTTCTTTGAGCTTCTTTTCCAGCTCCCTTGAGTGCTTCTCCTCAGCACTAGCCCCAGCCCCCATGGTCCCAGCAGCAGGTGAACAGGGTGGTTGGCTGGTTCTTCTAGATGGAGGGGATCCCCAGAGCCGGGAGAGCCGGGCTCAGGTCTCCCAACACCCTTCTGACCCCAGGACTGGCAATCGACTGGCTTTCCACAGACCTGTGCAGGCCTGGTGGGGCTGCTTAGTGGGATTTGGGGGCCAGGGGTTCCCAAGAGCCAATGAGAGACAAGGACAGGTGAAGCCAGCTCAGCCCCCAGCCCTTCTAATCAGGCTGGCGTGGCCCCAATCCCTCAGCTGCTGACTCTGCACCCCTCTCAATGAGCCCCAACCCTCTAGGAGAGACCATGGAGACAGTCCAGCCCCTGCACCAGAGCAGGGAGACTGGTTCCACAGGGTCCAGACTTAGAAGGGGGAGAATAGGACCCTGAACCCCTGGTGGGGGCAGGGAGGCGGGGCTGGGAGCAGGGAAGAGAGGGAGAAGCAAGCATGGAGCACCTGGGCCAGGCCCAGCACTGGACTCAGCACAACTCTCTATTTTTTTTTTTAATTTAAAAAAATTTTTAATTTTTAATTTTTTATAAACATATAATATATTTTTATCCCCAGGGGTACAGGTCTGTGAATTGCCAGGTTTACACACTTCACAGCACTCACCATAGCACATGCCCTCCCCAATGTCCATAACCGCACACCCCCTCCCAACTTCCTTCCCCCCAGCAACCCTCAGTTTGTTATGGTGGGGCGCCTGGGTGGCTCAGTGGGTTAGGCCGCTGCCTTCGGCTCGGGTCATGATCTCGGGGTCCTGGGATCGAGTCCCGCGTTGGGCTCTCTGCTCAGCAGGGAGCCTGCTTCTTTTCCTCTCTCTGCCTGCCTCTCTACCTACTTGTGATCTCTATCAAATAAATAAATAAAATCTTTTTAAAAAAAAGAGTCACTTATGGTTTGTCTCCCCCCAGTTCCATCTTGTTTCATTTATTCTTCTCCTACCCCCTTAAGACCCACATGTTGCATCTCCACTTCCTCATATCAGGGAGATCACATGATAGTTGTCTTTCTCTGATTGACTTTCGCTAAGCATGATACCCTCTAGTTCCATCCATGTCGTTGCAAATGGCAAGATTTCATTTCTTTTGATGGCTGCATAGTATTCCCCATTGTATATATATACCACATCTTCTTTATCCATTCATCTGTTGATGGACATCTGGGTTCCTTCCATAGTTTGGCTATTATAGACATTGCTGCTATAAACATTCAGGTGCACGTGCCCCTTTGGATCACTACTTTATATCTTTAGGGTAAATACCCAGTAGTACTGCTCTCTATTTTGTAAGCTCACACGGGCCCTGGTGAATGGGTGCCCACATCATCAGTCCCATTTTACTGACAAGGAAGGGGATTATATCCACACAGAAGGAAGTGGTTGGGAAGGGCAGGGTGACTCTGGACCGGACTTCCATGCTCTGCAGAGTCAAGAAGGAAGGGAGAACATTGCATTTGCCTCGTACCAAAGGCTGGACCTGACCTGTGCAGGGCCTCGACATACCTCCACAACTCCAACAGACTTGAGGGAGGGAGCATGCATGTCTGCTGTGTGTACATGGGTGTCTGTCCTTTGCTGGCATCAACCAAAGCAATGACACAACACGTTTGTCCATGTCTGCACTTGTATGTACACATGTGCAGTTGTGTCTGTGTCGGGGGGGCACATGTGTGCCTGTGCATGCCAGACACACGTGTGCATGTGTTCCTTTTTCCTCATGCACACACGTGCTGATGTGGAATAACATGTCCACGCGGGTATTTGTGTATGGATGTAAAATGCACACATACAAGTAGCACGTGCGTTAGTGTGCATGAGCCTGTGATTTTCGCCTCTGCATGTGTGCTTGTGCACTTATGCATGTGTATGCCTGTATGTGGGCACACTTGTGCGTGCCTGTGCCTATGTGTACAGGTGTGTCTGCATGCAACAAAGTCTCTGACGTGCAGAGCTGGCCATGCTCTTCCAGAGAACATTTTGCAGGCCTGTCGTCAGGTAGGGAAAATGAGTCTCAGAGCAGGGGCTCCCAGGGGCACTGAGGAGGGATGCATTTCCTGTCCTTCTCCTGATCTGTTCCCTTGGATACTCTGAGAGCTGCCTAAAGGCATTTGTAGGGCAGGCCTGCCTCAGCTGAGGGGGTCTAGGGTCTGCATATAGGTTCAGACGGGACGAGGAGTACTGCTGGGTGGAAGTTGTTCAATTAAGCCTAAAGCTCCCAGGCTCTAGAGTTCCCAACCTCCAATAGAAAGACCTAAACCCTGGGCTCTCAAGGCTCCCTCCAGAGACCCTGAGCCTTCTGGTCCGACTCTTCCTGGAAACCTGGCTGCCTTGTAGTCCTAAGCTCTGTTGCAGACCCAAGAGACCACGAGGGGGTGCCAAGGCCTCAGATCCCAAGCAGTGGAGATGGTCCTTAAGCCTGTGGGAAATGGATACTGGCTCCTACCAGAGGCTGGTGGCTTCCCATCTGCCCTATTGGGTCAGCAGGTCGGGTCTGTCCAGGAACAACAGATTATATGTCCCACCTTCAGCTTCTGGGTTCCACCCATCCTTCACCCTCCCATGTAGTAAATGGGCCCCTTGGGGTGGGGGTGGGGTGGCTCTGCAGCCCCTAGGGAGTTGGGGCAGTGCAGGAGCCCAGGTCTGTTATACCAAGGCAAATCTGGTTTCTGCCTATTGGGTTTATTTAAAGTGGGGCCATCCACTGTCAGTCCCCCTCTGGCTCCCCTTGCCCACCAGATATGGTCATAAGCCCTGCTGGTCCCACAGGCCTCCCCAGCTCTTAGCTCCCCCTGCCAGGACTTGACTCATTGAGTTTGGACCAGGGTCCCCAGCTGTACTTTCTCCTGTCCAGCAGCACCCCACCTGCCCTGACCTTCCCCACCTGTTGGACACTCGCTCATGCCAGTCCCTCTGCTGAGAGCTGGCTGGAAGGAAGCAAGAAGGATGGGAATTTTGTCAATTTTCAGGGTGGGGAGCAGCCAGACTGCGAGGACTGTAGCTCTGTCTTGCCGATACTGAGCCCTTAGTGTCTGCCACAAAGCCCACCACAAAGCCAGGTGAGAAACCAACGATCAAACCTACAAGTGAGCGAACGGAAGCTGAGCTTGCGAGAGAGGTGTGGGAACAGTGGTCAGGCCACGTGAAGGCGGGCAGGAAGGACAGAATCTGGATGTAGGCTGAACCCCCAACCTCCCTCCCCTGCCAAGGAGAAAAGCCAAAGTCCAGTCCCAGAGCCAGTGTTTATTAGCAAGATGGAACCCAAGGGCGGCTGTGGCCTGGGCAGCCGAGGGCCACCGGGGAGCCCCTACCCACCTACTCCCAAAGACCCCCAGAGCTATTTACACCCATCCTCTGAAGTGGTGGGCAGAAGGGAGCCCTGGGGGAGCCCCTGAAGGCCCCAGGCCTCCACCACTGCCCCCTCTCCCCTCAGCCCTGCCTGCACCTGCCCCTCTGCTATTCTCCCAGCCCCCAAGTCACAGTGGCCCAGAAAAAGCGAAGAGGAGGTAGAGTGGCCAGGCAGGGAGGGCTGGAAGTGTGCCCCACCCAGGCAGGGCTCCTTTGCTCCTGTCCCCAATAAATAGAGAATAAATACCTGGGAGGGGGCTGGCCTTGACTGAGTGTCCCCTCCCAGGCAGGGGCCGGCCTCCTGTGACGCCCCTTCTTCCCGCCTCGGAGTGCCTCTGAGCCCCCACCCCCCACTCCCAGTCTCCGAAGCAGTCCTCGCCTCCGCATCTGTCTGCACTGGCGGCACAGCTTGAGAGCACATGCTGGCAAAGGTGAGCAGTCCGTGCCCTGTCCAGGGGCGGCGTGCTCCCTCCCCGCGTCCTGTAGATCCCGGCGGTGGCAGCCAAGCAGGTAGACTCCCAGCTGAGGCTGGGGACTGTGTGGTCCTGGCCTGGCCCTGCCGACGGGCTGGGCCTGGCTGGGTGGGCTCTGTTCTCTGCCGTCTCTGACCAGCATGGGTCTCAGTTTTGGACCGTGCTGCCGCTGAGGCAGGCTATGTACAACCCACCAATAAATACTGTCTTTGCAGGGGCAGGGTGTGTATAGAATATAGATATTTTATATATATATATTTATATATATATATATATCTTTTATATTAAAAGGGACGAGGCCGAGGCCGGTCCATCGCAAGGCTCAGGCAGCTGGCCTCATGTGTCCGGCGGGTGATGGCGGCGGTTCCGGGGCTTCTTCTGGTCCTGGGGTTCAGGAGGCCTGGGTGCACCTGGGGCCTCCCTGGGGCTTGGGGGCACGTGGCGCCAGTAGCCCTGGCAGTACTGGTGGATGAGGCCCACTTCGGGCTGGGCCAGTAGCTGGGCCAGCTCCTGGTAAGGGGGTGTGGGGAGACCGGCGCCGGGGGGCGGTGGGGCGCTCGCCGCTGGCGGTGGGAAGAGGGCAGCGTGGACGGCATCCCGGCCCAGGACATGCAGCTGCACCCGCGTGACGACATGCTTGAAGTTGTTCTCGGTGGCCGTGCAGGAGTAGAGGCCACGGTCCCCGGGCTGCAGGGCGCGGAGCAGCAAGCCTTGCTCTGTGCGCAGGAAGCGGTCCTCGGCACGAATCTGCAGGAGCAGGGAGCCGGGGCTCAGAGCTGTGTGACCTCCCTGCCGCCCAGCCGGCCCCCGGAGCAGACCACCTCTGTGGCCATTCCGTGGAAGGGGCCCCCGTGTGGAATTTCCACGTAGCAAGAAAAGCCCATAGTAAGGTTCCACATACATCTGACAAGGGCATCCGTACGCTTTTTCATTTCAGGAGGAAGGATGGGGAAGAGATCCTGTACAATGAGAGAATGCTCAAGCATAGCATTTCTTTTTAATGGGATTACCCAACTGAAGTATCCTTATAGAATCTTCGCATAGGGAGGGGTGCCCGGAATGCATTTCCATAAAACGAGGGCCCCTCCACGGAATTCCCACATCGTAGAGCTTGAGCGCATTGACATTTCCATGCCATGGGGTATACACCTCCAGCGGAGCACACGAATGGGATTTTCATGTAAAGAGGCAATCTCTTAAGTGGTTTCCATAAAATACAGAAATCCTAGCATTTCCATATAACTCGATTCACCGAAATGACTTCCACACAGGAAGGGGAACTTGGAAGGGTTTTCTTAGAATGGGGCTACCCCAGATGGGCTCCTAAAGCACTTTCCACCTACGTGGCCTTCCTACTGTGCAGGGACTCCCGCACCCACAGCAAGGACTAGGGGGTGGAGGAAATCACCTCACGGCGCCGGTCACTGGGGTCTCGCTGAAATAGCCACTTAACAGTGGCCTGGGGCGAGCGAGGCTGGCACTCGAGGAAGGCCGCGCTCCCTGCCACACCATACTGCACAGACTCCACCGTATTCTTGTTGGCTGTAGGGCAAGAGGGCACAGCGTGAAAGCAACATTGCCTTGGGCGGCCTGCAGGCCGGCATGGGGCAGGGGCTGAAGGGCACACACAGGGGCACCCATGCTGGAAGAACGCAGGGCTAGACCATTGGGCATCCACTCCTTTCTTGAGTGGGTGGCTAAGGACAGCCCATTGCCAATTCCCAAGCCCCCTTACCCCCTGGGTCATGTGAGAGTCCTTCCAGCAGTTGGGGGGAGCGGGGGCTAGGAGCAGCTCCATGGGCTGCACAGGGCCCCATGCTGGCACAGCACACTCACCGTTGGAGTTAAACCCACGGCACTGCCTGATGGGGTTCCCGTGCCGGACATCCTGCCGCCGGCTCCGCCTAGATGAGGATAGATCCTGATCAAGTATTTTTTTTTTTTAAGATTTTATTTGTTTTATTTGACAGACAGAGATCACAGTAGACAGAGAGGCAGGCAGAGAGAGAGAGGGAAGCAGGCTCCCTGCTGAACAGAAAGCCCGATGTGGGACTCGATCCCAGGACCCTGAGATCATGACCTGAGCCGAAGGCAGCGGCTTAACCTACTGAGCCACCCAGGTGCCCTTGATCAAGTATTTTCAAGAAAGCTGTGCCCCCTGCCCCAGGTCCCTATACCCCCAAGACTCTAGGAGAGAAAAGTCTCATCTATTATTCCCAGGGTACTATCACATCAGTCACCAAACCCACAGGACAGGACCCTGGGTCTGGTGGCTCAGATTTCAAGGGCTAAGGGGTCCACACCTCTTGGAAGATGCTGTGTAGCGGGAGCAGGACTGGCCATCCCAGGCACAGTAGGGGTCCCGGGCGAGGCAGCAGTCGGCACAGGCAGCCCCATACGCCTGGCAACGGTGCAGGCTCAGGTGGGTGACACCCACGGCAGACGCCACGTATAGTTGTTGCTGAGGGCAGGGGAAGGGGCGTGTCAGTTCCCTCCCCACAGCCAGCCCCCATCAGGAGCCAGCTGGGTTCCTTGCCTTCCCGTTCAATGCCTCAGTTTCCCAATCCTTGTGCCAAGGGCATGACCCCAAGGAAGAACAGGCTCCATCCCTAAACCTAGCCCACCTTAGCAAAACTTACTCTCTTGGAAGAGATGGTCATGGTCTTAACAGGTGCTGGCTCCTGGAAGAAGACAGGGATTACCTTGGGGACGGGGGGCCCCTTCCCTGCCCCCATCTGGAGGGAGGTCTGAGGTAAGGAGCTGGTACTAAGGAGGGCCAGGGTGAGAAGAACAGGACTGGGTGTCATACCCATACCCACCTTGAAGACCTCTACCTCCTCCAGCATGAGCTCCTCCATCTCCTGGTCATCCTTGGGCAGCACAATGACCTTCTGCACTGTCCCGCGGTCTGGAACGGGCCGGGCAGGGCCTCAGTGGGGCTGAGGACGCTGGGGAAGGGGTACTAGCCTCAGCCCCTTCCCCCACCAGGTTCCAACCCCCCAAGGGCAGTGGAGCAGAAACTCTGTACCAAGGTTGAAGAAATTCCCCCGGATGAAGGGGCCCGGGATAAGGGTGAGTGGTCACAGCTGGGGTCTGCCCCTCTCACCCCAGACGCTCATTTTGGGCACTGCTGAGAAAAGGATGCTGGAGGTCCTCCTGTGTGGAGGGGCTGGAGGTGTGGTGGGCACACGTGTGCATGAGAGCATGTATGGTGGTATTTGGACCCACGTGTCCTGCAGGTGTTGGCCACCTGTTCCCTTTTTCCTAACCCTGCATGGGTCCCCGGGTACCCAGTTTCCCTGCTGTCTCCACCCCTTGTCTCAGCTATCCTGGCTCCAAAGGATGGTGGTAGCAGAGTTGACCTTGGCGAGCCTGGAGCAACCCCCAGCAGGGTAGGTCTCCCACCCCATGGATCAGCACCCTCCGCCCAACGGGCCCAGCGTGGGAGGGTCTGGGAGCAGCAGTGGGTACCTGTGCCCAGGAAAAGCACCTCATAGCGCCCGTCGGCTGCATCCACCTGGTCCACAGCGACGGTGGTGAGCCTGTAGGGTGCGCCTGTGCGGACAACCAGGGGCCGCCTCTGGAGAGGGTACACGGCCTGGTACATAAGCGGGTGGCTGCGCATGAAGTTAATCACTTCATCAGGGTAGTCCTTGGTGGACTTCATGGATGGCGTGAAGGTTCCTCCGGGGCACTGCAGGCACGTGATGAGCGTCAGGCCCAGCGGGGGCTTGCTGACCCCCTCAGTTCCAGAAGAAGCCTCTCCTTTGTTCATCCCCAACACATCCACCTGCTCCACTCCTCAGGACCCCCATCCGGGCTTTCCACCCCCCTCACCCAACCTCTCTGAAGGCCCTGCTCCAGCCGAGGTCCCAAGGTCCCACATGGCCAAATTCTGCAGCCACCTTCCTGGCCTTGTGTGCCATGACCTTGTGGTGGCATTAGGCAGAGCTGAACACTCCCTTCCCAGGTCCTCATGCCCCATCCTACTGTCTCCTTCCTCCAGTCTGCCGCCCACACCCATGGGCGCCTGCTGGAGAGACCATAACCCCAAGTTCCCTTAACACTCTGAGGGTGCTCTGCCCTGACCTGGTGCTTTTCCCTTCTGCCTGTCCACCCCTGCCCAGCCCTCATCTCCCTGGCCACCACTAATCAGCTCCGCCAATGCCAGCTTGCCCTGCAGGTTTGCCCCCCTGCAGGTGTGGCTCCCAAGCAGCCACACCCAGCCACTATCTTTCTTCTGGGATCCTGGCTGGGTTCTTCACAGACTGGTGCTGGGCAAATAATGATTGGTTTCATTTTGTTTTATTTATTTATTTTTTAAAGTTCCCTCTGTGCCCAACGTGGGGCTCAAACTCATGACTCCGAGATCAAGACTTGTGTGCTCAACCAACTGAGCTGGCCTGGTGCCTGTGTTTTGTTTGTTTGTTTAAATTACTTCTTTTTTTAATATTTTATTTAGTTATTTGACAGACAGAGATCACAAGTAGGCAGAGAGGCAGGCAGAGAGAGAGGAAGAAGCAGGCTCCCTGCCGAGCAGAGAGCCCAATGCGGGGCTTAATCCCAGGACCCTGGGATCATGACCTGAGCCAAAGGCAGAGGCTTTAACCCACTGAACCACCCAGGTGCCCTGTGTTTTGTTTTTTAATGTCAGCTTTATTTAAATGGATATATGGGGGGGCACCTCAGTGGCTCAGTTGTTAAGCGTCTGACTTCGGCTCAGGTTATGATCCCAAGGTCCTGGGATCGAGCCCCACACTGGGCTCAGAGCGGGGAGCCTGCTTCTCCCTCTCCCACTCCCCCTGATTGTGTTCCCTCTCTCATTGTGTCTCTCTCTGTCAAATAAATAAATGAAATCTTAAAAAGAAGGGGGGGGCACCTGGGTGCCTCAGTGGGTTAAAGTCTCTGCCTTCGGCTCAGGTCATGACCCTCGGTCCTAAGATCAAGCCCTGCATTGGGCTCTCTGCTCAGCAGGGAGCCTGCTTCTCCCTTTCTCTCTGCCTGCCTCTCGCCTACCTGTGATCTCTGTCAAATAAAGAAATAAAATCTTAAAAAAAAAAAAAAAAAAGTGGATATATGGTAGGTTTTTGTGTGTATATGGCCTACCTCCCCTGCCTAGCTGTGAACTCTGCAATGGTGGGGCCCACATCTGCAAAGGGGCTACCTCAGAGCAGGCCTCATAAACAGAAAGGAAAGGGAAAGGTGGAAGAAAGGTGGAATGACTGGGGCCCTCACCGTGCCGGGCCGTGGGTAAGGCATCTTCCCAGAGAAGGGCATCCACTGGTAGTTGGGGCCCTCCTTGTGGGCAAAGGGCCCATTGAAGACCATGCGGATGTCAGCCATGGAGTAGACGCACACGGCAGAGCCTCGGAACACGGAGCTGTGGGCAGGGCCAGCTGCTGCCATGGGCAGGGCAGACCCTCCGCCCAGTGCCCCTCCCCAGCCTGCCCCCAGCCCCTAGGCCACCACCAGGCTAGGGACCTCCGAAAGTCATAGCCCCCCCAGAGCAGCCAAGCCCTGCTGCCACCGCCAGCCCCCGCCTCACCCCGAGGAGGTAAAGACAGCATAAATGACGGGGTTCCTCACATCCTGGGTCTGCTGCACAAACACGTCCTCTGGGGGGAGAGGAAGACATTGGGAGGGTGCATTCCCGAAGAGCCCCAGGACCCTGTCCGCTCCTGCCCAGGTGGCCAACCAGAGGGGCCCTGACCCCACCCATCCAGCCCCCACCCCTCCCAGAGCAGCCAGAGGATCCGGCGAGCCTGCTGGGTACTCACGGAGCTCATCAAAGTGAGTCTCGATGCCATCCTCCCCGGGCACGGAGCACACCAGCCGAGCCTTCAGGAACGTGCTCCACTTGTTCACCAGGCAGCAGTGGCCACCGTCGTCGTTCTGCGGGCAGGGGGCAGGGTCAGATTGGCTCTCGCACTGAGACCCTGCTCGAGCAGGGCTGCTAAAGCCTGCAGCGGGTGTGAAGAGGGGCAGCGCGGGGGTGGGGGGCGGGCAGCGGTAGGGGGCCTGCGGGCGCGTACCAGGCAGATGCGCCCGATGCGGGCGTACACCGCTGGGCTCTGCGGCGCCTCGGCCGACCGCTCGCGGAAGAAAAAGTAGAGCTTGTCGTCGTTGCGCTCCGCGCTGTCGGGGATGAGCTCCGCGTGGATGAAGGAGGGGTCTGCAGGCGGGCAGGGGTCAGCTAGGCAGGCACTCCAACAAGGCCTCTCTCCCCCCACAGAACCCCTGGCCAGGTACAGGCACACCCCCCACTCTAGCCCCGACGTGCCACCTCCCCTGCCGCAGGCTGTAGAGGGGCCAGACCCCCAACGAGGGCCCCCTGAGGATCCTGCGGGGTTGCAGACATGGGGCATCCTGGGGTCTCATGGGCCGCCCTCACCATTCAGCCACCGAGAGTTGTACTGGTCCGTGCGCATGGCCGTCTGCTTCCCCAGCGTGCGGAAGATGGCAGCGTCGGTGCCCATGAAGTCAATGTACACACCGGCATAGAGCTCTTCGTCTGTGGGCGGGCGGGCGGGGCAATGCCGTGACCTCGGGGGCTGGGTCCTGTCTCCCCCCTCAGATTCTCCAGGGCATGACCGTCGCACCAGTGGGGTGCTGGTCAGGGCTGAAGAACGGCCTCTGGGGACTGGGGTTAGCAGTGATCGGCTCGGATTCGTTGCGGGAGCCGATTTCTGTGGTATAAATGCTCCCACCGGTGGCGGCCTTCACGCTACTAAGCCGGAGGCACTGCACGTGGAGCTGGGGAGAGCCGGGGAGAGCCGCCCACACCGCCGTATAGTCTTTCTACCCCACAAATACAACACATGTCAATAACCTCAAGAACAAAGATAATAATAAAATGTAGTGAAATAATGGGGCGCCTGGGTGGCTCAGTCGTTAAGCGTCTGCCTTCGGCTCAGGTCATGATCCCAAAGTCCTGGGATCAGGCCCTGCATGGGGCTTCTTGCTCAGCAGGAAGCCTGCTTCTCCCTCTCCCACTCCCCCTGCTCGTGCTCCCTCTCTTGCTGTGTCTCTCTCTGTCACATAAATAAATAAAATCTTGAAAAGAAAGAAAGAAAGAAAGAAAATTTAGCAACCATGCAGGCTCTGACATACCACTCTGTGTCTTCCTTCTAGACGTACCCAGGACAGGCCCTGCTTTCCCCCATCAGACCCCTAGTCGGGGAGCCACCATCAGGGTAGGCAAGAGGGGGAAGATAACAAGATAACGTCTAACCCCTGCCCGGAGGTCTTTCCCAGGCTTGGAGGTGGCACAGTGCCCAGGAGTTGCTCTGAGGGCACACTGGGTCCAGCAGCCAGCAAACAGGCAGAGAACAGGGCCCAGGGCCAGGTTGCCCAACTTGGGGGTAGGGGCAGCAGCTGCTCCTGAGGCACCAGATAGGACTCCTCCTCAGAGAACTTTTCCCTAACTCTCCTAGACACCTGGCCAGACCAGAAACAAACCTTGACCCCCTAGTTGGTGAGGGAGTCAGGACTCCATCTGTGTTCCCCTGTGGGACTCTCCCGGCCTCCCAGACACACTAACATGTATGGAAACACCCCGCCTTCTGCGGCTCCCAGTACAGACCAAGCTCATCTTCTTTCTCAGACAGCCTGGGGAAGACCTTTGCACAGCCCGTTTCAGGGTAGGATCTGGCCCCCTTAGTACTCCCATCGGAGGGGCTAGAGAGACTTTCACACCACCAGTCTCTTCCCTGCAGCTCACACCAGGCTCTGGTCCTTACCCCGCCCCCTGCTGGGTATGGCCCTATGGGAGGGTTCAGGGGTGGCATGGTCACAGTCTCTGCCATGGGGAAAGTGTTGGTGCCACGCTCCCTATTCCAGAGGCAGAGGCCACCCACTACGGCTATAGAACCAGGATGGGGTAGTGGCACTCACTGATGAGGGCTGAGGCTGTGTCCAGCTTGGGGTCGTACGGACACTTGCCCTTCCCTGACTCGAGTCTCTCCGGCTCCAGGTAGAAGATGTAATCCTGCAGGGCAGAGGGGAGCTCAGCATTGTCCAAGCTGGTCCCGCAGCCAGGAAGGTTAAGGGTCATCATGTCCCCAGGGTAAGCGCAAGCCCGCTGGAGACACCCTGAAGCCATATCTCTCACTCCCCAGATATCCTTGGGTTTTAACTGTCCAGCCAGGTCTTCCTGGGGAAGGGTCATGATGCACATTCCAAGGAGATGATTCCTGGTCCCAGGTATCAGATAAGACCTGAGAATCAGGGGCTAAAGCCCCCCCATGCCAACTGGGTCAGGGAAACTCTGGTTAGGGCCCCTGGGGTCAGAGAGGCTGGCCACTGTGGCCACCTGTCCTGGGTCAAGATGGAGCTGCCAACCTGACCAGGGCAGGAGGTACTCCCAAGGGCCTGCGGCCCTGACCTTTGTTGCCAGGTCCCATCAGGCCAAAGGGCCCTGAGGGTACTGTGTCCCCAGACTTTATGTCCTACCTGGGGTCCTCAGGACAGATGAAAGGGCCATGGCCTTTCCCCTGCCCTTCAGCAGAGCCCCCAGTTCCCCATGTCTCCCCAATGAGTCAGGAGTTGAGAGGTCCAGCCCAGACTACACGGCATTCACCAAGCCCTCCGTGCCTCCCAGCCCAGCCCTGAGGATGCCAGCAGAAAGGCTGATAAGGCGTTGGGACCAGAATGAGCTCATGGGGAGAAGGGAGGGGAAAGAGAGGGGCGCAGAGGCAGGGAGGAGGTGGCAGCAAGGGGCAAGGATGGTGATGGGAAGGTGTACACAGGCCCACTTCCAGTTACGCTCGGCACACATGACTTTCTGCGCACATGGGACTGCACACACAGCTCAGCACACACCACCATCAGCACACGGAACCCGCCACTCACACCCTGCGCACACATGCGGTCTGAGCCATCCCACATTTCTGCACTCCCTGCCACAGACACACATGCTCACGTGTCCACTTGCTCTCACTCACCGGCAGCCCTGGCTCCCCTGCCCGCCCCTGCCCAGCCCCAGTTCCCCAAGTCCCCCTCTGGCCCTCCTCCAGCCCAGTCCCAGTTCCTGACTAGAGGGCAGACAGCTCCGCCTCTTCGGCCCCAGGGGAGCAGAGTTTCCAGCCGGTGGGTGTGCAGGACACCTGTGTCTGCCTGTGACCCGTGCAGGCCTGGGGCATGGACAGGAGAGAGTAATATGTCAGGCCACAGACATGTGCCATGTTCAGACCCCGGATGCTGACTAAGGTGTATGTGGGAGAGCACAACATGTGCCCACATGTTTTTGTTGCTGTAGGCTCATGCCTGTGTACACATGTGTTCTGAGGTCCAAGGTTCTCTTTGCACCTGGTGGCTTCATGATCTCCTGCCTACAGGGACTCATGGACTGACACCAAAGCCAGCTGGGAATGCCTTCGGCACCTGAGGGCGCAATGTGGGGAAGGAGCGGGTTGGGGGGCCCAGAGTCGAGGAAGACCCTCGGAAGGCTCGCATGGGGTGGGGGCTCCTGGCTGGCAGGTCAGGTCCAGGGGTAGTTCAGCTCAGAGGCAGTGCTGCCTGGCAGGGGCCTAGAGGGCTGAGTCCCACCTGGCGTGGGGCTGTGGGCGTCGGGCGGAGGGCACCATCCGTGGCTCTGCTGCCTCGGCCTCTCACCACCTGCGTCTGGGTCCAGGGCGTAGCCTGAGAAGACGAGGAACAGGGGTTAGAGCCGGGGGTGGCCGGGGCTGGGGGAGCGGGCTCGGGCTGCCAGCCTCTCACAGTGCACACGCCAGGAGCACACATGAGCGCCCGGGCCCCCAGAGCACACATATGCCCTTGCACGTGCACACATATGCACAGATTGGCACGCACCCACACACACATGTCCCTAAGTCCACTCACTCTCACACACATCCTACAAGGTCACACCAGCTCACACACATGCCCACATGGAAATGAGAGAGGGCAGAAGCGGGCAGGGCGGGACGGAGCTGGGGAAGGGGCAGCTCTCCTCCCAGCCCTGTAGCAGAAGGGGACCCCGGTGTCCAGCCTCCTGATGCTGAGGCCCCCGCCAGGCCCTCTAGGTTGGCGGCAGGGGCACGGTCCACAGGCACAGTGCTAAGAGGTCTGGGAGTGGCTGCTCACTGAGGCCTCCTCACAACCTGTGAGAAAGGCAGCTGTTAGCCCCATCTCCAGGTGAGGGAGTGAAAGGAGTCACTCACCCAGGGTCCCTGGGCTGGGCAGTGGCAGGCCTGGGGCTCAAGCTCAGCCTCCCATCAGAGCCCTGGCGTGTGGCTACTGATGGGGTGGCACGGGGCTGGGTCGGGTGCGGCTCACCTGGGCTCGGCGGCCGCGGTTGACATAGGTGCACATGGGGTTGTAGGCACCGGTCCCACACACGTACAGGTGCGTTCGGTTCCAGGGCTGGATGAGCCTGACGAAGTTCCCGCACTCACCCTGGGGAAAGCCAAAGAGGTGCCCAGATGCCTGCCCGCCCCACTGCCTCCCCGAGGTCCCCTGCCTCTCACCGCCCCCCTCCGCCCAAGCACTCACATTGCCATCCTTGCCTGAGAGCACACACTCCTCAATGCGCTGTGGGGAGGCTGCCCAGTGGATCTGCCAGAAACGGGGGTCAGAGGGGGCGGCTTGCTGGACAGGGCTTCCAGCCCCCGGGCCCCACACCCCGCACCCCTCCAACCCCACACCTGGCTGGCCCTTACAATGAGGGGCTCACGGTTGATGTCATGCAGGTCCAGGGACAGTACGTAGTCCTTGCTGCCCACGTACATGCGGTCGTGGTCCTCGTCTTTGAGCAGGATCCGGTAGTCTGTTGTGTTGAGCAGGAAGTTGAAGAAGTGGGCAGTGCCTGTGGCCTTAAGCTCTGTGGGCGGAGGGCAGGGCAGCAGTTAGGCTCCTTGGAGACCATCGAGACATGCCATCTTTGACAGAGGGAGGACCTCCACCACGCCATGATCTTAAACCCCCAGCTTCCACCCCCCTCCAGCCCCAACACCGACCCGGCCCTGGGGGCCTACTTAGCTCCCTCTTTAGTCCCTGAGATGCTGGGAGGAGAAAGTGGGGCAGGTGGGCAGGCCAGGGAAGGGACCACACCCAAAGCTAAAGCCCTGATTCATCAGCAGCCCCAGCCAGTCTCTGGGTCCCAATGAAAGGGCAGTGGGTGCGGGCCAGGGCGCGTGATGGCATCAAAGAGTCTTTGCTCTAGTGGGGGCTAATGCTCCCACGCTCAGGGTGGGGCCTGCTTCCCACAGGGGCCTAAAAGGGTTAATGAGCAGGAGGGCGGGGGGGGGTGCTGGTGCCTCCAGGACAGCCTGCAGACGCTGGCACAGGGCCGGGATGCTTTATCCTCACCCCGGCTGCCCACCAGTCAGGGCGAAGCTGACACATAGCATGGTCCATGCCTCATCTGAAACTGGTCAGCCAGGACACCGGACAGCCCTCTTTGGAGCAATACTGTACCACAGAACTTGGGCTTCCCCCCAGATCCCACTGGGATGCTAAAGGTGGAATTCTCAGGCCACTTTGAACCAGTCAGGAACAGTCTTTCCCAGGAAAGCTCCCCCCTAGTGCTACAGTGTCCCAAGGCTGGGGGGGCAGGGTCCAGTGGAGTCCTTAGTTTCTCTTCCGCATGAGTCTGGCGGCCCTGGCCCTTCTGCCCCCAGATTGCTGGGGGAAAGTCCTCCTTCCTGGAGATGAAGGACAGGAAGGAACTTGGCCAGTGACAGGCTAATGACAAACACAGGACTCCAGAAAACTTAGGAAGTTTGTTCTGGAAGTGGGGAGAGCCAAGGGGTCTACTTGGCAAGCCCCTCCTCACCCCACCCCCAGCTGTCTTCAGCTCAGCAGAAGAGGGAAGATTGTAATGAGGTGATGAATATTCACCAGCACGGGGGGGGGGGGAGGGGACAGGGCTGGCGATGGCGGCACATGGAAGAGCACACACATGTCTGCACATGGCCCATGTCTGCACATGTGCATACCCGAGTGGCATCAGATGAGGCCACCACTATACAGTTCTCATCTCCCTGCCCAGTAGTTGGGAACCCATTTCCCATTTCCCAGGTGGGGCAGTCAGGAGGTAGGTCTGGGGAGGGAGAACAGCTGGGATCATGTGCCCTAGATGCTGCCAGAAGGTAGGACCAGCAGGTGGCCCCATCCCATCAGTCAAGTCAAGGTCGACCTTGACTCAGGCAGCTGTCTCTGAGGGGCCTGGCTGACCCTGACCTTGGTTGTGTGCTCAGGACCCTGGAGCAGAGCTAGAGAGGCTATGCCTGAGAGCAGCTTCAGGTGGGAGCTCCAGGATTGTGCTAAGATTGGGAGGGGGGTGGCGCTGGGAGCCAGGAGACTCCCACAGTAGACCCAGAGCCTACATCTGAGGGGCTGGGAGGCAAGCAAAGGCCTTGCCCTGCCCAGCCCCATGTGGCAATGAGAGAATACAGGTGATGACCTTGGCCAACCGCTGGGACGCAGGGACGCCAAGGGATCAAAGGGCCGATCCCTGCCTGGCTACGGCTTTGCCCGCCTGTCCGGCGGTGCCTCTGAAGTCCCGGGCAGGGCAGCCTGGGCACCTGTCCTGCACCTGTTGTTGGGCCACTTGGAGTCCCCCGCCTGGCCACCCAGCCATAGTGACAACAGGAAAGTAAACACTCCCCCCACCCCCAGGGCCAGGAAGCAGCCAGAGAGGAAATGGGGCTGCCAGCGGAGCCCCCCCAGGCTCGGACAGCCCGCCAGGGGTTATTTATACCCCAGCTGGGGTCATGGCCTTGGGTTGTCCCCTTACCGGTCCTACTGGGTTAGGAGGCATTTGGCGGACAATGGAGGGGAGGGAGGCAGAGGCTCAAGTGGGTACCTTCAGACATAGGTACCTGGGGTAGGGGAAATCTCCAAACATCTAGCCCCAGGGACACAAGCAGTCAGAATCCCTACCCTCCATCCCTGCCCAGTCTTGGGCCTCTGTAATCTAGACCCTCCCCCTCTGCGGAAACCAGTGCCCAAGCCCCAAGCCCAAGTCCCCCCAGAGCTCAGAGCCCCAGCACTCCAGGTTCCATTCCCCATTTGTGGGAAAGGCAGGGGAGAGGCACTCAGCAGAAGGACATGGGAGCAGGAGACTAGCCTTGATCGGACATCCTACCTCCTAAACATGCACTCCCTGCTCCCTACCCCTTGGGTAGAAGTGGTCATGGAGGGACCTCCCACTTACTCATCAAGCACCTATTATGTGCAAAACATTGAGCTCACAACATCCAATTTACAGATGAGGACATCAAGGCACAGAGAAAGGAAGGAACAGGGCCTAAGAGCATGGGGGTAAGATTCCCACCCAGGTCCCCGTGGCCTTTGGGGCTGAACGAGAGGCAGCCCAGACAAAGCCAGTCCTGGTGAGGGGGACTGCCTACTGGGAGGCCGAGGGCCTAAGGTGACTCCCCCTCCACTGACAGGACACATGACTCAGGACCCCCGGGACCCCTGCCAGTGGACATGGGATATGGCGTCAATGGCTCTGTTGTCACAGGACATGATGCTTTGGTCACTGTGGAAACTTTGAGGGGGAGTCCCCATGAGGCCATGTGGGGTCGGAAAGGCGTAGGACCAAGGGTCAGGAGTGTTTGGCTCTGGCGAGGGCTTCATAGCTTCAGTCAGGGCACTCTGTCCTCATTTTCCTAGGTAGACCATCTCTGAGCCCTCCGAGCACTGAAGTTCAATGTGATCCGTGCAGGTGAGGGTCCTGCTCTGAACTCAGCTGAGTATGCCTTGGGACCTCTCCTCACCCTCCTTCATGGGCTGTCTCTGTCTTGGTGGGGAGAGGAGAATGGATGAGATTCCCAGTTCTGCCCCCTGCAAGCTGGCTCCCAGGAGTCACCATCTCTTGGAGGACGTCCGCCCTCAGTCCTATTCCCGCTATATCACTTCCTAGTACTGGGGTACAGAGCAGAGGGGGTAATGGCTGTTGACTCAGCCCAGCCCTCCCCTAACTCCAGCTTATCTCTATCCCACCCTCAACCCAGCTTACAGAAAGGGAAACTGAGGTGGAGAAGGATGGCTCTTCCAGGGTCCCAGAGTGACCTGAGTGTAGGGCTCTGGACTTAGTAACCCATGGCTGGAGTGCTCCTCTCACTCCTGCCAGACTGTAGGAAAGAATTAAAACAAGGGGCTCCATGACAGCTCTGTACCCCAACTCCAGACAGGGAAGACTGAAGCCCAGGGGAGAGGGGTGCTCACCTCCAGTCACGGGGCAAGGAGTGAAACTAGTGTCCTGTCACCACCCCCTCCCCACCCTGCCATAGGGCAAAGGAGCCAGAGGCCTTCATTCCTCCAAGAAGCCAGGGTCAGGTCAGGAAGTGGCCGAGTAGCCCTGGGTTTCCTGCTCGGATACCTGCCCCGTCAACAAAGCTAGATGCTCCTGGCCCCCAGCCCCACTGAGGAGCATAGACTTGGGCCTAGGGGGCATCTGTGGAGGGGTGGAGGGAGGTGACATGGGCTTGGCGTGGCCACGTCCTCAGGGCTGTTCTCTACTCCGTTCCATGTGTCCCAGGCCCAGCTCTGACAGCAGGAGTGTCACCCCACTCCCATCTCCATGGCAGTACCAAGGAGGGGGGCTGAGGCACAATCAAAAGTTTTGTGGATATTGAAACTCAAGTCTGGATAAGCTTTGACCTTGGGGAGAGAGGATGGTGTGCGTAGTAATGCCTCCTGGGAAGGGCTCCCCACCCCCATACCCTCATCCAGGCGGGGCACACGTTGGGTGGGGCGATATCCGGGAAGGCTTTTCCCGTCATCGGGAAGGAAGAGCCTTTTCTGGCATCAGACACCTCATTTCCGCAGCCGTTCCCAGCCTCTAGAACTTCCCCATGGCCATTAGACACTCAGGGTCCTGGCCCAGAATGGCCTGGCAAAGGTCCAGAGGCAGGAACATTCTCAGTGCCCAGGGGTTTAGTCTTGGGAGGCGGGGGGGGGGGGGGGGGGGGGGGGGGGAATCTCTGTTTCCTCCCCTGGGGGAAGCAGCGGGTGCCTTACTTTAAAGGAGTTAGAGGGTGTGGACCTCACTGAGGGGGTGTGTCCGCGGCCCTCTCCTGCAGACCCCAAGTGGGCGGCCCTGACCCCTGCTGCCGACCCCTGCTGCCCGTCTCTAGGACACCGGCTCTGTGGCCAGTGAGGCAGGGGCTGCTGTCAAAAGGGGTTCTTGAAGCAGAGGTGTGCACCTCGCCCCCTTGGTTACAGCCGCACAAAGCAGCAGGTCCTGACTGACAGTGTCACCTCCCCATGCTGTGCTTGGGTACTGGGGGGTGACAGGCATGTCCCTACAGCCCAGCCCTGACCTCTGACCTCACATAGGCCAGTGCAGCCCTAATCTCTGAGCTGAAGAGCAATGAGGTTGGAGGTGAGAGGTGGGGGTGCTGGCCAGGGTCTCCATCAGAGTTCTGTCCTCCTGCCCTTCTGAGGAAGGAAACGGAGGTGAACAAGGAGGGGGCAGCAGTGGCAGTGGCAGTGGCAGGGCCTAGACAGTCCTACTGGATGTCCCCATGGATTCAGTGTGGTGGGGGCAGACCTTTATTATGCCCCCAAAGCTGTGAGGGGCCCCAGAGGAAGGCCTAGGGCCAGGGCTGGCCCCCTGGCTCCTGGCCTAATCCTCTTTTAATGAGCGGCCAGCCGGAAGGCCTCAGCCCCTGGCCACAGCCCTACAACCCTGAGAGCCCCAGCGAGGCCGAGCTGGGGGCAGGGCGGCCCCTGAAGCCACTGCAGGCACCTTTCTCCCCACTCCGCTCAGCGCACCCACCTCATTCACACCCCAGTGCCGGGACCCCAGCACTGGCCAGGCCAATCCACGGCCCCAGCATCTGCAAGGGTGTACCAGGGAGACATCTGACTTGTGCTCCCACGGACTCCCTTGGGTATTTACCATTTGTTCAGGGTCAGGTCCCACATGGAGCCGGGCAGGGGAGGCTGTCACTGATGATCAGGGGCTTGCTCTCCCAGTCCCTTTTCTATCCCAGAAATGTTCTAGATGGGAATCCCTAGAAACCAGATCCAGAGTTTTGCCTGAGGCTTAAGCTGCCTCCTCCCTGGGGGGTAGGCTCCAGTTCCTTGGCCCCAAACCCCTCAATATCTATCCCCTCCAATCCCATCCCTGGGCCAGGCTTTCCAGATTGGAGACCCAGAAAATCCCCAGGAGCCATCCACATGCACCCCCCTTCCCCCCAGGCAGGTGAGCCAGGTCGGTGCCAACAAAACCAATTACAGCCGCTCTCACCCAATTAGCAACTAATTATGGCCTCGTAGTCCATTCAACATAATTAACATGTAAATGACTCCGCGTGTTTATATTCAATAACTGCTCTGATTGAATTTAATTTAAAAGTCTGAACTGGGGACCCAGTTACCGTATTTCACCATCTAGAGCACCACTTCCTGGGAATGTTGGCTCCTGGGGGAGAGGAACACAAACAGTGGGGGGTGGTGCGTGGAGGGGCAGGTGTTGTGACACTGGTCCAGCCCGGGCTGAGGAGGGTAGGGATGGCTGTGGTCCCTACCTCCCTGACGTGCTGTCCCAAGCGGTGTGGGAAAGTGGTGAAGTCTGAAGAGCCCCAGTGGGACCCTAGAGTTGGGAAATCCTCTGGAACTAGGGGCCCCTTCTTAAGGGCTACTGTAAACATCCCAGCTGTTCAGTAAACACCAAGCCAGAGCTGAGCTGGAGCCACCCAGCTGGGCTAAAGCTCCACTGTAAAGCCCTCCCATTTTGCTGACTGCGGCCTGGGGGCTGGGGGCTGAGACCTGGGGCCTAGGGGCCGGCAGGCTCAGCCATGCTGTTCCCACGCCCGTTCCGCCCCAGTGCCTGCCTGCTCCGCCCAGGAAAGGACAGGCTGGGGGCACAGCTCATCCTGACCCAGAAGAAACCAGGAGGGAAGGGGCAGCAGGACCACACCATGGCACACATGCCAGCCAGAAACCCACGGTTCTACACCTCTCTTGTGCAAGGACGTCCAATGGCTTTTGACCACTGTGGCCCAGCAGGTAGGGGGCTCTCCAGCCTAAGTCCCTCCAGGGATCCCTGTTCGCCCCCCAGGGCTCCATGGCGCCTGATCATTCTAGGTCTGACCCAGTGCCTCAGGAGGCCGGGAGGTCTGGTGTGGATCCTTCTTGGCCCGCACTGCCGTCTATGAGGACACCTTTGGGCCTTCACCAGCTAGGCAAAGCTCAGAGATCTTGTTCAGTTCGGACACAGTGCAGGGGGATAGCTGGCCTGTAGGGGCAGGGCAGCCCCTGGGAATGGGATGGGAGGCAGTGGCCTGGGCCAGGCAAGAAGCTTAGGGTACATTCCAGGCAAGGAATGTACCCCAAGAAGGGTAAAGGGGGTGGAAAGACAGTCGGCCCTAAGGGCAGGGTCACACTGATCCATTTCTCAGGTGTGGAGAGTGGATCCTGCTTCCAGTTCCACAGGCCTCGGGGACCCACCCCGCCTCCCACATTCCAGACCTAGCCCGGAAACCCCTCACTCCTTCCCCCACCACCTCCTCCTCCCCGTGACTGCAAAAGACAACAAACTCTCCATGGCTCATTTACTCCGATAAATCAACCAGACGGACAGGCCAGGACAGAACTGACAGGCTGGTGGGTGTCGAGACCCTCCCCCAGCCCAGCAACCGGCCCCCATCTCTGCTGCCCTCCTTGGATTCCTGGGGTCCCTGTATGCCTTCACATTGCTCACACAGAGATTCCCAGGATGTCCCAGACAGTCTTAGTCCCCTCCCCAACATTCAGACAGGGAAACTGAGGCATCGAACAGACAGATGTGTATTCAGGGTTGGCCTTGGCTGATCTGGTCAGACAGAGTCTGGAGGCCAAGCAGGACTCAGCCAGTCACCTGTCTAGGAAGGCAGCGAGTTCTCCACACGGGCCTGGTGCTGGGACAGGAGGGTTTGCTGGAGCAGGCAGCAGCCCTGGGCAGAGGCTGCCTGGGGTGCTGCAGGAGCCCACAACCCCCGCCCCCCGAGTTCTAGCTGCTCCCCTGACAACAGTAGAGTCTAACCTCCAGGGCCCGTCAGGCTGGCTGAGCAGCAGCCACACAGGCAGCGGACTCTGCCCAGGGAGGGAAATGAGAGCATCAGCCCTGAGCCTGACGTGGAAAGAAACATGGCTCTTGGCTGGGCGCAGGGACCTCAGAGGAAAGAGCATGTCCGGGTAGGAAGCCAAGGAGGGGTCAGGGTGAGGATGGGAGGGGGTAGAGGCAAGGGGGGATGAAGGAAAGGAAGGAAGGAAGATGACTGGGGGCAGGGGGGTCTGGAGCTGAGGCCTCATGCCCCAAAGACTTCCTGATCCTTGGAGGGGCTGTTGCTTTGGGGCTGTCCCTGCCTGGAGATGGAGCAGAGGGCCATACTTGCCAGCAGCCCCAGTGAGAAGGCCATGAGCCAGCCTAGCTGAGACCTCCCTCCCCCGCAGACAGGCCTCCTGAATCCTAGGACAGCAGCCACCACCCAGGCCCATTCTTTGCTGGGTCAGGACCAGTGGTCAGGGTCTGGAGCCTAGAAGGCCTCCACGCTCTGGAGACACTGGCCTGAGACCACTCAGCAGCCTGGGGTATGTTGGGGGTGGGGGGTGGCTGCAGGCCTGCCAAGCTTTGGCACCCACGTGAGCTGAGCTTTGGATTCAGACCGGAGCCTTCTGGCATCCAGGCCTCTGGCAAAGGCCCTCTTGCTATTTCTAAGAAAAATGCAGCAGGAATCTTCTCTACTTCTCCAAAACTCCAAGGGCTCCCTTGAGACAGGGCTCAGATTCCCAGGACAGCACCAGGCCAGACTGGGAAACCTTGCTCTCAGCCCCGTGATACAGATGCCCAAGTGACCAACCCACGTCTGGGTCCCCAGCACAGGCTGCCCGGACCGGGATGGCACTCCAGGAGGGGTCACCGAGGCTGCTAACAGGGCCCCATCAGAGTGGGCAGCTCATCTAGGCGGAGGGAGCTCCCTCCAAGGCATCCCCTATCCAGTGCCTCTCTCTCACTGGATTTCTCTTACAGTGTGTACATGCTGCCTCTGTCAAGAGGAACAAAGAGCTTGAAAACCACAAGGAGCAAGTGCAAACACTCCCCACAGGATTCTGCCCTCCCCGCAGGTGGTATGCCACACATGCCTCCCTGTTCCTGCTCTTCCCTCCCACGGTCTCTCTTCTCCTGTCTGAAAGGCAGCCTCCTCCACGGAGCCAGACAGGATGCCCACGGCAAGGGCATCCTATCTCTGCCTGGCACAGGGCTCAGGGTACCTCCTGCAGTCCTTTCCAAACACAGTCACCTTCACCAATGGTTAGAAATCTAGAGGGACGGGTGAAGCAGTGCGGGACTCCTTGGGCTTCCCTCAGGAACTGCCCTCGCCCCTCTGCCACCACCGCCCCTCTGCCCCCACCAGGATGGTTCCTAGTTCCTGAGACTTCCTTCCCTGGGGCTGGAACTGCAACCACAGAGTGAACCCTCCTGCAGCACGGTGAGTTCAGCTCCGTCCTTATGCCCATTTGACAGACAACACAGAAGGGACACAGAGAGTCCCAGGGACACTGCTCAAGATCTTCAGTGGCCGGGATGTTGGCAAAATGGCTTGAGCCCTCAGAACGTCGCCCCCACTGGGCCACTGCTGTTCCCACGTATGGAGACCAGGTCCTAGAGGGGCTGAGCCACCTGCCCGAGGTCACACAGCTCCCAGGGGCAGAATGGAGGTTGGTCAGCCTTCAGGGACAGCCCTTTCAAACACCACCATCACCACCTTCACAATCTCCCAAATTTAAGTCCTGGGGCAGGAGCAAGAGGTCTCCTGGGGAGGAGGGGCAGAGTACCCACAGCTCTGAAGACACCCTCCAGGCATCCGCCCCCTCTGGAGGGGTCACAGGGTTGGAGGTGCAGACAGGCAGGTGCAGACAGCCAGGAGCCCACTCTGAGGCCGCTGCCTCCCAAGCCACAGGGTGAAAGATACCTTTATGGGCTGGGACGAGATTTTTATCTTGGCGGTTTCTCTTTAAATTCTTTACGATTACGAAGCAGCGGGGGCTGCCAAGGAACATGATTTACTCCTTGAGCATGCACCAGCTCCTCGCTCAGTGCCAAGGGAAGCTGGAGCCAGGGAGGGAGGGGCGGGCGTCCTGCCAGGGAACCAGAGACAGGGCCTGGGCTGCTGAGGCCCAGCTAGCGGCAGGCCCATCGGAGGCTCAGCTGGACCTGGAAGGACCACAGCCGGAGGCCCCCAGCCCCGCGCTGGCTGACTCGGGCTGGGCCTCAGACGGGTTCTTGGCAAGAATAGGACCCGCTCCGTTCTCTCTGAATGCCAAATGCTAGCCAGCTGATGGGATAGCCAACCTCCAGGACCTCCCAGCTCCCGAAGTGGCCACTTCCCAGTCCCTTCTCAGGAATAAGGCAGTTCCCATTTCCTGGAAAACAGAGATCCCAAATGCAGGACTCTGAGCTCAAGTTCATGCTTTGGGTCTTCCTACCTTCTTCCTCCTGGCTCATCTGGAATACTGCCCCCCCCCTCCACCCTCTCTGGTTTGCTGGTTCCAAATCCCAGTGCAGCTGTCAGAAACAGGTCACCTCTACCTAGCTCCCCGGTGCCACCTCTGGTCTCCAAGCTTCTGGGCTTCCCCTCACCCTCCCTCTCCTTCCTCCTTATTCTGAATCTCCTAGCCACCACCAACCCCCACAAGCCCGGATTAGTTGGCCAGCAAGCTCCTGGTGGGGGGGGCAAGGGCAGGTCCTTACCCCACCCCCACCATACAAGTGGGCCTGGGGGTGGGGCAATGCACCATCAAGGCTAAAGGCACCTTCACTTCAACCCATATTCACCCACTCTTGATCCCCCATGGGTGAAGTAAATGGGCCATGACCTCTTCTAACCTCCAATGTCGTCACTTCCTAACAAGAAGGTCTGACCACTCTGGCTCTCTGATGCCACATGTGGATGATATAAGCGGTGGCACTATCCTGGGCCTTTAATCTCCCAAGGCTTGGAGGCTGGGCTGAGCTGGGTGGGCAGGGAGTGACCGGCACTTACCCACCCATTCACCTCCACCTGCCGAGTGTCCCTCCCCAGAGAGCACGCCAGTCAAGCCTGGATTTAGAGAAGATCCAAATCCCAGAGCACCCTGGACACAGGAGCCTTTCTTCTCTTGGACCCTAGCTTTCCTTCTCCAAAAGGAGAGACCTTCCTAGGGGACCCTGAGCAGTGGAGGACTGGGGTGATGGAGGGATGCATTTAGAACAGTCAAACTTCAATGCTGTCGCTTCCAAAAGCAGAGAGCATGAGAAGCCCACCCAGGTGACCTCAGCCCTCTACTTAGGAAATGAGGGTGGGAAGGCTAATGCCAGCACTGTAGGATCCTGGAACCCTGTCCCGAGCTCATGGGAGAGACCTGTGCCTGATTCCTTCAACCCACCCTTTGCTCTCTCAGTCCCTGGATGGGCTCAGACATCAGGAAGAGCCAGGCTCCAGCTTCATCCTGCTCCTAAGTGATGGGAAGCCGCACAGGAAACTCAGGGAGAAACCCTTGGAGAGGGTTTGGAAAGGCCTTGGAGAGAACACCACGTGGTTAGCATCACGGGTACCTACCGTTATTTATTTATTTTTTAAAATTTTATTTATTTATTTGCTAGAGAAAGGGAGAGCACAAGCAGAGGGGGAAGTAGTCTCCCCACAGAGCAGGAAGACTGACATGGGACTTGATCCAAGGATCCTGAGATTGTGACCTGAGCCAAAGGCAGACACTTAACCGACTGAGCCACCCAGGCACCCCCTTACCGTTATTTCTTTCATCCTTCCTGGCTCTTCCACCCCATTGCCCTACTCCTGCCTCAGTTTCCCCAGCTTGCCCAGCCAGCTTGCATCATCACAGGACCCCTCTCCCCCACCAAATGCAGCTTGGCCCCATGTCCTGGCTGAAGCTGGCCCAGGCCGCAGGCAGCGGCTTATTGTGGAGGTGGCTTCCTGGGATAAAATAAACATTCCACAAGCTGAACAAAAGACCTGGCAGGGCATTCATACCTCCCTGCTGCCCAGGGAGGTGGTGCCCCTTGGCTTGGGTCATCTCAGGACGGTGGTGGTGGGGGAGCTTTTTCTCCCAGGTTTGGCCAGGAACTCTGGGGTTAAGGGAATTCCAGGCCAGGATGGGTGGAGAGGGTCCTACTGCCTAGGCTCTCTGGTCCCAAGCATGAGCTCTCAGAGAACACCTCGCGTTTCCTGGAAATCCTCTCCACGTGACCCTGCACTTCTGCCTGACTTTGGCTGTGCTGCTTCTGGAAGCTGAGAGGATGGGCCATAGGAGCCCCCTCCACCCTGCCTTCCCCCTGCTCTGACCTGGGCTATAGCGAAACTCTGGGGCCCTGCTCCCTTCCACCTTTTTGGCTCTAGGCCTGGCTGGGGTGCCCAGGCAGGTGCACAGGCAGCAAGTCCAAGCCTGGACCAGTTCCTGCCTTTCTTCCTTTAGGTGCTCTGGACAGTGTGGCCCCCTGTACCAGCACCTCCAGCTTGCAAGGTCTGGCCCAGCCAGGCTGGAACTGGCACCTCCTGACCAGCAGGCTCAGGGGAGGGGAGGGGAGAAGAGGGGCCTAGTCTGTCCCGGGGGCTTGGCATGCCAACTGCTATATTCAGGCAAGGCACAGATGGAGAAGCTGAGGCAAAGAGCAAGAGAAGTACCAGAACTTCTAAGAACAACCTTTTCTGTGCCCCTCACGTGAACCTGGGAGTAGAAGCCCCCACCCCTTTCCCAGTCCTTGGTCTGGCGGTGAAATCATGTATAGATGGTATCCATTCTCACTCCACAAATGCTTGGTGAAGACCTTCTCCTCTGTGAGCCTTACTCTGTATACAGGACGAGTCTGAGACCACCCAGCATGGGGGGATGACTGGACCTGGTGCAGCGTCAGTGCTGAGCCCCCAGGTGGTACCAACCCACCAGGTGTCCATTAGCTTTTCAGCCAGTCTGACGGTGAGAACCCCATCTTGGTCACTGCAGACTCCCTGGTATTCGGCATGGGGCCTGGCGCAGAGTAGGGACTCAAGCATCTGCTAAATTAAGTGACATCCAAGCACACAACTAGGCCGCAGGATCAGCAGGGAACTGGAAAGGTCATTCGGAGCAGAGAAGGGCATGGAGGCCCGGAGTGGGGTGGCCCCAGGCATCCCATGGTCCCACCCTGAGCTGCCATGGCCGTCAGCACCACAGGATAGCTGCCAACAAGCTGGGCTTTTAGTCACTGCGGGTGTCAGCCTCAGAGCTAAATGAGAAGGGATCGACCCAACTGATGTGGGCGTCAGCAAGGCCAGGACACCGGGGTTCTATTTCTGGCCTCGCCTCTGCCTCCTGCCTGACCTTGGCCCTGCCCTTGCCTGAGCCTCGGTTTCTCTCTCCGGAAAACAGGAATGAAGTCCTTAGCACTTTGTCTCTGAAGGTATGAGAAGGTTTAAGAGGCACATACTGAGGACTAAGGACCGCCCTGTGTCTTATCCTGCCTGCTTGCCCTCATGGGTCTCCAGGGTAATGGCAAAAATAGCACCCAGAGTGGACGTCTGGATTCTAGGGTCCCAGGGGTGCGGAGACAAGGCCCCATTCCCTTCCCCTGTTGGGGGAGGGGACGCTCTGCTCCCCATGCTGGCACCCTGGGCTGGGAAGGGAGTGGGAGCAGAGCCAGGCCCCTTCAAGATTTATTCATCTGCTAGGAGGAATTCCACTGGGGAAGGGTGGAGTGATCAGCAGAATAAACTTCTCCCCTTCTCAGGCCCGGGGGTGAGGGGCGCTCTTACAACCAAACCCATCACACTTCCGCCCACTCCTCAGGCCCCACACTGGACTCCTTCCAGGCACATCGTCTGAAATTCACTCCCCACTCCCCCCATCAACTCACAGGGTGGGATGAGGACAGGAGAGGAGCTCTGCTGGGGACATGGGGACAAGGGGACATGGGAACATGGTGAGGTGGAGGCTGGACCTCAGCCAAACCTGAGGAAGGAAAAGTCAGCCCAGCCTTTCACCCCAATATGTGTGCCCGGAAATCTGGCCAGCCAGGGCTGAGTCGGCCCCGCCCAGGGCAGGCGGATAGACAAAGTGACCTTGGGCCAGAGGAGAACTCTGCAGTGACCCCAGGCCCCCCAGGTCCCAGCATCCCCTTTCCGCAGGCGGGGCGGGGGGACAATCTTCCAATCATACACACCTTTGAGGAAGAGCTAGTGACTGAGCCATCTGGACACCTGAGTGTGTGCCATGTGTATTCACCCAGCAGTGGGTGAGGTACAAAGGTGATCGAGCTGGGGGACCTGTCTCTCACTCTCCAGAACCCAACTGCTCATTAGAGCCTTCAGGGGACTCCCAAAGCAAAGTGCTCGTTGGGGAGCTCAGAACCATCACATAGCATGTGCTGTCCCTGAACTCGCCAACTGGCCCGCGCTCCCCTCGAAGCCCACAGCACTCTCCCGGCTTCCTGGGACCCCCTCCCACCTGGAGACCCACCCCATAGCAGAGCAAGGTCTGCTGCTCCAGCTTCTTGCGGCTTCAGTTTCTGCCTGACCGCCTGACCCTCCACCTCAGGAACCACCCAGGGCAGGACCAAAAACAGAGCAGTGGCGAGGATGGGCTTCCCCAAACACGAGTCGGGAAGAAGAGGCATCTCTCCCCAGTTATCTTTCACACTGAGGGAGGCACTTTGCGGACCCAAGGCCACCCAGCCTGACACCCCAGAGTCTGCCTCAAGAAGGGGCCCAGACTCGGGAAACTTTGCGGAAACGTCCACATGGCCCATTCTCTAGCCTTTCCTGGCAAGTTACCGCCATCCCTCTCCTCCCCACCCACATACCCAGGGCAACCCACGTGGCTGCATGAAGTATCTCTTTCTGCACTGCCTCTTCAGGTGGCCTCTGCAGCGGGCTGAGTCCTGTGGACAGAAGATGATGCTGGGGACCAGCGAGGCAGTCTCTTACCTTTGAATGAGAGCCGGACGCGGGGCGTGGCCGGGAGGTGGTCCTGGGTGGGGGTGGCTGGCCAGGCCCCAGTCAGTAGGGAAGCCCAGAGGAGGAGACAAGCGACAGGCATTGTGGGAGGGGCCTAGGGCCCAAGAAGCTGGCTGGGCTGTCTGGACACCTGGGAAGGAGGAATCAATATCTGAATATGAAAGGCAGATGGGGGAGTCTGGCCCTACCAACTCTCCTTTCCCACACCCTCGGCCTGGGCCCATGAATGCGCCAGTGTGCAAACCTTATACACTTTCTGGTCCCTGCCTTAACCTGGGAAGGTGTGGCCAATAGGCCCAAAGACCGCGCAACTGGGTGCAGCCTGGGGTCACCAGAGCTAATAGGGGCCACTGGATATTCAAACACTACCCTGCCCTCCAGCACCCCGAATTCCATTTGCAGGGTCCTGCTCAAACAGGCCAGCTTACAGCTTCTTCCCGTCCCCAGCAGGCTCTCTCTGTTGTGCCCACCCCCAACCAAATGGGCTGCTCCTTCCCTTGCCCACCTCCAGAAATGGGGGAAGAGATGGTTGCCGTCCTGCCTGCTCCCAACAAACCTCTCCACCCACTATAAGGAAATCAGGCCCTGATTATTGGGGTAGGGGGCATGGGAGACAGTGGAGGTGAAGTGAGACACACACAGACAGCCTAAAATGGAAGAGACGGCAGCCAGAAAAGGAGAGGCAAAGAATAGCAGGGTCTACTTTTACTGAAATCACAGCAGGAGGGATCCAGGTCAGATGTACGGAAGGACTTCCTGCCAGGTAAAGTTCTAGCTCTGCCTCTGGAGGGCAAAGAGAGGGGAGCGAGGAGAGCCAGCAGGCCTGGGGCAGCCTCAGTGTCCCCAGCAGAACCCCCAGCAGGTCCAAGTTTCGATACGATGTTTTTCAAATATTGTCTCCCCAGGCAGGCTGGCTGTTGGGTAAACGCAGCCCAGCACCAGTTGTCGGAACATATTGCTCCCTCCCGGCAAAAAACAGCGCCAATTCCCAACCCCCCCACCAGGATACATTGGGGGTGGGGGCACAGAGAATGACAACGTGAGCCCCCTCCTCCAGATCTGCCTTGTCTACTTCCATTTCCTAGGGTAGGACCCTAGGCCCATTTCTAGGACCCTGGAGTGGGGGTGAGAGGCAGGAGGGGCTGCTAATCCTCAGCACTGGCTGACAGAGGCTGAGGCAAGGCCCGGCTCCACATCTGTCAGGCCCCACTCAGCAGACACTGAGGCCCTCCCTGGACCCAGGTCCCCTCCCCCCAGCCCTAGCCTCTCCAGCCAGGGCAAACCACACTGGTAACTCTTCAGACAGGAAGTGAGGCTTCAGGTCTCCTGGCCCATTCCCCAGGTGGTGCCCTCTGTGGGAAGACCCTCTCACCATTCCTTCAACATCCCCCATCACAGATGCTCCCTCCTGCGGAGGCTAGCGGGAAGAAGGAGAGAACCAGAGCCAGCCTCTCCCCCAGGCTGCTGGGGCACCAAGCTGGTGCTGGGTGAATCGCAGGCTCTGGTGAGAGGGGCAGGTAGGAGGGAGGGCTGCGAGGCCACCATCACCCTCGAGTGTACCCGTGAGGCCTCACGCACAGTTGTGGATATACACACGTCCACACTTGCATGCCCACACACGTCCTCACAAGCATGTGTTTGCTCAAGAACTTGACCTGCTAGTGGGGTGGGGCTCAAGGAAGCTGGGGAACACTGCCCTGGTTTGGGGGGAGGCAAGCTGCAGTCTGGGTCCCTCAGAGACCTTTGATCCTATGTATCAGGGGGCTCAGGATGACTCAACCCCCCCTTGACCTCATTTTCCCTGCATCCATTTTCATGGTAACAAGGTCAGGGTCACCAAGGACAGCTTTAGAGTTCTCCAAGGTAGCCAGGAAGGTGGAGGGCTTTGCCCCATTGGGCCCCTACAGGGACCTTCCAAGATGCTCTGGCCCTTTAAAGGACTGAATGGGGGATGTTCAAGTCTGCTGGGGCCAAGTCCAGGACCCCTCTTTGGAAAGCATGGGGGAATGGAAAAGAGAAGAGAGAGAGGGGAGAAGAGAAATAGAGGGACAGAGAGAAGGAAGGGGAGGACATTTTCACAGTCGCTTCCACTCTGCCAGCTCCTAGATGCATTCCACTTAGCCCCAGCCCCAGAGAAGCCCCCAGTAAGGCAAGCCAGGTGGGTGGACAGAGAAGGAACAGCCACCGCCACCTGGGAGCCCACCAGGAGGAGAGCAGAGAAAGAAGGAAAGAAGCCTGGCGGGAGGGAGCAAGGGAGGGAGGCAGGCGGGAGGGAGGAGGAGAGAGGGAGGAGAGAGGGAGGGACGGAGGAGAGACGTTCGAACAAAGAACCGAGGAGCTGGGGCTGGCAAGGGGTGCAGAGAAGGGGCGGCCAGACAAGGGGGTCTAGAGGCACCTGGGGGTAGGGCAGGGGGCTAGGCGGTCGAATTGTCCGGCCTGATCCAGACCTCCCAGGCTTGTGGGGTGGGGGTTGGGGGGGTGAACAGCCTGCCTCAGAGAAGGGAGGTTAGCTCCTCTGAGCTAAGAACTGCCTGGATGGAAGGGAGGCAGGAGCAGGGGCTGCGGGGGAACATGGAGATGAAATTATTAACAGCACCCCAGCCCTACAGTACCCACCCCCACAGGCCAGAGATCCTTTCTGGTTCCTTGGCTTTCCCCCTCCCCCAGCACCCCATGGACTGGGAAGCAGAGCCACCCCCCCATAGCTGGGATTGAAACCCCCCTTTCATGATCCAGGGTTTCCCAGTCAAGGTCACCTGGGCTCAGCTTCATCCTCCCCATCAAGGTATGTCTACCAGAGCATGGGGGTCACTGAGGCTAGGCTGTTGGCCTTCTCTCCTCACACCCCCGCACTTCCGGGCCTGGCTCCTTCAAATCTGGGGGTCAGAAGCAGGGGTGAGCTTGCCCAGTGCCCTAGCCTTGCAGCACACCTTACCCCATAAGTCCAGGCACACTTCCCGCACAGCCTCGGAAAAGACCCCAGCTCCATCCAATCCCCTGGACAGGGATAAACCTCCCAACCCCTGGACCCCTATCTCTGCAACTAGGACAGAGGCTTCTGGGAGACAATCTGGGTGAATTCAGGAGGACAGGAACCCCCAACCTGGCCCAGCTCCAGGGTGGACACACCAGTGCCTTCAGGTGGCCCCCCTCCCGGGGGGCTCATGGAATGGTGTTCTCCACACAGTTATCTCAACAATTATAAGTTACTGAAGCAGCCAAGGCCTCAGCCTTAGCGCCAGCTGACCCATCCTGCCAGGCCTGCCTCATTCCCGGGCCACCCTGACACCCTCTGGTCCCACCTGTTCTAGGTGAGCCCACCAGGTGCCCATTTTACCACTGGGGCCCCAGCCTGCCCAAATGGGGGACTTAACTGCAGGCTCTCACAGCTTACCTACACCCCACATACAGCCAGGCCCCTAAGCTGAGCAAGATTCCCTGTTAGAAAAGCAAACCCAGTTGGCAGCTGGGGGTCATGGGGCTAGCACAGAGTTGGGAGAAAAGCCTAAGGGCTGAAGGCCCTCCTGCCTTGCTGATCTGGGGGACCCTCCACGTGGGGGCAGCGGGTATAGCGCTTCCCTTAGAGCAGACCATTCTGGGACACTGAGGCAGGGCAGACGCACCTCAGAGGAAGAGCTCTGCCCGAGTCATTAGTGGGAGAGAGCTGAGCCAGAAGGGTCGTCCGGACTCCCGCTCCAGGAACGCGGGGGTGGGGGTGCGTGCAAGCACCCACCCACTCAGAATCTGACGAGAAAAAGTTGCTCTGCACACTGTGACCCCGCAGGACATCTCATCCACACATCCCCACGTCGCACCGATAAGATTCCGGGCAGCCTGGACAGGTACAGCGCCCACTCAAGTCCTACAGCCCCTGCATCCCCGGGAAGCCCCCAGCCTCTCCGAGCCCCGCGCCCCGGACACTTCTGCAGAGTTGCAGTGCCGCGGGTCCCAGAGGGATCGCGGGGTGGCCCGGCCGCCTGCCCGCTCCCTCCCGGTTCCCGCCGCACTCACCTCCTCCGCGGCGGCGGGGCCTGGGCTCCCGGGCGGCGGGGGCGGCGGCGGCGGCGGCGGCAGAGCGGCTCCCGGTTGGGCCGGCCGGCGCTAGCGGCCCCCCGGGGCCATGGCCCTGCCCGCGCCCTCTCGCCGCTGTGCCTGAGCCGGGGTCGACGCCGCGGCCCGGGTTTAACGGGGTCCGCGGGCTTTGGGCGCGTCAGCAGCTGAGGCCCCGGGCCCTAGCCCGGGCCATGGGAAGGCTCAGGGGCGCTCGGGGCCGCCTCCCCCCGGGTGGGCTGCGGGCGCCCCCTGGCCGGCGCGCCGAGGGCGCATTCCCCGGCGCGGGGCGCGGGCGACGGCGCGCGCTCGGCTTCGGGGCGCTGCGCTTGGCTCGGCCCGGTGGTGCTCGCCTGCTTGTTGGACTGGGGCCAGGCGGCCGCGCTGGACTGAGGCCGGGCGGCCGCGCTGGGCTGCGCCGCTCCTCACCGCGCGCCCTGGCCCTGCGCTGCGCTCGGGGCTCGCCGGACCGCGGCCGTTCGCTCGCTCGCTCGCTCTGGTCTCGCGGCCGCCGGCGGGACGGGGCGCTCGGAGCCGCGCGGGGAGCGCCGGCAATTGGCCGCCCGTGGGCGACATTTGCATAGCGCGGCCCCGCCCCGGCCGCCCCGCCCGGCCCCACCCCCGGGGCGGGACCCGCCCGGCCGCCGCCCCGCCCCCGCTCCACCTGTCCGCGGGCTGGGCTCTGGGCTCTCCGGGCGGTGGGGCGACACGAGCCGGGGGAGACTAATCTGCACCCCGCGCCCCCGCCCCGGCTTCGCGGGCGGCGCCCCCGCCCCGCCCTGGCTTTGTCTCTCCGTGGATACACCGCGCACACCGCGCCTGGTGTTTACCCCGGCACTCAACTCCCTGGCGGGAAGGGCGGGCGCGCCGGGGAGCAACGAGCCTGCGCTCACCTGCGCACCCCCTGCCGTGTCACTCCTTCCCACTTGCTGCGGGCCGCGCCGGGCCCCGCGCGTGAGTCCCGCAGCGTAGGACCCAGGACTGCCCCAGCCGCTCAGCAGGTGGCGGTGCAGCCTCTGGGACGGCTGGCACCGCTGGACCTGCTCGCTGCCTCCAGCCCAGGCCAGGTCCCAGCAGCTCAGCCTGACTGCTCTGTCCAATCACTCCAGGGCTACCCGTGATTCCCCAGCCTCCAGTCCTATTTTAAACCGGCAGCCCCACGGATCCACTCCTTATAGTTCCATATCCCCAGAGAGGCCAGATAGGCTGGGCCTCCTCTCCTAAAAGGGACATTTGCTTTCAAATGGCCTCATGATGACTCCAGAGCCCAGCAACTGAGCCAAACGCCTCCCCTGATCCCAGAAGGGACCTGACACCCCAAGGCCGTGGCCTCACCAACCGGGACCACGGTCTCAGCCCTGCCCCAGGCCCTTTGCTGAGGTCCCAAGGGGCATGGGCCTTCTTTGTCCTCTCCTTCCACCTCTCCTCCCTTGTCTATTCCCTCCCTTCCTCCTCTCTCCTATCTTTATTTCTCCCTTTCTCCCTTCTCCTGTCCTCTCCCTTCTCCTCCCTTCTTTCCTCTTTCTCTGCCTTCCCCTCCACTTCACCCTCTCTCCGCTCCCCCTATTTTTCCTTCTCTTCTTTCTCTCCCTCTCCTCCTTTTTCCCCCTCTCCTTCTCTCCCTGGTTAACAAGTCCCCTGGAGAAGCCATCCCTCCGTCTGACCTACTGACAGGTTGACTGTCAGAAGGTTAAGAACCCAGACGAGGGTCTCCTGCCTGGGATTTTGAGTGCTGGCCCACAGACTCCAAGCAGAGACCACCTGAAGCAAGGAAACCAGCCTGGACTTATGGTGGCTCTGGGGACCATGCCTGCACCCCTCTGCTCTATTAGGTCTCATTTAAAATACTGTGATAATCGTCCCTCCTCATCCCTCCTTCTCTAGGTATCAGGGTCAATGCTGAGGCCAGTACTGCTGTGCAGCCATCACCAATGCAGCCTACGCCGCCATCACCAAGGTTTCCAGTGTCATCCCTCTCCCACCTCCCCTTCACCCCCAGTCTCCCTGGTCTTAAAGCCTGGCCACCACTCACCACCCACCCCTCACCACCCCCAGCGTGATCACCATCGTGGTCACTGAAGCAGAACTATTAGGACTTACCAAAGACTCCAGGGTGCTGGCTTGGGAAGAAAAGAGATACGATGGATGTGTCCATGGAGCTCCGCTCAGACGCTGAGAACAGACCTGGTGCTAGTGCATGGAGGCCTTCTGAAGAAGGGGAGGCAGGGAGAGGGGAGAGACCTTCAGCAAGCCCACTTCACACAATGGAATGCCAGTTCGCTTCTAAACAACATGAGCAGACTGAGTAATAGAAATAAAAGCAGAGTTATTGCAACAGAGAACTCTTAGGGCACCCCCCCCCCGGTCCAGTGTCCATGCTGGGCTGGCCATTTTGTGTCACTATTCATGTTATTATGCATATAGAATATGCATTCTTGGGAGAAATATAGTTGACCCTTCCACAATCTGCCTTCAGTGTAGGGGTCTAAGGGTGTGCCGAAGCCAGCCCTGGAGGTCAGGCTGGGAGACCCTGTCTGCCACCAGAGTTTGTGATTATGGGTTCCCAGGCACTTAATGGTTCCTTGGAGAAGCAGGTCCTGCTGTCCCCACTGTGCAGATGAGGAAGGGGCGACTGAGAGAAGTGGGGTGAGGCTTGCAGGCACTGGACTGTGGTGTTAAGAAAAGGTGTCCTTTTCATGAGTTGTGGGAAGGCTCCAGGAGGGAAGGGCCAGGCCAGGGGGCCCACGTGGAGCCAAGGGCCTACAACCCAGACAGGCACTCAGGGCTGGCCGTGAGTGCTGGAGCCTGGTGCAGCACTTACAGAGTTCAATAAATCTTTATTGAATGAATAAGAGAGCAAATCCCCATGGCACTAGATCCAACAGGGAACACAAGCCAAGAACCAGCAGGCCAGGAGCCAACTCCTAGTCCCACCACCTGACATCTCTGGATGGGCCACCTCCACCAGCCCCTTCCCCTGCCATGCAGAGTCCTATGTCTTCCTCTCCAAAAGCCACTCAGCTGTTATCTCCACCTGAGAGCCATGGGATACCCTGTGGGATCACCTGAAGTGAGATGGCCAGGCCAGGCTGGCCTCCTGGCCCTGCTGGGCCTCCCTCCCTCTACTGCAGGACACTTAGATCCTGGGCCTCCTTCTTTGCCAGCTCTCCCATGGCCCATCCTGGTTCCAGTCTGGATACACACGGTGAGGGTGGACACAAAGAAGGTTAGGCCAGATCTGGTTTCTCCTCTGACCCAGCTTCTAGGTTCCCCTTCCTGGAGTAGTTCCCTCTCCCTTTCAAGATGGGCTCTGAGTACCTGTAAGATAAGCCCTCGGGTGACATCCTGAAGGTAGAGTCTTGGGTTCATGACTCAGCTTCCCAGAGTTTCTGAGATGCTACAAAGCCCAACAACAAGGGTTACAACCTGGAAGGAATTAGCCCCCTTTGTCCCGGGGGCCTCACCCCCAGGTGATGGTGCTGAATGCGGGCCAGGCCCCCCAGGATCACCTTGGAGTTCTTCTCCAAAACACTCCCAGCCTTTCAGTCTGGCCCAGCCTTTGTCTCTGCCCGCACACACGCCTGTTTCTTTTCCTTCTGGTTTTTCCAGGCTGCACTGTGGGGGACTGAGGTACAACCCTGGGCTCCTGTGGTCTGTCCATCCTCTGTCTGTCTATCCTATCCGCCTCTGTCCAGCCTCCTTGGAGTGGGGCGAGAGAAGACTGCTAAGCTGAGTAAGCTCAAGAGGGGCTCTGCCCTTCCATCCTCAGCATCTAGAAGGTGAGACTTTGAGGCCTGGGCCTCAGAGACCCGCCATGCCCCCAGGATGAAGGTGGTAACTAAACCAACCCCCCCTTCCTCTGGCCCAAGTCTCCAGGGGGAACCTGTTTCCCGGGCCTAGCAGGCTCAGCAAGCCCTGGCCCGCCCGCCCCAGCGTTGCTGGCTCAGGTTTCCCCACTTTCTGGTTTTCTCATCTCCCCTGCCCCAGGCGCAGCCCTCACCCGCCTCCCGGAACTGGATCCCAGAGAATGGGGGGGAGCATTACAAAGGGGGCCCTGGAAGGGGGTGTAGGGCGTTGCTCCGGCAGCACCGGGAGTGGGGCAATGAGAAGTCCCCACAGTCCAGGCTCAGAATGGGGTTCAGCTCAGCCTCCTCCTGCCCTGCCAGCCCCAGGAGCTGGCTCAGAGCCCATCAAAAGCTGGAACAAGCCACCTCCCTTGCTGCTTCCCAAAGCCTCTTCCAGGCCTTTTCTGCTGCTGTCCCCGCGACCAGGAATGTTCTTCCCAGAGTCAGCCGAGTTTCCTCCAGCTCCAAGCCCTTGGCTTCTCCCTTTACCCTCAAACACCATCCCCTTCTGCACAAGGGCCAAGCCTCCCTTCTGGAGGCCACCTCCTCCCCTTTCTCTCAGGCAGGAGCTCCGCACGGTCTCCTCTCCTGGTCTTTGCACATGCTGCTCCCCTGTACCTGGAATTCCTTTCCCATTTCCTTCAGGCCTCTGGGAAGACACTACCTCCCAGGAAGCCAATGCTAATGGCTGAGTCAGGAGTTTCCTTGGGCTGCTGCAGGTCCTGCCCTCCCAGTCAGCCCCCACAAGATGCTGCCTGGGACCCAGGTTTCCCTGAGTTCAGGGTGAACAAGAGAGGGGGGGACACAGCCTCTGGGATCCACACATGTTACCCCACACCCCTCATCCAGTGTGTGTGTGTGTGTGTGTGTGTGTGTGTGTGTGTGTGGTGAGGGAGGTGGGGGTTGGGTGGGCCCAGGCTCGGCTGGCTGCCAAGTGACCCATGACCATCGGCCAGCCTGAGCATATCCTGTTTAGACAGAAGCCAGACAGCCATCCCTCACCCACTTGGGCCTGCCCAGCTCCTGCTAGAGAGCCCAAGTCTTGGGCCTAGAGCTCAGTCCTTATCTGGCTCCAGAGAGGCCTCCTCACAAAGAATTGGGATAGGAATTCTGTGTTTCCTATGCCCTCATAGCAGAGGCCTTTACTCCGGGTGCTGAACCTTGGCGCAGTAATATTTGGGCTGCCCCAGCCGCTGGGTGGGGATGAGGGTATGGAGCCTGCCTTAAGAGACAGGTCTGCATAGAAAAGACCTTGGATCTGGAACCCACTTGGGTGCAGTTTCCAACCACTCCTTGGCTTTGCCCAACTCAGTTGGGGCAGCTCCATTTTTCCAACTGCTCAGGCCAAGAAGCCAAAAACCAGCTTGCGCTCTCTCTCACATCCACATTCAAACCATCAGCAAATACTTGCAACTTCACCTTAACATGTGCAAAATATCAAATGACCCCTTCCCACCTTCTCTCTGCTCACTAGCTCTACAGCCGTGGCCTCTGCAGCCACCGTCCCCATGGGGTGTGTTCCTGACAAGCCCCCAAGCCTCCTTATTGGGTTCCTGGTGTCTGTGCTAGTTTCCTGCAATCTAGTCAACCAGGATCCACAGAGACCCTGTTAAAATGAAAGCCAGGTCAGGTCCCTTTCTTGCCCAAAGCTCTCAAAGGCTCCTACTCTGTCAAGAGTCGTGCTCGCTTCGGCAGCACATATACTCTGTCAAGAGTCAAGGCCATGTCCTTGCAGTGGCAGACCCACAGCCCCCTGCCCCACCTCTGACTCTCCTATCCCTATTCTGGATCACAGCCTCCTCACTCCTCCACACACACCTCTCCAGACTCCGGGCCTGGCAGTGATTATTCCCTTAGCCTGGGTGCCCTTCCAACAGATGCTTCCATGACCTCCTTTAGGTCTCTGCTCAGATAATGTCTGACCACCCCCACCCTGGAACAGAAGGGGGCCGAAGCCAGGGCCCTCTGATCAGAAACTGGGATCTGCTTTCTACCCTCCTCCTGGGCCCTCTGCTCACACTCCCCTGTGCGGAAGATGGGACAGATGGCGCCCCTTTGCTGTTTCCTCCTCTATGTAAGAGCTGTGGAGAGCGTGGCCCAGGCTGCAGCAGCAAGGACTCAGGGTAGACTCTGTCTTGACTTAAAAGTCAGTGAAACTGCAGCTGTGAGTCCCCCACCCCCACCCCGGGGAGAAGCTACGGTCCCTTAGGCAGAGCTGTGCCTTGGGGCTGGGGGAGACCTGGGCGGCCCCCAACAAAGCTGATGTTGACAGGCTCTGATCCATGGGGTTTCTGGCCGCCTCTCAGGCTCACATCTGCTGCACACACCCTGTCCATGTGTCTGTGTGGCCACAGTCCTGGGGGAGGGGGCCCAAAGAGGGTCCTGCAGCCAGGCCTGCAAGCTGGGATCTGGACTTACTTAGTTCCAAATGACTGGGGAATGTCCCTTCCGTGACAGTCGCCGTGTGGCCTCCCCTGGTCCCTCACTCCCTGCAGGGAAGTGGGGCCCAGATGAAGGCAGCCCCCCCCCCGAAGGGGGAGGGGCTGGTGGGCAGACGTTGGGCACCCTGCCATCCTGGCCCACTTCCCTAAGCCTGGCTTGAGGTTTTTCCTGAGGAAGTGCTGTAATATGAGGTCACTGTCTCTACCTTCAGACCAGAGATCTCAGGCCAGAACACCCCTCTAGGGCTCCATCCCCTGTGAGCCAGGAAATGGAGGACCTTGACCAGCAGCGCTTGCCTGTTCTGCACTGCAAGGTATCTGTGGCACAGAGGCGTTAGGACCAGCCAAGAAGAAGTACTCCTTGTAGATAATCTTCCTTCACAGAGCACAGCCTCAGTGCACCAGAGGAGGGCTGGGCACCAGAGCCAATGTAGGTGGTGGGGAGCTGGGTCTTCCCCAGACCACTGGCTTGCTAAGCACACCATCCACAGAGACGAGCTTCGTGGCTCCCAGGTGGGCTTGGCAGGACGGCAAAGCTGAACCTGTGCTCCCTACCTGGGGATAGGGTGCCTTCCTGTCCCGGAGGGTTTGATTTCCAAACATAACTGGACAGAGTGGACACCTGGGCCGTACCAGGCCTCTGGACCTGCACCTAGAAAACTGGGGGCCCTACTCCTTTTCCACTCCATCTTCGCGGTAGCTCCATCACTCGCCAACCTGTAGCTCTTTGTCCACACCCGGAAGCTATGCACCCTCCAGGTGACCACAGGAAACCTGTGTCCCAGATCAAGGCCCATGGAGCCTCGCTGGAGATCAGGTGGTGCTGATCGCTCCAGATCATCAGGTGGTGTCCCCGGCAGGCCTGCCCCTCAAGGCTGAGACTCCCCTGGGTCAGGGTGAAGTGGAGGCTCTGACCCCCACCGGAAGTTTGGAGCCGCATGCTTGGAGATAAAGGCCATGCTCTCCTGGCGCGTGCTGGGAAAGCAAGAGGGCAGACTCCCAAGGTGGCCAAACGGGAGAAAAAGAAGACAGGCCGAGCCAAGCGGCAGGTGCGGACAACAATGCTTTGTCAGTGCTGTGCCCACCTTTGGCAAGATCAGGGGCCCCAAGCCAACCCTTAAGTCCGTTGTAATCCTGGCTCTCCCTAAGAAAGTCACTTAGTTAGTAAAAAAATAAAAAAATAAAAAAAATCAAAGCTAAAGAAACTGGGAGCTCCATCTGTGCTACCTGTGGAGACCTAGGGAGGATCAGGCCCCTGACTCACCGTGGCCAGAACAGCATTGTGTACCCATTGAATGGAAGGGAATACTGAGACTTTGAGGAACTTGGGGCCTGGGCCACCTCGTCTGTGGATTCCAGACTAGAGCCCCCTTGAATGTTGAGGTGCAGTTTCAGATTGAGAAAAGTGTAGGACCAGCCTGAAGGTTATGAGGCATGGCATTTAAATTTTTAAAGGATTCCTTTGGTTCCTAGGGGGCCAAAAAACAAGCTATGGGCCTCCAGAAGAGGGAGGATGGGACCTGGCTGGATCACTGGGGGTGCTGTGATCTATCCTCACACTTAGCCAGGCTCCCCTCATGTTTCCCTTGGAGCTCATCCATAGGGTATGACCTGGGATTTGGGGGTGGGAAGAGGGGCCTTGTTCCCTGCCCCATACCCTCTCCACCTGGGGCCTCGCTGGCCAGCATCCCTGCCCCCCACCCTCCTGAGACCCTGGTTGAAGCTTTAATCCGAGGACAAGTCTCTGCAAAGCTCATGTTTGCTGCTGGAAGGAACAGCAGCAGCCAAGATGAAGGGATAAAGAGACCCCGTATATGGAGGAAGGGAGAGGGCCCGGCATGTGTAGGGAGAGAGCAGAACTCTACACTCCTTCCTCTGGCCTGCCCGTCGCCACCACCTCCAGACTCACTTCAGGGAGCTTATTCTTTTTTTTTTAAAGATTTTATTTATTTATTTGACAGAGACACAGCGAGAGAGGGAACACAAGCAGGGGGAGTGGGAGAGGGAGAAGCAGGCTTGGCGCTGAACAGGGAGCCTGATGCGGGGCTCGATCCCAGAACCCTGGGACCATGACTTGATCTGAAAGCAAACACTTAATGACTAAGCCACCCAGGCATCCCAGGGACCTTCTCCTTATCACCCAAAGGGATGGTTCATGTGTCCACAGCCCACCGGAGCACCTACTGTGTGCCTCCTCTGTCTCAGTCATGGCTGCAGGGCTCACCGGGAAGTCTCTGGGACTGAAGCCGCACCCCTAGTCAGCCTAGCCCCAACAGGTTCTGACTCCTGAGGACCTTGGTCCGGGGCCCAGAGGGCAATTGCCCTCCCCCTCCCCACGGATTGCCAGGCTCCTCGATCACTCTCACAATCGCTGAGGGGAAACTGAGGCCCACAGCATGCCCCTATCCTTGTCCTCTCCTGAAGTACCCCCGTTCCTGTCCTCTAGTCCTGGGTATCCCAGCTTCTTCCACCCGCCCTTCACTGTGGTCTTCCCACACCATCCTTAACCACAGGATACATGTTCTCCACTCTTTCCTCGGTGCACCCCACTCCTGCCCAGAGGAGAGGAGGTACCTGAAGAGTTGGGTAGTTGGAACCAGGAGGAAACTCCAAGTCCTCTTTGCTAGCCGCCCCCCACCCCATCTCAGGGCCCCCATTCTGAGGGCAGAGCTGGGTTTGTGGGAAGGACTGGGCTATAGCTACCAGACCTAATCTTCATCGGATTCCCCTGGGAGCCATGTCCCAGACCACTGATCTCCACTTCCCTCCCTGACACTAGGCTATCTCAAGTATCCCCAGCCTTTCTGCAGCTGCCTCTCTGAGTACCCCCCAAATCAATGCTTCCCAGCCAAGGACATCTGTACCTTAGCCTGAGAGGGTCTTACGACTTGGGATGGCCCAAAGATGAGATCTTGGGCAACAACCCAGCACTCTGGGTCAACACAGAGCCTCAGAAAGACCCCATTTCCCAGCCAGGGGTCTGGTTGGGCCCAGGCTAGGCTATGGGGGCCCCAACCCTTCGACAGGGTCAAGCAGGGCCTGCTGGGGCCCATTCTCTGGGTAACATCGGTGTTTCTTGCTGCAATTTTACTCACTCTGAAAAGGGACCCAGTTCTGGACTGTTAGCTTCCGCAGGTCTTAGGCTCTGTAGCCTTGTGGACACAAGGTGGTCCAGGCTGGGCCCCCATTTTCCTGGGGCTTTCAGTTGGGGAAGGGGGCCTAGAGGAGGAAATAAGGGCTGAGCTGTTGGGGGCCCAAGGCATGAGAGCCCCCCCAGCCAGAGTTGGAAGAAATTCTGATTGTTGGGGTACCTGGCTGGCTCAGTCAGTAGAGCATACAACTCAGGGTCATGAGTTCAAGTCCCACATTGGGGGTACAGTTTACTTAAATAAATAAGAATTTTTTCTTTTTCTTTTTAATAAATAAGAAATTCTGATTGCTGAATTCTCCTGAGCACAACTCTCCTCATCTGCTCTCCTGCACCAGTACTTTCTCACAGTGGGGCTTATTGTGGGGGATACCTAGGGACTCCCAGCACTCCTGGGAGGCACCAGTGTCCACTCCCTCAGTCCCTTGTTGATCAAGGGCACCGCACCCTGCCCCACAACCGCCAGATGGGACTGCATATCCTGTGGGTTCAGGGCTCTACAGGACTCACCTGTACCCCGATGTTCTCCCCACAGGATTCCAGAGGGATGCTTTCATATCTTACCATGACAGGGACCCCTCACCCTCGACCAGGCCAGACCTGGGGCAGAGATACCACTTGGCATATGGGGAGAACAGGGCCCTGGAACTGTCTCATTGGAAGTCAAAGGCAGAACCAATGGAGCCTGGTTTGTCTGCCAAAGGACTCAGACAGAGGGGTCTTCCTCTTAGTGTCTGGAAGGTCCCAACGGCCTGGCCAGGTGGGTCCTTAGGTCAATGCAGGACCCCTTAGCACACCTCGTACCGTGTTGTTCTCAAGGCCTTGCCCAGCCCACTCTTCTGCTGGCAATGTCTTTTTTGTCTCCCTGGAGAGGTTGTCCTAATCCTTCTGGCCTGGTTCAAATATGTCTTTCCAAAAAAGCTTCCCCTGTTTGTCCAGCTGGTCTGTCTTCTAAGCTTCTAGGGCAGAGCCTTCCTCTCTCTGCTCGTGTCTTGGTCAAATGTCATTCATTCATTCATTCTGCAGACATGTCTGCCCAAGCCTGTGCCAAGTACGAGGCCACAGAGGCTGATATCTCCACACATCTCACCTGCATTCTGGGCCATGAACTCTCCAGAGGGTCTGGTAGGATCTTCCTTGGGCTAAGGATGTGGAGCTGGTTCTGGGGGGAAAGGGGCCGGATGGCTACTGAGCTTCCACTCACCAGGTGAGGAAGTCACCAAATTCCCGTCCCCTACGCTGATTCTCTACTCCAATTTGGCCTGAAATTTCAACAAAATTGCCTCCAAGGACCGGTAAGCGAGGCTTCTAGGCCTGGGGCTGAGGGGTGGAGGTTACCTCAGGAGACCTCGACAGCACCATGTTGGGGATTCAAGTTCCTGCAAGGCCCAGGCCCCACCCAGACCCTGCACCTTGGAAAGGCCCCAGGAGGGCGGGGAGATGGGCTCCAGGCAGGGAAGGCCTGGCATCGAGGGCAGCCTGGGTTCCCCAGAAGTGTGGAGACCAGTGTGCCGCCTGGGCTGTGGCCTCGCAGTGCGTGCAGCCCCAAGAGTTTCTGGGGAGGTGGGAACACAGCGGATGCGGTCAGGACTGCCAGGCTCTGATTTCACTGTGCCTTATCCGACTTGCCCAAATATCAGGGCCAAAAAGCCTGGGGTGTAATATGTGTACACACACCCGCATGCATGGCAAATGGCCATTGCCCCCTCCCCCGACAAGAACCCCTGAGCTCCAAGCCCTGCTGTATGCCTGCGGCTCTCAATGGCCCAAGTGCACTTATTCACCCTTTCTCTGGGACAGGAGAGTAAGTCCCTTCCCCTGCCACCCTGTCTACCCAGGTGCTGGGAGGGGGAGAGGGGGAAACCAGCTACCAAGAGCAGATTGCTGGCAACAACATCTAATACGTAGGACACACTCTGCTTGTGTCATCTTTGTTGTGACTCACTGTATCTCCCCAGTGGGTGACAGTGGGTAACAGAGAGAGCCAGGGGCCATCACCGGGGGCATAAGGGCTAACCAAATGGCTCTGCGGGAGAGTGGGGAGGTGTTTGCCTTTTCATCCAGC